>NC_073248.2:18207500-18832500 GCF_029281585.2 Gorilla gorilla gorilla | reverse complement strand
AAGTGATACAGCCCATAGAGCCACTGTCTAAACATGATGCCACTATTATTGGGGCTACAGAGGTCCCAGAAAAGAGGCCATTTTTCTGGCCAAGGAGGTGTGTCAGAGGGGGACAAGAAGTCCAACATGAATTCCTATACCTCCCAAATTGCCGAGTTCCCTTACTTGGAAGGGACCTGCTCCAGAAACTGCAGGCACAGATTGCTTTTGGGACACACTAGGATATAACTTTAAACCTAACTCACCCAAAGGTCATGGTGTTAACCCTCATCATTACACAGGCTGAGGAATAAAGAATATACACATAACAGTCACCGGAATTGTCTCAAAAGCCAGGGCTGGAGAAGTTATTTATGCTACCTAGTAAAATTTTTGGACTATGGGCTAAGAATAACCCACGGGGCTGGCTCTAAATCAGGCACCAGTAATAGTAAAGCTAAAACCGGGAGCAACTACAGTTGAGGTTCTCCAATACCCATTCCCCTGAGAAGACACACAGGGCATTCACAAACATTTAAAGTGACTTTTCAAACACAGAAACTTCGTCTGGTGCCAGTCAACCTGGAACACTCTACTCCTACCGATACAAAATCCAGGGTCTGGTAAATATAAGCCAATGCAAACCTTACATGATGTGAACCAGGCTACTGCAACCATCCACCTGGTGGTACCAAACCCATACACACTAATAGGACTCACTCTGGCAAGTGCTGCCTAATTTACTAGCCTAGACTTAAAGAATACATTTTTCTGTCTTCACCTGGCACCAGTTAGTCAGCCCATCTTGGCATTTCAATGGCACGATTCAGTCACAGGCATGGGGGAGGAGCTCACATGGACTAGACTCCCACAGTCTTTGGAAACACACTGGCATCAGACCTTAAGGCCCACACCCCACCAAATGACAACTGTGCCTTGCTACAATATGTTAACAACCTTCTCCTGGCAGACCCAACCCCAGGGGACTGCTACCAAGGAACCCAAGTCTTCCTCCACCATGTTTATGGAAAACTGGTTATAAGGTATTCAGAAAGAAGGCCCAATTTTCCCAAGAAAGCATCAAAAATCTGGGCTTCATAGTAAGCCAAGGGGAACACTGGCTTAACAGTGAGCAAAAGAAACGTGTTTATGCACTCCCAACTCAGGCCACCCAGTGCCAAATAAGAAAATTCTTGGGGAAAGAATGGTTCTGCTGTATATGGATCCCAGATTTCTTACTAATGGCCAAGCCCTTACATAAAGGCACAAAGAGGGGGTGAAGGGAACCCGTCCTTTTGGAGGTTGTCCAGGAGAAGAAGGTGTTTAAACAACCCAAACAAGCCTTAACTCAGGCCCTAGCCATAGGACTGCCAAATATAATCAAGCCTCTCTTCATGAACAAAAGGGATTGGCTATAGGGGTCCTGAGTCAAGTCGTGAAATCATGACATCACCCAGGGGTGTACTTATCGACACAATTGAACTCTGTGGCCCTAGGGTAGCCTCCTTGGCTTGCGGCACTAACTGTCACCTCCCTATTGGAACAAGAAGCTAAAAAACTGACTCTAAGACAACAACTGACCATCCAGGTACCACATTCAGTTCTAACTTTAATGGATTAGGCAGGACACCATTAGTTATCAAGTCCAAGAATGACTCGGGACCAGGTGCTCTTATGCAAAAATTCCCACATAACTTTCAAAATAATAAACACCCTTAAGCTGGCTATATCTCCTGCTCCCGATCGAACCTGGAGTCCCCTTTCATGACTCTATGGAAACAGTAGACACGATACTCTGTATCCAGAGATACCTTACAGAACAACCCCTTTGGAACCCAGATGTTAAATGCTATACATATAGAAGCAGCTTTACACTGAAAGGTGTCCAGCAAGCTGGGTATGCTGTGATGATATTAGACTCAGTGGTAGAAGCTCAGCCACTGCCCACCAGAACGTCAGCCCAAAAGGCAGAGCTAATAGCCCTAAGGAGACCATTTTGCTAGCAAAAGGCGAAATGGTCAATGTTTATACAGACTCCAAATATATGTTTGCCACGTTGCATGACAATGGGGCTATATACAAAGAAAAAGGACTCTTAATGGCTGTAGCAAAAAAATACAGTACAAAGAAAAAATTCTGCAACTCTTAGATGCTGTATGTGCTTCGAAGAAGATGGCTGTTATGCACTTCAGGGGGCACCAAAAGGCAGGAACACTGGAGGCCAAAAAGAACAAAAAGATAGACAGAGAGGCAAGAGGGGCAGCAATGACTACCCTTCAGTTTAAGAAGAAAGCCATAGCTATGCCTCTACTTCCAAAGCCTCTCCTCTCAGAGGTTTCAAGTTACCTCCAAATGAGAAGCCCTGCTTTGCCCAAGAGTCTGGAAAATATATAAAATGTTATGGTGAAAATTCTCCAACAGGAGGCTAGCCAACCATGAAACAGTGGCTCTACAATTTGTAAGACAATTCTATCAAGGAACCCACATGGGTAAAACGTCACTGAAAACACTATTAGGACACCATGTTTATGTGCTGCGGCTGCCTGCCATCACTTGATCCATCTGCAAACAATGTCTAACTTGTGCCAGAACAAGCTATGACAAGGGCCCACTAGGCCCCTGGGAATTCAGGAAATGGGAGCCACACCCTGTGAAAAACTTCTTATAAACTTCACCAAACTGCCCCAATCAGGGGACTATCAGTACATACTGGGGCTTGTCTGTACCTTTTTGGGATGGGTTGAGGCTTTCCACACCCCAACAGAGAAATCAGGAGAAGTAACTGAAGTACGGTTAAGAGATATTATCCCCAGATTTACACTGCCTCTAACTCTAAGGTCAGAAAATGGGCTGGAATTTACAGCTGAGATAATTCAGGGACTAACATGGCTGTTAAAAATAAAATGGAAACTAAACACAGTCTACCTGTGACAAAGCTCAGAAAAAGTAGGATACATGAACTAGACACTCAAACAGCTTCTAAAAAATATTGCCAAGAAACCCATCTGGAATGGAATCAAGTCCTGCCCATGGTGCTCCTCTGAGTCAGGTATACCCCCACAAAACAAACTGGATATTTGTCCTATGGAATCTTCTGCCGGCCACCCCCAATCATAGCTCAGATTAGGGGTGACATTTGTGAACTAGGGAAATTAACTTGAAGAAGGCAAATGCAGGCCTTAAAGACAGCCATGCAAGTGGTCCATGGCTGAGTATGGGAAAAACTGCCCATAAGCCTAGCAAACCCAGCATACCACTTTAGACCTGGGGATTCTGTGCACGTAAGAAATAAAATCCAACCACTTTAGGACCCACATGGGATGGGCCCTATACTCTAACCTTGTCCACTTCCACTGCAGTTAAAGTTGCAGAAACTGTGTGCTGGATCTATCACAGTCAGTTAAAACCGGCAGCCAACATGACCCAGATCACTGGAGCCAGTTAATCCTGTGACAGGACCAAGTTGCCATGAGAAACGATGAGAGCCCTGCTCTGGTCACTCCGAAAGCTGACCAGTCTCTGCTCAGCTAAAATCTGAGTAGTCAACAGCCCTGCTCTAGTCATCCTGGAAGTTGACTAGTCTACATATGGTCAAAGCTGTAGTAAAATAATAATGAAATAATGATAAAAATCTTAAATCAAATCGTTGTTTTACTATCGTTCTGTCACTTTCTTCAAACTCCTCCGCTGGGTAAAAACCTCTTCTTTTCCTCTTGGATATAAACATGTTACTCTTTACTTAGTTCCTACTCCAGGCACAAGGATAACTAAGCCCACTTCTTTCCCTCCTAACTGTAATATTCCCCTTATTTGTGTCAGAAAAGGAGACCATAGAAGAGTGCCCCCACTACACTCACAATACTCAGACAGGGAGCACCATAACCAAAACCCTGTTATACCACACTTATCAAAAGTACACAGGGACCCACCTAGGAACTTGTACTCACAACCAGACAACTTACTCAGTCTGTGACCCAGGAAATGGCCAGCGTTATGTATGTTATAACCCAAAATTCCTACCTGGGACCTCTTTTAAAGTTCATGGGTCAAAAGAAGGAAACCTGCCACACCAAACCAAGGGCTCACCCTCCCACAGGGGAGTTATGTCCTTATCTTTTAATATGTGCCAGTTAACATTGATGGGCACAACCTTTCCCATAATCTCCAATTCTGAAGAGCACCGTAATAGTTGTCACAAAAATATATGTGCACCCCTTGCTTGCTTTGCCAATTTCTCAGACAACTTGCTGGAACTGCATAATTCAGTCCTCTAACCTGCAATCGCCGGGGCCAGTCATACTTACCAAAATACCTGAACAAAAAATTGTAAGACAAGTTGTGGCAATCCTGTAAATCTCACCACCTTAAACTGGATCTGCCCATATGGAATACAGGTTTAAAGACTCCGCTAGAAATACAAGGTAGTGGCCAGAAAACAGACTCAAAAGTCTATTGATATATTATCAAGAAATCTTGGATACATTCCGCCCAAAAACTCCAAGTTTATAAGTCATTCCTTAAAAATATCAACCAGAAAATATTTGAGCCCTCTCCCTTAACCAGAATCCCGTTTGCTTAATTGGATGAAAACATAGCCGGCAGCCTACATATCTCCTCGTGCTATGCTTGACGGGGCACCAATGGCCATGGAAGGCAAGAAAGCTAATGCCCCAAAATAACTTCACTCTTACTGTCTCTTCCCCCGAACCTGTGTTCACAAGCAAGAGCATCTGGTTCTTAAAGACCTCCATTATCAGAAAATTCTGCATTGCTCGTCGGAGAAACACCTTTACAGACCCAGCAGGAAAGTTAACTTGCCTAGAACAATATTACACTAAAACACTAAGAAACACTGTCTGTTGGAGTAAAAATATTTCCAAACCACCCCAACCAAGCCCATTTTCCTGATTCCCTTCTCTGAACCATTGTTCGTACCAACTTAAAGCTCCCAATACCTGGCAGGTACCCACTGGCCTCTACTGTATCTGTGGGACATAGACATATTGGCCGCTGCTGGCTAAATGGTCAGGGGCCTGGGTACTAGGAACAATTAGGCTGTCTTCTTTCTAATCCCCTTGGAACAGGGAGAACCTTTAGGATATCCAGTCTATGATAAAACAAATACAAAACAAACAAAAAATCAAAAGATATAACCATAAGAAACCGGTAAAACAATAAATGGCCCCCTAAAAAAGAAATCGAATACCATGGCCCAGCCACCCAGGCAGAAAATGGAATGTGGTGATAGTGCATCCCTATTTTCATGCTCTACCACCTCATAAGATTACAGGCGGTGTTGAAAGTTATTATTAATAATACTGCAAATGCCCTAAATCTGCTGGCCCAGCAAGCCACAAAAATGAAGAATGCCACTCATCAAAATCGACTGGCCTTAAACTACCTCCTAGTCCAGGAAGGAGGGGTATGTGGAAAGTTCAGTCTAACAAATTGCTGCTTAGAAATTAATACCAAATTAAAGGTCATCAAGAATATAACTGCCAAAATTCCAAAATTGGCCCATGTTACAGCCCAGACCTGGAAAGGATAGTCTCCAGTTTTCCTATTCAGGGTCTCATTTTCATCCCTTGAAGAATTTAAGACCTTAGTAAAAATAGTTCTAGCCATACTAGGATTCTCCCTTGCTCTCTCTTGTCTCTTACCTTCCTTGTTTGAAACATTCAAGCAGCCATGGAGGGCATGCACGACCACTCAACTAATGGCTCTAACTAAATACCAACCACTGACAAACAGGGAACTGCCCTACCTTGAAGAATTAAATGGTGATTATATTCTCTACTAAACCTCATTTGAGAAAAGCACCAAAGGTGGAAATGAATTGGGGAATGTTAAACAACAACACCACAAAAAAAAAAAAAAATTTTCTCTGTACTGAGGTGACTCACTCCAACACCCAGTGATAAGCCAGACCCTGTTGGGGCTCTAATAGCACTATTAGCAGATCTAGGGCCTGGAAAGAATGGATTTGAGAAGCAGGAATGAGAAAAACAAGTTCTTCTTATCATTTTCCCCTCTTTAGAACTCTCACTCCACACCAATATTCTTTGTGCTGCTCTCACAGCTATTTTTGTAACCACTTCTGGAGGTTTACAGAAATGTTGAAAGTTGCTGTTTTTCTATCCAAGTATTATTGCAAAGGTCATGAGACGTGCGTGAGTTACAACACCTGTCACTTTCTTTAAAAAAGTGTCTTTGTTCTGCTTCTATAAGCTTGCTTGCCCATCCTGCAGATTTCATGCCACTAGCTGGCCAACACTCTTTGGGTGCTTGTGTTAAAAGTCAAGCCCTGTCTTTGTTCAGGGCTCAGCCTTTAAATGCTATTCCACTAAGTCAAGCTACACCCAATAAAATCCTCCTGTTCCACTCATTGGTCTCTCCTGTTCCTTAATTCCCACAACAGTAGGAGATTTGTCCTTTATTCTAGGGATGAGCAAACAGCCAGGCCCTTTTCTTCTGGCACCATAGTGTTTACTCTTCAAATATGGAAGCTATTTTCACAAGTAAGGCCACCTCTTCATCCCTCCCAAATGTTGGAAATACATCATCTTACAAACATTTCCAAACATCTGGTTAGCAGTTTTCTGGTTAAAGTCATGGCTTTCAGAAACATACAGAATTACTTAAAGAGGCAAGGGGTTCTGAGACGTTTGATTTTGCTGATTCAAGAGTAAATGTGCTCTGGAAAGCACTCTGTAAGTCCTCATCTAGAACCTGTCTCTGCTGGGCAGTTTCCTTGGGGCTGATCATATGACAGTGAATCAAACCAAGCTCGCTTCATCCTGAATTTCTAGCCACTGAGGCAGATGATCAGTAAGCTATTACTCCGTACTGCAGCAGGGGTGGGCTGAAGCAGGTGAGTAGGGGCCATGGCCACAAGAGGGAGTTTCTGACAGGCAGCCATTTGTCACAGACCTGGGAAAGGGAGTAAAAATAACACAATAAGATGAGGGAATCCAACTGAATAACTTGGTGTTCTGCCTCTGAGATGGAATGTCGATTATAATATTGGCTTTAAAAATTATTGACTGGGCTCGTTGGCTCATGTCTGTAATCCCAGCACTTTGGGATGCTGAGGAGAGTGGATCACGAGGGCAGGAGATCAAGACCATCCTGGTTAACATGGTGAAACCAGATCTCCACAAAAAACCAAAACAAAAATTAGCCAAGCGTGGTGGCATGCACCTGTAGTGCCAGCTACTTGGGGGGCTGAAGCAGAAGCATCACTTGAACCCAGGAGGCAGAGGTTGCATTGAGCTGACCACTCAACTGTACTCCAGCCTGGGCAAGTTAGTGAGAGTGCGTCTAAAAAAAAATAAGAATAATAAAAAGAATTTATTAAACAGCATAGTGAGTAGCATTGGTGTTATTGAGAAATTTTTATATTCCTCACTTCACTTGTTCATCTGGGCTCAAAGGAAATTGAAAAGTCTGAAATTTGCTGTTTCTGATATAAGGTGCCCAATGGACATACTTCATTTCTTTCCGTTGTGTCCAAAGATCCTTCAGTATTCCACCATGTAGTTACAAAATATACACCAGAGCAAAGAAGTAGTTTTTCTTCCTCTTTCTTTCTTAACAAAGAGGTGCTTAAATAACATTGCTATCTTGAAATTACTATTCCATGTAAGAAAGAAATCTCATTTATGAGTAACTTTTTTCTTCTTGTTCTTCTAGCACAGGTGATGTTACATTTCTGCCTGTGGAAATGATCAACTGTCTCTTCAGTTATTTTAATTTTATGAGAAGGATTGAGAAGAGATGGCAGGTGTAGATAGAGAAAAAAATGGTGTTGCTTTTCTCCTATGTTTGAAACTAACTCAGTCCCTGTTGATGACTTTAGAACAAGGTGAGCAAAAAGTTCAGAGTCCTATGGTGAACCTATATATTTTTCCGCTTATTTGCATTGCTAACTTACAAAAAAAAAACAAAGAGGTTATGGTTAGAACCAGAAGAGAAAGGTCAGCATAGTTGTCTCTGAGAATGAGGTCTATTTAAATATTTGAGATGTAGGGACCTATGCCAAGATGCAGAGGGAAAAGACAATTTGTTCAAATATGGGCCTTCCCTGGAAAAAATAGAAGTAGTAGAAACAAATATGTGTATGTTTTCAAGAAGCAGGTACAAGATATTGTGCAAGTAAGGTGCTGGAGTGGTTACTTTTCACTTCAGAAATAAGGAGGAGACGAAATTTCATTTGGGTCTCCAACAGCGTATCAGCCTTTATGACAGAATGAGAGTGCCACAGGTTGAGGAGACAGTGAAGGCAAATGCCAAGCAAGGAAGATACAGCCATAGCCCAGCCCCAGCAAGCAGGTTGGTACAGATGAAACATTTCTAGTACAACTTTGGTGGTGTTATGGGAAATCAATCTGGAAAGAAAAAGGCAGATTATCAGAGCCCAGAATACCAAGGCATTGGACTCTACCAGAGCGGAGACACTGGACATGAGATACATATCTTCCCTTCAGGGAATGCCTAGTGCAGATGACCACAGGCATCTGGCAGGCAGAGACTGAATTCACAGAGAGCCTTGACAGGGCTGTTTCAGTATTCCAGGCAGATGATGAGGAAGACCCCTCTTGCAGCCACAGGACAGGGAGTGGGAATGTGCCAGCGCTGGTTACTGGGTGGATGGAAGATAGAGCGTGAGCGAAGGACTGGGACAATCACTCCTGTGATGAAGCTGGTGCTGTGGAGTTTCTGCATGTGTTTGGAGGGAAACTATCAGAAATGTGGATGTGAGGCTATGTATAGAGATCAGGAGTAGAATAAAAGATATGGAAATGGTCCACATCCGAGTAATTGCTAAAACCCGAGGAAGGGCTGCCGTCCACTTGCAGGACTCCGTTTCAAAACAAAACAAAACAAAACAAAAAAACCTAAACAAAAACCAATTAAACAAAAAACAGAGCTTAAACAAGAGGCTGTCAACGTCAGATAGCAGGCAGTAGAAGAAACCAAGGGCGGAGGTGGCTTCCATTCCAAGGTTGCTTACAGGGACATACACCGCCTCCCTCCTTCCTCTGCACCTCTGCTTCCCTTCTGTGTTCTGATTCTGGCTTAGCAGATAAATTTCTCTGTCCAGTTAACACACATTCTAAGTCTTGCTTGAATTACACCAACATAGGATGTTCCCAAGACTCCTGGTTAATTCAAATCGAAAGCACAGGCCACTTGAAGGAAATTAATCGCTTCCTTCACTGAGATGACCTATTTGCCTTCCGTTGATGATAGCAATGACTTCAATTTAAAAAATTAGTTCACTGACATACAGGCTGTAATTTAAAAATTGGGATTATATTACTGCATTTTTAAACACTTAAAATATTTTACAAATGTATTTGTGTATTTCCTGCTTTGGTGCCCGTGTGTTTTAAAGAGGATGATTCAGGAATAAGTGAACACTGAAAAAATGAATTAGATTTAAAAAAATGAATTGAGAATGAGTAACGAAGAAACCAAAGACAAATGTGCTCACTGTGAGAATTCCTTAGAGAAATACATAAAAATCATTCAGTGGAAGCAAGACCAGGAGTCAACAGATAAGTTGCCAATGCCCATGGACAGGGGAATCTGTGGGTGGAAGACATCCAGGGCTTCTGTGGTTTATTTTAACTTCTTGCAATGGGAATCTTTCTTCCCCACTGAAGACAAGAAGGTAAAAAGCATTAAAAATCCAAAGTTTATGTGGATCCTTGCGTCTTTCAAATGTTTCACTCTTTTGAGAAAAATTTATAGTTTTTTGCTTAAGATAAAATATTGAAGAGATTTTGATTTGTCAAAGTTTGTAAAGGTTGAGATGACTTACTATTTTAGGAGTAAGAAAGAAGAGACCTATCATCATATAACAAGTACATGAGTACCGACATTAATATTTTATGTTAAGTCTGAAGTATCCTGGTGTTAAAAGCATACCTGATGGTTTATTTTGATGTACTTGCTAAATTTTATTTTTATAAGTCACTACAGTTTTTAGGCTTTTAAATTACATATATGTTCCAATAATGGTTCTTAGAGCAATGTATTTTATAAAATTAATGCATACCTAATTTCAAAATCATTCCCTTTCCCCCATGTAATCAGTGCTCAAGAAGGATGATCCAAGAATTCTCCCTGCAGACATGCTTCAATCTAGTGACAAAGTCAAAATGTACCTGGTTTCCCAACACAGCATGTTCCATACACAAACCCTTAATCGTTCCTTTAGTCAGCCAAGAGAAACTATTAGAAATTTGCATTAAAGAATTTATTGAATCATTAAGAATTATTGACTATAAAACCTGTAAGCTAAGGCAGAAACTCCCCATGGAAGAAACTGAGAACATTATGAAGATACCAGATAAACCTGAAACAAAATTTTTGATTTTTTTCTATCATAACTGTGGTCTTTCCCTTAATAATTTAACAGGTTAAATAAAATCCTGAGTAACATATTTAGCTCTGCTACTCTAGAGAGTAACTGTTAGAACTACGTTTCTTTATATTCCTGAGTAAATCTTTCCATCAACTTTTGTACCATCCATTTGAAAAATAACCAACCCTACAGGGGCCCTTGTTTTGTACTTTGTCCAAGATTCAGCCTTGTTAATCTTATAGGTAGATGGATTTAATTTGTTACAAAACTAGTCAGAAAACTTTTAACTTTATACAGATAACTACAAAGTGCTAGTGGCAATTTTATGCCCAATACTGCACCAGTGAATTATAATATTTTCTTAAATTGCTGAAGAGATTTTTGCCAGAAATAAAACAAGTGGCATTCACAGACTTGATTTTATAACAATGTGAAATCTTTGTTATGCACATTATTCAAATGTGACACCATACTGAGGAGAAAAAAATATATATAGGATTTATTATATGGTAAAAAAGCCAGTAAATGAAGCTATAATTCTATTTCATTACTCTTAATACATCCACAACTATTCCCACCTAAATATATCTTTAAAATAAGTATGCATAAGTATCGACTATTATCTACAAGTATTTTTTATAACACTTGATTGGAACTTCAAGAAGCCCTTGGCACTGATTGAAAATATTTTCTTTTTTTCTTATTTTATTTATTTATTTATTTTTTAGACAGAGTCTCACTCTGTTGCCCAGACTGGAGTGCATTGGTGGGATCTCAGCTCACTGCAAGCCTGCCTCCTGGGTTCATCCCATTCTCTGGCCTCAACCTTTGGAGTAACTGGGACTATAGGGGCCCACTACCATGCCTGGCTAATTTTTTTAACTTTTTCGTAGGAACTGGGTTTTACCGTGTTAGCCAGGATGGTCTTGATCTCCTGACCTCGTGATCCATGCACCTCAGCCTCCCAAAAATGCTGGGAATCAAGGATTGAAAATGTTGATTCACTTTTAGATGTCAAAAATTTATACATAGCACTATTTCATGCTCTTTACATAAAAAATGTCAGACTACTTAAACAAAACTTTCAAAAATTCCTGTAGCTACCAGAATTAGAAAAGTAAAATTAGGGTGGAGACACTGCCTCTTCTAGAACACTGGACTCTGATGTACCACGACTGCTGGAAAAAAAAAAAAAACAGTTAAATCTGTCATGAAACAGGAAACCAAAACACTGAAATATTTTGAAATAGCCATCCTATACAGAAGACAGCTTCTCCCAATTTAAAAAAAAAAAACAAAAACACCCCAAATAGGCATTTTTACGGAGTAATCAAAAAAAAACCTCAACTGATATATGATACTTGATGTTCAAGTTTAATAGCACCCTGATAAAGTGGTGCTTCCTTCTTCAATTTTGAATACATTTCTGCACATGTATATTATAAAATACAGTAAACAGCCAAATCGCATTTATTCTTAAGATGAATATACATAGTTAATCCTAAATTAAGCAGCCCATTTAAAAGCACTGATGTACCCAACAGTTACATACATTATTTCATAATGAAAAACACAAAGATTACCATCACTAATACCCAGTACCTATAGTAACTTAATGTCTGGAACACAATAATAATGCAAAAGGCAAGCTTGTTTTGAAAATGGCTTAAACTCAAGTCGGTTTCTTGCTGACATCAAAATTTATTATTCCAGGAAACTAAGATTACATTAAAAAATTAAATACTAACCCCAATTATATTATGTCTTCAAGTCTATGAAAGTAAGAGATTAGTGGTCTGTGGTCAGTTTGAAATTAGGTTTTAGAGAGTTGGTATGAAACTGTTTACCCAGACCATGGAAAAATGGTTAAAAATGGTGGTCATTTTAATAAGGTAACACTTTTTAATTAAGAAAAATATGTATGGAACACAATTCTGTGAAAGATACTTAGGTCTGTGGTTGTGATATAAATTCTTAGAAATTTAAACAAATACTCCTTAAGTTGGAGCTGGCATTTATTTCCCAAGGATAATGAAAACTGGATGAGAGTGTTGTTGAAATATAACCTATTATAACATTGCTTTTGGAAAGCTTGTCAATGAGTCAGAATCCAGATCCTTTAGTAGTAGATTATAAAATCATTTCTGGAAAGGTTATCAATGAGTCAGCATCCAAATTCTTTAGTAGTAGACTCAGCATAATTGTAGTTAATTTTTGCATTTTGGAAAAAATATTTTCTTACTGGGTGAGGAAATTAAAGGGGCTGGGGCATGGGAAGAAAATCTAATTTGAAAAGTCAGTTATAAAAATCACATTATCTTTGAGGAAAGATTAATAAACATCAGCTGTAATAATTGAAACTTCCCAACAATTCCATTTTATTTCCTATGTAGATAGCAGTTATTTGAAGAGAGATGGTATATATATGAATTCGTGGTCTCATCCCTTGATGCTGGCATGTCCCTATCAAAGAGCATCACATAATCGAATGAGTGTCTTGGTAGAACTGTGCTGACAATAATTGTGAATATGCCATAAATTTCCAAAGTGTGAACAATCTTTTTGACAAAGTGTTGCCTTTAAAGCTGCTAACTTAAAACCTCCAATATTTGTTCTAAATAAAAAGATTTACCCACTGGAAAGTTTTCCTTGGCGGTACATCCCAGTAGCTTGAGACAGAAAATGAGGTATTCGAACATCTACGTTTGTCTGGTGGAATACGCATCTGTACTGCAGAACAGCTGTGTGATTATTGGTAAGAGGTGTAAATGCTTCAGATGAAACCCTCTGGCAAATATTTATATGTAAGAATTGAGTTAATCATTTTACTACGACTGGATATCTTGCAGTTTCTGTTCATTCTTTGCTTGGAAATAATGGTAAGCCTGCATTATGCTGGCATCCGAGTAAGCCCTGTTAGAAGACAATGTCATGAGGAAGTGGATCTGGAAGAGAAAGGTAAGTATGATGTCTAGGGATAATGTGAGAAGGCAAAGAATGGTGCCAGGTAGATTAGGTGGACTTGACGTTAAAGGGGACAAAGGTTATTCTGTATTAATACTTGCTCTATTGCAGAGCTGTGAAATCCTGGAAACGTGCTCCACTACTTGGCTTCACATTTAAAAACTGAAGAAAAGTAAGTACAAAAACATTACAAAGTATTTCTATTAAATAGTAAATGTCTGTACAGTCATGAGTCTAGATGAGTTATACACACACACACACATATATATATGACACCTCCCACTACAATTGAGACTTGTCTACATAGATTTTCATAAAATTTGCCTCGGGTCTATATTGAGACAATGCTACTGAGGAATTTACATTTGTGACTGTAACATTATCGTTAATTTTTTCTATATTTTGATATTTCATGTTTTGTCTGTCGTCTTTTAAGTTATCTATAGTCATCCCTCTGTTTTCCTTGCATTTTCTCTAAAGTTCTCCTTTGCCTTATATAATAACAGGTGCCTAACTTTTTTGATAAATACTTGCTAATTTTCTGCAAACCTTTATTTTCAATATGTTAGTGTAATTATTCCTAGGTGAAATCAAATTTTTATCAATCTAATGTTGGCATATTTTATATTTTAACACATGACTTTAAACTGCTTACATCTAATATGGTTACTCTCTTATATACATAACTAATACCTGATTAGAGAGTTTTTTATTTACTCTGGATTTTCTTTGTCTCTGCCTTGGCCTCCTATCAGCCTTTGTTCTTCTCTCCTTCTCCCCACCTGCCACCTGCTTTTCTAATTGTATGCATTTACTATTCTTATTCATATTTTTATTTTCCTGCTTTTGCTATTAATCACCATATTTCCACACTTTCTGTAGTTAATCAGAAGGACTCAATTTGTTGGCATTTTTTTTAAGAAAGTAAAACATATTTCCAACTCCGTTAGGAAAACAAACAAACAAACAGAAACAGACAAACAAAAAAACCTTCCTGCAAAGCTTTTTTATTTTGAGATTTGTTTTTATCCTTGCTAAAATTAAATAGCCTTTATGTTTCTTTTCCCTGGTCTTTTGATAACTCTTTAATATTGGCATAGTCTTTGTGAGTTAAGCAATATATTTTTAGTTAATGATATCTTATGTGGATAAATATTTTGTGTAGAGATTATTTTCATAATCTGTGTGCTTCTCTTTCTCTATATTTTTGTCTTCTGTTGTTTCTTGTAAATGTATATAAAAGCTTCCACCACTGAGTTCAACTTTCCTAACTTCTGTTTCATCTATGGTCACCAGATATAATACAGGATTACCAGTTACATTTTCATTTTAAATAAGCAACAAGTAGCATTTTAGTATAATCTCAATATTCTAGTAATTTAGTAATATCCTCAATATCTCATGGGACAGGCTCATATTGAAAACAAATTATTTGTTGCATGTCAACAAGTACTCAATTTTTTTTTTTTTTTTGAGGTGGAGTCTTGCACTGTCACCCAGGCTGGAGTGCAGTGGCACGATCTCCGCTCACTGCCAGTTCTACCTCCTAGGTTCACGCAATTCTCCTGCATCAGCCTTCTGAGTAGATGGGACTACAGGCCACTGCCACCACTCCCGGCTAACTCTTTGTATTTTTTAATAGAGATGGGGTTTCACCGTGTTAGCCAGGATGGTCTCAATCTCCTGATCTCCTGATCTTCCTGCCTCCGCCTCACAAAGTGCTGGGGTTACAGGTGTGAGCCACCGCACCCAGCCACAAGTAATTAAATTTAAATTGAAAGGTGACATTTCAAATGTATTATTATCACCCTGCACCTGGCAAACTTACTTACAGATCTACTTAGGAAACTTATTCTTGCTATATTTGTATGGAATCTACTGCATAAGAAACAAACAAACAAAAAAAATTTGAGTTCCTATAATATGTGGTTCGTGAACCTTCATATATGATTCATTTTTCAAAAATGTATAATTGTCTATTTTAAGAATTTATTTTTGTTCTCCTACCCACCTGTTTTTGCTTTTAGATTCCATTTCTTCATCTCAGAGAACATCTAAACCTACTCATTTTTAATTCAACTTTTTATCCTTGAGTATGACCCTTAAGTGTGTCTTCCTTGGCTACCTCCTAGGACTTGGAACATCCACCAGTGAATTGTTAATGTTGTCTGTGAAGTGGTAAAGCAATCTTTAGTTCTTGAGTGTAAAGTGATACTTAGGGGGGGAGTTTTATGTTAATCTTTTCAGGTTTTTAGGAACTTAATTGTGCAATCTAGTATTTTATACCAGTTTCTGCTTTGGGGGTAGTTATATTATGTAGGTAACATGAAAAATCTAACCTCAATCTTGCATACCTACAGGATAGAGGTTGAGATAAAAATCTTTTCTCATCAATTGCAATAAAAACCACATTCAGTGTTAGATCCTGCTATCTACAGGACATGACGTTCTGTACTGACTTAAATATTTTACTTAAATGTCTGAACCACACTTTCTTTCACCAAGTATTTAGGCAGGGAGCTCAACCCCACTGAACACAGAAATGGTCTCTTTCCTGGGAATATATCTAAATTTACTGCTCTGTTGACTGTTTCAATGAACTACCGAGTTTAATCTCAAACTAATATTGCTAAAGTCCAAACCTCAGAGCTGTTTCTTTTCTTGATAGTCAGTGTGATTTTTAAAAATTTGTCATACAGTTATAATCTCTGGCTTTCATAAGAGTTGCTTTTGCAACTTTTAACTTTGCTCCAGTGAACTAGAAATAAGTGCTTGATTTCTATTAAATCATTTGTCACTTAACAAATAAGACCTCTGAGAAAGGTATTTTTACTATAACCCTTCTGCAGTTGAGGAAGTACATATTTTTGATTACATTTTCTGGAAGCCTTGCCAACTTTATTTCATTTCCAAGTGTAGGAGAGGTATTTTATTATTTCTTCATTGATCTATATTATTAATATGCTATAAATCATTGGCTATTTTACATATAACAAATTTGTTGGGAACAGGCCATGCTCATGATTGCTATGATGCCCACGCTGAAGGTTGTTGGTTTACCAGAATGAGGGCAAGAAACAGCTGGCACACCCAGGGCAGAAAACTGCTTAAGGCATTCCTGAAACTGCCTCAAGGACATATGATTGCTGCAGTTAAGTAGCCAGAGCCCATCCTTTGTCTCCCATTTTAGTTAATCTATAATCTATAGAAATAATGCTTATCACTGGCTTGCTGTCAATAAATATGTGGGTACAACTCTGTTCATGGCTCTCGGCTCTGAAAGCTGTCAGCCCCCTGATTCCCACTCCACACTCTATATTTCTGTGTGTGTGTCTTTAATGCCACTAGCGCTACTGGGTTATGGTCTCCATGACTGACGTGGCTTCGGCAAGTCGTGACCATACGGGGGAATCAAACCCAGGTCAAAGAGTCACCAAAGGGAGGGTGGGAGAATGTGGAACTACACTGGAGGACACCTGGCTACTCTTTTTTTTTTTTTTTTTTTTTTTTTTTTTTTTTTTTTTTTTTTTGAGACGGAGTCTCGCTCTGTCACCCAGGCTGGACTGCAGTGGCGCGATCTCGGCTCACTGCAAGCTCCGCCTCCCAGGTTCACGCCATTCTCCTGCCTCAGCCTCCCGAGTAGCTGGGACTACAGGCGCCCGCCACTACGCCCGGCTAACTTTTTGTATTTTTAGTAGAGACGGGGTTTCACCTTGGTCTCGATCTCCTGACCTCGTGATCCGCCCGCCTCGGCCTCCCAAAGTGCTGGGATTACAGGCGTGAGCCACTGCGCCCGGCCACCTGGCTACTCTTAAGAAATCCCCATGGTGAGTAAGTAGGGAAGTTCGGAAGCATCAGGGTTACAATGGGACAAGTGTGGGCTCCGGTTCTAGATTTATAGATTTTTTTTTCAACTCAGCATTCACCTACTGGTGTTATTGTTCAAGGGCAATACCTTGTAGAATGGATTTTTTTTTCCACATACTAATTCATGGACTTTGACTCCTTATTTGGATCAAATCACTACTATGATAGGAAATGGAAGAACTTAGATCATTAAATTACATGGATATCATCCTGGAAAAATTATTGTCCCCCTTACAAAGGCACAAATACAACAGGCTTTTACAAATAGTCTTACTTGACAAACACATTTATCTGACTTTATATTCTTGATAACCATTTTCCAAAAACAAAATTATTTTAATTTTTGAAATTAACTCATTGGATTCTCCCTAAAATAACCAAATTTAAACCTATTGAAAATGCTAAAAATATCTTCACAGATGAGTCTAGTAATAGTAAAGCTTTTTATTCTGGCTCAAAAGGTAAAGTTTTCTGAATGCCCTATACTTCAGCTCAAAAGGCGGAGCTTGTAACTGTAATTGAGGTATGGACTGCTTGTAATATGCCTATAAATGTGATTTCTGATTCTCCATATGTGGTTCATTCTACACAGTTAGTTGAAAATGCTCAGCATGATTCCACACAGATGAGTGACTGATGAATTTACCCAATTACAAAGAGCAGCTAGGAGTAGAATGCACCCTTTTTACATTACTCGTATTAGAGCTCATACATCTCTTCCAGGACCTTTGACTGCAGGGAATCAAATGGCTGATCACCTATTTGCTGTTACAATATCTAACGCCAAACACTTTCACAATTTAACCCATGTTAACGCCTTTGGTCTCAAATGCAGATACAGCATTACCTGGAAAGAAGCTAAAGCTATTATCCAGCAATACCCAACTTGCATTCCTCATCTTCTACAGGAAGAGTTAATCCTTGAGGATTGGAACCTAAGGACTTTTGGCAAATGGATGTCACACATGTTCCTCATTTGGGAGACTAACTTATGTACATATATGTGTAAACACATTTTCTCACTTCGTCTGGGCTACGTGCAAATTAGGAGAGTCTTCTGCCTGTGTTAAATGTCACCTTTTGCAGTGTTTTGTGTTGAGGGGCATTCCAGCTTCTATTAAAATGGACAATGCCCTAGGCTACCCTAATGAAGCTCTAGTGACATTTTTCTCTATATGGAATATTAAACACATAACTTGTATCTCATATAATTTTCAAGGACAAGCCGTAGCAGAAAGAATGAATCTCTCCCTGAAACAGCAGTTGCAAAAGCGAAAGGGGGAATCAAGGACTATGGGATACCACATAGGAAATTGAATGTAGCATTATTGACTCTAAATTTTTTGAGCCTGTCTGGAGGCCAGATGCTATCAGCAGCTGATCAGCATCTACAGAAACCAGCTGCAAAGACAGAAGCAGAAAAACTGGTTTGGTGGTGAGATCCAATAACAGAAAGTTAGGAAATAGGTAAAATAATAGCATGGGGTAGAGGTTATGCTTGTGTTTCTCCAGGACTGATCAACTGCCAATGTGGGTGCCACTGAGATACCTAAAGCCCTGCTGTGAGCCAGATACCCAGGAAGAGGTATCAGGAGGATCTCAAAGACCCAGCGGTGGCAGCATTCTCTAAGTTGATGCTGAGGAGTACCCCAACTATCACGAGCAACACGCATTGAACACAGCCACCTACCTGGGGAAAGATCAAGAAGCTGCCACGGATGGCAAAAGAAAACCTGAGGAAAGTGGGACAACCAGTCCCAGTGAGTAATTTAATGAGAGCTATGATAGTGGTGATCACCATTGTCGTGAGTATTCCTTTAGCAGGGCTGACACAGTTACATATGCTTTCTGGCCTCAGTGTTTATCATAATGAATCTGCTCGTAGAATTGAGGCATACAGCCCTCAAGAATCTAATTGTAAACTTTCTGGTCTCAGTGTTTATCATAATGAATCTGCTCCTAGAATCGAGGCATACTGCCCTCAAGAATCTAATTGTCAACAGAAATAGACACGGCCAGAATAAATGAATGTAGTAGTTTCAGAAAATTGCATTGCAGAACATGCAGAGGTGCTCTGCAATGATTCCTATGGAATATTTATTGATTTGTCCCCTAAGGGGATGTTTAGCTTAAATTGCACCTCTCAGTCTGTGTGCCAAGGCCACACTATGTTCAGCTTGTCTGACCAAAATGGTCAGATGGTAGAAATCGTAAGAGATACGGCAAGAGATCCTCTGGAAACATGGAGGTAAAACGGCACCTCAACATCAAATGATACGACCCTCTCTAGGAGCTAGACATTAGGATTTGTGGAAACTGTTATTGGCTCTTAATAAGATCAAAATTTGGGAAAGAATAAAAAAGCATCTAGAAGGACAATCTGATCAAAATTTGGGAAAGAATAAAAACGCATCTAGAAGGACAATCTACAAATATGTCTTTGGATATTGCAAAATTAAGAAGAGCAAATATTTGAATTATCCCAGGCACTCTTGATCTTAATGCCAGGAACAGGAGTGCTTGAAAGAGCTGTGGATGGATTAGCTGCTATTAACCCATTAAAATGGACAAAAACACTTGGAGACTCTGTGATTTAAATGATGATTCTGTTTTAAATCTGTGTTGTTTGTCTTTGCATAGTCTGCAGATGCAGATCCCAAGTCCTGCGAGACGTAGTCGACCGTGATAAAGCCACCTTTGCTTTTATCATCTTGGAAAAACCAAAAAGAGGAATATGTAGGGAACAGACCCCCAAATCTGGCCATAGACGGGCCCCCAAACTGGCCATAAACAAAATCTCTGAAGCACTATGACATGCTCGTGATGAGTATGACACTCACACTGAGGGTTGTGGGTTTACTGGAATGAGGGCAAGGAACACCTGGCCCACCCAGGGCAGAAAACTGCTTAAGGCATTCCTGAAACACAAACAATATCATGAGCGATCTGTGCCTCAAGGACCTGTTCCTGCTGCAGATAACTAGTGAGAACCCAACCCTTTGTCTTCCTTTTTACTGAATCTACAATCTATAGAAACAATGCTTATCACTGGCTTACTGTCAATAAATATGTGGGTAAAACTCTGTTCATGGCTGTCAGCTCTGAAGGCTGTCAGCCCACTGATTCCCACTCTGTACTTCATAATTCTGTGTGTGTGTCTTTAATTCCTCTGGAACAACTGGGTTAGGGTCTCCATGGCCAAGCTGATCTCGGACTTCTTTGAGATTATTTAAATTTGGTGAAGACTTTATTTTATAAAAATCACTTTATTTTGGGTAAATTATGTCATGCCATTCTCTGTAGTCATATCTTCCCATGTTTTGCATTATGAGATTTGGTTTGCATGGTACTTTAAAAGCCATTCTCAAACTTTCACTTCCTAGGATTTCTAGTTACAATGCAACACCCCATTGTTTCCTCTGAACAACTGAAATACCACAGATGTAATGACAAGGAGAGGGTCTGAAAGATAGAAAAAGGAAGACAGTTTGGGGACATCAGGACTTGCAGAGTGATATCATGGTCACTTTACTTGGTTTTCCTAGTGTCTTCCGTATATCACAGATGATGGACGGTAGAAGTTTCCAATCCAGAATCTCCAATAGGCACAGAAGAAAACGACTTCAAGGAAATCCTCTTCTCTCTCAACCAAAGGACAAGGAGAGGATGACCTAACCACACACAGTAACATGAAACACCTCTAAAGGTAATAACCAAGCTATTTCGGATAAACACTACCAGAAAATAATTAATAAATAAAATAAAATAAAATAAAATAAACTAGTATTGCCATTTCTGTGGAGCCATGCACAGAGACAGTCTTCTCAACATGTCAGTGATGTTCTGATTCCCCATGAAGTCAAACTAGGCAGCAACTTTTTTTTTTTTTTTTTTTTTTTTTTTTTTGAGATGGAGTTTCTTTTTGTTGCCCAGGCTAAAGTGCAATGATACACAATCTCAGCATCTCAGCTCTCTGCAAGCTTTACCTCCCTGGTCCAAATGATTCTCCTGCCTCATCCTCCCAAGTAGCTGGGATTACAGGCATGTGGCACCACACCCAGCTGATTTTGTATTTTTAGTAGAGATGGTGTTTCTCCATGTTGGTCAGGTTGGTCTCAAACTCCTGACCTCAGGTGATCCCCTCACCTTGGCCTCCCAAAGTGCTGGCATTACATGCATGAGCCACTGTACCCAGCCAGAGAGAATATTCTATCACTCTCCTGGAGAAAGCAGAGGAGAGCATTCCAATTCCCTTATGTCAGCAGACTCCGGTAGCAAGCTGAGCATGCAGGTCAACCCAACAACCACACTTTTTAAAGAGCCAGAGCTAAGTAGGACAGATTGCACTGTGTGTCTTTCCTGCTGTCCCACTACCCTCCTCTAACCTATCCTGTCAGAAGGCTTCAGTGGGGAGTTAACCATCTACCACAAACCACCCTCCTAGGAACAGAACAGATGAAGTAAATCTAAACTAGTTAGCACTCTGCCGTTTCCCCAGATTAGCAACCGTACCATCTACAACTGCTCCAGAGAACATCAAATGTTTGATATGCATTTAAACAAAAGAAAACAGGTATGAGATCTATATGCTGAAGCGTATAAAATACTGGTGAAAGAAATCAAATAGAAATAATAAGAGATACACTGCGTTCACGGATATAAAGATATAATATATCATGTTAATTTTCCCCAGCTTGATCTATATATTTGATGCAATTCCTATCAATATCTCAACAAGAATTTTTGCAGACAATGCAAACTTACTAGGATAGCTAAGACAATTATTGGTGTTTAATATATAGTGGGAGAAATCCATCAACAACATTTCAAAGACTTATTAAACAGCTAAAGTGATCATGACAGTTTAGTATTGGCATAGAGACAGATTCGTGTAAAAATGGAGCAGAAGAGAAAGCCCAGGAATAGAGCCACACTGGTGTGGATATGACCAGGCAGTATGACATAAATCTGTCAAGCAAAAATCAGTGGAGGAAAAACAGCCTTTAAACAAATGGTGCTATGGCATGTGGACATCCATAAATTTAAGAAATAAAGCCTTAACCTAAACATTACTCTACACAAATTAACTCAAAATGGCTCATGAACTTCAATGTAATGTAAAATTATAAGACGTTTTATAAAACATTTTCAGAAAAAAAGAATCATAAGAAAATTGAAGCCTCTTAGTTGTAGCAAAGTGTTATTACATTTGATACCAAAAGCATAAACCATAAAAGGAAAACCGATAAACTGGATCAAATCAAAATTAAAAACTATTGCTCTGTGAAAGTTCTTATGAAGACACTAAAAAGCCAGTCTGCTGCAGAAAGGGGTACCCTTCCTGCTGATCACTGCAGACCATGGGCGGAGAGCAGTACCCTCTGCGCTGGGAGCAGCAGCTGCAGCAGAGAGCTTCAGAGACCTGCAGAGACATACAAATGACTTGCCTGCAGAGAGGAGCCTCCCTCTCTATAGAGTGAACACACCATGGGAAGACCTGCCTATAGAAAAGAGCTACCCACTCCTTTGTGAGGTATTGCTCCTCACAAGAGGGCACTAGCTGTAGGGGTCTGCCTGCAGACCCTGACCCAAAAGACAGATGAATAAAGCATAAACTGACAAATATTCTGCTTTGCCAGTACAGCTGGGTGTCCAAGCGCCTGCACATCAAGAAATGTTTTTTACTGTGACCGGACCTTAGAAGCTTGCACTCCAGTCACTTATTTAGTATGTGATTAACAACAGAAACTCTGAGTCAGCACACTTGTGCATAATTAACATGGTTGAGAGAGTAGTTCTATGAATGATTAAAGCTCAGCTACCGTGGTCTAAAGTAAATTCCATTAAAGGGCAATATCCTTGGTCAACCTCCCTCCAAGAGGGCAATCTGCCTTAAAGGTTAGTTAATGGAGGTAAGGTAAACAAGCTTAAATGGGGAAGCCTCTATTGTCCCTAGTATTTATCCTATGACCTAATGCTCTAAGGTAAGAACTGGCTGCCTTCAGCCTGCTCAATTATTACAAGCTATGTAACCTTTCAGCCTTCCAAAAGGTTTGTGACTATTCCCTATATCTTTCCCTAATATTTCCCTTTAGTATTTCTGCTACCGTCCTGAGTGAACACCAATACTTTGAACTGTTTTAACACTAAATAGAACTCTTCTTCTTCTTTACCCTTAACTTGACTCTCTATCTCATTCTCCCTGCACACAGGACAAGAACTCAAGGAAAGGCATCATCATGGTCACAGAAGTTTCTGGCAAGTAAAATTGACACCACAGTGATCCCATAACAGTAGCACTAGAATTTCTGTCTCAGATTTTTACTTCAAAGTTAAACATTTGGGGGACTCTTAGGAGACTCGGGACCATATTTTGACATCCTATTTGTTCATCTGTAGCTGGCTTTGTCTGATAATACCCTAACAGAGGGAGGTGTATACTTGTCAAGTAGGGCCACAATTCCAACTTCCCTTCTTCACTTCCTTTGACACCCAAGGCAGTGCTCCTCATTACTGATAAATAAGTATGCAGATTCCAGCTTCAACCTAGGTGTTACTTGTACCTTCCTGGCTAGAAGTGGAAGGGTGTCTTGTTACCACACGGCAGGGTTGAAAACTCTAGCTCTCTACTTTACCTTCCCTGATTCCACTCCGGCAGAGGATTGGGGTGCTTCATTAATGCCTGGTGCTCTCTATGTTCCAACTTAAACTTTGTTGTCCTGGCTAGCATTTTTGGGTCGCTTTGTTTTGTGTTGTAATGTTTGACGAAAGTAGGATGGCTATTGTACAAAGATTTTTGTCTTAATAAGGTGTCCCTTTCCTAGCCCTGTGTCTATAGAGGCTGGAGCTTTTGGGGGACATTTCTGTCTATACCTACTTACATTTGTCGGTACCAGCTCCTTCAGGATCAAGTCTGTGATAACACCAGGCAAAAAGAATTCAGGGAAATCAACCATCTTATCACTTGTTGCATCTTAAATTTCCTCACCAGTTTATCTTCTTGCTCCATCCTTCAATCTGATGTTTGCTTTATATATATCACGCATGGATATTAATTGCATTTATGTGAGGGAGAAAGTACATCTTCTCCATCTACTTTATTACTCAAGTGATGACGCAAGATGAAGAACGTCCATGATGTTCCTTTTGGGGAGAAAATTCAAAGTAATTTTTGTTATTGAAACAGTTTAAGCTAGTTTAACCTAGATAGAGAGAGAATACTTAAGAAGGTACAATGTCTTTGTATGAATCCTAGAAGAAGCTAGGATATTTTCTGGGTTAGACTGCTCTGTGATGGGTTACATTAAAATCTTGTAAGGATGTTCCTCAAAACACAAAGAATTTTCCGAGGGTGGGAATGGACAGATTTTCTAGTCATGCTGATCATGTTATGTTTTGCATTTGCTTACTCTTTTTCCTCCTTCACACTCCCTCTCCTCCTCTCTGTGCTTATTTTATTGTTGCTTTTGTTGTTTGTTTGACACTCGTCTTATTCTGGCCTTAAACTTACAATAATGTATTCCACATGTTAACCTGTCTCATTCCATCTTTCATTACTTTATCCTCTCTTTCTAAACTGTCATTTTCTTTTTTCTTTTTTGCCTTGCTGTTCACCCAAGTTATTCTTTTCATTTTTTATTGTATCTGGCATTAGCCTTTTTATTGTTGTGGATTTCTTTAAGATGAAGTCTTACTCTGTCACCCAGGCTGGAGGGCAAAAGCAGGATCTCAGCTTACTGCAACCTCCGCCTCCTGGGTTCAAGCGATTCTCCTGCCTCAGCTTGGTCTCCCATAATGCTGTGATTACAGGCCTGAGCCACCACCCCAGCCGGAATTTTTTTAAAACATTCTTCATGTTAACCATTTAACCATGTCTATCACACTACCTTCTGAAAACCCAGTTTGAGAACTACAAAGTTAATAGCATGTGGATATAGGTGAAACGACCTTTGTCTTGTGTCATGGTCTGCCGGGAAAGGAAATCAGGATTCCCTTTTTAGATGATGGATTCTAAACTTTTTCTACTTATGCACAACTTGAAAATATAAGCATATGGTTAGATGGCACCACTAGGTTTCCATCCTGAGGAATCTGGCTGTCCAAATCCATGCTCATTTTCTGCTATCCCAGAAAACTGAGTGATGAATCTTGTCAGACCTTAACCTGTGACACCAAAAGCTGCATAATATACCAAATCCACAGTGAATGCTGCTTCCAAAAAGTTGTGCAGCTGGACCCCCAGTGTATGCCATTTCCTCACAGCAACCAGGAATCTCCACTGCAAATAAAGCAAGGGGTGGTAAGGATACAGCTAGTTCGTTCAGAAAAGGACCTGCTACTCAAAGCAGAAGATGAAAAATAATTTTTAGAAGAAGCAGGGGAAAATCATAACTAGATGTAAAAAGAAAGCATGATAGTCAAAGGGATAAGCAGGGACGCTAGCCTCAGTAAGTCCAAAATATTGCATCTCTAGTGAAGGATACTGTGACGTAGGCTTTTATGATAAGTTGTGGTGAGGAACAAAGAATAACAAGTAATGCCTCAATACCAAGAATGTTTGTTTTTGACAATGAAAGTAGATTTTATGGCTGTAAGTCCACAGTCAATTTCGACTAATTTGCATACGTGTGTGTATGTGTGTGTATATATATATATACACTCACGTACATATATGTGTCAGATACTGTATTACATCAGTTCAGTGCTGGTTGTACGAGGCAGACAGACAGACAAGAAAATTAATGTGATAGATAAGAAGCACCTCCTAGAAGGAGTGATATCTGTGTTGTATGAGTCTTAAGTAGGCAAACAGGGAGAGAGCGTTTTACCTCCAAGTAAAAATGGGACCCACGTTACCAGATGGTAAAGGGCATGGCTGAAATTGATGTTCTCCAAATAGACTGTGGTGAAACACAAAGACCTGAAGCTGAAAGGAAAATAAATATCAGGTCTGGAAGGGATTTGTTCAGCCATGCTCATGATCTGGACTCAGAATCTAAAAGTTAATAAATCCTGACAAAAGCAATTAAATCTGACTTTGTATGGAGCATGAAACCAATGTGCTGACAATCTGCATTAGAGGTGGGCTTTGGTGGCTCAAGCTTGTAATCCCAGTGCTTTTGGGGACCATGGTGGGTGGATCACCTGAGGCCAGGAGTTCAAAACCATCTTGGCCAACATGGTGAAACCCCATTTGTACTAAAATTACAAAAACTAGCCCAGCATCTTGGGCAAATATAATTTTACCTACTCAAAAGATGGAGGTACAAGAATTGCTTGAACCCAGAGGTAGAGGCATCAGTGAGCTCAAATAATGCCACTGCTCTCCAGCGGGGGTAACACAGAGAGACTGTCTCAGAGAAAAAAAAAAAAAAAGAAGAAGGAAATATGCATTAGAAAACATGAAAAGTGGACTCTAAGGAGGTAATTAAAGGCACAAACAGGTTGGAATGCTTTGATGTAAGATCAAAACGGTGTACTGTTAATGCCAGCTGTAAAATTCCACAATGTTCTGACAGTGATGCAATCCATGAGCATAATACGATGTAAACTTTATTATTCAAGTGATGACACAAACAGTTGTGATCGTGGTCATTGCGTTTATAGGGATGAATTGCAATGAAGACAATCTTTGCCAACTAAAATCCAAGTTTAAAATAACTGGGGAAATGTAATTGAGAAAATACTGAAGTATACAGTATGTGTTAACCCTTCTCTAAATTTTGTGTGTGTGTGTGTGTTTGTCTGTGTGTGTTTATGTGTGCATTTATTCCCTTTGTGCCACTCAAATTTATGCCCTCATTTGATTTATGCCAGACTACTTGAGAAGTCGCTTATTATTTTTTCCTAACTCTGGTTGCTTCTTCTCCGTTGCCTGCTGTCATTGTTTGGTATGTAGCCTCCAAATCTCACATTGAAATTCTGTCTCCATTGTCATAGTGTTGGGAGGTAGGACTTTTAAGAGTTGATTAGCCATGTGGGTGCAAACTCATGACTGACTTGATGGTATTATACGGAGAACAAGTTAGTTGTTGTGTCAGTAGGCTTTGGATCAAAGGATGAGTTTGGCCCCAATTTTCTGTTCATCTCATGCCCTTCACCGTAGGAGGCCGACCTGCCATGTTGTAACGTAGAAAGAGGATCTCACCAGATGCAACCCCCTGGACTTCCCCACCTCCAGAAAAGTGAGCAAAGTAAGTTTACTTTACAAATTACCCAGGCAGTGGTATTGTGTTGTTTCAGCAGAAAATGGACCCCAAAACTTTATTATTTCTTCCTCTTTAGAGAAATAAATTATTTAACTTACAAAGGCACATGTCAAATTTGCTTTCAAAGGACCAAAAAGCCCATATATATTTTTGCTAAAAAGGAGTACAATAGCCTCCCACTGAAACAAAATGTCATTTTTTTCTTAACCATACTTTTAGAAATAAAGGAAAAGCAAACATAGAAGTAAACATGCAATTTTATTGTTCAATAAGATAATTGCAGAAATTTTTAGGGTTTTTTGTCAATGTAAATGTTAGTCTCTGTCGTCATTCATAATCTGGTCCTCTTTTAATGGCAGATCAGTTGTAATTAGGGTGATATTTGTCCAGTGGTGATGGTTGAAGAGCTAGCCTGGAACGAGGGGCAGCTGATCTATCAGCGATCGTAGGCATTTGCAACCACGGGTTGCCTGCTGGTAGCATGTTACGATATGGAGCCTCATTGACTGATACCAGAGGATATCGTGTGGGAACAGCAGATGGTTCCACTGTCAGCCCAAAATCGCCATTTTGTAAGGGAGATATTATGTGGTATCGAGAAGTTGTGGTTGTAATAAAATTCACAATGTGGCCCCTTGCTTGCATGTAGGTACTATGAGAGTGCATATGAATAGTGGTCAGCTGATTTAAAATAGCAGGTTGATCTGCTGCAATTTGTTCTGATGGTCCAACTGAGGTTGAAGGTGAAGGAGGAGGGAAACCACTTCTAATTGGGACAGATGAATTTGCAATTATCTGTGTGGCAGAAGATTCCCTTGTTAGAGGCATATTTAAATTTTTAGAGGCTGAAAATAAACTTTCTTCACTAGCTTCAGCAGCTAAGGCAGAATTAGATTCTCCATGTTAGCCCCTGCTCTAAAATGCTTCTTGTTGAAATCTTCATTGAATAGAGTAGATATAGATGAAGCATTTTTAACACCAATTCTTCTCTTCACTCTTACTAAAAGTTGGGGATAGCCACGCTTGAAATTTGGATTATAATAGAGCTTTAACTAAAACCAAAGAAAAACATAATTCAGTACCATTTTAAGCCAAGAGACAAGTGCAAATAACAAACGTAACACATCAAATATCAGATTTCTCTTTCATCACACAAACTTAATGTCATCAAATAACTCATAAACATCGTTTACTATTTTTAAGAACGTGCTTATTGGCAAAAACCTCTCAAGTTGTTAAGCCCTCAAGTGAAAACATGTTATATATTAATAGTAATATTTCATTAAGTGACTTTGGTACATTTATTTGGAGTTCACTGGTAAGATTCAAAGTTGTTAGCAAAATTTCTTAAAACACTAAAAGGTTAACGTTCAAGCTGAACACAATAATTTCAAAAAAATAACTTCTACCTTAATATTTTATATAATTTTCAAAAGCTGGTCTTACTGCATGTATTAACATATTTACCTATGCACAAAGTAAAATTACATATATACTTTACATATAGTGGTAACTCAAATATGTCAAATACCTTGCTTAAGACAGAGGATTCTTTGTCTTCTGCCAGAAACGTGGCTAGAAAGGCAGATCTTTGAAAATTCCGTTGAATTTTACTAAATCCATAAAGGTTGAGCTGTCGAACAAAACTTTTGATAGCATCAGTTTGAAATATTCTGTAAGGAGCCTTTGTTTCCAAAATTTCTTTCTTGAAGAGTTCTTCATTAATCACTATGCAAGTTCCATTCTCATCCCATGAAATAGACTTGAACTGGTCACTTTCCACTATTTTCCAAAGTTTCCTGGGAAAGTTCAGAGAAAGAAAATCATCATCTTTATCTGGCTCAGAGACACAAACTGTGTAAGGTGGCCTTTCTAACAAGGATCCTTGTGACAAAACCTGAAAAGCATGTTCTTCAATCATTGACCGTAAGTCTGAGTCCCCAGGGAAGGTGTGTTCACACACTGGAGACCTAGGGGAGGCTTCTGAAGCAGTTAATTCATCTTTGGGAGAAACATCTTGAGTTTCTGAAGAAACATGTGCCATCTCAGATAAATATTTCTTTATCTACTCTTCCGGCCTGCATGGTTTTCAAGACTGCAGCTTCAAATGCTGCTTCAGAAGGCCTAGGCGTGTAAACTTATCTAGACCATCACAATGGTTCCCAAGCTGAGTAACAATGACATCACAAGCGGACTTAGGTCTCCTAGCAACCAACAAAAATCTAGCCCAAAGGGTTTCCTTCCCAATCTGAGAAATGTATCCAGTGAAAATAAAATATAGACTGCTCACTTACACGATGTAAGCTGCAAAAATCTCTTCCCTGCGTCATTATTTAAATAAATAAGAAAATAATGTCCTCAATCCCTGAAATAAATCCAATGTTCTTCCTGACACACTCATTATAACTAGATTGGTGTGAGGAGCACAGGGCCTAGTAATTGCAGAATGCAAAAAATAAAAAATAAAACAAAATAAAGGAAAGAAAAGGAAAAAGAAATATGAATGATTTTAAAACTAGTTCGGCATGTTGGATTGAAAACTGATGCAATGCAAAACCTGTGTGGTAGAAAGACATGGCCATAGAGATAAGAGGTAGGTTACGGGTTGTCAGGGGCTGGACAATAAAAAGAACTGTATAATAGATATGGAGTTTCTGGTTGGGCAATAGAAATATTTAGGAACTATTGATAGATGATGATTGTATGACATTATAAACATATTAAATTCCATTCAATTATACACTCAAATGTAATTTTATATTATTTGAAACTTACCTTCAAAAGTTAAGGTGAAGACAAAGATGAATAAAACTAACTGATTATATTTCAGAATGAAAAGTTATATATATGCATATCTCTTCAAAACATGTTTCAGTCATATCAGAAGAATATATAATGATTTAATTTGGTATGTCTCTAAATATTTGACAAATGTTAATGATGAAAGAGGTTTTAAAAGCGGGTGACTTACTTGTAAGGCGGTCCCAAAGAGTGGGAGATTAAAAAAATAATAAAAATAAAAATAATGAGAAAATGTTTTAAGAAAAGTAAATATGTATGTGTGTCTAAGCAGCATATTTTTTTAATTTGGCTCCAAGAACCAAATCTCTATTAAAGAATAGATTTTGTAAGGAATAATCTTTGTGCCATGCAAATAATTGTATCATTATAAAACAGGACTTGAATTTGTGAAATAATTTTAGTATTGAGTAAAATAACCATGGATCATTTACAGTAAGAATTTTTATATGTTCATGGTTGACAATTGGTATATTAAAATTCAAACTCCTTAGCATTGGTAAATGTTGAATACATGTGGAAGAAAGAAATATAGTATTGATATTTCTCATACTGTAAGAGGCAGTTCTCTCATACTGGAAAGAGGTGTCGTTGTTAGAAGATTGTCTTGGTTTAATATAGTTTAGGTTTTGTTTTTTGTGTGTGTGCTTGTTCAATTCAGAATTTTCCATATTAACATTATGTAACAAAAATGTTCATATCAGTAAACTCTGTGAAGATGAAACAGGTGCCCCTACCAGATGAATGTGGTCTCTCAATTTTGACAGTTTTCTAAAATTAAAAAAGTGCAAAATTAAAATATTTTTTAATTTTTTTGCTTTTCTCAGGAATTTTCATGTTGCTCTAGCTGAAGGGAGTACAGACTTCTTTTGTGATGCGAGAGGATGAATGATTACTGACAGCAGCAAAAGATGGGACATGGGTGTGGAGGAAAGAGGGAGTTAATAGGAGAATCAGAAGACAAAATCACATTAAATGTAGGATAATCTAAGACAAATTGTGGCTGAGCATTTTGGGGAGCTAAGATGGGTGACAGTTTAGGGAGGAAGAATGCCTTGGTGTATTCAGGGGGAGATGGCTCAGTTAAAGTTGTCCCCTGACTCCAAACTGGAAGCCTACTTTTAGTCATAAAAAGGCAAGAAAATAAGCAATTTTATATGAAAAACATAAATGTAAAGTAGGCTGTATCCACTTAGCTACATAAAAGAATAAGATGTCTGTCTGATCTTCTTAGTGACAGCCTGTGATACCCATGTTCTTGCCGCTTCGGCCTCCCAATTAGCTGGTTCTGCAGGAAAAGCCTAGTAGGCACAGATAATTATTCAATTTAATGAATTATTTTAATTTTTTTAGAGACAGAATCTTGCTATGTTGTTCAGGCTGGCCTGAAATTATAGGCCTGAAGTGATCCACCCACCTTGGACTTACAAATCGCTAAGGTTACTGGTGTGAGCCACGGTATCTTCCTATTTTTAAAAAAGCATTTGTGGAGATAGTGTTTCACATTTTGCCAAACCAGGTTCAAAATTCCTGGCCTCAAGCATTCTTTTTGCCTTGGCCTTCCAAATTATTGGAATTACAAATATGAGGCAAAAATATCGTCTAAAATATGCTGTATCTTTTTAATTATCACAATATTTTATCTAGTAAAGGTAAAACTTCATACATAATGATAAAGTGGAAAAAGGTGTAATATAAATGTATTGGAGTAGAAGCCAATTTTTACATAATAAACACACATTTAGATTAGACAATTTTAAATGTACTAAGAATTCTCTCACAATTACTGAAAAAATGTTTATGCATATTTAAAATTTGAAATAATATTTTTATGGTTAGGAAAATGTAAAGCAGCAAAATAGACAACCAAACCAATTATAAGTTCCCTGTGAATAAAATCCAAAGCCATATACCAGTCACTGGCAGGACCACAAGCTATTTTTTTTAATGTAAAATCCAGTGGTAATGAGGAATATAGGTGCAAACTGTATGCTAATGATAGTCATTTAATTTGATGCAGGCAGAACAATAATTCTGCTCTAAATAAAATGTATATATACAGTCAAAAACATTTGTATTTTCAAGCTGTTTCTTAATACAATTTTTGTAGGTAAGACCAATTTTCAGTGATTATCTTGCCACTTCACTAACCCGCATTTCAAGCTCATGCTTGAGTAAAAAATAATAATTTGTGTAATAAATAAAAGCTCTTCATATTTCCACACATTAAGGTCCACTATTTTAAGGTACAGATATCTTAATTTTTTCTTACTTTAAAATAACTAAAATAGAAAGGCTACAAATTCAAATAAATTAAGGCTAATGATGCCATGAAAAAAGCTAAAAGAAGACTGAAGAAAAGTATTAAACACATGTTGATGCCTTGTAAAGAATCATACAAGCCAAGCATACATTATTTTTATTAATAAGAAGGTAATCTAAAAGCTTATCATGAGCAGGGCTTAAATAAACACCAATACATATAAGCAGTTCTTTCACAAACTGCAAATACTCTCAACTTTATGGCTTTCACTTTTGAATAAATGTCACATTTTGTTAGTACACACTTTTCTCAAAGGCTGGTGACATAATGATGTGATGAGGTCTCACAAGAGTTAGCCATAATATATATCATATCATCTCATCATCTTCATCTATCATGTCCATTTGTTTATTGTTTGAAAAGTATATAAGCAATTTACCAGCTCTTTTACCATCTATGTGACATGCACTTCAGCGTATGATCAAATATATTTATGTACTCTCCATCCAAACACTGATTTTTAAAATTTCTTGATCATCATCCATTTTAAATTCTGCTAAATCTTCATCATCAAATTTATACCAGGAATCGCAGTCATCATCCTACCATTGTTTGAATAATATAAGAATAATAATACCCACTGCTTGCTAGACCACTGTGTACTGGCACATCTGCAAGTCTGTATTTTGTGATCTTTGTAGTTTTATTTTCAGGTTGCTCTTTCTGTTGAATCAACTGATTTTCTGATTTGAAATTATTCTGTTCCAGCTTTGCAATGCATGCTGCTGTGTAAGGTCCCATATCCAGCTCCCAAGGAAATTCAAAATAATCACCGAATGTAATTGCACATTATTTTAGTCATACTCAAATCATTTGTGTTGGCCACAGAAACAAAAGAAAATTATTTAAATAGCAAGTGCTTAATTGTGTTAACATACCATAAACAGAGAACAGGTACAGATGTTCTCATTTCCTGAACAAAGATTAAAACAATTTAAAATTTTAGAATCTTTTAAATTTATTGCAAAAAGAAAAGTAAATAATCATTAACATCATTAGGGTAATTATGCCATAACTAACTTAAGCAATACTTTCTTACCAAAGCTTAAAATATTTATATATAGCAATCCTTTGGTATCTGTAGGGGATTGGCTCCAGAACCCTCTTAAATACTATAATTTGTGTTTGCTCAAGCTTCTGATTTACAATGGTGTAGTATGTAAATATAATGCACACACATCCTCCTGTGTAGTTTACTTTAACTCTGCATAAATCATTAGTAAAATGTAAATGTTATGTAGACAGTTATAATCTAATGGCTTTTAAATTTGTTACATTTTACTGTAGTATTGTTTTTGTTTTCAAACGTTTTAATATATGTTTAGAGAAATCTCTGTTTGAAGAACAGGTGTATGTAAAAAGTCTCATTTGTTGCACACCACAAAATATTACTGACACAGACACTGATGGCTATGTGGTTCCATATAGCCACTACTATCTGTGTTACTTCTCTAATGTTTTCTTTTACGTGATTAAGCAGAATTTGGTGTGAATAAACTAAAGATATATAGTAAGCAATAATAATAGCAGCTAATACTTATAGTGCTTAAAGACAAGGTAATACATTAAAGAGCTGCACACATTTTAATAAATTTAATCCTCACTGTGCATTTTGTGTGACAGTTTCACTCTCTTCACCTAGGCTATAGTGCAATGGCAGAATCTCGCCTCCCTGCAACCTACTCCTCCCAGATTCAGGCTATTCACCTGTCTCAGCCTCTCCAGTAGCTAGTATTACAGGCATCTGCCACCATGCCTGGCTAATTTTCATATTTATAGTAGAGATGGGGCTTCACCCTGTTGGCAAGGCTGTTCTGTCTGTCTTATAAAAAGGTAAAATCTATATATAATTAATTTAAAAGGTGTGGGTTGAGTGGCAGGTAGGGTGAAAAGCAATTGTTTCAAGTCTCTGAGATGTAAATAGCAAGCAGTATGATGTTAAGAATAAACCACAATTTAAATGGCAGGTAAGTGCGAAATAATGCAGGCAGCTTGGAGGTGAGATGTTATGAAGGTCAAGAAAGACATACATGTTATTTAACATATAATATCTTCAAATATATTTTACCATTACATCTCCCAATCAAATTGCAGAGAAATAAAATTAGCTGGTTAGGCCTAAAGAAAGAAATCTGTTTGTGAAACAAGCGGTTGTTAAAATTTATTGTAACCCCATAAAATTAAGGAAGTTTTTTGCTTTTAGACTTATAAGTTTTTGCTTATAGTATAGATGTATCTATACTAGAAAAAGAAAAATGCTTTCTTCTGTCAGCTCTTCAAGATTCAATCATTAAATTGCAATTTATTTTAGAGTAGGGATGAAAGCAATCTGGGAGATTATTTCACATCCAAAATTATTAACCTAGTAAGAATCAATTTTTCCTAGTCAGTCACTCTATTTCATCGATAACATTTCCCTTTAAACAAGTTATCATCTTGACTACCTCTCTGATACCACTAAAAGAGTAAAGAGAAAGCAGAAGTTAATTTTGTGCATCAGCACAAACACTTCTAATGTCTTCTGGTGGTGTTCAAAGAGATATTTTTTTTCAAAACTGAACAAAACATACTTTTTATCACGTCTTACAATGATATGCATTTGCACCTTCCATTTGATATCCTATTCCCAAGAATCAAGAACATTTTGATGACTGTTAATGTCCACATTTAAAGTTGTAAAACATTTCTCACGTTTGTGTCAAAAGATAGTATTTAAAATACAATTTATAAAATATATTCTTTACTTCTTTCTCCTGTGAAGACAGGTTCTTTCTTTGTCACTGAAGCTAAAATGCACGGCACAATTCCAGTTCACTATGGTCTCAAACTCTTTGGCTTCAGTTGGGGTTTCCTCAACCAGTATTCATCTGTGTCTTGTTAGGAACTGGGCTACACATCAGCAGGTGAGCGGTGAACAAGTACGGAAGCTTTATCTCTATTTAAACCACTATGTATGGTGCACATTACTGCCTGAGATCCACTTTCTGTAAGTTCAGTGGCAGCATCAGATTTTTGTGGAAGCGAGAGCCCAACTATTAACTGCACATGCAAGAAATTTAGCTTTTGCACTCTTTATAACAATCAAAAAACTGATCACCTGTAACTGTCTCCCATCACCCACAGAGAAAACCATCTAGCTGCAGGAAAATAAGTTCAGGGCTCCCACTGATTCTACATTATGGTGAGTTGTATAATTATTTCATTAAATATTATAATGTAATAATAACAGTAATAAAGCGAAAAAACAATGCGGGGCACTTGAATCTTTCCAAAACTGTCTCCACAACGCCAGGTCATGAAAAATCTTGTCTTCACAAAACCCGTCCCTGGTGCAAAATGGTTGCAAATAATCACACATAGATGTACGCACACATAAATTTTTGAGTGAAAGTTTTGAAGACAGAAGCTCAAAGTATTATAATAATTTCAAAGAACGAGAACAGAAACATTGACTAGATTGCAGAAAAAGGAGTGTTTTGAATAGAGAAAGCTAATGAAAATAAATTGTTACCCAGTAATGTGATGGCTGGGTCAAATGCTATTTCTAGTTCTAGATCCCTGAGGAATTGCCACACTGACTTCCACAATGGTTGAACTAGTTTACAGTCCCACCAACAGTGTAAAAGTGTCCCTATTTCTCCACATCCTCTCCAGCACCTGTTGTTTCCTGACTTTTTAATGATTGCCATTCTAACTGGTGTGAGATGGTATCTCGTTGTGGTTTTGATTTGCATTTCTCTGATGGCCAGTGATGATGAGCATTTTTTCATGTGTCTTTTGGCTGCATAAATGTCCAAATCATGCTGCTATAAAGACACATGCACACATATGTTTATTGCGGCACTATTCACAATAGCAAAGACTTGGAACCAACCCTAATGTCCAACAATGATAGACTGGATTAAGAAAATGTGGCACATATACACCATGGAATACTATGCAGCCATAAAAAATGATGAGTTCATGTCCTTTCTAGGGACATGGATGAAACTGGAAAACGCCATTCTCAGTAAACTATCGCAAGAACAAAAAACCAAACACCTCATGTTCTCACTCATAGATGGGAATTGAACAATGGGAATGCATGGACACAGGAAGGGGAACATCACACTCTGGGGACTGTTGTGGGGTGGGGGGAGGGGGGAGGGATACCATTAGGAGATATACCTAATGCTAAACGACGAGTTAATGGGTGCAGCACACCAGCATGGCACATGTATACATATGTAACTAACCTAAACATTGTGCACAGGTACCCTAAAACTTAAAGTATAATAATAATAAAAAAAAGAAGAGAGATGAAATAAATTCTCAAAGAAGGACTGCAAAAAAAAAAGAAAGAAAATAAATTGTTGACACAAGAAAAAACAAGAGTGAGGGATATGTGAGGATAAAGAACTAAAATAGGTAAATTAGAATTATATATGCAAATCATACTCATAACGTAGGCTTACAGTTTAGCTATGAAATTTAGAAACTTATACTGACAGTTATAATGGGAAGTCAGTGCATTACTGGTGCATTAATGCCTTTTAAAAGAAATCTAAGTGATATTCTAATACATAGAAGGGGAACTGCTGTGAGTGAAACAGAAGGCAGCCCAGAAATCAGAAGATCCCTTTTTCTTCCTGTCTCTGAGCTATCTAAGAACTACCTTCTTGAAAGAACAGTAAACTCTTACGAAGGGGTGCAGCTTCTTCTATAAACTAGAAAGAGCTACGTACTACATCATATAATAAAAAGTTGTGCAACAGGGTTTTATTACCATACATGCCACAAATGTGGCCTTGATAAAATGAGTGAAACAAAGGAAAAAAATTAAGTTGTTATTAAGCCATTTTTTCCTCTCTGTGTGTGTGTGTGTGTGTGTGTGTGTGGTTGTGTGTGCAAGTGTGTGGCATGTGTTCTCTTCATTACTCAGTCTGCAGAGTAGCCAAACAATTACAGCTCAGGGGATGTTTTCACCTCAATGTCACAGGTAGACGAGATTACTTGTGCAGACCATAACATTCAGCCATTCTACTGCATCTTAGTAACGATGGGATATCAGCATGTGCCTCAGGCTTTTTTTTTAACTCCTGAGATCAAGTAATCTACCTGCCATGGCTTCCCAAAGTGCTAAGGCTATCAGTGTGCATGACAAGGCCTGGCCTAATTGAACATTTTCAAATCTAAAAACGGACCAAGTGTTATTGGTCACTTTTGTAAAAGGCTCAAAAATTATAAGATTACATTCAGGCTTGCAAAAAATATATGTATATTATATAAAGTTATATATTATGTATTTACATATCAGTATATCATATAAATATATTTTCTTGCAGGACTAGGAAGCAGTACTTTTTTGTCAGTGATTAAAATATTCATTTGGTAATAAAAATGTTTATTCGATGATGAAAATGTTGATTTTTGAGGTGACTGTTATACAAAATCTCAAAGATAAATGTTGCTCTACCAACTAAAAGACATCATCAATGCACTACTCTAACTTGAACAATATGATGAAGAAAGTGTAAAGAAATATCAAAAGTTAACAAATGAAATGGTATTTTATCTTTCCAAGTAGCTGATACTACAAGGCTGATATCACGACACTTGAATAATTTTTGTATTTTTTTTTGTAAGGACAGGGTTCTTTCTGCCCCTTTTCCCAAGCTTGTAAACTAATTTGTATTATGTGTGATAACAGGCCCTGGTCATATTTTTGAAAAATCTTTAGAGTTGCCTTAAAATAGCCATAAAGATAAAAATATGTACTTGAAAATTGCTTCATTTGAGAGCTTTTAAATCAAAGAGATGACTTCATTTTTATATTTTGATTATATAGATTATAAATCTTCTTATATTAAGAAGTTAATGACACCTTAAGAGATCAATAATACAGCGCCTGTCTCTGCTGTGACAATTTTAACCTTTTCCTATTAGGATAATAATAATAAAAATGACCGAGAAAGACAGCTAAAATATTACTATTGTTTAAATATTGCACATCTAATAAATTATGTATTTTAAAGATATATTTTAAAAATCTAGTGTACATATGATTTTATCAAAATTAAACTGATAAATCTCCCATAATTTACCTGAGCCTCTTCTATCCTTTTTTGTTTTATCCCTGTAACCGAGAATGTGGTAAGTGTGGGTTTGTGTGTTTCAGCGCTGTTTCTGTTAGCAATCTTTCAGGTTCACCATTAAGTGGGTCCTGAGTTCTTGACACATATCCAGGCACAATGAGGTATGTGAACAAGAGGAGAATAATCAAGGTAAATAGATGCTTCATTGAGTGAAAGTACAGCTCTCAGGAGACAGAAAGTGGGTAACTCCATTTAAAAACAGGACATACCTCCATCTGTGCAACACTCACTGAAGACAGGACCAGTAGTGACCAGCTTCAGTGGAAAAGCAGGTTGTTAAAACATCTCTGAAGCCCTCAGTGGGGAGAAGTTTCAGAGTGGGTAGCTTCTATCTGCAGGAATGTTGTTGAAATGCATCTGCAGCTTTAAGTTTGGAGGAGACCTATCTATTTGCAGCCATGCAATCCCAATAAGTGTACACCTCAGCAGTGGAGAGGTGGCACACAGTTGGTAACTCTACGTTAAGTCAGGTTGAGGTTGAAAGTTTGAGACCAGCCTGACCAACATGGAGAAACCCTGTCTCTAATAAATATACAAAATTAGACAGATGTGATGGTGCATGCCTTTAGTTCCAGCTACCCAGCAGCTGAGGCAAGACAATCGCTTGAACCTGGGAGGCAGAGCTTGCAGTGAGCTGAGGTCACCCCATAGTACTCCAGCCATGGCAACAAGAGCGAAACTCCATCTCCAAAAAAAAAAAAACAAAATAAAAATAAATCAATACAAGTAAAATTAAATATAAATATAAATAAATACATATGTAATTAAATAAATAATCTAAATAAGTATTGAATGTATATGGACCTCAGAATGCATATGGGCAGAGAGAGTGGGCTGGTTGGTCCATGGGTGGAGATGGCTGAAAAATACGTCTAAACCTAAAAATGACCCCTAATACTAATGCTGAAACACTAACAATAACCCTCAGGCCCTAACCCTAATCCTCACATAAACCCAACCTGCACCATTAACAAAACATATCCCTAACCCTAAATGTAAACCTACCCCTACTTATAACCCTAAACATACCCCTACCACTAAACCTAAACCTACTAAAACACTGAATCTACCCTACACCATAACACTCACCAAAACCCTAACCTAAATACTAAACCAAACCCTAAATCGAACACTAACTGTAAACTCTGAACACTAACCTCAACTCTAACTCTAACCCCTAAGGCTACCTTCAAAACTAACCCTAAAAGCAACCTTCATTGTAACCATAAAACTAAAACTCTAACCTTAAAAATGTAAGTCCAACATCTAACCAATATCCCTAATCCAAACTTCTACCCCCAACCCTAATTCTAACAATTCATTGACCATAACCCTATCCTCAAAACACTGACACTAACACTAACCCTAACTCTAACCCACAACATCAAATGCAACCCCAACCATAACCCTAACTTTAACCCCAATGCCAAAAACAACCCAGACCTTAAGCCATAACACTAAACCCAATTCCAACCCATAAGCCTAAACATGACACTGACACTGATGCAAAAGTAGTGCTGAGCTGACCTTAACCGAAACAAAAAAATATTCAAACCCTAACACAAAAAACCCTAACTCTAATGCTAGACTATAACCCTACCACTACCATTACCTCACCCAAACCCTAACCGAAAAACTAGCCCTATAATTCTAAGCGTAGCACTATAAAATTAACCAAAGCACCAAACTTAACCCAAACACAGATACACTAACCTAAACCCCAGTAATAAACCATAATCCCAAACATAACCTACACCAACCCTACACCAACCCTAACTACAAACCTACTCCTTAACCATAACCCTAATGGAAACCCAACTCCTAACCCCAAACCTAAAACCTTAACTGTAACCCTAAACCATCTGCAATGCCAGCCATAGCTCTAAACACTGAAACCAAACACTAACACTCACCCAACCAAAGCCCTAATCTTAAATACTAACATGTAACCCTAATCCTTAACACAAGCCTAATGCTAAACCTAACCCTAAGCTCTAATTCTGACCTTGACCCTAAATGCAAACACAACACCAACCACAAACAAACACAACCACTAATTCCAAAATCCTAACAAAAACCCTAAAGACTAATCCATAACAATAAAACCTAACCTAAACTCTAACATGTAATGCTGAACCCAGATGCTGACCTTAACGCTAATTAAAGCCTAAATCTAAACTTCACCCTAACCACTAAGTTTAACATTAAACCTATGCCATAACCCTAACCCATTAACCCTAACCCTAATCGCTAACCATAGCCCTATCCCGTAACACTAACACTAACACTAACCCTAACCGTATGCATACTCCAACCGCAACTCAACCCAAAACCTAACACTATCCCTAACCAAAGCCATCAGCTTAAAAAATAAACCTAACCATAATCTTAACATAAACATCACCATAATCCTGAAATTAAAAGTAGGAATCAATGCTAACACAAAACCTAATATTACACCTAAGCATACACACTAAACCCTAAACCTAACCCTAACAATTAACACTAACCCTTAGCTAAAACCTCTACCAGTAAACCTAAACCTAAACTTAACCCAAAATGTTACATCCAACCCTATTTTCACAACTATAACCATAACACAAACATTAAGATGTAAACCTAATCCTAAACCTAAATGTAACCCCTAACACTAACCTTAACCCCCCAAAAGCCCGAACACTAATCCTAACCCAAATAACCTGGAACACTAACGCTAGCCATACCCTAAACCCTGATATTAAACCTAATACTAAACATTGATCTTAGCCTAATCATAAACCCTAACCAAAACACGTAACCCCAACAGTAATCTGACCCTAGCTCTAACACTAAAACCTAAATCCTAACTATAATCCTATACAATAAATCCAATCCCAACATTAACCTTAAGCTCTAACCCTTAACCTAACCCAACCCTAAACCTAACCCTAACCCCTTATCCTAGAGTTCTAAACTCTAACACTATGCCAAACCCTAACCCCATATCCTAACCCTCAACTGACCCTAAACCTAAACCTAAGTGCTAAACAATAACCGTAAAACTAACACTGAACCCTAAACACTAACCCTAATGCTAACCTGAAACCCTAACCAGGACCTGAACCCTAAACCCTAAACTAAGTCTTTATTCTTATCCTAACACTAACAGTAAACCCAAACCCTAACGCTAATGCAGTAACCCTCTCACCCTAAACCTTGCTGTCACCTTAGTTCTCACCCTTAGCACTAACCATAACCCTCACCATGGAGTTAACCCAGAACCTAACCCTCCACTAACCCCAACATCTAAGTGTAAGCCTATCTCTTACCCTAAGCCTAAGCATAACCTGACCCAAACCTAACTTCTAATGCTGATTCTAACTCTAGCCCTAAACGTTACCTTAACCTCGACAACGGTCCCAAATTCTAATCCTAACCATAACCCTAATCCTACCACAACACAAACCTTTAAGTCAACCCCAGACCTAACCCCCAATCTAACCTTTTTTCTGCAATTGTAAACCCCTATTCCTAATCCCAAACTTCTCTCCCATCCTTAGTATTATCATACCACCCTTCAAAATAATTTTAAATATATCATCTATGACTCTATCCTCTAACCCCTAATGCCCTCAAGAGTACACTGAACCTTACCTCTCATTAATTCCAATTGAAAATTGAATTAAACAGATGATTTCACTAGGACAAAACACTAAATGTTAAGAAATCTCACAATTAAAGTCATTATAATGTTTAACCAAAAACTGGTACCTGAAATTTGCTACATGGGGAAGACATTATGCACCTCAATGATTAAGATTTTTCTGTTTTGTTTTTTTTTTTTTGAAAATTGAGGGGTTTTCAACATTCTGAAGCCATCCCTTTTCAATATACCATGTAAACTAAATCATGGGAAAACTGTACATGTTTATCTCAACTGTTACAGAAAATACTTAAAGTTAGTCAACGTGTTTAATGATAACAACATCCAATAAACTGTGCTTCAAATTTGTTTCACATGATAACATGTCTTTATGCAAAACCCGTAACAATCAGCATCTGAATTGTTGAGAATCAAAGCTTTAAGATGAGGAACAAAGCATTGATGCTAAATTTCATTACTGTATTCTACACTGTACTAGAATTTCCATCCAAAACAATTGGAAATATATATATAATATGTGTATATAAATATTTATATATACATATATACATATATAAATATTTATATACACATATATTATTATATATATTATTTTTTTACATATAGATATTTATATATAAATATATATGTGTGTATATATATTTCCAATTGTTTTGGATGGAAATTCTAGCAAAATATGTATATATTTCCAATTGTTTTGGCCATTCATATGTGGAAAAATAAAAATAAAAAAAGGAAAACTATCTACCCTTGGGTCTTACGATCTCCTATACGGAAATCGTAAGAAACCAACAAGAAATCATGACATCTAGTAAACAAATTATACAAACACACATTATAAAATATCAATACAATAAAATCTACTTCTGTACACTAGTAATAAACCATATGAAAATGAAATCAATACAACAATTTTCTTTGTGAAAACAACAAGCAGCCTGTCTTCCAACTTCCCTGGAACCCATAGGAGCCACAAGCTGGGTGTGGGGGACGGCCTTGGAGTCGAGTCTGTGCTGCTACATTGGGAGCTGGGCTGCACTGGCCGTAGGGCTAACCAGAAAGTAGTCAAGTTCCTGGGGAATCCAAGTAGAATTATGTAAGTACATGGTGGATGAAGAGTAGAAAACCTACAGTGGTTTTGAAAGCCCTAAAGCCACGATGTCAAATGGATATCTTCAGAGTCATAAATTTATGGTAAAAGGAAAACATGCACGAACATCAACAACAATGAAAGCCATGTTGAGTGGCCCAGGTCATTTTGCTGAGAAGGAAAGTATTGAGGTCAATTTGAGAGACATCCCTTCACAAGTGCTGCCAAAAGCATGCACATATTTTACCTAAATATTTCACTACACCTAAAGCTCCACAGAGATTTCCAAATTCCCATTTCTCCTGAAACTGCACTAGAACTGTTGATGGCTGTAACTTTCTAGATTGTATATAAATACAATTAATTGATAGGATAAAATAAACTATAATAAACCTAATTTTTTTCAGTGTTTAACTAACTGTAGTTCAGTTAATTTTTTTATAGATAGTACATTCCCTGTATCAAGGTAACTATAAAATTAATTGCAAAGAAGATTCTCTTCTGTTTTTTGCATAACATAATTGAAATTTTTTTGTACTGTGAACAAACTAAGGACATTTTCACAGAGAAATAAACAAATATGCCAATTCATAAGTGGTTTTGCCTTATCCCTTGAATATGATTTTAAAATGAGTAATGTTGACATAGAAAATGATGAAAATTGGCTGGGCATGGTGGCTCATGCCTGTAATCCCAGCACTTTGGGAGGCTGAGGCGGGGGGATCACGAGGTCAAGAGATGGAGTCCATCCTGGCCAGCACGGTGAAACCCCGTCTCTACTAAAAATACAAAAAGTAGCCGGCCGTAGTCCCAGCTACTCAGGAGGCTGAGGCCGGAGAGTGCCGTGAACCCGGGAGGCGGAGCTTGCAGCGAGCCAAGATTACGCCACTGCACTCCAGCCTTGGTGACAGAGCAAGACTCCGTCTCAAAAAAAAAAGAAAGAAAATGATGAAAATTAGGCATAAATTAATAATTGCATTATATGCATCTTCATAACTTGGCCAAAATATTGATTTTTATCTAACCCTAACATAAATGTTTTATCAATGCCTATATTCTCAGCACTTTTGGAGGCCAACGCAGGCAAATCTTGTGATTCCAGGTGTTTGAGACATGCCCAGGCAACAAGGCAACCCTTTGTCTCTACCAAAAATACAAAAAGTTAGCCAGATATGGTGACTGAGGCTAAGACAGAGGATTAATTGAGCTAGGCAGTTAGAGGCTGCAGTGAGCCATGATGGCACTTCTGCACTCCAGGCTGGGCAACAGAGTGAGACCCTGTCTCAAAAAAAAAAAAAAAAAAAAACAAAACAGTAGAAATTTCTTCTGTCATTTGATAAATCCCAGCATTGTTTTAAAGTGTCTTTTCATTTTGTTTATTTCTACAATTTAAGAAACTTCTTTCATAACAATTTTTGAAGGTTACTAGGTACAATTTTTGAAGAAGCAACAGAACTACACGAGTCAACTATATGAATTTTAAGCAAAGCATCCTTGGCAACTGTAGAAACAGAAAGAAAAAAATAATCTGGTAAGGTGTCGTGGCTTAGGTTTTTTAATGTTCTTTTTTTTTGATGAAAGAAATCTCTTTTAGGTCTTAGACTAATTATAATTTATAACAATTTAGAAGGTTATACTTTTGTAAACAGAAGTGAAACACTTGTAAAAAAAAAAAAATAACTCTTCTGCCCCTCCTTCCCTGCTCCCACCACAGGCATCAAAATGGAGCCCTCCTTTTGACCAGGAGCATTCCAAAATTGGTTCAGGTCCTGTCAGGAAAGAGGGACCGACATGCTTCATTACACGCTCCTCCCTTTTGAACTTTAGAAAAAGTTGACCATCATTAACAGCAACCTATACCTTAAGTCTAATAAGAAATATTTACCTCTTATTCTCTCAAGCATGCTACATGGAGGATTCATCATCATGATAAAACTTGGTCTCTACAGCCTTTATTATTTATTGTAACCCAGTCATTCCCATCTACTGATTCCATGATTTTAGATAATAACTTAACTCTTTCAGCCAACTGCCAAGTAAAATATATGTAAATCTACCTGTAACTTGAAAGCCCAGACCTGCACCATGGCTATTTTCAAGTTGTGCGTCCTTTCTGGACCAAACCAATGTACATCTTCACGCGTTTGATTGATGTCTCATGTCTCCCTAAAATGCATAAATGTAGGCTGTGAATACACAACCTGGGGCACATGTTCTCAGGATCTCCAGAGTAGGGCTGTGTCGTGGACCATTTGTCACTCATATTTGGCTCAGAATTCAGTTAATTTTATGGTATAATATCAAAGTTTGATATTATTAGTATATCTCAGCTAATGTAGGATGTCAGTCCTTATAAAACAGACATTTTCATTATCACTACCAATGCATTCTCAGTTAAACTATGACTGTCTCAGGAAAAGAAAAAATGTTGCTAACCAGGCATACATCATATATTTAAATTTAAATAATAATTCGAGTTCTAATATGCCTACTTAAAATTTTTCCATATTGTTTCAACTATATACTTTAGTTCTCTAAGAAAAATGAGCCATTAAAGCACGAAAAAAAGTATTGATAGAGCCTGTCATGAGGGCTCCACTCAGCACCTCTCCTTTCACTGTACCAGACTCTACCCCCGGAAACAAGTCCAGATCATCTGCAAACCACACTTTGGTAGCTGTTAAAATGCGTGGTCACTGCCTCACTCAAGGGACACTTTTGTAAAGTCAGAAATGGAGGCCAGGACTGGGAAGCAAGGCCCAGGGCAGTGCCCCTCATCAGTATTGGGTGCTGCAGACAGGGTGTCTTTTCCTCACCTGGCCACCAGATGTCTCAATGCCATGTCTTCTCCTGGGAGAGTCCTGAGAAGTCTTTATTCTCACCCTGGACGTAGCAACAGAGGTCTCGTAGCAACAGCCACTCCTGGGCAGGTCCAGAAGAGAAGGAGCCTTCGTCCTCATGGTGGATGCGACTCCAGATGTCCCCATGTCCCCAGGTACCCTAAAATGGCGTCCTCTTCCGTGTGTGTCCTGAGGAGAAGGAAGCTCTGTCCAAGTCACTGTGAGAACACCCTGCCCCTCAGAGAGTTGGTTTGCAAGCTCAGTGCATCTGCTCCATGCCCCGTCCCCTGTAGTAGCCCTGGGAAATCTTTAAAATTCAGGGTGGGTTAATCCAGGCGGTCATCCCAGGAAGTGGAAGTGAAATAGAGCCAACCTTCCCATACCTTGAATGGATATAAAAAGAAGCAAAGAAGACGGTCAATAGACAAAACTCAATTGATTTTCTCTATATCAGCAATAATGAATAGAAATCATTGGAATTTGAAATACTTAACCACCATTTACAATACTTCCTACAAAATTGAATCCATTAAGTATAAATGTAACAAAATAGGCAAAATTCATTCAGAAAACAATCAGTCACCACTGAGAGAAATCAAAAGAAATATTAGTAAATGCATACAGGCCAGGTACAGTGGAACATGCCTATAATCCCACCAGTTTGGGAGGTTACAGTGGGCAGATCACTTGAGTCCATGAGTTAGAGACCAGCCTGAGGAACATGGTGAAACCCCATCTCTACCAAAAATACAAAAATTAAACTGAGCTTGGTGGTGCATGCCTGTGATCTCAGCTACTTGTGGTGCTGAAGTGGGAGAATCTCGGTGAGCGGAGATTTTGCCACTGCACTCCAATCTTGGTGACACAGCAAGACTCATTCTCAATAAATAAATAAAGGAAGAGATGTGTCTTGTTCTGGAGAAGTACACATTTATTATTATTTCAGTCATATCCCAATCAAATTCCAGGCAAATATATCAACAATCTCTTCCTAAATCTAGAATAGATGAAATAAGACTGAAGAAGACAAAAGCTAAAGGACTTACACATATGGATATGAATACTCACACTAAAGCTAGCTTAGCAAACAAGAGCGTGGCATTGATGATTTAATAGACAAGTAGATAAGTGGACAGAATAGACAGCCCCCACACAGGCCCAAGTCAACTGATTTTGTCAAAAATGTAAAAAAATTTTGTCAAAAATGACAAAAATGTCAAAAAAATGTAAAAAATTTGGAAACGATGTCTGTTCCACAAGTGGCAAGAAAACAGCTGGAAACTATATGGAAACAAATGGACATAGACACAAATTTCATAGCTAAAAAATAGTCAAAAATAGCCATACACTAAAATTTTTCAATGCAAAGTTGTAATTGGAAAATGTCTTCATGGGCTTGGGTTTGGTAATGAGTTATTAGCAAGTCCATGAAAAAAAAAGGATAATAGTGGCTTTTTTGAAAGCTGAAATGTCTGCTCTGTGAAATACCCTTTTACAGTTGGGCATGGCAGTTCAAGCCTGTAATCTCAGCACTTTTGGAAGTCGAAGCGGCCGGGTCACCTGAGGTCAGGAGTTCCAGATCAGCATGGTAAACATGGTGAAAACCCATCTCTACTAAAAATACAAAAAATTAACTGGAATTTCTGGCATGCACTTGTAATCCCAGCTGCTCAGGAGTCTGTGCCACGAGAATCCCTTGAACTGGGGAGATAGGTGTTGCAGTGAGCCTAGATTGGGTCATTGCACTCCAGCCTTGGCGACGGAATGAAACTCTGCCTCAAAAAAAAAAAAATCTGGTTAAGACAACCAAAAAACCAGCCACAGATAGAAAAATGTAGCAAACTCACCTGAAAAGTGACTTGTGTGCACAAAGTTCACAGAAACTCTAAAACTGAAAAATATAAGCAATGCAATTCCAGGGTAAAAACCTGAGCAGATACATCACATAGAGATGGAAAAGAGGCAGGCACACCAAACACTGCTTGCTGAAAGCCTGCTGCTTCTGCTGAAGGCTGAGACTCCAACCTGTCCCATGGGTAGCCGCAGTGGCTCCAAAGACCACCCTCACCTACCCGACCTCCGCCCTTCCTCCAGGGTCCAGGGGTCCCCAAGGTACTGGGCATGCTCTCCCAGAAAGAGCCAGAGGCTGGATACTTTATATCTCGGCTTTTCTTACAGTTCTGGAGGCTGCCAAGTGTCCTTAGTTTGGAAGTTTTATTTTTATCCTAAGCACCTTGAGGCACTGACAAGCATTAGGAGAGCTGGTTTTTAACCCACACTTGTTTTCATAAAGAGATAAAAGAATTGACTGACTCAAATTGCTTTTTAGTAAGTTCTTTTAAAATGTTTGGTACAAGGCATTATTATTTTGCTTTCTTGGAGATACAAAACACAGAAAATGTATTTAGTAAAAACCGAATAGGGAGTCATCATAAATTCATGGGTACTATTTGATTTGTTATTTACCCCGACTTTTTTTATTAATTATAATTTAAGTTCTAGGATACATGTGCAGAACATGCAGACTTGTTACATAGTTGTACATGTGCCATGGTGGTTTGCTGCACCCATCAACCCGTCATCTAAGTTTTAAGCCCTGAATGCATTAGGTATTTGTCCTAATGATCTCCTTCCACTTGCCCCCTACTCCCTGACAGGCCCCATTGTGTGATATTTCCCTCCCTGGGTTCCCATTGTTCAATTCCCACTTATGAATGAGAACAGGTAGTGTTTGCTTTTCTGTTCCTGTGTTAGCTTGCTGAGAACGATGGTTTCCAGCATCATTCATGTCCCTGAAAAAGGACATGAACTTACTCTTTTTAATGGCTGCAGAGTATTCCATGGTGTATATGTGCCACATTTTCTTTATCCAGTCTATCATTGATGGGCATTTGGGTTTGTTCCATGTCTTTCTTGTCTGTGAGTAGTGCTGTAATTGACATACATGTGCATGTTTCCTTATAGCAGAATGATTTATAATCCTTTGTGTGTATACCACATAATATGATTCCTGGGTCAAATGGTATTTCTGGTTATAGATCCTTGAGGAATCCCCGCACTGTCTTCCAAAATGATTGAACTAATTTACATTCCCACCAGCAGTATACAGCATTCTTATTTCTTTACATCTTCAGTAGCATCTGTTGTTTCCTGACTTTTTAATGGTCGCCATCCTGACTGGCGTGAGATGATAGCTCATTGTGGTTTTGATTTGCATTTCTCTAATGACAAGTGACACTGAGCTTTTTTTATGTCTGTTTGTTGGCTGGTTAAATGTCTTCTTTTGAGAAGTGTCTGTTCATTTGCTTTGCCCACTTTTGATGGGGTTTGTCTGTTTTTTATTTTCTTGTAAATTTTTTTAAGTTTCTTGTAGATTTTGGATATTAGATCTTTGTCAGACGGATAGGTTGAAAAAATGTTCTCACATCCTGTATGTCGCCTGTTCACTCTGACAATATTTTCTTTTGCTGTGGAGAAGCTCTTTAATTGAAGTAGGTCCCGTTTGTCAATTTTGGATGTTGTTGCCAGTGTTTTTGGTGTTTTTGTCATGAGGCCTTTGTCCATGCCTATATCCTGAATGGTATTGTCTAGGTTTTCTTCTAGGGTTTTATGGTTTTAGATTTAACGTTTAAGATTTGAACTCATCTTGAGTTAATTTTTGTATGAGCTATAAGAAAGGGATCCAGTTTCAGCTTTCTGCATATGGCTATCCAGTTTTCCCAGTACCAGGGAATCCTTCCCCCGTTGCTTGCTTTTGTTAGGTCTCTTGAAGATCAGATCATTGTAGATGTGTGAATTACTTTAAGCAGTATGGTCGTTTTCACGATATTGATTCTTCTTGTCCATGAACATAAATTGTTTTCCATATTTTTGTGTCCTCTCTTATTTCCTTGAGCAGTGGTTTGTAGCTCTCCATAAAGAAGTGCTTCACATCCTTTGTAGGCTGCATTCCTAGTAATTTTATTTTCTTTGGAGCAATTGCGAATTTGAGTTCGCTCATGATTTGGTTCTCGTACGTCTGTTATTGGTTTATAGAAATGCTTGTGATTTTTGCACATTGATTTTGTAGCCTGACCTTGCTGGTGTTCTTTACAAGCTTAAGAAACATATACAATAGACAAGTTCCTTGTCTATTGTTAAGGAGTACAGAGCTGAGAAAATGGGGTATTCTAAATATACAGCTATGTCATCTGCAAACAGGGTCAATTTGATTTCCTTTATTTTTATTTGAATACCCTTTATTTATTTCTCTTGCCTGATTGTCCTGGCCAGAACCTTCAATATTATGTTGAATAGGAGTGGTGAGAGAGGCCATGCTTGTCTTGTGTCTTTTGTTTTAGGTTTTCAAAGGGAATGTTTCCAGGTTGTGCCCATTCGGTATAATATTGTCTATGGGTTTGTCACAAACAGCTCTCATTAGTTTCTGATACATTCCATCAATACCCAGTTTATTGAGTGTTTTTAGCAAAAAGTGATGTTGAATTTATCAAAGGCCTTTTCTGCATCTATAGAGATAATTATGTGGTTTTTGTCATTGGTTCTCTTTATATGCTGGATTATGTTTATTGATTTGCATATGTTGAAACCAGACTAGCAATCTAAGGATGGAGCTGACTTGATCGTATGGATAAGCTTTTTGATGTGTTCCTGGATTCAGTTTGCCATTATTTTATTGTGGATATTCACTTCGATGTTCATCAGGGATATTGGCCTGATATTTTCTCTTTTTGCTGCGTCTCTGACAGGCTTTGGTAGTAAGATGATGCTGGCCTCACAAAATGAGTTCAGGAGGAGTCCCTCTTTTTCTATTGTTTGGAATAGTTTCAGAAGGAAATAGCACCAGCTTTTCTTTGCACATCTGGTAGAAGTCAGCTGTGAATCTCTCTGGTATGACGATTTTTTGTTTGGTAGGCTATTAATTACTGCCTCAATTTTAGAATTTGTTGGTCTCTTCAGGGATTCTCCTTTTTTTCTGATTTAGTCTTGGAATGGTGTATGTATCCAGGAATTAATTTATTTCTTCCAGATTTTTTAGTTTATTTGCATAGAGGTGTTTACAGTATTCTTTTATGGTAGTTTGTATGTCTAGGGATCAGTTCTTACATCCCCATTGTCCTTTTTTTTACTGTGTCTAATTGATTCTTCTCTCTTTTTTCTTTATTAGTCTGGCTAGCAGTCCATCTACTTTGTGAATCTTCACAGCAACAACAAAAATGTTCTTGGATTCATGGATTTTTGGAAGGATTTTCCTGTTTCTATCACCTTCAGTTACGCTCTGAACTCAGTTATTTCTTTTTTGTGTCAGGTTTTGAATTTGTTTGTTCTTGCTTCTCTAGTTCTTTTTCTTTCTTTCTTTCTTTCTTTCTTTCTTTCTTTCTTTCTTTCTTTCTTTCTTTCATTTTTTTTAAGGTGTCTCATACTGTCACCCACACTGGAGTGGAGTGATGCGACCTCAGATTACTGCGACTTTTATCTTTTGGGTTCAAGAGATTACCCCACTTCACCCTCCTGAGTATCTGGGATTAAAGTTGTGCGCCGTTTTGCCCAGCTACATTTTTGTAGAGACAGAGATTCACCATGTTGGTTGTCCATGCTGGTCTTGGAGTCATGAACTCAGGCTGCCTGCCTGGCTCAACTTCCCAAAGTGCTGAAATAACAGGCGTGAGCCACCATGCCTGTCTCTCTAGTTCTTTTCATTCTGATTGTAGAGTGTTGATTTAAATCTGTCCCACTTTCTGATGTGGGCATTTAGTGCTATTAATTTTCCTCTTAACACTGCTTTAGCTGTGTGCCAGAGATTCTGGTAGGTTGTGTCTTTGTTCTCATTGGTTTCAAGCAACTTCTTTCTTTCTTAACGTTGTTATCTGCCCAGTTGTCATTCAGGAGCAGGTTTTACAGTTTCCATGTAGTTGTGCAGTTCTGAATGAGTTTCTTAATCCTGAGTTCTAATTTCAGTCCACCCTGGTCTGAGAGACGGTTTGTTTTGATTTCTGTTCTTTTGCTTTTAATGAGGAGTGTTTTACCTCCAATTATGTACTCAATTTTAGAATAAGTGCTATATGGTGCTGAGAATAATGTATATTATGTTGATTTGGGGTGGGGACTTCTGTAGATATCTATTAGCTCTACTTGGTCAAGAGCTGAGTTCAAGTCATTAGTATTCTTGTTAATATTCTGTCTCATTTATCTGTGTAATATTGATAGTGGGGTGTTAAATTCTCCCACTATTATTGTATGGGAGTCTAGGCTGTGTAAGTCTCTAAGAACTTGCTTTATAAATCTGGGTGCTCCTGTATTAGGTTCATATATATTTAGGATCATTAGCTCTTCTTGTTTCATTGATCCCTTTACCATTATGCAACTACTTTGTCTTTTTTGATCTATGTTGGTTTACAGTTTGTCTTAGGAGAGACTGGGATTACAATCCTCTTTTTTTTTTTAACTTTCCATTTGCTTGGAAAGTATTCCTCCATCTGTTTCTTTTGAGCCTACATGTGTCTTCACTCATGAGATGGGTCTCCTGAATATAAAATAACACAGGGTCTTTACTCTTCATTCAATTTGCCAGTCTGTTTACATTAATTGGCAAACTTAGGTCATTTACATCGAAGGTTAATATTGTTATGTGTCAATTTGGTCCTGGCATAGCAATGCTAGCTGGTCATTTTGCATACTAGTTGATCCACTTTTCTCATAGTGTTGTTGGCCTTTATATTTTGACATTTTTTTCAGTGGTGAGTACAGGTCTTTTCTTTCCATATTTACTTTTTTCTGCAGGAGCTCCTCTAAGGCAGGCATGGTGGTGACAAAAATCATCTACCGTTGATTGTCTGTAACAATTCTATTTTTCTTTTACCTATGAAGCTTTGTTTGCCTGAATATAAAATTCTAGGTTGAATTTTTTTTTCCTTTAAGGATGCTGAACATTGGCCCCTACACTCTTCTGGCTTGTGGGGTTTCTGCAGAGAGAGCCACTGTTATTCTGATGCGCTTCCCTTTGTAGGTAACCTGACCTTTCTCTCTGGCTGTCCTTAACATTTTTTATTTTTGTTCAACCTTGGAGAATCTGACAGTTATAGGTCTTCATGTTGCTCTTCTCAAGGAGTATCTTTGTGGTTTTATCTGTATTACCTGAATTTCAGTGTTGGTCTGTCTTGTTAGGTTGTGGAAGTTCTACTGGATAATGCCTTGAAGTGTGTTTTCAAACTTGGTTCCATTTTCCCCATCACTTACAGGTACACCAATCAATTGTAGGTTTGGCCTTTTGACACGGTCCCATATTTCTTGGAGGCTAGTTTGTTCCTTTTTATTCGTTTTTCTCTAATCTTGTCTTCATCCTTTATTTCATTAAGTTGATCTTCATTCTCTAATATCCTTTCTTCATCTTCATCCATTCAGCTATTGATACCTGTTTTTGCTTCACAATGTTTCTTGCACTGTGTTTTTCATCTTCATGAGGTCATATATGTTCTCCTCTAAACTGGTTATTTTTGTTAGCAGTTCCTGTAATGAATTATCAAGGTTCTTATCTTCCTTGAATTGGGTTAGAACATGCTCCTTTAGCTCAGAGAATTTTGTTATTACCGACCTTCTCAAGTTTACTTCTGTCAACTCATCAACCTCATTCTCCATCCCCTTTTGTGCCCTTGCTGCAGAGTGCTTGGAGTCATTTGGAAGAGAAGAGGCATTCTAGTATTTTTAAATTTTTAGCACTTTTATGCTGGATATTCCTCATTTTTTGTGGATTTATCTGCCTTGGATCTTTGATGCTGATGGTCTTTGGATTGGGTTTTTGTGTGTGTGTCCTTTTTGTTGATGTTGATGTGACTGATTTCTGTTTCTTAGTTTTTCTTCTAACAGGCAGGCATCTCTTCTGCAGATCTGCTAGAGTTTGCTGGCAGTCTACTTTAGATGCTGTTTGCCTGGGTGTCACCATCTGAAGTTGCAGAACAACAATAATTGGAAGATTTGATCCTGAGTTGTTCCTAACTGGTGCCAGCCAGAGCTCTCCTGTAGAAGTATCTGTTGAGCCCTGCTGGGAGGTGTCTTCTAGTCAGGAGGCACATGAGTCAGGGGCACATTTGAAAAGGCAGTCTGTCCCTGAGCAGAGCTCAAGCACACTTCTGGGAGATACACTGCTCTCTTCAGAGCAGGCAGGCAAGAATATTTAAGTCTGCTGAAGTTGCACTCCCAGCCATCCCTTTTCTCACAGTTTCTGTCCCAAGAAGATGGGACTTTTATGTATAAGTCCCTGATTGGGGCTGCTGGCTTTCTTTCAGAGATTCCCTACTTAGTGAGGAGGTATCTAGAGAGCCAACCTGGCCACGTCTGCTTTGCTTGCTTCTGTGAGTTCCATGCAGTCCAAACTTCCTGGCAGTTTTCTTAACATTGTGAGGGGAAATCCTTATACTCAAGTCTCAATAATGGTGATCAACCATCTCCCCATCAAGCTTAATCATTCCAGGTTGACTTCAGACTTCTAGGTGGATAGTCAGAATTTGAAGCCAGTGGATCTCTGCTTGCTGTGCTGCATGGGAGTGAGACCTGATGAGTGAGACCACTTGGCTCCCTGGCTTTAGCCCCCTTTGCAGGGGTGTGAATGGTTCTTTGTCACTGGGGTTCCAGGTGCCATTGGGGTACAAAATATTTTTTTGCAGCTATCTCAGCCTCTGCCCAAGCAGGCACCCAGTTTTGTGCTTGAAACCCAAGGCTGTGGTTGCATAGGCACACTAGGGAATCTCCTGGTCTGTGAGCTGCAAAACCTGTGAGAAATGTGCAGGATGTGGACTTCACAGCACAGCCCCTGATGGCTTTCTTTGGCTAGGGAGGAAGTCCCCAGCCTCTCACACTTCCTTGTTGAGGCAACACTCACCTGCATCTGCTGCCTTTTGTGGGCTGCCCTCAGTGTCTAACCAGTCCCAACGAGATGAACTGGGTACCTTAGGCGGAAATGCAGAAATTACCGGTCTTTTGTTGGTCTCTCTGGGAGCTGCCAACAAAAGCTTTTCTTTTTCAGCCATCTTGCCAGATGCCCACTGGCTTTTATTCTTATTTAAAGTGTACACTCTTGAAATTACCAGAAGTTTCACTTGTAATGTTTAAAAGCAAAAAGAAAAAGAACAGGGAGAAATATTTTAATAAATTAGTCTCTGTCTTCAAATGTCAATCAAAATCAGTGCCACGTTGTGAAAGGTGAAGGAAAAACTAACAGACCAAAATCATGTGATTTCACATTTTGGGTCACTTTGAAAAAGCAGATTTAAGAAGGAAAACCTCCAGAGTTCTATTCTGTATCAAATATTAAGCGTTGCAAAGTATGTACTGAAATTGAAATCAATGGTTTTTTTCAGTTCCCAAAGAAACTAATTTGTACTGTAGCAATTCCTGTTGCTGCTTTGACATCTGTGGGGGTTCAGTCAGGATGGTGGGGAAAATTATCAGATGCAAACCTTATTGGAATGACTGCGGGGTTGGCATCAGCTCCAGTAATAAACTTGGATGAAGGCAGCCTTTTCCCTTTAGTTAAATATGTTAGAGTAGAAACAAAGGAATATGGGGCGTTTATGTAACTAGGTTGCTTACTCGTGAGGTCTTAAGACTATCCTTTGACTTTCCACAGGTGCTTAATTTCTTTCTAATCAGAAGTCCACACTATCAATTACCCCTTAGTGGTGTTGACTCAAGCCTTTGTCAATTAGTCGTTACTGAATAAATGCAAGTCTTAGTAGCTGGTCAGGGCCACAGTCAAAAATGTTTACAACACTCTGCCTGGAGTCTGTAAGCAGCCCAGATGCTCAGCTGGACTGGCAAAGCATAGTATCTGTGTTTCAGAGTACTTTATTCACCCACCATTGAGTCAGGGTCTGTGGGACAGACCCCTGCAGACACCTGTAAAGGAATCACTTTGTTGAATGAGATCTCTACATAGCGAAGTATCACACTAATTCAGCACATTGTCTTATTAGCTACAGCTTACTATCTCATTGTAGAAATCATGAATTAAGCCGGGCGCGGTGGCTCATGCCTGTAATCCCAGCACTTTGGGAGGCAGAGGCGGGCGGATCACGAGGTCAGGAGATCGAGACCATCCTGGTTAACACGATGAAACCGCATCTCTACTAAAAATACAAAAAAAAAAAATTAGCCGGGCGTGATGGTGGGCACCTGTAGTCCCAGCTACTCCGGGGGCTGAGGCAGGAGAATGGCGTGAACCTGGGTGGCGGAGCTTGCAGTGAGCCAAGATCGCTCCACGGCCCTCCAGCCTGGGTGACAGAGCGAGACTCCGTCTGAACAACAACAAAAAAGAAATCATGAATTAAAAAACAGGATAAATGCCACAATATGTACTAGCATATTTTTTTTTAATGTTTACTAAGTAGAGCTCAGACTACAATCAGTTTTCTGTGGCAAAACACATGCATGCTTCCTTTGGCAGCAATTATGGAATAATGAGAAAACAATAATAACAAAAAGCACCAGTCTGAAGATGTCATGTACTGTATGATCGCATTTCTATGACATTATGAAAAGTCTACAGAGAAGGTAAACCGACCTCTGATGTACAGTGGTTTGTAGAGGGCAGGGAGTGAGTTGAATAGGGGAATAGGATGTTGGAAAGAAGTACAAATGGGCCAGTTAGAATTAAGCTCCCTCTGGTTGGTGAGATCGTGCTATGTGTTTGGAAGAGCCAGTAGTGTGTAGTACCAGCATGAATAAAAAGGCTCCTACTCTGCCTGGCGTGGTGTCTCATGTCTGTAATCCCAGCACTTTGGGAGACTGAGGTGGGTGGATCATGAGGTTAGGAGATAGAGACCATCCTAGTTAACACGATGGAGCCCTGCCTCTACTAAAAAATACAAAAAGATTAGCCAGGCATGGTCGTGGGCACCTGTAGTCCCAGTTACTCAGGAGGCTGAGGCAGGAGAATGGCATGAACCCATGAGGTGGAATTTGCAGTGAGCGGAGACTGCGCCACTGCACTCCAGGCTGGGTGGCAGAGCAAGACTCTGTCTCAAAAAAAAATAAAAGGCTCCTACTCACTCTAGAAGAGAAGGATCTTCTTTCACTACACATTAAACTATTTCAGGACCAATTCTCAGGAAGCCTTTGTTGTATGGGGTAAAAGAATCATAAAATAAAATTCACCAATCTAAATGTTTGTAGGTGTATAGGTAAGTGGCAATAAGTATGTTTATGTTATTGTGCAACCACCACTACCACTGCACATTCTCACCAGCAATGCACAGGGTTTCCATTTGCTCCACGTACTCTCCAACTCTCATTTTTTCCAAAAAAATAAAAATAAATAAATAAAGGCCTTCTAGTGGGTATAAAGTGGTAAGCTCATTGTGGTTTAGATATTTGTTTACCTAATGGCTAATTATGTGGAATATATTTTCATGTGCTTAGTGGCATTGAATTTGACAATGGTTTCCTGGGTAGACCAGAGAATGCATAGGAAACAAAAGAAAAAAATAGATAAATTGAACTTCACTAAAACTAAAATCTTTCATGCTTCAAAGGACACTATCAGGATAGTCGATAGAAAACCAACAGCATAGGACAAAATACTTACAAGCCATATATAAGAATAAATGTCTACTATCCAGGATATAGAAATAATTCTTACAACTCAAGAACAAAAAGACAAACAATCCAATTAAAAAAATGAATTAATTAATTGAAAATACTTTTCTCCAAAGATACACAAAAAAGCACATAAAAATTAGCTCAACATCACTCACCTCAGAGAAATGCAAATCAAAGCCACAATAAGACACCACTTCACACTCATTATAATTATTACTATTTAAAACCATAAACTAAAATGTGTTGACATGGAAATGGAGAATCACAACGGTAAAATAATTCCTCTTCTGTGGAAAATAGCTTGATATTTCTGCAAAAAGCTAAACATAGAATTATCATAGAAACCAGCAAATCCACTCCCAGGTATATTCACAAAACAATGTAAAGTAGGTATTAAAAAAAAGTGTACACATATATTGATAGCAGAATTATTCATAATAACTAAAACATGGAAAAAAACAAATATCCATCAATAATAACAGGAAAACAAAATGCAGCATATCCTTACAATGGCATAATATTTAGCCATAAAAAGGATTGAGACATTCATACTACAATGTGAAGATACTGCAAAACCATTGTGTTTAAAGAAGCTAAGCACAAAAGTCATGTGTTGTATGATTTTATTTATACAAATATCCAAAATAAATAATTTCACAGAGAAAGAAAACAGATTGTTAATTGTCAGGAGTCAGAAAGAGGACAGATTGGGTAGTAGCTCCTTAATAGGTAGGGGATTTCCTTTTGAGATGATGAAAATAATTTGGAATTAAGAAGTGGTAGAACATGCACATTCCTGTGTCACTGAATTATACCTTAAAAAACAGTTAACATATTAAGGGAATTATACCTCAATAAAAAAATCCTATCTCCAGTATTCCATCAGCAGGCTGAAGTCTCTTTCCGTGGTGTCCCTTGAGCTTGGGGTTCAAGTCCCTTTACAGTCCAGGACTGCTTGTGGCCTGGGCAGAAACATTCTAGACACATACTTCAGCCACTATGTCCACCAGCTCCTAGATCTGTTACTGGTGGAAAGTATCTGAATTACTGGCAGCAAATCCATCTGCGTCTTTAGCAATGTCAGTTCTTGCCTCCTCAGGTGAAAGAATTCAACTGATGGGCATAAAGAAGGAAAAAAAAAACCTGAGGCAAGTTTCACAGCAGGAGTGGACATTTATTAAAACGCTTTAGAGCAGGAAAGAATGAATAGTGCACTTGGAAGAGATCCAAATTGGTGACTTGAAGAACAAGTGTGGCCATTTCTCTTCATTCTGGGACTTTATAGGCTGGCCCACCTTGAGCATCTGGTGAACCTTTTTCCATGATTCTTTCCTAAGTGTGGGCTGCCAGCAGGCACAGTGCCCTCCTTACCCTTGAGAAGTGAGCACAGGCAGTGTGTTTGAGCATTTATATGCATGCCCATCTGAAGCTTCCTCCCTTTCTTTGGTGGAGTGACCCCAGATAGTCATGCTGTGCCATTTTGTCTCTTAATGTGCATGTCTCGGTTCACTCACGCAGTATGTGAAATTTTACTGGAAGCCCTTTTTCCTCCTACCAGGAGTGTGAGTTTAATTAACACTTTAATGTTACCAGCTGTGTATCAGTAGGAACTTGTCTATCCCTGGCTCCGCTGCTAAATTATTATTTTTAGAAAAGCAATGTGATAACTGTCCAACCATTACCTGATGGTCTGACATTCCTGGTAGGTGGATGGGGAGAACTCTCTTCTGCCCCACTCATGCCTGTTTAACTTCCTGTAACAGACCCATTGTCCATTTCCAGCTGCAGGTCACTTTTTCTCTGCTGCCTTTCCAGACTCCCAGTGATCAGTGATGTCTCCTCAGGGTTTACAAGGTCTTCTGTATCTTGCTCAACTGTAATCCAGACCTCAACACATAATACCCATGGGTTGTTCCATTTCAATAAAGGGAAAGTAACATTTTCTGAGCACCATCATGTGCAGGTGTCTTGCTCAGGTGAACTCACAGCAATGCTGCAAGGTATGGGTAGTCCCACATGTAGAGGAAAATCCCAGGATCATGTGATTGAGTGACTGACTTTCAATCACACAGCTTCCTAGTAACTTCAAGGTTATAGATTTCATTTTTAAAGTAATTCATATGTCTTTACTGGTATTTTCAGTTTTGAATCACTGTTCTCCTGGGTTCCCTTAGGTCTTTGAGAATAGTAAAATGAAGTGAATTGAAATATTGGATAGTATTCAGCATATTTGGATAACAAATTCTTAACGTCCACAATTCCTTAGTTTGTGGGTTGTTTACTTGTTTAGCAACACTCCAGAGCTATTTTTGTGGTCTGCATTCTTTGTGTTGTATATCCACTTAATCTGTGTTCTGTCACCCTTTTGATGGTCTACTATTCTCGACATATTTTTTAAAAACAATCCAAGAAAAAAAAAAAAAAAAGGAAAAGAAAGAAAAGAAAAACTGCCCAGACTTTGGATATGGACTTTTTGAGGAACGCTAGTGTTTAGCCCAAACTCAGGGAAAAGTGAAAAGCTTTGGGGTCTTCTCCATGCATGCATCCAAAAACCAGCATACTTATATCCTTCTAAATATACCAGTAGGAGTGTGGGTGTGGTGGTTCACATATGTAATCCCATCAATTTGGAAGACTTAGGAGAACAAATCACTTCAGCCAGAAGTACGAGACCAGTCTTCACAACATGGTAAGATCTCTTCTGCTTAAAAAAAATACAAAAATAAGCTGGTTCTGGTGGCCCATGCCTATGCTGTGAGATGCTGACAGGGGAGGATAGGTGGAGTCCAGATAGGTGAGATGCTCAGGTGGCTAAGGTGGGAAGATCATTTGAACCCAAAGAAGTTGACGCTGCAGTGGATCACGATCATGCCACAGGAGTCCAACATGGGCCACAGGGCAAGTTCTGTCTCTATTTAAAACCTAATCCAAAACAAACAACAACAAACCATGAGAGTTTTTCAAAGCTGGTTTTCCACATCAATTTTCTTCCCAGACTCTTCTTGCAGGCCTTTTGTTTGTGTACTGCTTGACCTGACTCTTTTTCCTCGCTATGAGTGGCTCTGACTAGCATATTTCCTTTCCATAAATGCCTCCTGGGAGTCAACTTCTGCCCACAAGAAAGCTCTGAGGTGGGCTAAAGAAAAGCCTCTGAGCTAATAATCTCCGAGGGAACCTCAGATATTTTAAATCACACAACCACAATTCTTTGAGATAAGCTCTCTATTTTCCCCATATGCATCAAAAGCTGCATCTAGAATTTAATCTTCTTCACAGTGGCCATGAAGCCATGGAGTGGGTGATGATGGGAAGTTAAAATGACACATACTGTCTTGCCCAGACTTAGAGGTCAGGTCTTTCTTCATTAAACACACTCCTGGGTTATGTTATTAGATTCTAGAGCTCCAAAAGTCAAGTCTGAGGTCTTTTTCTCTTCCTTATATCTCTGCACTTTTAACCCAATGAACTCTAATGACAGCATAAAATAGAAACTTGATTAAATTTACCTTGCTTTTTAATGTTCAGAGAGGTTTTCTGAGATGGAGTCTCCTTCTGTCATACAGGCTAGAGTGCAGTGGTCCAAACTCAGCTCCCAGCAGCCTCTGCCTTCTGGGTTCAAGGGATTCTCTTATCTCAACGTCCTGAGTAGCTGGGATTACAGGCATGCACCCCCATGCCTGGCTAATGTTCTTATTTTTAGTAGAAAGGGGGTTTCACCATTTTGGCCAGGCTAGTCTCAAACTCTTGACCTGAAGTCATCCACCCGCCTCAGCCTCCCAAAGTGCTGGGATTACAGGCATGAGCCATCATGTCCAGCCTGTTTTGTTAGATTTTATTTCAGGCTGCTTCCATCATTATCACGAGAGCCATTCTGTCTTTCATATAATAAGAAATAGTTAAGAAATATACGTTTTTATTAGTAATTTTAATAGATATAACTTTATTATTTTCCAAATTATTAAGAGTTCAGTTAATTCATTTCACCACGGTATGGTAGTTGTTACAAAAAATTAAGTTCCATCTTCCGCCAGTTTAATCTCACAGTCTCTAACTCAACTATTTGAGTGTAAAAATTAACTTTATAATTAGACTATGTAACGTTCAGCTCATGTATTATTATTGCATTAGTGGTGTTTTTTATATAATTGAATGTAAGGGTGATATTTTAGGACCTTATCATATTCATCTTGCAGAATCATACTCTCCTAAGAAGACAGAGTTACACTGGGTAGTTGTAGGCATTTCACTATAGAGTTCAAAAGACACTCCTCAGATTTCAATGGGAAATGGAAAGTGAAATGTTATGACGGTTCTGGATAATATGGCCCTAACCAGTAAGGAGATGTCTTGTGTCTTCTGTGATAAAAAGAACAATAAATAATGAATTACTTGAGATTTCCCTACATGTTGTTTTCCTGTATTGTTTGAGTTTTAAATAATAAAAAATCTAAATAATAACTGTCATAATAAATGTAAGCAGTAAAAACTTTTCAATACATTTTAAATATAAAATATTTATATTTAGTTATATGAATTAAATGGTCAGTGTACATTTTCTTATTCATGTAACTTCAAAAGGCTCTCAAGTATAGGGAAGAGTATGCCAAGTTCCCACCTCTAAATGTCTTATAGCTAGGATGGATAGAAATGGAAGGAGTGAATAAAAAATTATCATAAGCTTATCTGCCACTCAACTGAAATCTTGTTTCATAAATAATCTATAGACGTGGTATTCAAATATTTAACACTGAAATTACAAAGTTGCATTTTTTACTATAATATTAAACGCTTATAGAGAAGTTATTATATCTCTGAATTTTAGCTTAAAATGGTGGATATAATAGTAAATAACATTGAAATAGCTCCTCACTGTATATAATAACAGTTAATAGTAAAGCAGAAAGGAAGAAGAATAGAAAGAAAAAGAGAAGAGATGTGTTTTATTCAATGAAAAGAAGAATAATTCTAGACCCTCAGTGAAAAATCAGTTGAATAGGGTAACACAGAAGCAGGAAATAAATTAAGATGTTGATACTATCATTTAGGGAACAATGAATGATGACCTCAACTGGAATGTGTAAACAGCAACAAGAAAAAAATTGTAAGTGGTAGATAATAAAAAAGTTATTGTAGATGAAATATGAAAGAGATGAGGGAAAATAATATATTTGGAATACCTCAGTTTTTATGTTATATAGATGATGTATTTTTAGACAAAATAATGATGGAAGAGAGAGGCATGTAGAAAGTGTAAAGAAGTTCCGGGGAAGTTATCAATTTAGCTATCTTAATCTTGGGGTGCTTGTAAGAAACGAAAAGCACAATGTATAGGAATCCAGAGGTCATAACACTGGTTGAATTCCTTACAACTACAGATTTAAAACAGAAGAGGCTTTTGTCTCAAAACAACATCAATAAAAAGCCAGGTGTGGTGGTGTGCATCTGCAGTCTCAGCTACTGTGGAGACAATTGCAGGAAGATTTCTTGAGCCCAGGAATTTGAGGCTGTAGTCAGTCCAGGTCTCACTACTGCACTCCAGGCTGGGTGAACATTTTCTTAAGGAAAGAAAAGAAAAAAGGAAGGGAAAAGGGAAATGAGAAAGGGAAGGAGGAAGACCACTGTACTAATGTATAGTGGTCTCACGAACAGACATCTATGAGATAAAATGAAACAAAGGGCACTTAAAGTTAAACAGAGGAATCAGAGGTAAGTTGAGTCATGTAATCCAAAGCAAAATAGTATTTCAGGAATGAGGGTGTGAATCATTTCTATAGATACACATGACTGCTTGAGTAATATGCAACAGACAAGTGAAATATGGGATTTAGTGACAAGTATAAGATATGATTCTAAAAAACAGGGTAAATGCCTGAAGAAAGGAGGGTTAAGAGAAATAAAATTAAACCTTGTCAGGGCAAACTCTTTCCATGAGTCTTGCTATCACGGAAAATAAACAAATGAGCTGAGAGTGATGTATCTAGGACTAAGACAAGCAGCATGTAGATCTAGTAAAGAAAATGATCAAGTCTGGTTTGGTGGCTCACACCTGTACTTCCAGCACTTTGGGAAGCTGAGGTGGCAGGTCACTCGAGGTTTGTTCAAGACCAGCCTTGGCAACACAGTGAAACCCCGTCACAATTAAAAATTCAAAATTTAGCCAAGCATGGTAGTACATGCCTCTAACATCAGACACTCAGGAGGCTGAGGCAGGAGAATCACCTGAATCTGGGAGGCTAAGGTTGCAGTGAGCTGAGATTGTGCCAGAGACTCCATCTCAAAAAAAATTAAACTAAACTAAAATAAAAAAAGTAAAGATAATGATCCTGTAGGTAGAGTGAAGAAGTAATGGTACAGAGAGATAACAAATAATAAGTAAATCAGTCTTTTAAGAAGATCTGAAATCCAAAGGACAGGTGAAGAGAGTCACAGATAGGAACAGAAAAATAATACACAAATCTACAGGAGCTTTATTTTTGGTGGTGATTTCTCATGAGAAAGAAACACAAAAGAAAGTGTGAATAAGAAAGTAGTCTCCACTGGTCGGTAGAAAAAAAAAACAGAGAAAACAACAACAAAATAATGTAAATTATATAACATTAAGCTTTAGCGTTCTTCATCCCTTCCCATCGTGATTGTTTCCCCAAGAAATAACAGAATCCAAACAGTCAAAATAGAAGAAAACTTTAGCGTATATTACTGTCTATGTATATTAAGCCAATTTTATTTTAATTGTAATTCATTCTTTTACAATTTTCATTTTAAATTAACAAATGTAAATATTTATGGGACACAAAGTGATTTTATAATGCATGTATATGTTGCAAAAGAATTAAATTGGGCTAGTTACCATATCTATCACCTCACATACTTACCATTTCTTTCTTGTGGTAAGAATATATAAATTCTACTTTTTAAACAATCTGTTTGTCTGAGATAGAATTCAACCTCTGTCTCCCGAGTTGAAGTTTTTCTCTTGCTCAGCTACTCGAGTAGCTGGGATGACATATGCATGCCACCAAACCTGGCTAATTCTTGTATGTTCAGTTGAGACAGTGTTTCCTCATTTTGGCCAGGATGGTCTCAAACTCCTGACCTCTAGTGATCCTCCCACCATAGGCGTTCAAAGTGCCTGGATTTCAGACATAAGCCAACATGCCTGCCCTTTTCTTTATTAAGCAATTTTGAAGTTGACTTTTGTTAACTGTGGTCACCATTCTGTGCAATGGATCTCCAGAACTCCTTCCTTTCTCACTGAAATATTTTACCCTTTGATGAACATCTCCCCTTTCTCTATCCACTCCTATCACCACCCCTCACTCCAATCTCGGACTCTTTTTTTCTGTGTTTGTTTAGAGTCAGGGCTGTGCTGCATTGCCCAGGCTGGAGTACAGTGGCACAAGTATGGCTCACTGGGTCCTCCGACTTCTGACCCCGAGTGATCCAACCATCTCATCCTCCCAAGATGCTGGAGTTACAGACATGAGCCACCACATCTGACATATTCACTGCTTGAATGAGTTCAACTTTTTTATATATAATTGTGATCACCCTATACTTGTCTTTCTGTGCCTCTCTTATTACACTGAGCATAATATCTTCCATTTCCATTCACTTGGTCACAAGTAAGTAGCAGGACTTCCTCCTGTTTTTAAGGCTGTGTAGTATATCTCATTGTATATATGTGCCACACTTTATCTGTTGATCTGTTGATGAGCCCTTGGGTTGCTACTGTATCTTGGCTATTATGAATAATGTTGAGATGAATATAGGACTGCAGATATCTCTTTGACATGCTAATTTTATATGCTTTGAGCGCGTATTTTGAAGTAGAGTAGCTGGATCATGTGGTAATTCTATTTTTAATTTAACTTTATTTTTGAAACCTCAATTCTATGACCCCAAAAGCACAGGCTACAAAAGCACAACAAAAAACAATTGGATCATATTACATCAAACTGAAATGTTTCTGCACTGCAAAGGGAAAAGGGAAACAAATAGATCGAAGAGACAACTAAAACACTTGGAGAAAATATCTGCAAACCATATATATGATAAAAGGTGAATAATAAATACATACAAGGAACTCAAGCCACTTAACAACAACAACAACAACAAAAATTAAGCCTATGAAATATGGTCAGAGGACCTGAATTTACATTTCTCAAAAGAAGACATACAACTAGCAAACAACTCTAAATTAAATATTGATTAATTGATTGATTTGAGATGGATTCTCACTCTGTCATCCAGGCTGGAGTGCAGTGGTGTGATCTCAGCTCACTGAATCTCCACCCACTGGTTTCCAGCAATTCTGCCTCAGCCTCCCTAGTAGCTGGGATTATAGGTGTGTGCTACTTCACCCGGCTAATTTCTGAACAACTGCATGTTTAAAGATGCTCAACACCACCATCAGGGAAATGCAAATTAAAACCAACAATGAGACCTCCTTTCACACATGTTGGAATGGCCATTACTCTCAAGATGAAAAACGACAAGTGTTTTTGACAATGTAGGGCACAGAGAATGCTTGTGCACTATTGGTAGGAATGTAAATTAATATATTATGTTATTAACCTGATGGTTTATTTTTAATAGAACAGGTTTTGTGCTTTAAGATGCATTAATATGAGTTGTTTTCTGTTAGTCAGTTTAATGAGAAACACTTTGGTTACCTTAAATTAATATAAATAGGAGCATGCTCATAAGACTTCTCTTTCAGGTTCTCCTTAAGTACAGAATGAAAACTACGGTAAGTACTCTTTCTGAAAAGAAAATATTCGCTGATAATGTATATGCTAGATTACAAACACTTGTTAAATTAAACGCACATGTTCCAAAAGTGTACCAGGTGAAAAATGCATTATGGGTTTTTTTTTTCTGCCCAGATTTTGGACCCAGAGGGATTTTTGATTTCGTTTTGGTTTGTTTAAAAAGTTGTACAATTATATTGAAGAAAATAAAAATTGCTAATGCATAGTAACAGGAGAAAAGTCAATTTTATTAGAAACTACTTCCCAGACTTTGGTGTTTATATTTTTATGAGTATCTTTATAAAATCACATTCAGTCTCTTTACTCTTTGTTCTGTGAAAGTATATATGTATACTATATGGATATTGCATACTTTTTATTGATGACATTCAACCCTTCTCCATGAATGACAGTAATTCCTCAGCTGCTTATTTTTATTCTTTTGAGTTTTCTCTAGATGTTTACACAATATCACAGTGCTTCTGTATGTCCTGGCAATACTTTGTCTGATCACCTGGGATGCAGACACTGACAGAAGAGGAACATAAAGCCAATGGCTAATAGGTAGGTTATGATGAGCTACATGGCAATTAATGAGTCGCAAGACTTCAGTAAAATTTTCCCTCCAAAGAACCAAAATACCAATATTATTATCACATTTTCTAAAACCGGAAAGACGCAGCGTTGGATTGTGTGGCCCACCTCTGTTTCTTGTCAATTATTTTCTTATTTGACAGCTGCAGTTTAACTGATGACCAGCAGGGAAGTTGATGGCAGCTTATACTAGCATGGTTAAGATAAGCATCCATACTGTACCCACCGTGCTGGAATTATTTTCTGTGTTGCTATGAAAATGAACTCCACTTTTCCAAAACTCCGGCCATGGTGCCAAAAATAATACAAAATACATGATTAATAGAAAGTGTAGGGTCCTTAGTTTCATAGATGCAGGGAAAAATGCCAGAGTCACTACACGTGAGATAATCACCAAGGAATGCCATATCATGACAAAGATGAATTTTATTACCCATAGCTTAATGGCAGCAAAGTTGTTGCAGGTGTGGATTGCTAGCATGTTGCGGTGAATGGCCCCATACACAAAAGAGGGAACATATAATCAGCGATGCTATTAATGGTACACATGAAAATGTTAGAGAATAATTTTTATTAGTAATGGCCACTTTCTCTTTTAAACTTGCCATGTTAACATATATGCCTCCCAACCCACCTCCTTCAGAAAATAATTTACTTAAAAGGAACAAAAAAAAGTACTAAGTTTCCATTATCAGGGATTTCCATTATGCATAGTAAATCTATGCATGCAAAACATATATTACTCCTGGGAAAAACAAATAATAAGGGAATACATATATATTCATATTTATAAACTTCTATATATATTCCCTCAAAGAAAATAACTAGAACAGATGAAATTGGATAGATACATTCATATCTGATGCTATAAGCTGTGACAGCACATAGAAAGAATTCTCAACTAAGAAAAAATAAAATTACCTGAATTAGATCTTGAAAATGTAGTTTATTTTTTATAGAAAGTTAGAGTGTAAAGTAGGAAATTACAGTGTAAAAAAGGAGGCAAAGGTAATATAAACTGTGTTTTAGACTGTGGTGATAACAGAAAGTAGGAAATAATCTGTGGAGTTAAAGTAAATCCTGGAAGTAGAACTGAACAGATTTTGCTGAGTGATGGAATACAAGGTACTAGAGAAGTAGAAAAACTAAAAGTTTTAGAAATTAAGTGTTATATATGTATGTGCTTTTGTTTGCATGTATGTATGTAATTTTATCAGAAAAATTTTTCATAAGCAAATTAATTTAATTTTGACATTGTTCTGCGAATAGACTAATATGCACAAGAAAGAAAACCAAAATTATGAAGTAGTTGAATAATCAGTTTAAACAATTCTGTACTACATTCAGTTGAAAGAGTAAAAATTCATTTCACATATGCAGGTGGGTTAGAAAACTACACTCTTCATACACAATGAAATGAAGCTAGAAAACAAAAAGAGGCCAAATAGTCGTCACTCACCTAAAGTAATTACTCATTTTATAACACCATTTAGAAAATGAATATCAAGAGTCCATTTATTCCTTCAGGAATACCCAAAGAGAAACTCTAAAGCAATAACATTCTGAACTGCATTTATGAGAAATAAGACTGAATAAAAATAAATGGCCTAAAAATTAAATCTTAGAAAGTAATTTTAGCTGGGTATAGTGACTCATACTGTAATCCTAGCACTTTAGGAGGCTGAGGTGAGTAGATCACTTGAGCCCAACAACAACAGCAACAACAACAACAGCAACAACAAGGAAATACACAAAAAAATGTTAGGGAGGCATGGAGGCACATGCCTGTAGTCTCAACTATTCAGGAGGCAGAGGTGTGAGGATTGCTTGTGCAAAGGTAGTAGGCATAGAACTTTTTTGCCTTGGGATTTTATGTCCCTTTCCCCTGACCCCAGCACTTTAGGAGGCTGATACTCAGGGTTAATCTTATAGACCAACCCTGGCAACAGATCAGAAACTATGACCTCAGCAGAATGGACTTCTGTTCCTCTCAATATTCCTGTTGATTGACTACAGTAACTTCAGGCACCAAATAAAGGACACAGGGCAGACCATAGAAGCTACAGGCCTTGAGTGCACCCATTGCTCAACTGTGTGCTACAGATGGAGCCTGGCATTGAGTCAGCTTTGCCGGTCAAATTACGCCAACCATGAAAGTCTGCTCATTAGTGTTTCCCCTAGTGCTACCAGGGCTGAAGCGAACTTAAACACCTTAATTTCCTTCTTCTCCTTGCCCTGAATCTCTGGACAGGCTTACTGTGGAAGAAAGCTTCCAAACACAGCCAAACCATGAACATTGAATTAGGCACCTACATCACTGCGCAGACATTGAGGTGTAGCCACAAGGATTAGGATCGATGAGAGAAAGATGATGGCATCAAGTGGTCAAAATAAGGTGTCAGTGGTGACTGACCCACAAGAGACGGGCATGGACACATTGCCTGACAAAGAATTCAAAATAATTATTTTAAGACAATGCAGTGGACTTCAGGAAAACACAAAGGATTCTGAAATTTATCAGAGAAACTTACCTGAGAGGTTAAAATAATGGGAGAAAAAAACAAACAAAAATCTTGAAGAATAAAACACCACAAAATCAAAAATGCAATTGACAGCAATGACAACAGAAATGGTCAAGCAGCAAAACTCAAAGATAGGTCAATTCAAAGTATACAGTCAGAGGAGCAAATATAAATAAGATTCATGAGATTAATGGGATAACATCCAAACAGCAAAGGTATCAGACACTAGCATTCAAGAGTGTGGTAGAGCTGGGCACAATGGCTCATGCCTGTATTCCCAGCACTTTGGGAGGCCAAGGTGGGAGGATCACATGTTGCCAAGAGCCTGAGAGCAGCCTGGCTACATGGTGAAACTGTTTCTCTATTAAAATACCAAAATTAGCCAGTTATATTGGCAGACATCTGTATCCCCCGCTACTCAGAAGGCTGAGTTTGGAGAATCACTTGAACTCAGGAGAATCTCTGGAACCCAGGACTTGGAAGTTGCAGTTAGTCACAATCACACCATTGCACTCCAACCTGAGAGACAAGAGCAAACCTCCATCCCAACAAAAAATGTATAAAAAAGAGTAGAAAGCTCATTTAGAGAAATAATGAGAAACCTTTCCAAACTTATATAGAAATATAAATATTCTGCTACAGGAATATCAAAGGCTTCCAATCATATTCAATTTCAATAAAAATATCTGCATGACTTAATATAACCTAACTACCAAATATCAAAGTCAAAGAGAGGATACAGAATTAAGCAGGGGAAAGAAAAGAAAATATTATATCAGGAATACAAGTACATAAGTAATATATGCATATATATAATACAAATGTTAATAGATCCAAAGACAGATAAAAAGTGCAAGATGATAATAGAAAACTTCAGCACCTTACTCTCTGCAAAGAATAGATAATGCAGACTGAATTCAATAAGCAAGCGTTGGATTAAAATGCCCAGTAGGGCAAATGCTAAAAACAGCTACTGAACTATCCATCCAAGAGCTATAAAATAAACATTCTTCTCCACTGCATACAGGGAAGATCTTCCAGGATACATCACACATTAGGCAAACAAATCACATCTTAACAAATTTGAAAAGATCAAAGTCATATCAAGTATCTCTTCTGAAATCACTAAATCATAAGTATATCAAAATTAAACAACATACTCCTGAACAACCAGTGAATCAATGAAGACAATAAGGATAAAACACCGTGTTTCTTGAGTCAAACATAGAAACACAACACCGCAAAACCTGTGGGATACAACCAAAGCAGTTTTAAGAGGGAAGTTATGGCAATAAATGCCTTCATGTAAAACAAGATATCAAATACACAACTTGATGTTTCAATCAAGGAATTAGGAAAACAAAAAGCTAAACTTAAAAGTAAAAAAAAAAAAAAAAAACAAAGCCCCTAATAAAGAAAATCAGAGCCAAAAAAGAGATACCATAACTGACACCAAGAAACAAATTAATGGTAAGAAATCGAATCAGCTGTAAAAAGTCACCTGTTAAAGATAAGCCAAGGACCTGACGTATTCACTGCTGCATTCTACCTACCACAAAAAGGAAACTACTGCCACTTTTTTTTTAACCTAGTGAAAACAAAAACATAAAAGAAAAAAGGAAGATACGGGAACTGTTCCAACTCATTCCATGGGGATGGCATTATGCTGATTACTAAACCAGACAAGGATACAAGAAAAAAGAGAAAACTATGGGCCGCTATATCTGATAAACATAATGCCAAAATCCTCAACACAGTACTGGGAAAATGACTTATAATGCACATTTGGAAAATCATTCACCGTGATCAAGTGAGATTACAGGGATGCAGGAATGGTTTAATACATGAGAATTATTAAATGTCATAGATTACATCAACAAAATAAAGAACAAAGTCTATGCAGTCATTTCAATATATGAAAAAAATGACAAAATTCAACATTTTTCACAATAAAATCTCTTAATAAATCATGCGTGGAACAACTGTAACTCAACACAACAAATGACACAGACCCAAATAACCAGATAACACCATATATGATGAACCCTTAGCTTGTATCACACTCAGTGAGAGTTAAAATTGAAAGCTTTGCTGTGAAGATCTGAAAGAAGACCAGGATGTTCACTTTCACTACTTATATTAACATAAAACCGAAAGCCATTAGCCAGATAAATTAGTCAAGAGAAAGTAAGAAAAGTCACCCAAGTCGGAAAGGCAGAAGTAAAATTGTCCATATATGCTAATGACATATAAGGGAATCCTTAAACATACCACTAAAAAGTAGTTACAACTAATTCTGAAAGTCAGTAACATTTCTGTTTATTAAATCAACATATAAAATTCCATGGCATTTCCATACACTAATAGCAAAATATGTATTTAAAAAAACTTAAGAAAACAGTCTCATTTACAATAGCTATGGGGGATAAAAAGGAGTAAATTTAATCAAGGAGGTAAAAAAAATCTTCATTCTGAAAACTATGAAACATTAATAAAATGTTAAAATGACATAACTAAATGAAAATATATCTATGTTTCTATGTTCGTTGATTGGAAAAAGTAATATGGTTAAAATGTTTATATGATCCAAAGCAATGCACAGATAGAATGCAATCTCTATCAAAACACCAATTGCATTTTTCACAGAAATTGAAAAAATCCTAAATTAATACAAAACCACAAACACACACGCACAAAAATCCTGAATAGTCAAAGCAATCGTGAAGATGGCAGTGCGGTTGGGGAGTGAACCCACAGAACTGGAGATGTCACAATGCTATAAACCAATACAAGAGAACACAGTGAACAAAAATAAATTTACACCTGTATAGCCAACTGATATTCTTCAGAGGTGCCCAGAACACAAAATGAGAAAATGTCAATCTCTTCCATAAGTGGTGCTGGGAAAACAAGAGAGCTACATGCAAAAGAATATAATTAGAACCCTATTTCTCACCACATACAAAAATTAACTCACACGGATTAAAAAGCCTACTGCAGTGGTGTGCGCCTGTAGTTTCAGCTACTCAGGAGTCTCAGATGCGAGGATCACCTGAGCCTAGGTGTCCAAAGCTGTAGCATGAAACACTTATGCCACTGTACTCCACACTAGGTAACATAGTGAGACCTCACCTATAAGAATATATTTTTAAAAACATTTAAAAATAAAGATGTAATGAAAACACGAAACTGTCAAACTAGTTGAATAAATCACAAAACACATTTAATGACGTTGGTCTGGGCAGGAATGTTTTTTGGATAAGACTTCAAAAGCACAAGCAAAAAACACACAAACAGAAAAATGAGGTTACATTATACTAGAAAACTTCCATACAGCAAAAATGAAAATAAAATTAAATAAATCACCAGAGTGATAGAATGAGAGAAAATATTTGCAAACTATACATCAGACATGGAGTTAATCGAAATATACCAGGAACTAAAAATGATTCAAAAGAACAAGGAAATAATAACCTAATTAAAAATAAGTATCTTCTGTTTTCAAAAGAATATATACACAGAGCTAACGGGTGTGTGTGTGTGCATGTGTGTCTGTGTGTGTGTGCGTGTCTGTGGCTGTGTGTATATATATGTATATGATTACCATATATATATGTATACACACACACACATATATATGCATATAGTAATCTTAACATTTCTCATGATCACTGAATTGCAAACTCTACCTTCCAGGTTCAAGCGATTCCACTGCCTCAGCCTCTGAAGTAGCTGGAATTAGAGGCACATGCCACTCGCCCAGCTAGTTTTCTATTTTTAGTAAAGATGGGGTTTCACTATGTTAGCTAAGCTGGCCTGGAACTGCCAACCTCAGGTGACCTGCCCGACTCAGCCTTTCAAGGTGCTGGGATTAGAGGTGTGAGCCGCCATGCTCGGTCTATTACAAGAAATATAAGAAATTTATAAAATTTTCATAAATTGACCTTGTAAAAAAGAAAAAGTTGGCCAGGCACGATGGTACACACCTGTAATCCCAACCCTTTTGGAGGTCAAGGTGGGTGGATCACGAGGTCAGGAGCTTGAGACCAGCCGGACCAGTATAGTGAAAACCCTTCTCTACTAAAAACACAAAAATTATCTAGGCGTGGTGGTGTGCACCTGTAGTCCCAGCTACTCGGGAGGCTGAGGCAGGAAAATCCCTTGAACCTGGGAGTTGGAAGCTGCAGGGGGGTGAGATCACACCACTGCACTGCAGCCTGGGTGACACAGCGAGACTCTGTCTCCGAACAACAACAACTATAGCAACAAAATGAGGTGTGTTTTTACTACATGGAGATTTATTGGTTCTGATATTGTCAGGAGTTTTATTTATTTGTTGAGTTTTTTGGCTATTGTGTTGTTCATTTTTTGTTATTTCTGCCTAAGTCCTTTTCTTTCAGGAGATTCAGTCAATTAAACTTAAATTAGCTCTAGAGTATGGTCCAGAATCACTACATGCATTGTCACTCAGATTAACCCTTTGGCTTTGCAGGAATGTTTATTGCCCTGCTAGTGTTACTAATTGCTCCTGCTATTACTAATTTGTATTCACATAGAAGATTAAATCGTGAGGTTACATAGTTTTGCATGTGTTTATAAACTTCTGCACTTACCTTTTTGATGAAAGGTAAGACTTATCCCCATTGCCTCCTAATCATATAAAATGTATATAATTTTTATACATTTTACTGTCTTGGAACTCTACATGCACATCTGTTAGTGCTAGTGTTACTAATTGCTAGTGTTACTAGTGTTACTAATTGCTCCTAGTGTTACTAATTGCTCCTGCTATTACTAATTGCTCCTAGTGTTACTAATTGCTCCTGCTATTACTAATTTGTATTCGCATAGAAGATTAAATCGTGAGGTTACACATTTTTGCATGTGTTTATAAACTTCTGCACTTACCTTTTTAATGAAAGGTAACACTTATCCCCATTGCCTCCTAATTATATAAAATGTATATAATTTTTATACATTTTACTATCTTGGAACTCTAAATGCACATCTGAATGAAATTAGTTCTTACAAAATTTACAGTACTCGTGCAAATCAGCATAGTAACAGAGAGAAGTCATATGGAAATGAATTGCCTAGCTATGTTTTGATATTCCAAGTCATAGCTACAAATTTAGGGATATCTAGAAAATCTACCACTAACGTGTTAAATCACATCAGTTAACAAATAAAATTTATGAGATTAATTTGGAGCCATACTCTCTTCTCACTCTCCTCTCATCCCTTAATTTAATGTTATATTTCTATCCCTCATAACTATTTGGAATGCCCATGAGGCTGAATTAGAATAATATTAAAAGGAACAGAAAAAATGACTGACTTAATCCCATTTGCATTGTTTAAAAACTATCATTACCTTATGACTGATAAAAATTGCATGGGAAAATTTTCAAAATTGTGAAAAGTAAATAAATCTAAACAGAGGGTGCATTTCAGTTAGAGGAACGATGATGATCACTTCCTTAATCTTGTTAGTGAACTATTTATATTCTATTTACTTTTTGGAAACAGAGAATGAGAGATATTTGTGTCACTTACCTCACTATAGGTCCTAAAGGAAGAATGTGCCAAGAAAAAGTAATGCAGCTTTATTTCTTCTAAAGTCTTTGCTGAAAAACGTTAGGGTGATTTGATCCAAAATTACCTGCACAATAATAAAGCTCATGGCAAATGACATCAGAATCTGTCACTAGCTTTTCAATTAATTTCAGACATATACAAAGCATAGATGCCTCACCACAGCAGAGAACAGCTGAGCAGAGAATGCTGAAAGGAAAACTCATACGGGGTCTGTGCCCAAGGACCACTGCTTCTTCCAAAAATAAAACTACTCCTGTACTTTCTATATCAGTCTCTTCAAACACTGTATCCATTCTCAGCATGCTGCTAATTCAAACTCTTCTTGCAAGTGAATCCAGTATAGTTCAGTACCAAATCCAAACAGAAGAAAACAAGATTCTGTATAATTCACTGTTCATGGAAAATATAAAAAAGTAAATACGGATCACTAATCACAACTTAAAAATCTATGTCTTGTTTAAGAAATATTAAACCATGACTTGACACAATTTAGTCAATTAACGCATTTGACATAGTTCAGTCAATATATCCAGTAACTTGACATATTATTTCTTCAGTACATATTGTCGAAAGGAAATAGAGAATAAAACTTGTATGAGGCATTAACTACCCCTTAATACCAAGATGATAGTCCTGTCTTCAAGTCGTAAGAAAAAAGGTGTACATTTCTCCTGTTTCCTTTTTGTGACCTTCAGCCAGTGTCTCCTGCTGACATCAACTAAAACAAAAGGGCACAATGTCTAAGCCAAATCTAACCATGATGACACTAAGAAAACTATCTAACAGGTATTTCTGGTTGAGAGAGGAATAGAAAATAGTGAGCCCTTTAAGTTCCACTTATTGTTAGTTGTTGGCCATTTTTCATTTAAAATACTGATCCTTGGCTTGATTTAATGCAGAAGTTATGAAGTTATTAATCAAGTAAAGTCACGAAGGTATTAATCAAGTTATTAATGAAGTTATTAATCAAGAAAAGTTTCAATTTAAATAGATATGAAATCCAGATTTGAATGGTTATAGAAGATCTAAATTCTATTTTGTTGGGGGGGTGGGGGTGGGGTGAAATAGCTCTTATTAGGCTCTTTGCAGACAAACTGCCAGAGAAATTACTGATATACTGTCAAGGTCAATTAGTCATTTTGTGTGGGAAGCAATATTAAACAAAAATGAATAAGAAGGAAGAGAAAAGGCAACAGGACTTTTAAATCAAGTAAATATTGGAACAGAAACCTTTTTCTGACTAAAAGTGTTGTTAATATAATAAAAAGGCATGAAAGGTGTAAGAGTCTAATGCAAATTACCAGAGAGAAAACATAATATTTTCCCAGAAGACATTGGTCTTTTGTTAAAATATAACAATGGGAAAAATAGAAGCAGTAGTTTAAGTAAGTGGAAGGGAAGAATCAAGAAGTTACCTATTTTATTTTTATTTGACAAGATGTTTGTTTCCTGAACTTTCTTTGCATTGCTTTTATTCTCATAACTTATCATAAATATGCTTTCCTCCAATTTGCTAAGTTTTATGCTGCAGAGTATTAAATTCCTCAACTTCTGTTGTTCATTATTCTGATCCTAATCACACCTTTATCTACATGCACTTATTTATTCAAAGACAAAACATTTATCACATTTTAAAATACATCCTCCTGGACCCAACTCATCAATATGATTGATATTTTCCTCTTTTGCGGAATTAATTTTATTCTCTTCTTCACTGCCCTGATTTCCTTATCACACATGTATAAGAAACTCCATATTTTATGATCCACAACAAAAAAACTGTCTCCTTTGGTACTGACCTTTTTCTCTGTTTTAATTTGCACAGAGAATTTCTATTAGCTATTTCCTTTCCATCAGTTCTTATTCTGTCTCAAGTTTTATCCCACAACAGTGAAGTCACAGTCCTTTCTCAAAGGTCATCAATGACACCCTAATTGCTAAATTTAAAATTTTACCTTGAATTTCAGGTGAATATTTTTACCATTGATATTATGCTCTCATTTGAAAATTCTACTTACCTTTACCAGTCAGGCTTTCATCCCCAACAGTCTACCAAATGTACTACATTTAAAATAATCAGCTTCCCTTTTTGCCAAATATAATAGTTTGTTTTTTAAATTTCTTGTCTTTGTTGTTTGTGTGTTTATTGAGACATGGTCTGCCTCTGTTCTCCAGGCTGGAGTGCAGTGGTTTATCAAGAACTGACTGCAGCCTCAACCTCCCAGGCTCAAGCGATCTTTCCACCTCAGCCTCCAGGGTGACTGTGACTACAGGCCACCCAGACTAGCTAATTTTGGTAGAAACATGGCCTCTCCTTGTATCCCAGGCTGGTCTTGATTTCCTGGGATTAATTCGTCCGCCTGCCTCAGGCTCCCAAAGTGCTGCCATTGGAGGTGCAAGCCACCAGTCCTGGCCAAATATAACAACTGTTTCTTAGTTTGTCTCTTCTTTGAACTATTCCTAGTGAATTTACTCTCAATCTCCCAGTTATCTCTTCAGTACCATGGATTTCTGAATGGTATTGAGTCCCAGATTGTTATCTCCAGCCAGTCTCTTACTAAAGCCCAAATCATGTATGACTCTAATGCACATACTCATGTTTAGCAGGCAATTTGATCTCAAGGGTACACACTGAATTCTGATGCTGCTGCCAAAAAACTTTCTCCAGGGGTTTCCCATTTCACCTGATAGTAATTACATCCTGCTGCAAAGGCCTAAAACTGTCAGGTCAACAGTGATGCTTTTCTTTACATATCGTCATTTCCATTAATCCCCAAATTCTGCATGTTTTCCTTTTAAAACAGGTCCCGAATCTAACCACTTTTCCCTATTTCTCCTGCTGTCACCCAGATACAGGTCATCCACATTTCTCATCTGATTAACTCAGCCTCTTTAGTGATCTCCTATCTTCCACTATTACAACCATTACACTATCACAACTATGTGAGTTATACCTCAGATACTATAAAATTAGCCATTGTGAAGTACACATTCAGTGATTTTCAGGATATTCTCAACGTTATGTCACCATCACTATTTGTCCTTACCTTAAAAAGTAAATCTACCTATTTGCATTCAATCCCAGCTTCCCTTTGTCCTAAGATAAAACCATGGTCTTTATAATGTAATAAACCACTGCATATTATTTTCTTCTTCTTATATTTTGCTTATCTTCTTCTACCGTCCTCTTTCTTGTTCTGAGCCTCAGTATACGCTACAACTTCAGAGGTTTTGCACTCCTTGTTGTTTCAATAAGTTTGCTCAGATCTCCTTTGAGCTTATACTATTTACCTGCTTATAAATGAAACCACCAACCTTATCTTTCTTACTTAAAAATAAAATCACTAGCTGTTGTCACTACTTTTGACTAAAGCCAAAGTGTAAATTCCATCAGAACGTGGATTTTTGTCTTTTGTCAGGCGAACTGGCATAAACAATACTTGATATATTTGCAGTTAAATTTATCTATCTATCTATTTATTTATTTATCTATTTATTTATTTATCTATTTATTTATTTATTTATGGCCCGGGGGTGGAGTGTGATTAAATCTTGCTCTGTTGCTCAAGCTGGAGTGACAGGATCTCAGTTCACTGCAACCTCTGCCTCTTGGGTTCAAGCAATTCTGCTGTGTCAGCCTCCTGAGTAGCTGGGAACTCAGGGGCCTGCCAGACCAATTGGCAGTTTTTTTGTTTGTTTTTGACATTTTTATTACAGATGGCGTTTCTCCATGTTGGCCAGGATGATGTCAAACTCTTGACCTCAGGTCGTCCACCCGCCTTGGCCCCCCACACCTAATTGTTTTGATTGAAGGTGTGAGTAATCATGCCTGGTGTGATCCTTATTCTAAAAGGTTCACAGACATAATATCTGAAACACGACTTATTATTTGGTCTTCTTATCAAACTGCGGAGACTGAAGCAATAAAAAGTTAAGTAATTTGTCTAAATTATTTATCCTGCCGGTTTTATTGTCAAACTAGATAATTCTGTCTGCTTCTATTTATGTATAACAAGGATTAAAAGGTACATTAAATTCTTCAGGTGTATGCTCCACAATTTATAATTTAAAACGGGTATTGCCAACTTCTTTCTAGATTCTGAATTTCGGCTTCTTGTATAAAATGGTTTAACATTTAGGGGCATATTTCTAGGCATTATTTATAAGTAAACCATCATCCAACCACATGGCCATTTCCCCCAGTTTTGCTGTGTAGACTGGAGAAAGCATTCTTTCTTATTCAATTCCAATTTTGAGTTTAGCTCACATTGTTTTTTCAGTTGTTCACTTCTCTGCCACTTTATGTGACTGGGGCCCATTCAATACTCTTGTCTTGTGTTTAACTTGCATCTACATTCCTGCTAAGGCTTGCGGTGCTCAAAACTTTGACCAAGCTTTCAACAGTTTTTTAATTGAGAGATAACTCACAAACTATCACATTAGCCATTTTAAACTACATAGTCTGTTTTTTTCAGGGTATTCACAAAGGTGTGCAAACATCACCACTTTTTAAATACGGAAGATTTCCATCATCAAAAAAACAAAAACACCTCTGCACCCATTACCATTAAATCCCAGCTTCCCCGTTTCCTAGAGCCCTTGGTATCCAATAAACCATTTTCTGTCACTATGGATTTGCCTATTACAGACACTTCCTATAAATGGACTCATACAGTATGAGGCTGTTTGTGACTTACAGCCTTCTGTTGTAGATTATCTTCAAGGGGCTATGTATAAGAAACACCCATGAAAGATAAAGACAATGCCTCCTTTTAAGGCAGAGTTTCCTTTCTTTAAAATGCTGGGGTCTCCTAAGCTTGAGATTTCTGCAACAGCCTTGCTATTCTTTCCTGTTATTAAGCCAGGCATACTGAGGCAAAAAAGTTTTAGCATTTTGTCTAAATTCTTTATCTTGGTGGTTTCATTATAGAATATATGGATTTGCATCAATCATATCAGATATATGGTAAGTGAATCTATGATGCCAATGCACGGCAAGGGTAGCATCGGCCTAGGTCTACCTCCACGTTAGGAGTTGATGGAAACATTTATATCATGAATAATGCTACTACAAACATTCCTATACAAATTAGCATAAATACACCTTGAGTTTTGGAAAATATGCAAATGTACTCCAATTATTTAAGAAACAGACTGTTTTCTAAAGAAGCAACCTCACTTTATATTCCCACTAGCAATTTGGATGTGCTTCCCAATTTTTCCGTATATTCACAAACATCTGTCATTGCTTTCTGATTACAGGCCATTCTATTGAATATAAATTTGTATCTCTCATTGTGGTTTGATTTTCATTTTCCTCATACCTAGTTTTTTTTCACATGCTTAGTTCTAGATTTGATGTGACAATAATTAAAAAGATAAAGGAGCTGGGCATGGTAGCGGGCACTTGCAGTCTCAGCTTCTCAGGAGGCCGAGGCAGGACAATTGCTTAAACCCAAATGACTCAGCTATTTCATTACTGGGTATATAGCCCCCCTTCAAAAAAGTCATTCTATTTTAATAATAGGTGCGTGTGTATGTGTATTACAGCACTAATTACAGTAGCAAAGGCATTGAATTACTCAGATGCCCATCAGTAACAGACTGGATAAAGAAAGCATGGCACATATATACCATGAAATAATATGCAGCCAATAAAAGAAGGAGATCATGTTCTCTGAAGGGAGATGGATGAAGCTGGAAGCCATCATCCTCAGCAAACTAACACAGAAATTATAAACAAAAACTAGCAGTACATGTTCACAATCAACAATGTTCACATTGAACATTAAAGGCACATAGACACAGGAAGAGGAGCAGCATTTAAAAATAAAAAGCTTTCTTTCTGCAGAGGTGAGGTTACAGTAACTTTGAAATGTGTGCCGCACTTTGTTTAAGACATTTTTGTAATTGCAATTCAGAGTTGCCACAAACTGCATTGAAAAGTAAATAAGCAGTATATCTCAATTCTTAATTGATTGAATTTATTTTCTTTAATTTTTATAAAGGAATCTCACATTGTGTCTTTGGCTGGAGTATAGCAGTGCAATCTTGGCACACTGCAACCCCCTGCTTCCCAGTTTCAAGTGATTATTCTTCCTCAGCTTCTTGATTAGCTGAAATTAAAGGTGAGCACCACCACACCTGATGGGATTTGACCATATTGGCCAGGCCTGTCTCAAACTCTTGGCTTCAAGTATGCTCCCTGCCTTGGCCTCCAAAAGTGCTGAAATTACAGGGGTAAGTCGCCATGCCTGGTCCTTGACTGAATTTCTGATTGAGAAAACATCCATCTTGCAAAAACTTATTTTTATATCATCTTTTTGATGACTATGTTTATATGTCTCATAATTCAAGAAAAATAACGTAATTTTAATGCATTTTCTTTTTTTGAAAATAAATTTACTTCCATTAATATGTAATTAAAAGAGTAGGTTAATTTAGAATGTTATTTGTCTTTTGGGTAAAGTTCTCAAGTTTTAGAAATTTCTTCAAAAATCTAACTTTGGAAATGAATTACATTTATTGATTGTGGTCGGTTTTTTTTAAATGATTTTTCTTTGGAACAAAATCCAAAATTGTTTCAAGATATAATGAGATGTTTATGTCAAATAAACATAAAAGTATTTTCTTGAAAATACATCTTTTTCTTAACATATGTTTTCTACTAATAACGTGATTTCTTTTTCTGACTTACTAGGAATTAATTGATGTTGTTCTCTTCCTTGCATCAAGTTTAACTGTAGTATGTAAGAAGTAAAGAACTGCCATCAGAGCCAGCTCTTCCAGTCTGTAGCTCTCCCATTACCATCAATCCTGGTTTTGATCTGCTTGTAGCACTAGCTATTGGCTGTGGAAAGAACCTCAGAAAGATAGTAGACTGTTTGAATGCAATATATTACATAGACAAAGCAGTAACTATTGAGTTTTTAAATTATAAAGCTGTTTTTCTTCATTAATAATAGTTTACTTTGAAAGTAATTCAATGAAACCCACTTTCATAATAGGAGAAGAGAAATTTGGGGTGCATTGTATTACTTCTAAATATCCACGTCAGTCCAACAAAGTAAGTAACAATGTTCAAATCTTACATGGAACTGAAACTCAGGGTGGGAGGTAATATAAGTAAATTAACAAATGATAACAAAATTTAGTTTATTTCAAGAGAAAACTGAGGTTTTAGAATACAATTAATGACAACATTCTGTACATATCTTTAATTGATAAATGTGAAATTATATTTATGTTTTTCTCTGTGTGAGCATATTTTCTAGCACATTGTAGGACTTTTGTACTAAACTCACTGCTTAAAAGATGAGATCTTTGTTTGTCTTGTGGGATCTATGTAGAGAGAAGAGTTTCCTTTTTAAAAACACTCTGTATGTTAATTTATTTAACAATTGAATTGACATAGTTATATATATATTCAAAGAGTTTTTTTAAACAAATACTTTTCTTTTTAAACAAACAGATGTAATGTCATTAAAATATGGACCTAAAGGGTCTGAAGTTAAAAATCCACAATAGTCACTTGATTTGTTGTTAATATAAAAATTTAAAGTACTCTTTCAAAATGGCAGTGTTGATAAATGAGTTGTTGTTAATATTAATTTGTCACTTGACGGAAAGAAGAGTAGGCAGAGTTATTATTTTCATAGTACAAGCACTATTTTTTCTTGTTATCTCAGGTTGTGAAGCACTTTTTCAGGGGGAATATCTGCACTCTGTTAGATCTCACCCACCAGAAATATTTGTGGGACTCAAAAATGCTGGTGCCACCTATCACATGAAGTTTGTGATCCAGCAGCTATACACACACACACACACACACACACACACATATATATATATTCCACTGGAAGCAGTGTTCTTGCAATTGAATGCATAGGTAAAAATATAGACAATGATTTTTTGAAGATGAGAAGCAGAATGGTGAGGTAAATTCTAATTATTAATTTCTGTTACTGTGTTTGAAGATTCTGATCACAGCTACTCTTTTGTCTCTGAAATTATTGTACTTTAAAATAATTATGTAGGAAGTATGTTTTCATAATATGGCTAAAATCTCTGAGATTCTATAACTGACATATTTATATTATTTGCCTTTCAGAAGCCGTGCTTATTTTTAAAATTCTCTCTCTATTTTTCCCAAATGAGAGCTTTTTCTGCTAAAGAAACAAATTTGTTCTTCATATTATGCTATGTGAATTTGTAAAAAATATTAGTTAAGAATTATCATCACACTTCCTATGAAAAGTATTCATTTTATAATAAAGCTGTAAAGAAGTTAGGTCAGCAGATCACCTATTTAGGATATACCTCCAAATAAGTGAACATGGAATACATAAATTTTGGTAACGTTTATGCTCAAGCCCTTTATTATTATTATTTTACTTTTTGTATAGATATTGATAGAAGGTAAATTAAAAAATCAGACTAGTTTGACTGTAGTAAATGGTTTTCCTATAATTTCTTCATTTTTTCCTTTCAGTGGGCAGAAATAGTTTGTCTTCCAGCTACTAGTGTATCAGCACTTATCATTTATAGAAATTAGAAAACACACACTTTCTTTCTCTTTCCTAGACCCAGTAAATTGTATCATCCATGCATCGCAGTCAGGGTGGCTTTACTTTTAGCAGAATCTTCATATATGATATTCACCAATACTTGGTTAACAGCCACTATTGGAAGAAAAATTGGAATGTAAGTTCTGGTACTCTAGTCCGTGTTACCCCTAGGGTGTTGCGTTTAACACATATAGAGACGGCTAATCACAACAGCAAGAAGCAATAGAAACAGAATATAAAATTTCAAATTAGATATCTTACCTTTGTACTTGGTTGCTTGTGATTTATGTTGTCTCGGCACTGTACTGTGGCATGTATATCTGCCTTTTTCCTTTTTCTATGCAATGAGCTTCTCCAGGGCAGGAACTGGGTATTGTTTATTTCTTCATCACAAACCTAAGATACAATGAAAAGCATACAGAGACCTCTCAGATACTTGTAAACCAACTGTATTTTGCTCTATGGCTACACTCATGTTTTGATTTTAGAGCTTCTGTCTATGCCCTCATTCCTTCCACAACTACAGTTAATAGGCATAGTTATTGAGTCTTAATAATTCTGATATCCTCAAGTAAATAATCTTACGTAATTTGGAAAATACATTATTCTCAAAAAGGATACTGAATCCTACAAACCCTAAGTAACGTATTCACCTAAAGTAGAAGAGGACTCATTTGTCTTCACTCCTGCATACTTGGCAAAATTTTACTATTTTATATTACCTGCAGTGTATGGTTTTTTTTGCTACTCTTTTATGATAACTTCTCTGTGAACCCAGTTATAACAGTTCATGTTTGAAATAAGCAATAATAGTAAAAAATAAAAAGTAAATTAAGTGCTTTTAAAATTAAGAGTATAAAAATGTATTTCATTTTATTCAGTAACTTTGGGTATTTGTTTCAACTCTTTTCTTTATATTTATAAAGTTAAACTAGTGTATTACTGATTTTTTTTGTCTTTAATGTTGATCCCCAATATAATTTACTAGAATATTTTTATTAATTTGAAGACAAACCAGAGTTAAGTAAGACAGGAGATAGAAAATCATACAATATTAACATCCTAAGACACATTCAAGACATCTTTGTTCATTTAGCTGTTTTCAAACTGCAATCCTATGTACCCAAAGAATTTTGGCAACAGTTAAGAGAAATTTCAGGTGAGTGCTTATTTCAGTTGTATAAAAACCTCAATACGTTAACTAAACATTAGTCAGAAAAAAGGCTTCATTTAAAGGACAAGTATTAAGTGAAACTAGCCAAAAAATACAAAGGACAAGGATTGCATGTTTTTATTCATATCTCAGAAATAACAAATTTCATCTCACAGAGGTAGAGAATAGCATGACAGATTATTATAGGCTGTGAAAGACACTGAGCAAACAAATAAGTGAGCTAGTTAATGTGTAAAAAATACAGTTAGAAGGAATAGGTTCTAAAGTTTGATTGTATAGAAGGGAGACTATAGGTATGAGTAACTTATTACAGATTTCAAAATAACTAGAAGTTTAGTTTTGGAAAGTTCTTGAAACAAATATGTCATATATGTCTGAAATGACTAATATACCAATTACCAATAAGCCATTTAAAAATTTGCTCATTGCTCATTGTGTGCATGTATCAAAATAATAGTTCTACTTTGTAAATATGTAAAATTATAATGCATCAATTTAAAGAAACAATAAATAGTGGTCTATTTAAATAAGAAAATTCACTAAAGCTGTCCAGTTCTGAATTGTAAAAACCTCTTTCTCTCCACACGTTGGGGCTTTGTGATCCAAATTCTGATTTTAGAAGTACTGGCACATGTTCTTGGGCAGACTAAGGCGATGACAGAAAACCCACACATGCCCCTCTTCAGCATTAGCTGGAAATTGTGGTCCAGGGCACTCCCGGATGCCATGAAATAATATGTGCCATTGGAAAAATAATTACTAGCTTGTCTTGCCTTGGTGTTGAGACTGCTTCTTTGACTGAAGACCATAAAATAATTACAAAACTTGCAACACCTATAACGTGTTGGGCAAAGTAAGGAAACAGTCTAATGAGGAAGTGCTCAGAAGACTTCCAAAATAACATAAAAAAATGGCTTTATAGAAGGAAACGTTACCAGGGAAGTGCAAGGAGTTGCTCATCCTGTTCAAGAGCAGGTAGTAGGGAATTTTCTAGCATGTAGTCTGGAACCACCTCAGGAATTACTGGATCCCACTGTCACATGGGCAATGCCCTTTGAAGAGCTCCCTATTGACAACAACCACCTGCTTGGTTGATGAATGGCCATTTCAAGGTGGATGAACAATGTCCTGTTGGCAGGATTTCACAGAGACCAGAAATAAAAAGACCAATTGAAGATGGAATGATCAAATTACCTCAATGATTGAACTGCATGCTGTTTTTTCTTTTTTTAATAAAGGATTAAAAACATTAAACCATGATTTATAAAAGCAATTGTTTGAATTCATGAGTAGTAAGTAGTAATCAATGTCCTGGCCATGTGAACAATAGAAAACTGGACTTTCAAACAGATGCCTGTATGTGACACATGGACTTTTAATGGGCTGAGTCACATCCTGGCATCTTCTTAACAGTAAAAATTTAAGTGGTACATTAAAAAAGGACATGTTGGTTCCCATTTGAAGAATCCTCTCCAGGATGATTGGAAGGTGATTAGAACCAGGACATCATGATGTATTCACTTGAGATGACAACCTTATAGAGGTGCAGCAGTAAAGCAGGGATAGAATTAATCTACACATATTTCTTTTGTACTCTTTAAGGAACAGAAATTCCCAAATCTAAGTCTAGGCCTGGAGAGAAATGTAGACTGCAAATAACAATAGGCCAAATAGGAAGGCCCATAACATAGTTGGATTACAATGTACCAATATCAGTAGCCCTGATAGTGTATTTATAGGTCTTGACTAATGTAGACTGCATTTGGCATTCATAATGTTCAATGCTAATATTTACATACTATAAAAAGATAAAAACATAGTATACTCTAACCAGTTCAAAACAAATGAATTGCTGTTCCTCACGCTGTGCAACACACTTCATATCCTATTGTTTCCAACAATGGGCATACAGATATTACATCAAATGAAAAAAAATTATATGAATTATTTAAAATCAGAAGGAGCTTTTATCTTCAGTAAACCCTACATCTAACAACAAACACTTTAAAATAACATAGAAATAAACTTCGAGCCTTACTGCTTTCAAGGAAAATTGTGACTGGGTAGCAAAGCAGTCAGAAATCTTGGCACGATGGTAATTCAAAGTACTGTGGATTCTGATAATATGCCGTTCACTGGAATTAGATGAAACCATATTTTAAAAGCATCACAAGCATCACTTAGTAAATTCTATCACTAAAGTGCCTCAGTCAAAAAAAAAAAATGCAATCTACCATGCTCCACACATTGTGACATATGAAAAGTGTTCATGTTGGTTTTAATATTTTAGAATTTCCATTAAAAATATGGCAATATTCCTTATCTCAACAAGAAATTAAACTATCAAACATTAAAGGTGAAGTACGTGTAGAATTATAATCTGCTTGTTTTTTACATTTTTCCCCTGTTTTATAATTTTTCTGGTTTTAAAAAATAAGGTTTCTGAGCAATAAAGCTGTTACTCTGGGTGATTCCATCCCTTGGCTACATGAACTTGGTGAGAAGTCATGCTAAATGTTATAGCACAAGAAAACCTTTCAAATGAGTAACTTAGCCAGGTGCCATGGCCAGGTTTGGGGGTCCAAGGCAGGTGGATCACGAGGTCAGGAGATCCAGACCACCCTGGCTAACAAGAGGAAACCCTGTTTCCACCAAAAATACAAAATTAGCCACATGTGGTTGTGCATGCCTGTAATCCTAGCTACTCGGGAGGCTGAGGCAGGAGAACTGCTTGAACTCATGGGGTGGAAGTTGCAGTGAGCCAAGATCGCAACCATTGCATTACAGCCCATGCAACAAGAGTGAAACTCCATCAGAAAAAAAGAAGGAAAGGAAGAAAGGAAGGAAGAAAGGAAGAAAGGAAGAAAGAAAGAAAGAAAGAAAGAAAGAAAGAAAGAAAGAAGCGAGACAGAGAAAGAGGAAAAGAAAAAGAAAATAAAAAAGAAAGGAAGAAAGAAAGAAAAAGAAAGAAAGAAGAAAGAAAGGAGAAGAAAGAAGGAAAGAAAGAGAGAAAGAAAGAAAGGAAGAAACAAAGAAAGAAAGACAGAAAGAGAAAAGTGCATTACATTGTGGCTAGTCTTCCCATAATATTTTAATAAAAATATTTGTTTTAACTTACAAGTGCTCAGAAATGGTTTTTATTTATATTTTTGGTCAGTATTTGTTTTTCGGTAAATTTTGTATGAAAACCCGCAAAATTATTAATTTTTACTGCCACTGGATTTTGAGAGAGATTAAATAAATTACTTTATGATCTTATTGAAATATCACACATTTTTATGAACTAGGACAAGGTAGTACCTAATTACAGACAAAATATCAAAAGGGTAAAATAAAACATGACCCCACTTAAGGCATTCTTCTTCTGATCGTCTTGCCAAAGCTGTCCTAGATAATGTTTTTCTTAATTTACAGTCACAGCTGATATGTTACAAAATATGTAAGAAAATAATAATTGAAAACCACGCAAGTAAAGATGAAAATGAGTTCAAAAAAGAAAAATAAAAACTTTATTTATTTATTTACCTATTGATACATAAAGCCTGTTGGATGAGGATATAATGAAGCATATTCTGTTGGAGAGGACTTATGCTCATCTAAGGCATCTTGGTCATCTGGCTTCAAATTCTAAATATTTAAAAAGACTGATTATTTGATTATAAAGGTAACTTTATACCTTAATATTTAATTTTCTTCATTTAGAATAAACTGTTAAGAAGTGCAAAAAAGCTGGCATCTTTAACATCTTTACAATTCCTGCAAATGATTTGTAATACAGGGAAAAAATCTGAATTATTTTAGCTGCATAATTTCTGGACCATTTCACACAAGTCATTTCCAAAAGGAAACTTACTTTCTAAGACCAAACAAACCAATGCTAACCATTTAATAAAATACATATTTTTAAGGGCAATATTAATACATAAACATTGGCTTACACATTTAAAAATCATTTCTCTTTTTCCCAGATTTATCTGCTGCCATTTGGGGGCTTCCCCCTGCCCACTCATCCAGACAAAGTTTGCAAGCTTTTGTAAGTGTCATCCTAGCACTATTTGATCTTTCTAAGAAATAAGCATTTGGTTTTTTTTTTTTTTGTACTGGAGGAGACCATTTTTTTAGGCACATTGAATTTTTTCCAGTATATGGTCTTCTTTCAAGTTTCTATATCCACTAAACAAGTCAATTTTCTTTCTTTTCTTTTCTTTCCTTACATTTCCTTTCCTTTCCTTTCCTTTCCTTTCCTTTCCTTTCCTTTCCTTTCCTTTCCTTTTCTTTCCTTTTCTTTTCTTTTCTTTTTCCACGTGAAAGTGCAACCACAGTCATTACTTCCACAAATTATGCAGTTGAGTTTCCCACATTTGGGGAAATCGCAGGAGTCAGCACATCCAGAATACAATAGATTAGCCTTGCCCTGGGAAAGCCACCTTCGTGATCACAGTATCTCCCCTGGCAGAGAAGTATCCATTTTCTTTTTAAGACTTCCGTTATCCTTTGAAAGAAAATACAACTATAAATATAATAGAATTTAGAATAATTTTCAGTACGATTTCAATCATCCATGATTATTGTCTTCTAAAATAAACTTCTTGATTCTGACACAGGCTTCTACAAAATTGTAAGAAAAAATGTTACGGTAAACAATGAAACAGCTGCTAAATAAAGCTACCATACATTTTATGCACTGATATGCTCATTTTTGATAGCGACTCTTAGAGCGTTCTGTTATATCTAACAGCCATCATCGGTCTTCTGGAATTTTATTGTGCTCACTATGAACTTTAAAAGTAAACAGATGAAAAGAATTCGTAATATCTAGTAGTAGCTAATATTTTATTGCCTAATATATGTCATTCAGAAATTTTCGAGGTAATCTAATTAATATCAGAGTTAGTTTCCTAAGCAGGTAGCATTAGTAAATCCATTTAACAAATAAAAAAACTAATTACATTTACGAGAAATACTTTGCAAAATATTACAGATTTATCCAGTTGAGGAGCTAGCTAGCAATCTGACTCAAACATCGGACCTCTTGGCATATTACCAGTTTAAAACGTTTTGGCTAAATATGCTATCCATGCATTACTACAAGTGAATTAAAAACAGTAATGCTATATTACTTTTTATGGTTCTAATTTTTATTCAGATTATGCTCTGTGGCCCAGGCTGGACTGCAGTGGCATGATGATAGTACATAGCTCAATCAGTCCTCACATTCCAGGGTTCAAGTAATATACTCCTGCCTCATCCTTCCAACTACTTGGGATTACAGAAATGAACAACCATATCCAAATCTCCTCATTATTTTCACTAAAGATAATTAGACTTTTAAGACTACCTTTAAAAAAAATAAAAAACTTACTTGATATTCACTAATTTTTCAGAGACAATATTTTAGAATGTAAAGCAAGAATCCCAAGATTATAAAACAGGGATATAAATTGGCAGTACAGAATAGATTTCAATTCTAATACTATAAGAGCACACTCATGATAGGTAAAGCAACTTATAATGGCAATAATAAAAGTTGCCTGATTTGCTAATGATCAGTCATTTTGTTTCAGGGCTAGCTAATTTGCAACATATTTACACTGCCAACTGTCTGCTATTCTTAGGAGTCCAATCTAAAATTGCAAAAAAAAAAAAAATGACTTCTGTCTTTTTTGTCATTACCATGACAGATAAATAAATTTTTTTTCTCTCTGCCATGTATCTTACTTTATATAATAAGAATATATTCCAAGTCAAAGACCAGGCTTTTTGTTTTTGCCATGGGAGCATTTATAATACAAATTTCTTTTGAAAAAGGTGATCTTTGTAATCTAATTATTTCAGTAAAGAATAACATGGATAAGCTTCTTGTAACACTTACAGTACACATTTAATTATCTCATTCTCTTAAAAATTATAATAAAGTGAAAATCATTTCATCTGCCACATTATCAATAGTATCATTTGTTTTCACGTGCAATTTGGATTAATATTATCTTTGCCTATATTTTTATCTGCCACTTTGAACAGTGGTTGGTACATAGCAGTTGTTGATATATATCTGTTGAATACCACCTATTGAATAGACTAAATATTCGTTACACAGTACATTTCAAGCTAATCTCAATAAGGAGAATAATAAATTCCTACATCAAACCCACATTAATCCACATCCACTATTTTACACATTAACCCAACATGGATACCTTTACTGTAATCACTTCCTTGGATGAGATGAGGCTAAGATGTGATTTAGCCTTACTTTAGAGCAAATACAAGAAGTTACACAGTAAACAATATATGACAACAAACTATTTTTAAAATGATATAAATTAAATCCCATTGATAGGAACTCTTAATGTCATTATACAACATTAATTAATCTGCTTGAAATCTATGATAGTGGACCAAAGAACAATTAGAAAATTTTAATTCTTAAATTCTAATATTTTCAGTTATTTAAAATTTAAGATTATCATTTGCTTTTAATCATTGTGTTCTACAGCTCTATAATAACTAATTTATTGTCAGGTTTTCAGTGTGCTTATTATGATGTCTATTCAGTGAAAATTGTGTGTGTTTTTGTGTGTGTGGGCATGTGTGTATAGAGTTTCCATATATATAATATGATTGTTTCTAGAATCCTATAACAATAAAACTTTGCATCTCCTGGTGGAGTTGTGCAGCTGAATCTGGTGCAATTCTTAGGCTTATTTTAAAGCAAATGACACAACTAAGAATACTAGAAGAATGCTAACGATCTGTTTTTAGCATAACCACAGTTATTTAAAATTATGATTTTCCTCAAAACCAGGCTGGTCAAGACGGTGAAACCCCATCTCTTTTAAACATTAGACAACTGTGGTGGCAGGCGCTTGTAATCCCAGCTACTCAGGAGGCTGACCCAGAGAATTGCTTGAACCCAGGCGGCGGAGGTTTCAGTGAGCCGAGATTGTCCTCCTGCACTCCAGCCTGGGTGACAGAACGAGACTCTGTCAAAAAAAAAAAAAAAAAAAAAAAAAGAAAGAAAGAAAGAAAGAAAAAGAAAGAAATTATTCTTCTTACATACTAATTTAAACTACTTAGAGGCTACGGATTGCTTTTAGATAACTTAATGTTATCTACCATGTTAACATTAACTTTTTTAAAAAAAAGTTTCCATTCTAAGACATTCCTTCCAATGACTTTTTTCATTATTACATCTATAGTAACACATGTATCCTTTTAGATGATTCCAAATTCTGGACATATGTATCCAACTCCCCATTACAATTTTTTATTTGGTTTCCCATATGTTTCTAAAATGCAATCCGCTCAAAGAGGTTCTCTTATTTCTCTCAGTAAATTGCATTACTATTCCTTCAGCTTATCAAATCACATTCGGGACGTAGGTGTTGTCTCTTTCCGCTCCACTTCCTCAAATATCCAATTACCAACACCTGACTATACTAATTCCTAAAGAGCTCATAAATCTGTCCACACATATGTTCTGCATTGCCAGTTTTGTAATATAGAGCACCCACAAAGTTTTCCTACAGATAATTTTGAATACTTCCTTACTGTGGTCTATTGTGAAACTTTCTATGCTATAGCCTGTGAGATGTTACAAATTTATGCCTTTTGTGATTCTCTAATGGTTTATCAAGTCACAGTGAATATCTCACATAAATGCTAAAAAAGCCAAGTTATGTCAATACTAAGTCTGTACCCACTAGCTACTTAGGAAAAAAAAAAATTAACAAAGCAACCCTTTTCTACCGCAAGTGCTTTTTACTCTCCAAATTTAAGACACATACTCGCTACAATAGGCAGCAGAGCCCTCTGTATTTTTTTTGTTGTTTATTACAATCCTTTAATATTATCCCACCTGGACTGTTTATTCAGTACTGTATTTTCCAAATCATAATTAGGAGGGATTCAAAATACTTTATCTGAAATTCGAAAAGCTCAAGTAAGCAAGGCTTTTAAAAATAAGGTTGTTATGTAACTCAATTTCTGATGTAATAAAGACTTAATTGAGGGAAGCTATTTAAGTCTTCACCCATAAAGGGAATATTCATTTCTCTTCATAGAAACATTAGTATGTTTGATTCTTGGGTACTTTGGGGGCCTTACAGGGAATGGTACACGATGCGATGCAACTGTGTTGACTGTTTTCTCAAATTTTAAAAATTCCTAATACCTAAAACACACTTCCTAATTGCCTTAAGATGTGTAAATGTATAATGAACTTTCTCAATTAAAATTAAACTTAGGTTATATTATAAACCAATCATGGGTTTTGTATAAGCAACTAAAATCTCAAGTTAAATTGTGCAAGACAAAATTTTTGAGAGTTCTTAAGTATGATACTTTTACATTCAAAATAAATATTGTGTTTATGTTTGTATAATATATGCTCCTACTCTACTAAAAGTATCCCAGCATCTCAGAGGTAGTCAGGCAAGGCTGAGAAAAAGAAAGCACAGAGATCGTCAGAGCAGGAAGAGTAAAGGGTAAAATGTATTTCCTCTTGAAGGTAAATATTAATGATACAAATAACACTTTCATCACAGGAATGTGTGACCATAGAAATTAGTTTTGATAGGAAAATATTTGTAATTTAAACAAATTACTTAAAATGATCTGCTAATTGTCTGAGTCATTCATATAAATATGACCTAATATTTATCAATATCACTGAGATATTATCTAGTAATTAAATTTTAAATAGATCCATAAATTAGTAATTTTGAAATGTTGCACTAACACTGAATACAGTACAAATATTTTTGTTCTACGTTTCTGACAATCTATCCATGCCTTTAGGACTGCTGTGCAATAGGTTGATGTGAGGAAAATCAGACTACCCTAAGAGACATTTACTTAAAACTGCATCTCTTAATTTATGCTAATAGCAACAAAAACTTTAAGTGAATTATTTATTTACATTATCACCAAATTTCTTTTTCTTTATTTTAACAAAAGCATACATAAATGCTAAGTTTCTCGTAGATGTCATTTTTAAACCTGAAAAGCAAAACAACTAATTGGTATCCCTTAAGGATGTGGATACGTTTTCCAAGTTCTAGAAATTCTGATTTAGATAGTGTGGGATATGACCTGGAAATTAGTACTTTTCAAAAAGCAAGATTAAGAGATAACATCGGCTGGGCACGGTGACTCAAGTCTGTAATCACAGCACTTTGGGAGGCCAACATGTGCAGATTACAGGATCAGGAGTTTGAGACCATCTTGGCCAACATGGTGAAACCCCGTCTCTACAAAATACAGATATATATATATATTTAACCAGGCGCAGTGGCACACCTGTAGTCCCAGCTTCTAGGGAGGCTAAGCCTGAGGAATCACTTGAACACAGGAGGTGGAGGTTGCAGTGAGCCGAGATCTTGTCCCTGCACTCCAGCCTGGACACAGAGCTAGACTCCATCTCCAAAATAAATAAGTAAATAAAAGAGAGAGAAAGATAACATCAATCAGGCACGATATCTAATCTTAAAGATTACCAGAAAAATAAAACAAATGCATAAATAACCTGAGAATACATGAAATACACTGAAGTTACCCAGATTTGCTATGCATTTATATATATATATATATATATTTATATGTATATGGAACATTGCCTGTACTTTAGGACACATTACATGTAGTAACCTGATTAAAATGATTCTCATTTTATATTTAAAAATAAAAACATCATTGATATAACACGAAAATGTCTTACCTAAACTGGCATATATTACAAACAGGTAAATATATTATTGTAAATAAAATCCCTATGATCTGAATCTTTTCTCGTAAGGACGTTAAGTACTCCTCTTAGTAACTGATCACTCCTGCTCAAGTTGTTACATTTCTGTGAAAAAGAAGTGTTCATTGGTGTAATAGAATCAAGATTACAAAACAGCTTCTATTTGAATAAAAAGAGTCTCGTTCTTATAAAGAGCAAACATCTAACAAAGAAAATGATTAAATACTATTCCTCTTTGAGAGAGAAAATAAAGAGCTGTGGTAAATTTTATTGTAGATTTTTTATGCTGCTATAATTAAAAGAACAACAACACTTCCACAACTTCAATAGAATTATTTAAACCATTTAGTGATTTATATTATCACCAATTTTAATTTTCTATTACAGTATTTTACTAAAATACCTTTCAATTTAACCAGTAGAAAAGTAAATTTAAGAAAATATAACCTTTAGTGATTTCCTAAATAATTGTGAATATTCAATACACAAAATAATTTAATCTTGTTTTTCAGAGGGCTGAGAAATCACTATTTATTACCATAAAATAATTTTTAAAACTCACAGGTGTTATAATATATGTAAGCATGCATTTGTGTATGGCAAAGACATCAAATAGAATCATAAATATTTTCTGATTTGAATTTGCAGACAACAGAATTTACTTCTAAGTATATAATTACTCCAAAAAACAAAAAAAACTAACAGCTGTGCAATTACCTGACTAGCAAGTGATAGAGCAGGAGCACCTTCATCTTGAACAAATACTGCCACATTAACTTCCAGCTCTCTTTTTATCCTCATGCATTTCAAGGAAATCACTTCTCTTCTTACTACAAATAATAAGCACATTCCTTTCCCTTCAGGTGCACTAAGATACAGAAGCTAGAAGCAGACATGGGGGACATGCCTGCAGCTCCAGAAAGCTGCATGAAAACAGACACACAACACTCTCTGTCAGATAAACACAACAAAGAGACACAGAGGCAGTCCAACCCTCTGATAAGCACTGTGAGACTGAATCATGGAAAACTCTTAGTCTGTTAACAGAGTGTGGCTCTGACTTAACCTGGCCAGCCGCCCCCTCACACTGATTAAAAATAAATCTGTCCCTGTTGACTGTCAAGCCTCCCTTCAGGTTTCTCTCCTCTTTCTTTAATCCTTACATTGGTTGCTGATACCCAGGACCGGTATTGGTGGCAGAGGCTCCCTTACATCCCAGGAAGCTGTGGGCAATGGCAGCTTATCCTAAGCAAACTCCTGGATCCTGAGAGTCTCTGGCCACCTGCCCCATCTTTTCTCTCATTTTACTGTTCAAGCGATTTGTGTGAGAAGGACAACTGACCTGAAGGAAACTGCAAGGCTCAGGCCAGGGCTCTAAATCCCTCAAGTCTTGGGAATCCACCCCTAACACTGGCTCCCTCTTTCCTCTTCTCTCTCTCTCTCATTCTCTTACTTTCTGTTCCTCATATAGCTCTAGTCTGGCAGGCTCTTTGCCAATTCCAACTGGAACATCCAAAAGACAACACTAACTCGGCCATCTGGTAAGATCTGCCTTTTCCTGCCTTTCCCCTGGTACCATAGAACGTCCAGACTGCGGTCCACTTCCTCAAAGGACCAACGGGACTAAGTTCAAGGAAATTGTGGGGACATGAAGTGCTTTCCCAGCATAACTGTCCTCTTTCAGAAGGAGGATTCTGGGTCTCTGTCTATGTCTGGGGACATCTAGAACAAAACAGAGCTATCTTAAAACACCTTTATAGCAAATGCAGCTTCCAAGAAATGTTAATAGTTAAGTATGTGAATTTACAAATTTGTCATTCAGTTGTACCCATAGGAAAGGTTTAGTAATACTGATATTTACAAGAAAAACAGACAAACAAACAAACTTAACAGGTTTTACATTAACATTAAAAATTGCCAAAGGTTACATTATAACATGTAATTGAAAGTGCTAAACATAAATTTTCATGCAAGGTGTATAAAAACAGTAATAAGTTAAAAATTGTAAGAAGACATAAAAATCTACATTTTGATTAAAAATTTAAAAATAGGTTTCGGGAGACACTGAGCTAGCTTGAAGAGTTTTTTTTTTTTTTTTTTTCATACCCCAGTGGCACCTGAAATGTCAGAAAGAAAGAACCATTCACTCCCTTGAATTGGGTGAAGCCATGGAGCCAAGTGGTCTAGCTCAGTGGGTGTCACCTCTATGGAGTCTAGCAAGCTAAAATCCACTGCCTTGAAATTCTCGCTGCCAGCACAGTAGTCTGAAGCCAACCTGGAATGCTTGAGATTGGTGGGGACAGGGATGTCCACCATTACTGAGGCTTGAGTAGGTGGTTTTTCCCTTTACAGTATAAACAAAGCCACTGGGAAGTCACAGCAGCTCAGCAAAGCTGCTGTAGCCAGACTGCCTACCTAGATTCCTCCTCTTTGGTCAGAGCATCTCTGAAATAATGGCAGCAGCCCCAGTTAGGGGCTTATAGACAAAATTTCCATCTCCCTGAAACAGAGCCCCTGGGGGAAAGGGTGGCTGTAGGCACAGCTTCAGCAGACTTAAACCTTCCTGCCTGCTGGCTCTGAAGAGAGCTGCAGATCTCCAAAAGACTGCCAAAAGTGAGTCCATGAAGCTCATGACTCTTGACTGGGAGACTCCTCCCAGCAGGGATCGACAAGCACATCATAGAGGAGTGCTCTGGCTGGCACCTGGCAGGTGCCCCTCTGGGATGAAGCTTTCAGAGGAAGGAACATGCAGCAATCTTTGCTTTTCTGCATCCTCTGATAGTGATACACAGGCAAAAATGGCCAGAAGTGGACCTCCAGCAAAGTCCAGCACACCTGCAGCAGAAGGGCCTGATTGTTAGAAGGAAAACTAACAACAGAAAGGCATAGTATCAACATCTACTAAAAGGATTTCCTCTCTATATAGGAATATACATATATACTATATATTCAAGTTTTATTTTATATATATAAATTTATATATATAACGTTATATATATAGAATATATATATAGAATATAGATAGTATATATAGAATATATATAGAATATATATAGTATATATATAGAATATATATATAGAATTTATATATATATATATATATTTTCAAAGGTCACCAACATCAAAGAATGAAGGTACATAAATGAACAAAGATGAAAAAGGAAATCGCAAAAAGACTGAAAATTCCAAAAACGAGAACCCCTCTTCTCCTCCAAAGGATCGCAACTCCTCGCCAGTAGGAAAACAGAACTGAATAGAGAATGAGTTTGAGAAATTGACAGAAGTAGGTTTCAGAAAGTGGGTAATAACAAACTCTTCTGAGCAAGAAAGAAAGTTCTAACCCAATGCCAGGAAGCTAAGAACCTCAAAAAAAGGTCAGGGGAATTGCTAACTGGAAAAACGAGTTAAAGGAAAAACATAAATAACATGATGGAGATGAAAAACACAGCACAAAGACTGCATGAAGCATACACAATTACCAATAGCCAAATCGATGAAGTGGAAGAAAGGATATCAAAGACTGAAGATCAATTTACTGAAACGAAGCATGAAGAAAAGGTTAGAGAAAAAGGAATAAAAAGGAACAAACAACGTCTCCAAGAAATATGGGACTATTTGAAAAGACTAAACCTACTTTGTTTGTTTATTTGTTTGTTAGTTTGTTTGAGATGGAGTCTTGCTCTATCACCCAAGCTGGAGTGCAGGGGAGCGATCTCGGCTCACTGCAACCTCCTCCTCCCAGATTCAAGGGATTCTCCTGCTTCAGCCTCCTGAGTAGCTGGCATTAAAGGCATGCACCATCATGCCGGGGTAAGTTTTGCAATTTTAGGAGAGACAGAGTTTTGCCATATTGCCAAAGCTAGTCTTTAACTACTGGCCTCAAGTGATCTGCAGACCTCAGCCTCTCAAAATGCTGAGATTAGAGTCATGAGCTACCATGCCCAGCCCAATTTCAACTTGTTTTATAAAATTTCTGTGACATCCTCCACCTTCCCTTGACCCACAAAATGACTGTTATTTAGAATTCCAAAATAGGGGCCTTCGAAGAATCTCCAAGGAACACTTGTCCCAGAGGCCCTGAGGAGGTAGCTACTCAGAATTAGATGATAGATTACACTGGGAAATTGAGGGCAAGAAGAGAACCTAGGTTAGTTTCCAAATGTCTAGCTGAGGGGAACAAACAGAATGTGGCCTCTCTTCTAAGATGCCCTGATCCCAATCTGTAAAACTTGTGTGTATGTTAGGGCTCATGACAAAGACAAATTACGGTTGCTCATCAGTTGACCTTAAGATAGGAAGATTGCCCAGGATCATCCAGCTTGATCAACGCCATTAAAATGGCCTTAAATGTAGAAGATGGAAGCAAAAGAGGAAAGTCAGGGGGAAGTCACAGAAGAATGGAAAAGCAATGTGATGTTGATGGCTTTGAAAACAGAGGATGGGGCTATAGCTAAGGAATGCAGGAGGCCCCTAGAATCTAGAAAGTACAAGGAAACAAATTATCCTCTAGAGCATCCAAGAGGGACACAGTCCTGCGCACACTTAGATTGTAGCCCAACAAGTACCTATGTTGCACTCCTGTGCTACAGAAGTGTAAGATAATACACTTGTCTAAATTTTTAATAATTTGTTACAGTGGCAGTAGGAAACTAAAATAGGCCAAAGCCAGAAAAACCTGTAGATATGAGAGGAAAGGAAGGAAACTCAAGGAAGTGTCAGCAAATGAGTAGAAGACACATTCTCTTAAGAGACTGAGGACAAAAGGAGTTCATCTGCCAGGGGAATGGGTTTCAAAGCACTGTAGATAAGTTGTTGCATAGAGGCAATGAGGCATCAAGGTGAAGATATCTGCAGCAGTATGGAAATGAGAGTGTGAGAAAGGGGTGGTTCCTCTCCACTGTGTATCCCCACCACTAATACAGAAATTGGTACACAGCAGGTGTTCAATGCTGGCAGAATGGTACTGGAGGGTAGTGGCATGGCCTGCAGCATAGACAGTGCTGAAATGCAAGAATGACAGACATGGCAAGATTTCAGTGTTAAGTAGACTCAACAGAGCAAAGAGCCTTCTGAAACTTCTCATGCTGATGTCTCAGGGGTTTCAGAGGCTCCATGATGAAGTTTATGTTCAGATGGTCGACAGCAACTTTATGAGAAGTTACTGAAGTTTTAAGTTACCTATGAAGAAATCCTGCATAACAAGAAACTGGGCTTGCTGGCTGATGAGAGGGAGCCAGGACCTTTATTTGTGATGGAAACAGCAGCTGTCTCTGGTAGGTGGGCAACCTGGTCTTTGACAGGGAGAAGTCTAAAGAAATCAACTTGGTGATATGAGGAGATCTCCCAATACCTTAACTTTAAGGAGTCTACATACACTAACTAGTAATCAACATACGCGTGGAACCAGATGTCAGTGAGTCTAGAATCAAAAGTCTAAAAGGCCGCCAGTGAGTGGAAGTATGACACGCACACACACACACACACACACATATATAATATATATATATATATCAGGCTTTGGGGTTGACCGTAACTTAGTCTAGCTAGGCATTTAAATCAATAACTTGAATGAAGACAACTTATCACATTTAAAAATAACACCAAGGGTTTATTTATTGGAATTCATTAGAAGGCAGAAATTAGGATCCAAAATGATCTCTGTGGCTAAGAGAGTTGGGAGAAATTAACGAGATAGAAGTTAAGCAAATAGTAAAGAAAGCCCTGTCCTTTGGATTAGAAATCAACTGTACAACAATAGGACAAGGGAAACCTAGATTAAGAACTTTCACCTACATCAAGAAAAGTGTTAACTTACTCCAAGCTCTGTAAGAGGTAAAAGTCTGAGAGTTTGGTCAAAAAGCTAATGCAATTCTAGGTGGTATTAAGAGCAAGATCGGGGAGAATGTTCATGCCCTCTTAGGGGAAGAAAGTGAGTTCTGGGAATCATATCATCTTCGTGGAAGAAACTCATTTCTGGAAATCTATCATAAATTAATCCATATCTCTGACCTGTGTGTGTTATAGGTGAGGGGAGGGCAAGATTTATGCTAGGGAAATCTCTGGAAAGAAGACAAAAGCAATTGAAGGAACTGAGGATGTTTAAATGGTACTGAGAAGACCTTTTTGGGGTGGAAGGGGAGCGGGGTATGGCATAGTACTATCTTTAAATACAATAAGCTGTCTAACGGAAAAGGAATTTGGCTTGGAATGGCAAATGAGTTTCTTCTCATGAGTGAAATCTAATCAACTGGTATTGACTGCCATGAACTGGGGTTGAGAAATTTTCTGAGACTAAGTGTGGAAAGAAAAGGGGAAGAATGCTGTGTAGAAAAGAATGTAGGAAAGAATGCTGTGATCATTTATCCTTGTCTCATATGGATTTCAGGAGGCTGAACTTGACAGACTTATTCCAAACCCTTGCATAGGTCAAGCCCAGGGCTGCTCATTTGAAGTCACTGAAAACTACAATCTAATGGGTGGCTAGAACACCACCAGTGTCAGAGTAAGAGCATGCTTAATGAACTTGGAAGTCCCTGCTCTTAGTTTAATTTGCAGGACAATGCACGACAAAACTCATGGACTGTCGTTCCAAACACATCCCTTTTTGTAGCTGGCCTCTGTAGAGACTCTATAGAAGAGCTTCTGGAAAAACTGTTCGTTCCTGCCAACAGCAGTGTTTTCAGTCATCCCATAGACCTGGGGTCACTGATCTAGCATGGTACATGTCTATTGCAATAAGGAGGGGCAGCTTGAACACTGTTGATAGGTCTCTAATGTGACATTTTTCTATTAATATTATGAGCAATTATCCCACCTTTGGGAGAAGTTATGCTAGTTTTTGAAGAACATTTTATCTAATTGTATTCATATATTCAACTGTGTGATCAAAAGTGGGAGTGCGGTCGGGAGTGAGGGGATCTTCAGACACAATCTTTTTACTTGCTTGTTTGCTGTTGTTGCCCAAGCTAGAGTGCAATGGTGTGATCTCAACTAACTGCAACCTACACTTCCTCGGATCAAGTGATTCTTCTGCTTCCGACTCCCAGAGAGATTGGATTACAGATGTATGCCACCACACCTTGCTAATTTTTTTGTATTTTTAGTGGAAACCGGGTTTCACCATGTTAGCTAGGCTTGCCTGGAACTCCTGACCTCAAGTCATCCTTGAGCCTCCGCCTCCCAAAGTGCTGGGATTACAGGCGTGAGCCACCACGCCCAGCCGATTATTATTACTTTTTATACAGTGGACTGGTGATACTACCTAACAACATTTACAAGCTATCAACCTACTTTTAGAACACTGCTTTCATCATTTCATTATCCCATTCAAAAGCCTGGATGTATCTCAACTACAGGATTAGGTACTGGTATTCAAAGCAGACTCTCACATTGATCATGTCTTTTCTCAGCCCTATTGTTCCACCTCCACTAGAGTTTAGTTGTTTATTTTTTTTTCTTCCCCAAATCCACTTTGACTCTATCCACTTCAGAGCTACTATTATTTCTCTCATCCTGCCTGGAATGTTCTCCCTGATTCTGCCTGCAACTCCTACCTATTTTTTAAAATCCAACTAAGTCTCTCCTCCTCAATTATTTCCACCAAAAACCTACAGGTTCTCCACTTCCTAAGAAGTCCTGTCACTCATACTGCGTCTCAAAGACTTTAAGTTTCTCACAGCCAGTGATCAAAATTCACTGTACACTTCTTCAGTGCTGTGTACGAAGCTGAAACTGATCAAATTTTGTCCTCACAGCACTTAGATACTTTTTCAGGCTTATATTCCCAGCATACAACTCTGGACTCAGGGTAGATTTCTCACTGCCCCCAGAAGGTCCTAGATTTTTGTTTGTTTGTTTGGTTGGTTTTTATTATTTTACTCATTTTTCCCCATCCCTGCGATGCTCTTCTTTTGACCCACCACCCAAATCCTACGCATGAAGACCCTGAAGAGTTTACACTTTTTCCAAGAGATGATCTGAATCACTTCCATATTCAACCACCTCCCCTTTAAACTCATTACTCAATTTATATATATATATATCTCTATCTATCTATCTATCTATCTATCTATCTATCTATCTATCTATCTATCTATCTTAGCTCTTGCTCAATTATCTGGCTGTACCGTGTTCATTATTGCTTCTGAGAGGTTTGGTTGCTTTTCTTTTTAATTACATGTAGACATTATGAGGTCAGGCTCGCCTTTCCTCACAATACACAATGGTGGCTACTCAAAAACATTTAATTCTGTGGATCTCAACCCTAAGCCATCCTGCTTCCAAGAGGTCATCTGGCAATGTCTGGGGACACTTTTGGTTGTCTGGCTTGGAAGAGAAGGTACTATTGAAAAAATAGAGACCAAGGATACAGCTGAATCTACAAAGCACAGGACAGCTTCCCAAAACAAAAATCTGCCGGCTCCAAAAGGCAACAGTGGCTCCATGAAGAACCCCTGGGTCAGCTGAATATTTGGCTGTTAACCACCAAAGCAAAGACCCCAGGAAGGCAGAAACTTGCAGCTGGAAGTTCTTAGTGAGTGGAGGAGCTGGCCGGGGCGTGGCAGATCTGATCTGGCTACCCTAGGGAGGAGTGGAGATACAGCACCAGCCTGAGCCTTCAGGCAGGGCCAGTGAACTCCCACAGGGATTCAAAATGCCTGTTGCGACTCACTCCATCCTCTACCTGAAGCGACAGGCCAAGGAGGGAAAGGCAATCTCAGTCCCGCTATGAAGACCGGCACCCCGCTGCTTCAGCCGAGTTCCCCGGGGCAGATTTTGGATACCCTGGATGTGCTCCCTCGCGATATGGGTGGAGATTCTGGCCGGTGCTAGGCCACCAAATGCATGTGCCATGTATCTTCAGACCAGGAAGACTGTACTAAGAAGGTCCCCAAGAGGGGCAGGATGCAATGTGACGGCTGTAATCTCGCGTTGTTTTTCAGTCGTTCACCTTCCCTCTACCCCTCAAGTAACCTGCAACCATTTTGTCTTCTAATCCAACTAGCTCCCCATGTCTGTTGAGTCAAGATGAGCTGCACAAAAAGCTACACGAAGCGTTGATGAATGTGGGTGTACTGGGCACACTCAAAGTATCGGATTTAGATTTATCTGTTCCATAACTTTTAGAAGTCTAACCTGTAATAGGTAGTTCACATTTAAATTCATCCAATGATTGGGTTTCAAAACTCTACCCTGAAACATTACAGTCTCTTTGAAACCATTGAGAAAATGTTACATTTGAGTCGACTTAAAGGAGAATGTTCGAATAATTAATTGAGCTGCCAATAAGATAGGAGCAGAAAGCATTTATATAATGAACACATTTTGGTAAGAATAGGCCTCTTTTATAAATCTGGCTTACAGGTTCCTAAACTAACGAGTGGGTTTGTAATGCGTTTGGATGTGGGACATTGGCAACATATAGATAAAACTAGTGTTCTAATAGTTTAACTGGAGAATGAACACTTTCATCTTTAAACTATATTGATATGCCTGAATATTTCATTTGGGCAGCAAATATTTGTTAGCGTACTTTATATTTGGATTAACAACTAGGAACAGGATTAGCTCAACATGTTTTCCTTGCAATATGCATTTCATAAGCATATTTTACATTTAAAATATGTAGATATATCCTGTGCATATATCCTTTTTAAATTTAAGTTAGATGGTGTGAGCATTTCTCTGTTTCCTTAAAAGTTTCTTGAAATCCTCATTTTTAGTGGCAACAGTCTTATCTTTGAATATTTTTGTAACACACGTAGCAGTCCCTTGTTGTTAAATATTTTGGTTATATTTTGCAACAGTCCACAGAGGTGGGATGAACTAGCAGAATTTTTTCCTATACTTCATATCCCAAGCATAAGCTGCTGAAATGGACTTCTAGGGAAGTGAAGTGAAGAGTCTGCAAATGGGTCTGGCTAACCACCAGTTTCACTTGGAAGCTGAGGAAAGAAACATTTTTGTAGAACACACTGACCTTCTCATCTCACGGGGTAAGGCTCGTGTAGGGGAAGATTCCTAATTTCTGGCCATGGATCTAGAAACATTATGGAAATAAAAGGAAGTTTTCCAATGAATGTAACACATCTTTGTATATCTCTACTGAGACAATCCTACTGAAATTATTTTACCTTTTTTGACTTCCTTCCTTCCTTCTGTCCTTCCTTCCTTCTTTCCTTTCTTCCTTCCTTTCTTTTTTCCTTTCTCCTTTCCTCCCTTTCTCCCTCCCTCCCTTTATTCCTTCTCTCCTTCCTTCCTTGTTTTCCTTTCTTTCTTCCTTCCCTCCTTGCAAGACACAAATTCAAACCCACCCAATTCATGAGTCAATGCACCCTGTATTGAATGGAGAATTGCACCCTCCGTCCATTTCACTACAAGGGAACTCCCTCTTACTAGGAACCCCTAACTCTTTAGTGGCTGATCACCAACAAAGATATGGCTATGAGTCTTCACTTTCTGTTTTCTTTCCAGAAATCGGTTTAGCAAAAGAAAAGGTAACATATTTCCTTTTCTGTTTTTGAACTTTTTATTAACAGTTTTCTTGGGGAGGGGCTGACTGTAACATGCTGCATTATAGATAATTGCTTTTAAACTAGGTCCACTTCTCATTCCTCTTTGAATTTCCATTGTACTTGCACATAATGCATTTGTTATATAGCAAGTGATTACTAAATTTGAAATTCATTTATTGGTATCACATTTAGTCTTTTGTAAAATTGTGATCTAAAATCTCTAAATGTTTAAGAGCTCAAATTGATTTTTCTATTTTCCGTGTTGTTTAATAAGACTCTGCCAATCTGTTGAATTTCTGCTCTGAATTTGGCACTGTGATAGACACACGACAGATGTTTCATGTGTTACAGATGAGGAACCAGACTGTGGAGAGTTGAATCAAGTAACTTAAGTGATGTAGTCCTTAAAAATCTGTAAATTTTCCAAATAATAAAGTGACTGTCATTTTATTTTTTAATACATTTCTAATTATTTTAATGATATTTCTTCATTATGGTTAAACATTTCTCCCAGTTTATTATTTTAAAGGTAGATGCAGCAAACTTTCCCTGTGAATGTGTGTGTGTGTGTGTGTGTGTGTGTGTAGACTGTTTTTTAGAGTAGGTTTTAGTTCACAGCTAGGTTGATGGAGAAGTACAAAGAATTCCTATACACCCACTGCTCCTACACATGCACAGTCTTTCCCACTGTCAACATCTTTCATCAAGGTGGTACATTTGCTACAATTGATAAACCTTCCCCGAAAAGTCATTATTGCCAAAGTCTATCGTTTACATTAAATTTCACTCTTGGTGGTGTGTATATGTTTTTACTTTCTTTAGGTTGTCTATAGTTATCTAAGAGTTTCATATTCCAAAGTTTTAAGGACACGAGAAGCTTAGTATTATAATTATTTTATTTGACATGGAGAATTACTCTGTTGCTCATGCTGGAGTGCAGTGGCCTGATTCCCGGCTGCCAACTTCACCTCCTGGGTTTAAGCGATTCTGCCGCCTCAGCCTCTTAAGTATCTGGCATGACAGGTGCTTGCCCAAGAACCTGGCTAATTTTTCTATTTCTAGTAGAGGCAGGATTTCACTGTGTTGGCCAGTTTTGTCTCAAACTCCATATCTCAAGTGATCCATTTGCCTTGGCCTCCAAAATGCTGGGATTACAGATGAGAGCCACAATGCGTAGCCTTAGTACAGTTTTTGAATTCAAATTTTAAATGTGCTGAGTTTCTTCATACACAACCAGATTTTACTTATCAGCCTTATGAATGTATTTATTTACATACTTATTTTTTAGAAGTAGGGTCTCTCTCTGTCACCAAGTCTGGAGGACATTGGCATAATCTCAGCTTACTGAAACATCTGCCCCTCCTGGGTTCAAGCAATTATACTACTGCAACCTTTCAAGCAGCTGGGATTACTGGCACACACCACCACCTTCTGCTAATTTTTTTTTTTAATAGAGTCTGGGTTACTCTTGGTGGGCAGTGTTGTTTTCAATCCTGAGCTCATGTCATCTCCCCTCATAGGCTGCCCAAGTGCTGTAATTACAACTGTGAGACACTGTGCCTTGTCTGGAATTCTTTTTTGATTTATCTTTCTCTAACTTTCTAATAATTATATACTTCTACTTATCATGTACTTAACAATTGTAAAATTCTTATAACAGGAAGTAATCCCACTCAAACAACTAAATGGTTTCTGCTAACATAAAATACCAATGTAAAATATTTTCTTTAAAGGAAATCCAATTGAAAACATATTCATGTTCTTAGAGTAGACATAATTATTGATATATACTGTAGCAGAAATATATATAAATGCTTGTCCAAAATATCTGTTTAACAGAATTTTAAGTGCACTTTAGTCATGATTGTAAGGACAGTGAAAATTTAGTTTATTTACATTTTTAAATACTACTTTTAAAAGGTTGTAATTGAATAACATTTGATGTAAAACACTTAGAGATTAATTACATGATCAAGAAAGATATTTTATTATTTTAACTCAATCTTTTTGTAATTTATCTAATAGTGTAAGAAAGAGCTTTTATTTTGCTTTGTTAGCATAGTTGTAATCTTATCTTTTCTGAAGGAATTTTCTTAATCTCTTATTCATAAATATATTATAACATTATTTAAAGATTGCTATAAAACTGTGTCTAATTAGTAACATTTTATTTTCTTAAGGTATTTAATATGCAGGATTGATTGCACTCTATAAAATTCACCCTACTTCCAGTTTCTAGAAATCACTGGTAAGATTACTTAGTTTATATAATCTACTTTGGTTTGTTAATTATAACTGAATAGCTTTATAAAGGTAAAATATTTCCTTTTAACAGGTCTCAGGGTCTGATAAAGAAAACCAAAAATATACGAGCCTACATATTTGTAAACTATAGCAAGGTTTTTCTATGTACTTTTCCTTATAAAGTAATAAAGCTAATTTTGAGGGAGAAGAGTAAGAAATTTAAATAGATTTAAATTTCATGTTTTTCCTTGCTGACCATATCTTACTTTTTAAGCAATAGTTCACCTGTTCTGCAGGTCATTTTCCCCATGTTTTCATTTTTGTAATAACTTTCAGATAGTCAAATAAGAAAACTTCAGATGGTATCAAGGGCCCTACAGACACACTGAAAGATACTGTTTGTAAAAATATCCACTGTTGGGAACACTTCTTAAAAAAAAGAAAAAAGAAAAACTTCAAAAATCTGACTTTTAGGCCAAGTGTCTTTGTATACTAGGTATGCCTCTCAAGTACAATTGATAGAGTATTAACTGTATTAATATGTCATTAAAGAAGAAAATATGTGTTTAGTAATGTGTAATATAACTTCTCTTATATATAAGCACCATCCACTGTAACTCTTTGTGATGGCGGAAATGTCTTTATCTATACTGTTTAATGTGGTAGCTGCTAGTCTCATGTGACTATTGAGCAATTGAACAGTAGCTAGTGTAACTGAATAATTCAATTTTTAATTTACATTTAATTAGCTCCATGTGCTTATTGACTATCATAATGAACAGCATAATTCTAAGGTATATAGTTAGTATCTATTGCTTAATTTTTACTTCAGAAGAAAAGGAGATATTACAGAACAATCTATGGGGCAGGAAAAGTGGCTCATGCTTGTAATCGCAGGACTTTGGGAGGCTGAAGCAGGAGGATCACTGAAGGCCTGGAGTTAGAAATCAGCATGGCCAACACATTGAAACCCCATCTCTACTAAAAATTCAAAAATGTGTGAGGTGTGGTGGCAAGTGCCTTTTATCCCAGCTATACTGGAGGCTGAGGCAAGATAATCACTTGAACCTGGGAGGGGAAGTTTGCAGTGAGCTGAGATCATATGACTGCACTCCAGCCTGGGTGACCTAGCTAGGTGCCATTTTACTCCCCACCAAGGAAAGAAAGAAAGAGAGAGAGAGGGAGGGAGAGAGGGAGGGAGGGAGGAAAGAAGGAAGGCAGGCAGGCAGGCAGGCAGGCAGGAAGGAAGGAAGGAAGGAAGGAAGGAAGGAAGGAAGGAGGGAAGGAAGGAAGGAAGGAGAAACTGTGGTAACACTTCTCACACTTTTCATGCTGTGGCACCAACTTTGGGGGTCTGTCCCCTGCAGACCCCTGAACCCGCAACAGGTGAATAAAGTACACTGAAACATAGATATTCTGCTTTGCCAGTCCAGCTGAAGCTGAGTGTCTGAGCCACTTACAGACTCCAGTAGAGTTTTGTAAACAGTGGCAACAGTGGCCCTGACCAGCAAGTGAAACTCACACTTATCAATAAAGATTAATTGACAAAGACTTGAGTCAACATCACTGGGGCAAAATTGACATTGTGGACTTCCCTAAGCACTTAAGCATCCAGGGTACCTCAAAGGTTAGTCTTCAGACCACATGAGTAAACAAGCTAGCTGGATAACTTCCCCACATTCTTTTGTCAGTACTTTAATTTATTTAACTAAAGGTAAAGAAAGTCACCTTCAACCGTATCTATTACTGAGGTTATGCAAAGTCTCTGGCCTTCCAAGATGGTTTGTGGCTATTACTATAACTATCTTTAATATTTTTTCCCACCAGACTGACTGAGCCCCTTAACAGGAAAGAATCTATACATTTACTATATTACATTATCTTTAGAAATAGTTTTTCTATCTTTACAGAGTCTCTTTACATCCATCTCATTCAGAAAGATATCTGGGTGACAACCCTTACCAGCTTTACCTAGCATCCCAGTAAAGTTTCTGGAAGTCAGAAAAATGATGAGTAGTGCTAGTCATCCTAGTGGCAAAATTTGGATAGAACCCTTAGCTAACAATAAAATAACTTCTGGTAAATTAAAATCATTTTAAAAAGTGATGGCTTCTAATTAAACAACAGGAAACTTATAGGAAGATATATTGTACTGAACTGTCTTCTGCCCCCTGGGTCAGAGACCTGTAATCTTATCCTATTTTAGTGTATCTACACTCAGGGGATGCTAAGCTGTAGATACTAACAGTACTTTCCTCCTAGATTCTAGTCACCCATTCTTCCCCCTCTTAATATTTCGTTTGACAGCCAAAGATACACAGACAATGATATGCACAAAATTTGGATGAAGAAAGAAAATTTGGACATTGACCCTTTGCTTTCTGAAAGTTAAAATCTTTATCTATAATTGGCAAAAGAATAGACACATACCTCACTGGGAACAGATATAGAGAATCCAGAAATAGATTCACACAAATATTGTCAATTAACTTTTTTAACAATGGTTCAAAGGCAATTCAGTAGAGGAAAGATAGTCTTTTGAATGTGTGGCTCTGAAACAATTGAATATTCATGTGCATGGAAATGAACCATAGATCTAAATGTGAATTGAAAAACTATAAAATTTTCAAATAAAAACAAGAGAAAGTCTATGTGATCCTGAGTTTCATGATGTGATATAACACCGAAAGCAAGATATATAAAAGGAAAAAATAGATGTTAGACTTAATTGAAATTAAAACATCTCTGTGGAAGACACTGTTAAGAGGATGAAAAGACGCAATGTCAAACCCTTAAATCTTTACATCACCAAGAATAAACATTAATGTTTGCAAATGTTAGTCTGCTGATCCCTGGATAGAATGCAGACTGTGTTAAAACAATCTAACTGTAATCCACTCACTGAAGAGGATGGGGATGGGGATAAGGTGCTGAGCGACTCATGTTTTTAGTTTCAAGAAACTAAAACTTTCAAAAATAATTCATGCTTCTCATTTAAAGCAAAGTTTCAGATTATTCGGAAGTATATAAAGTGAAAGCAAACTAGCAACTTGTGCCCATGTTTTCTAATCTGACTCTCCACTGATAACTACAATTTTAATAATTTTGTTTCTTGGTTATTTTTGTAGAATTGTTTTGAGTTTAAAACTCTATGTATTTCTATTTGAAACACACAATCAAATAAAATTATATTATAGAACCTTTTGGCAATTTGCTTTTTCTATCAACCAATATATCTATCTGTAGCGGTATATTGAGACTCGTTATTTTTAAAGTAAATATTTAACCCCCTATTAATGGAGATTTACTTGTCTTATTGCATGCTTTTTTCCAATAGAGGCAACCAGTATGCAGTGTGCATGCTCTGTGTGCTTGTAAAAGTACAGCTGTGTGAATTCATGGAATTGGAATGAGTAGATTAAAAGACACTGCATTTTGAATATATATAAGCACTGACACATTCCTCTCCCAAGTGACTGAGCACAGCTATACTTCCACTCCATTCCCAACATTAGCATTATCAAAAGTTTAATCTTAATGGTGTTATAGGGAAAATAATGGTTTCTTTGCTTTATTAATTTGCATTTATGATTTTGTTCATGTTTATTCAACATCTGATAATCTTGATTATCTTTGTTTGACATTTTATTTTTTCTACAATCTGTCTATTTTTTCCACATTTTTCAGTTTTGTTTTCTTTTGTTTTAACTGATTTGTAAGAGCTCTTTAACGATATTACAATGTTGTAACTTTAGTCCTGGTTATGCCTCCATATTACTGCAACTAATTTTTGAGTGTATTTTTTTCTATTTTATGCCATATGTAAATTTTTAAATTTTATGTAGTGAGATTGATGAATATTTCTCCTTATTGCTTCCAGGTTTTGTATCATGCTTGGGAAGGACTTTTTGAAGATTTATTCTTAAAAGCTATTACCAGACAAAGCTGCTCATTCTTGTGATCCCAGCCCAGGCAGGAGGATCACTTGAAGCCATGAGTTTCAGATCAGCCTAGGCAGGCAACATAGGAAGACCCTGTCTCCACAAAATAAATGAATGAATAAATAAATAAATAAATAAATAAATAAACAAACAAATAAATAATCTGCGTGTTGTGGATGTTGGTAAACGCCTGAGCATTTTCAACATATAGAAAAGTTGAAACAATTCTAGTCAACACTTACATACCTACCACCTAAATTTCACTATTACATTTGTATTATATATGCTTCATCATTTTTATCTGTCCGTCTATTCATCTTACTTTTTTTTGTATTTCAGAGTAAATTGATGACACGTATGCTTTCCCCTAACTATACTCTTTACTTTTGAACCAGAAATCTGACCTCTTACACACCTGATCATGCTTCTGTGTCCTAATTTTATGTGTTACTTTTTAATAGCTGACAACCTTCAGCTTATTGATGATCAACTGACAGTTGCTTATCCTTAGCATACAAAGTTTGAGTCTTTAGAAACAAAGCTAAATGAATATGAGAGAAATAGAAAAGCAACTTCTGGCAGAAATGTGTCAAAAGGTAATCTGTATCTTGTTGCAGTTAACAAGAGTCATGTTTTTGTCATCTAAAGATTTAATCTTAGGTATATTAAAAAATACTTGGAACTTTTATTTAAAAATGGAGTACTTCAGTGTTGTGCAAATCAATTTTTTCTGATGAGATTTGTTTATGCCTTTGGATTGAATTCTACAAATACAGTAAATGATATAAAACTATAGATTAAAAAAATATAACGTATTTGGACAGAACATTAATGTAGTGCCTAGCTGTAGAGAGAGAATCTGTTACTGTTCTTATAGTATAACGATTGGAGCTTTTTTTTTTTTGTAATAAATTTGCAGTTGAATTTTTCATGGAGGTGATAAGAGTATGAGAAGGAATTAGCTATGTTCTGAAGTTATTTTGAGAAAGCTTGTCAAGCAGAATCTGAAGCCTTCATTCCTTGAGAAAAGAGTATTCTTGAGAGAAATCAAAAGCACCAAGAAGTTGTATTTAGAAAAATATTTACCGAATGGCTATTTTCTACAGCTATTACTGGATTGACTCAAGATCCAGGAATGAGATGTTTCAACTGACGGAATAGGGCCCCTGAAGAGCAGTAGGGACACTGGCCAAGAGTGCAAAAAAAAAAAGAACGATGGGCCTTGAGAAGGCTACACCAATTTGTGTCCTTTGAGGCTGGTGGAGAGACAAGAATTGAAGAGGTGACCAGCCAAGTTGGAATTATGAGAAACATAATTCCGCTCACTCTAAAATTTTCTATAGCATTTCTGGAAATAGTGGTTGCTTCAGCTATAAAGATGCTTCATCTTCTCAGGCAAATTAAGGAGACAGATCAAGGGTTTCAGGAGCAACTTGGAGCTGCAGAGTAGCTCATATGGATAAAGTAAGAACAGCTCTTTAAAGGAGAGTGCACCGATTACCTGTACTGATGGCCCAGCTGTGGTTTGGGTAAGCAGGAATTGAGAGAGACAAAGCCACATGTTTGTAGGTGAGTTTTCTGTTCTACCTCTGGGAAGGAATTTTAAGGGTCTCTCTCTGCTGCCCCTTTCAGTGAGGGTGGAAAGATGGAGGTACGCGGGAAGTGGAGCTTTGCAGAGCATACTTCATTTTCCTTGAGAAATGCAGCCTGTTTAATTGGAGATTCTGTGGTTCTCCTGTGTAGTGAAGGTAAGCAGAGAAGACGGCAAGTGGCTGGTAACCTAGGGAAAAAGGGAGGTTTGGGCGGTAGTCTCAGTGATCAAGAACTCGATCTGGAGAGATTGGCAGGTGGAAGAATAAAGATCGTCCAGGAGTGCAGATTTGCAGAGTGAGGTTTCAGGTGGAGACTGGAAATCAAAGGCAGTGGGCTGACATTGGATGGAGACATGAAAATGCGCAAGAGTAAAGATCCCTGGGGTGAGGGAGTCACCAGGGCCCCAAGGGTCATCCATGTGGCCATTTTATCTCATCACTGGGAAAGTAACTGCAAAGGAGATTAAGATGATGAGGAGTGACAGGGAGTTTATGTTGGCTGCTCCTTTAAGATATCTTATTCCTTTTCCAAGTGTGTGTCTTAGATGTGACAGTATTTACAGCAATATTTCAAACATACATCTAAAACAGCTGCTGCTAGATGTTAAAAGTAGAAAAGATTCCCCCTAGTGACCACACTTGCTTGAAGCTTCTCAGTGAGACATAGTTGTTTAATGCTAAGGGCACCCACTCTAAAATTTTCTATAGCATTTCTAGAAATAAGGCTTTCTTCAGCTATAAAATTGAATATTGGATGCATAGTTCTTTGAGATGATTGCATTGTGTTTAGACTAATAACTTCATCTTTAAGATAGGTGACTGACTAGAATTCTGTTTATTCAAATTAGAGTATCTGAAGCCTTTGAGGAAGATTCTCATTCTCATAAAACCCAACATGACTGTGTTTCCTCACCTGGAATATCAATCTCCTCATCTCCTTGATAAAACCATAGTGTCATTCAAGGCCCAGCTTGGATGTCACTGTTGTGATGCCTTCTCTGACTCCCACTGAGCAGCTCATTTATGGCTCATTCCTACATGCAGTCATTATTACCTCAGTTATAAAATTATCCTATGTTAGTTTGATTGTTTCTCCCTGACTATACTGTGAGGTCTTCAGAGAGGAGGACTGTATCTGTCTACATTTTTATATCCATTCCCAGTATGCTGCTTGATATATGATACATACTAAATTTTTGCTCTGTGAAGACATAAGTGGAAGGTTGGCTCATTCATTTACTGGTTCATATGAGCTTGCTAACTCTGAGTCACAATGACTCATGAACTAAAACATTCAGAAAGCACCATCACAAAAAATGATGGGGATTTTATTATTTTGGAGTTTTATTTCTAAACGTACATTTTATTTATTTTTTTCCCTGAAGAACTTACCAGATTTTAGTTAAGGGGACCAGGTATGGTGGCTCATGCCTGTAGTTTTAGCACTTTGAGGGGCTGAGATGGTGATCTCATTTGAGCCCAGCGGTACACCACTAGCCTGGGCAGTATTGCACAATACCATCACTACAAAAAAATTAGCTGAACTTGGTGGTGTGTGTTTTTAGTCTCAGTTACCTAGAAGGCTGAGATGGGAGGATCCCTTGAGTCTGGCAGGCAGACTTTGCAGTTATCCAAAATCACAACACTGGATCCAAACCTGGGCAACAGAGCAGAACCCAGTCTCCCCAAAAAATTACACAAGGGACTGAAATATGTTAATATTTCAGTATGTTAATAATGTTAATAATGTATGTTAATAGCATACATTACACAAGGGGTGTTAAAATATATGGAAATGTAGTGTAACAGAAATTGAGAGAGTAAATATTTATGCAGCTGGAATAGATAGTTGAGGAATACATTGAAGTTTTTTTTTTTTTTTTTTTTTTTGAGATGCAGTTTTAATCTTTTGCCTAGGCTGGAGTGCAATGGCACTACCGTGGCCACTGCAACATCTGCCTCCCAGTTTCAAGTGATTCTCCTGTTTCAGCCTCCCAAGAGGCTAGGATTAGAGGTGCCCACCACTGTATCCGGTTAATTTTTGTAATTTTTGTAGAAATGTGGTTTCACGATATTGGCCAGGCTAGTCTCAAATTTTGACCGCAGGTGATCAGCCTGTTTTAGCCTCCCAAAGGGCTAGGATTACAGGAGTGAATCACCATGCCCAGCTGAGTTGGAATAATTTGAAGGTAAACTTGTTATTCTCAATTTCTGTATATTGGTTTTTGGAATTTAGGAAGCACTATATTTATTTAAATTTGTTATGTTTTCATTAACTTGCTGCCTAAAACTTAATGCCTTTTTTTTTTTGAGACAGATCTTGCTCTGTCACCCAGTGGAGTGCAGTGGCATAATCTTGGCTCACTGCAAATTCTGCCTGTCAAGTTCAAACAATCCCTTCCTCAACCTCTTGAGTAGCTGGGATTATAGGCATCTGCCACCACACCCAGCTAAGTTTTGTATTTTTAGTAGAGATGGGGTTTTACCATCTTGGCCAGGCTAATCTTAAACTCCTGATGTCATGACCTACCTGCTTCAGCCTCCCAAAATGCTGAGATTACAAGCATGAGCCACCACAGCCAGCCAAAATTAATGCTTTTTATAGATTGAAACAAGAAAATTCATGCTCAAAGCCTTCTTTTACTAAAAGATATAGATTTGCTAAGAGAAGGAAAAGCAGAGCTGAAGCAGACAGTTGAAGATTTTGGATTGCATGCATGCATGATTATTTTAGACATTCAGAATGATGAGATTAAAAAGAATTACTAAATATATATCTAAATGTTCTGATGTTTATTGCCAGGTGGAGTTCTTTTTTTATAAAGGTGATATCACACAGCATTAGAAGTTACACATTAAGAGAAACAAACACCAGGGCTGTGCTTTTGAAATACTGAACATTAAGATGAAAGGCAGAATGAGATGCTATCACCAGGCTACAGTAACATCAAACAGAAAATTTGGAGAAGCTGTTAATACTTGAACAGGTCATATGTTTTAAAGTTAACTTCAGTCCTCCAGGTTTGATAGTTTTGTGTGTTTATGTATTGGAACTGGATTTCAAATATCTAGGCCTGTGGCTTTTACCAGTTCTGTGCTCAAAAAAAGGAAGTATTGTGGTTTGACTTGACTTGTACTGGATGAAAGTATTTCTCAGTGCTATTCAGTTTTTCTACGTGCTCACAGATGTTTCATCCATATGTTACCTGGGATTGACAGAAAGGTCACCTGTCTATAGTTTGCACAAGAAGTCTTCTTTTCCATGGGGAATGTGCTGTTAATTGACACCCATAGATACTTTAGGAATTTTTGCTCATTAAAGAATTTGTCTCCATTTTATTTAATGTTGTTTTCTCACTTCTAAAGGTTTGATTTTTTCATTTCAGCTAGCTGTGTACCTTACTCTCATTTTGGCAATAATGAAAAGGTAAATTAATCGAGAGAGAGAGAAAAAAAAGAGAAACAACATTTAGGCAGAGAGAGTGTGTCACTTTTTTCACCCTCATTTTCTCTACTTCTTTTCCATTCTTTCAGCATATGTACTAAATTCAATGTAGTTTACCTCTTCATGGCTTTCCAGATAACCAGCAGAGGGAGCTAATACCTGGAGCCTTTAACTGTTCTTAGACTAGTCAGTGTTGTGCAGTACTTCTTAGGATGGCTGGATCTCATCACCTGTGAATTCACCTCCCTGGCTTGGGAATTGGCACAATTGGTGATTTGAAGTCTCACTATGAAGATCATTTTATTCTTAAGCACTTGAAAGCCCTGAGTGACACATATCTTTTGCCCTCTCTTTGGGAACTTGCTGAGTATTCAATCAATAGTTTTTTTTCTTTTCTTTTCTTTTTCTTTTTGGAAGTTTTGTTGTTGTTGTTGTTGTTGCTGTTTTGGTTTTAAGAGACAAGGTCTTGCTATGTTGTCCAGGCTGGTCTGATACTCTTGGACTCAAGTGATTCTCTTGCCTCAGCATTCTGCAAAGCTAGGATTATAGTTGAAGGCCACCAAACTTGGCCAAAGCTGATAGATTATTAAGCAAGAAAAACAAATATTGTACCTTAAATATCCATGAGATTATTAATTAAATTCCAGAGTTACAAACAGCATTATAAAAGATTCAAATACATAAATACACATTTTTTTGAGATGGAGATTTGGTATTGTTGCTGAGTGCAATGGTGCAATCTCACCTCACTGCGAACTCTGCCTCCCGAGTTCAAGCGATTCTCCTTCCTCAGTCTCTTGAGTAGCTGGGATTACAGGTGTGTGACAACGTGCCTGGCTAATGTTGTACTTTTAGTAAAAGTGGGGTTTCACCATGTTGTCCAGGCTGTTCTTACACTCCTATTATTAGGTGATCCACCTGCCTTGGCCTCCCAAAGTGCTGGGATTACAGGCATGAGCCACAGCTCCCAGCCGTAAGTGCGCTTTTATTACTTTGTAGCTAATATTATCATTCTTTCATCCCAGAATTGATTCGGACCATTGATCACCTTTAACTATTGTTAAGTGTTAATTGTCTTCTATGAGAAACCACTTCTTCATTGACACTCTTCCACTTCCCTCAGTAAGAGACCCTCCCACTCTTCTCAGTCGTGTGTCACAGGCCCCTGCTTCTGCTAGTTTCAACACACTGTAACTAGGTCAGTTCATAAAATACACTGAGGATTCCTGGCTCTTTTCTTCTACTTCCCAGTAGTAATTGTCACGTAGCAGTTTTAGTTGGTTGAACTAAAAACATGTCACGTGATATTCTTCCTAAATTTGTTAACTCAGCTTTTATAGTTTATTTACTTTATGTTTTTTACTAATTTCAAAACCCAGAAACTCCAGGAAGAAAAACATAAAAGCATGACTGAGGACTTAGGAGATGGGAGCACAATACAAAGTGCCTTGAGGAGACCTATGACAGAAAGCTGAAGAACAAACTTCTGAAGTAATTGCTTGGCACATTTGAAGAAGTAATACGTTTAAATTACTTTGGTAGAAACATAACACAAACTATGGAAGTAGTCTCTGATTAACATCTTACGCAAACTTTAATGTTTGAAAAATACATATGTTTATCAATAGCCAATACTTTTCTGCATTTGAGTTAGGGTTGTTTTTAAAAGATAAGGTATAGAAAAGCACTTCCTCTGTTCTTCTTACCCATGGCTTCTTGAACATTTATTGAGGGCTGTGATTTGCTTTCAATTTCATGGTACATCGTGACTTGCTCAGGTTGCATAGTTGATAAGCTGTAAAGTTTGAATTATAATCGCTTTTCCTCTACCCTACTCATACTGCCACAATGATAGGGATATCTAACAATGTATAAATTATACTTAGTGGTCTGATTGTTTGTCAGTGAACATGTGCCTTGAATTCCTTGATGATTCTGCAAAGCCAGAATCAAAAGAAAAGAGCTAAAATTAACTAAGTAATTGGGAGATATACCTAATGCTAGATGACGAGTTAGTGGGTGCAGTGCATCAGTATGGCACATGTATACATATGTAACTAACCTGCACAATGTGCACATGTACCCTAAAACTTGAAGTATAATAAAAAAAATTAACTGAGTAATTGATATAGGGAAAGGAAAACATGCACAAGTATGGTTACTTTGGCTTTACTTTGACCTTGTGTATCAGTGAATAATACCTCAGTGCTAAGACACTATGTCCATGTGGTAAATTTTCAGTGCATTCAAAAGCATCTTACACATAAAAAATGCTCAGTTAATATTTGCTGTTAATGTGTTAGGAGGAAATGACTCAACTCAGGTGTTCTGGGCATTTTATTGGCCTCTTTTTATTGCCTTCCTCATAATTTATCATTGATATTCCATTACACAGAGCTTGCAAAGGTTTCTTGAGTTTATTCTATAAACAAATTATGTTTTTTAAAAGTAGAACACTTCTTTCATAGATTCTGAATTCCCAATATATTCTCAATATATTTTGATAAATCTGTAGCTGTCAAGAAGTTGGCCGCAGCTTATTGCCTCTGGTACATATTACTCCTATCCATGAGAAACTTTATTTTTTACATATGAAAATGATGTATTTGACCCAATTTTTTGTCAGTTTCTATATTAAAATAGCTAACATGAAGTTTCTGTAGTTACTGAATTTTTAGGAATACATGTATTAAATTACGTTTGTTAATTTTATATAGTTATAGAGCTGGTGAACTATTTGGTATCATTGTGACAGCTTCCACGGTCTGCGTGGTGCCTTTCTGGCATTGGGAATTCTCATATGACTTTGGCAAATGTTGGAGTTTGGGGACTGTTCACCACAGGAGTGTTTCTTTATCCTTTTGGAAACAAAAGGCAGCTTGTAAAAGCTGGGAAAGAAAAGTAAAACTGAAAATGTGCCTTTGGGTATTGCTACTTCAGATATAATGCTCTCAGCACCTGGTTCCCTGGACTGTGATTTGTCCCTCGGCACAAAATTCTTTATGTTTGTTTGGGCTGGGCAGATAGTACAGGTGGGCAGATAGTACAGGTGGGTTGAAAGTGGCTGTCTAATTATCATTTGGGATTGAGTCTGTTGTGTGCTGTGTAACTTTAATTTTCTTCCTCGCTTTTTGGGTCAGTTGAGACCAACTGGGAAGTGATGCTTTCAGTAACCTTATGGCAACACAACCCTCCGTTTTGTATGATTGTGCTTTGCAACATCAAGGCAGAGTTTTACTGGACATTTTAAGTTTGACATTCATATCCCTGGCTTTAGTACTGAGGGACTTCGATGTTCACACAATGTCGTGTTCAGTGCTCTCAGGTGCACTTGTACCATAGATAAGCTCGTACATTGATATTCATCTTTCTGGAAAGATAACTCAGAAACTTATATTTAGTCGTTCTAATTCTCAGGTATCAACTTGAACTAACAGATGACTACATCATTACAACTAATCAACTGAAGATGAAAGGAAGAATAAAAGTGATGTTTGGATGGGGTAAGAAGCCATAGTTTTCAGTTGTGATGCAGGTTATTAGCTTCCCAATTTGGGTCGGTTTCATATTCTTAAAAAAAAAAATATGTCACACTTCATTGTCTTGTCAATAGTTCACTTTTTTTTTTGTAATTTTACTTATGTAAAAATTAACAAAATGGTTCTCACTGACTTTTGAGAAACCATTATCCTTAATATTTTATATAATCAGAAAGGCCAGTTATTTTTTCTGTATATTTTATTAAACTTTATTTGAATATATTTTGATAAATCTATGATTATCAAGAAGTTGACAGCAACTTATTGCCTCTGATACCTATTACTTTTACCCTTGAGATACCTTCTTTTTCACTTAGGAAAATTTTAACTTCTCTGTCTCCTGTGACATAGCTTCTTATTTTGTTGGCTTCTAATGTATTTCTTTATTTATAATATTTTTACTGTATATATAACCTCCTGAAATCTTGTATATATTGCCCTTGAGACTGGAAGGTGAGTAATGTCTCAATCTTCATATATTTTATATTTCAATATATTCCTAGGAAATTGCCTGTAAGGAGAGGTGACGTTTTGTTGGAATTTTCAATTAGACTATTGGGAGTACACCAAGGGTGGTTATTTGATGTTGTCCAGACACCCAGTGTGTGGCTTCTCCTTTTACTACTATCTTGTGGAGACTAACCCTTCTTTTATAAATTAGTACCATCATCAATTTTGCCTTGATATTATATCTACATAGATTCAAGTTAAATAAAATGAAAATGACAAAGTAATACTTACAATACAATAACAATATTGTCTTTTACAATATAGTAACAGACAGTTCTTCTTCTTCAAGGAAGTTAAAATCTCTCTGGTTAGCAGGTGTAGATGGTGGAATTTCACCACATAGATGACAGTTATAGCTTCACATCACCTGTTAGCTAACAGGGCTTATTTCTTACTTGCCTGTGAAAATTTTGTCCCCTACACAGGCTATTTCATATTATAAAATAATGGTCATTAGGTCTGACATACTGGCCATAAATATTAAATAGCTTTTGTATTTACCAGGAAAACATTATTGTGTTTAAAGGGCTCCTTGTTTCAGGAAAACCTGTTTACTTGCAAGAGGAGAACACAGTTACTAATTGAAAAAGGAGAAACTCAATGAATCTGTAAATTTTATGTAAGAACTTGATGTCATTGTTCAGCATATTTTTTGAAATAGATTTTAAGCAATATATACAATTTTAGTTATACATAATTTATCCAAAGTCTTCCTCCTGATGTTTAAACTGCTATTTCTATGGCAAAGAAGGGGATGACTAAAGTTAATTCAATAGTTCTTAACTTCAGTCAACGCCATATAGGAAAATGTAGATAGTGCTTTGATTCTTAGAGTGCTTCTTGAATCCTATCTGCGTGTCTAATTTCTTGTGTGCCTTTGGGCAGGTCCTTTGCATATTCCTCAGCTGTAAACTGTAGGATATTTTCCACACTACAGGGTTGTAGAGGGAATTCAGTGAGCTAACTTATGTGCATAATTCATAGCAGGTGGCCAATATTATTACTGCTCTGTTATTACATCAACCTTGTCTCTCTTTCCATCAGCAGCAGCTAAAAATTTCTGTCGTTACAGTGTTATCTCACAGATTAAAACAAAATGTGTTGCATTTATCACACACCATTGCTTCCTTAGTTTTCTGTTTATTCTTGTGCTTGCTGTCTGAAGATGAAGCTGGAACTTTAGGCACTTAAAACATTTTAAATATAAAGTTTATTTTGCAAGTTTAACTTACGTGAGAACTTTGTAGGCCTTCATATGCAAATATGAGATATAGTATACTAAGAAAAGAAAAGCACTACACAAAATGTTATTTTTGTTTGTTTGTTTGTTTGTTTTTTGAGACTGAGTCTCATGCTGTCATTCAGCTTAGACTGCAGTAGTGTGATCTCGGCTCACTACAATCATTACCTCCCGGATACAAGCAATTCTTTTGTCTCCACCTCCCGAAAAGCTGGGATTATAGCCATGCCACACCACACCAAGCAAATTATGTATTTCTTTTTTTACTTTCTTTCTTTTTTATTTTTTTAAGATGGAGTCTCAGTCTGTTACCCAGGCTTGAGTGTAATGACGTGAACTGGGCTCACTGCAACCACTGCCTTGGGGTTCAAATGATTCTCCTGCTTCAACCTCCTGGGTAGCTGGTATTACAGACACCCACTGCCATGCCCGACTAATATTTGTTGTTTTAGTAGAGATGGGGTTTCACCATGTTGGCTAGGCTGGTCTCAAATTTTTGACCTCAAGTGATCTACCCTTCATGTTCTTACAGTGAGCTGGGATTACATGTCTGAGCCACAGTGCCCTGCTGTATTTTTAGTAGAGATGGGGTTTTCCATGTTGTACATGGTGGTCTGTAACTTCTGAGTTCAAGCACTCCTCTCATCTTGGCTTCCCAAAGTGCTGGAGTTACAGGCGGGACCCACCATGCCTGGCCATTTTTACCTTAACTTTTCATATTTAAAACAAAGCTATATTGCTATTATGAGTGATTGTTGTTAGGTTCTTAGCTGCTTCTGAAAAATGGGGTGATAATCTTAGAAGGACTTGCTTCATGGGATGTGGTCCATACAACTTCCTCTGCCCCAGTTGTAGGGCAGAAGACAATTTCTGTTACTGTAGTTTGGCCATTTTTTGCAGAGATTCAGACATCTGTTTACTGACCTTAGTTAAATTGTGACACTATGCCTAAAGGAGCCTGCAAGCTTTTATTTTTGCAGCACTATGAAGTCATCATTCAATTGTAAAATTTCCTTTTTAAGTTTCAGGTTGACTTAATGTCTGTCAAAGCACAGTCTTTGGCAATAACAAAACAAACATATACTGAATGACAATGTTCAAGAGATAAATGACTATTTACTACTAAAAAAAGAAAAATTGGGAGAGAATAAAATGAAACATGCATCTCCTAAACCATATGTCTACCCCCTAGGTTCAAGCAATTCTCCTGCCTTTGCCTCCCAAGTAGCTCAGACTGCAGGAATGCACCACCCACACCCGGCAAATTTTTGAATATTTAATAGAGACAGGGTTTCACCACATTGGCCAGGCTGGTCTCAATCTTTTGACCAAAATGATCCACCAGCTTTGACCTCACAAGTTGCTGGGATTACAGGCACAATCCACTGTGCACGGCTTGCATGTTTTAGTGATTCATACCAGGTCAGTATTATAAAACTATGCTTTGTCCTTTTATGGGGAGGCTTAAATTGGGAAGATTTATAAAATTACAATTTCTGGATTAAACTCTGCTAACCTGCTCTAGGTGGTATCAAGACATTTTTGGCCCTCTACCTGCTGATTGGGTTTGGCCAGTGGGGACACCAGCCTACACATACAGTGGTACTGGACTTGCTGCTGTGTCTCAAGGCCAAGTGATGTCATAGTTCCTGTAATGACATCTTTCAAGTTCTCTGCACCATCTGCCTCTCTCCATTGCTGAGAATTTCTCCCTCCTTTAAATCTCCACTGCCAAGGAGTGCTAAGAGTGTCATCCTGCTACTATCCCCAGGAACTCTGCCATCTATTGTGAGTACCTTGAATAAGTCACTCTTTATTAAAAAGTTCTTAGATGACTTTGATGGTGGGGCCCACCTAATTTCTGCCTGCTGCTGACAAATGCACAGATTACATTGAATCTCATGTCTGTCATCAAAAGGTAGACCAGATAGCTCCTTCTGTGCATGGTAGAGGTGAGAAACAGGTTTTCAGATTAATTTGAGAATGCGAGTTCTTTTTTTCTCTACCATTGTGCATTCCACAAGCAATGCATGAATTCCTGTTTTCCCTCCAGCAAATCATGTTTTAAAAATGGTTTAGCCGTTCCAACAAATATAGATGGGCCATGCTATCTCATTGTTGTAATTTTCAGTCCCTTAAAGATATATGAGTTTGAGCATCTTTTTGTTTGCTTTCTGTCAGTGTATTTTCATTGGTGTGTTCAGCTCTTTACTCATTGTTAATCGGGTAGTATATCTTATTTTTGAGTTTCAAGATTGGTGTATTTTCAGTGCAAGTTCTTGCTTAGATCTGTATTTTGCAGATATTTCTTTTCAGTCTGTTGCTTATCTTTCTATTTCCTGAATAAGATTTTACTCAGAGTACGAACTATTAATATAAGAAAACTAATATTATTAATTATTTTTTACCATTACTGATCAGCTTTGGTGTCATTTGTTAAAACTTATGACCAAACCTGAGATCACATTAATTTCTTTCTGTACTTTCTTCTAGAATTTGCATAGTGTTACATTTCCAGTTAATGGCTCCTTCACCATTAAAAAAAAAAAAGAAAGAAAAAAAAGGAGAGGGGGAATTGCTGGCAAGACTGCTGAAGAAAAACAGCTGCAGACTGCAGCTCCCAGGGAGATTGACGCAGAAGGTGAGTGATTCCTGCATTTCCACCTGAGGTACACTGTTCATCTGATAGGGACTGGTTGAATGGTGGCTGCAGCCCATGGAGTGTGAGCTGAAGCAGGGTAGGTCATCACCTCTCCCGGGAAGCCTAATGGGTCGGGAAATTTTCTCATTTACCCAAGAGAAGCTGTGAGGGAGTTAGCCCGAGGAAGCATGCACCCTGTTCCTAAAATGTGCTACTCCCATGGTCTTGACAACCTGCAGACCAGGAGATTGCATTTGGTAGCTGCACCATGAGGGCCGTGGGTTTCAAGCACAAAAATGGGTGGTTGTTAGAAAAAACACTGAACTAATTGTAGGAGTGTTTTGTTGCTGTTGTTTTTAATACCCCAGTGGTGCCTGGAATGCTAAGGAGACAGAACTGGTCACTCCCCTGAAAAGGAGTGCTGAGGCCAAGGAGCCAAGTGGTCTGGCTTGGCAGGTGCCACTCCTGATGGTGGCAATCCAACTATGGTCCACCAGATTGAAATTCTCACTGCCAGCACAGCAGCAGTCTGAGATCTACCTTTGACACTGGAGCTTGGTGGGGGGATGGGCATCTGCCATTGCTGAGGCTTGAGTAGGCTGCTTTACCCTCGTGGTGTAAACAAAGCCTCAGGGAAGTTTGAACTGCAGCTCAGCAAGGCTGATGTGGCCAGACTGCCAGATTTCTTCTCTCTGGGTAGGGCATTTTTGAAACAAATGATAGTAGCCCCAGTCAGGGGCTTACAAATAAAACCCCAATCTCCCTGGAGCAGAGTGCCTGGGGGAAAAGGAAGCCATGGATGCAGCTTCAGCAAACTTCAACATCCCTGCCTGATGGCTCTGAAGGAGCAGCACACCTCCCATTACAGTGTACCAGCTCTGCTAATGGTCAGACTGCCTTCTCAAGTGGATCCTGACCTCTGTGTATCCTGACTGGGAGACACCTCCTGGCAGGGGCCGACAGACACCTCGTATAGGAGAGCACTGGCTGGCATCTGACAGATGCCCCTTGAGGATATAGCTTCTAGAGAAAGAATAGCCAGCAATCAATGAGACAGAAAATTAACAAGGATAGTCAGGACTTGAACTCAGCTGTGGACTAAGTAAACCTAATAGACATCTACAGAACTATCCACCCCCAAATCAACAGAATATACATTCTTCTGAGTTCCACATAACATGTATTCAAAAACTGACCACATAATTGGAAGGAAAACACTCCTCAGCAAATGCAAAAGAATGGAAATTAAAGCAAAGAGCCTCCCAGACCTCAGTGCAATGAAATTAGAACCCAGGATTCAGAAACTCCCCCAAACCTGCACAACTACATAGAAACTGAACATTTAGGAGGAGGCTGTAAATCATTGCTGGGTAAATAATGAAATAAGGTAGAAATAAAGATGTTCTTTGAAACCAATAAGAATGAAGACACAATGTGTCACAAACTCTGAGACACATTTAAAGTGGTGTTTAGAGAAAAACCGATAGCACTAAATGCGCAAAAGAGAAAGCAGGAAACATCTAAAATTGACACCCTAACATCAAAATTAAAAGAACTAGTTTAGTGACGGCAAACGAATACAAAACCTAGCAGAAGACATAAAATAACTATGATCAGAGCAGAACTGAAGAAGATGGACACACAAAAACCTTTCAAAAATCAATAAATCCATAAGCTGGTTTTTTGAAAAGATCAACAATATAGATAGACCACTAGCCAGACTAATGAAGAAGAAAAGAGAGAAAAATCAAATAGATGCAATAAAAAATGATATAGGGAATATCATTGCTGATCATCAGATAATACTATAAACAGCTCTATGCAAACACACTAGAAAATCTAAAAGAAATCGATAAATTCCTGGACACATACACCCTCCCAAGTTTAAGCCAGGAAGAAGTTAAATCCATGAATAGTCTATTAACAATTCTGAAATTGAGACAGTAACTGATAGCCTACCAGCAAAGAAAATCCAGAACCAGACAGATTCATAGTCAAATTTTATCAGACATACCAAGAGGCACTCGTACCATTCCTTCTGATATTATTACAAAAAATACAAAAAGAGGAAATCCTTCATAAATCATTTTATGAGGCCAGCATCATTCTGATACTAAAACCTTGCAGAGACACACCAAAATAAGAAAATTTCAGGCCATTATCCCTGATGAATATTGATGTGAAAATCCTTAATAAAATACTGGCAAACTCAATCCAGCAGCTCATCATAAAGCTTATCCACCATGACCATATCAGCTTTACCCCTGGGATGCAAAGTTGGGTGAACATATGCAAATCAATAAACATAATGCATCACATAAACAGAACAAATGACAAAAACCACATGATTATGTCAATAGATGCAGAAAAGGCATTCATCAAAATTCAACACCGCTTTATGGTAAAAACTCTCAGTAAAGTAGAAATGTACAGAACATATCTCAAAACAATGAGAGCTATTTATGCCAAACCCACTGCCAATATACTGATGGGCACAAACTGGAAGAATTCCCTTTGAAAACTGGTAGAAGACAAGGATGCACTCTCTCTCCACTCTTATTCAACCTAGTATTGAAGCTTCTGGCCAGGGTAATCAGGGAAGAAAAAGAAATAAGGGACATTCAAATCACAAGTGAGGAAGTCAAATTGCCTCTGTTTGCAGATGACATGATTGTACACTTAGAAAACCCATCATCTCAGCATAAATTCTCCTTAAGCTGGTATGCAACTTCAGCTAAGGCTCAGGATTCAAAATCAATGTGCAAAAATCACAAGCATTCCTACACACAATAACAGAGAACAGAAAGACAAATCATGAGTAAACTCCCATTCACAATTGCTACTAAGAGAATAAAATACCTCGGAATACAGCTAACAAGGGATGTGAAGAACCTATTCAAGGAGAACTTCAAACCACAGCTCAAGGAAATAAAAGAGATAAAAAGAGATGAAAAAAAAAAAGCTTCCATGCTCATGGATAGAAGAATCAATATTGGAAAAATGGCCATACTGCCCAAAGTAATTTATAGATTCAATGCTATCATCATCAAGCTATCATTAATTTTCTTCACAGAATTGGGAAAAAAAGCTACTTTGAAGTTCAAATGAAACCAAAAAAGAGCCTGCATAGACAAGACAATCTTAAGGAAAAAGAATGTATCTGGAGGCATCATGCTACATGACTTCAAACAATATTACAAGGCTACAGTAAGCAAAACAGCATGGTACTTGTACTAAAACAGATATAGACCAATGAAACATAACAGTGGCCTCAGAAATAATATCACACAATCTACTACCATCTGATCTTTGACAATCCTGAAACAAGCAAGCAATGGGGAAAAGATTTTCCCTTTAATAAATTGTGTTGGGAAAACAGGCTAGCCATATGCAGATAACAGAAACTGGACCCCTTCCTTACACCTTATGCAAAGTCAACTAAAGATGGATTAAAGACTTAAATGTAAGAATTAAAATCATAAAATTCCTAGAAGAAAACCCAGGCAATAACATTCAGGACACAGGCATGTGCAAAGTCTTCATGTTTAAACACCAAAAGCCATGGCAATAAAAGCCAAAATTGACTAATAGGACCTAATTAAACAAAAGAGCTTCTGCACAGCAAAATAAACTATCATCAGTGTGAACAGACAACCTACAGAATGGGTGAAAAGTCTTGTAATCTCTCTATCTGAAACAAGGCTAATATTCAGAATCTACAAGGAAATTAAACAAGTTTACAAGAAAAAAGCAAAAAACCTCATCAAACAGTGGGCAAAGGATATGAACAGACACTCCTCAAAAGAAGACTTTGATGCAGGCAACAAACATATGAACAAATGCCCATCGTCCCTCGTTATTAGAGAAATACAAATCAAAACCAAAGTGAGATACATACCAGTTAGAATGGCGATCTGTACAAATTCAGAAAACAGCAGATGCTGAAGAGGACATAGAGAAATAGAATGCTTTCACCGTGTGGATGGGAGTGTTAATTATTTAACCATTGTGGAAGACAGTGTGGTGATTTTTTAAGGAGCTAGGACTAGAAAAACCACTGGACCCAGCAGTGCCATTACTGGGCATATAACCAAAGTACTATAAATCATTCTACTATAAAGGCACACACACACGTATGTTTATCACAGCTCTATTCACAGTAGCAAGGACTTGGGACCAACCCAAATGTGCATCAGTTATAGACTGGATAAAGAACATGTGGCACATATACACCATGGAATAGTATGCAGCCATAAAAATGGATGAGTTCATGTCTTTTGCAGGGACGTGAATGAAGCTGGAAACCATCATTCTCAGCAAAGTATCACAGACATAGAATAACAAACACCACGTGTTCTCATTTTTAAGTGGGAGTTGAACAATGAGAACATATGGACACAGGAAGAAAAACATCACCTGGTGGCAGGTGGTGGGATAGTGTAGAGATAACATTAGGAGAAATTTAGGTGACGAGTTGATGGGTACAGCAAACCACCATGGCATGGTCGTTTCCATTTCTCTAGTGATCAGTGACGATGAGCAATTTTTCATATGTCTGTGGGCTGCACAAATGACTTATTTTGAGAAGTGTGAACAGACACTTTTTGAAAGACATACAGGTGGCCAACAAACTTATTTTTAAAAACTCAATATTATTGATAATTAAGGAAATGCAAATCAAAAGAAAAATGAGATACCATCTCATACCTGTCAGAATGGCTATTATCATAAAGTAGAAGAATAACTGATGCACTTTTGTCTGCTTTCAATTGTGGGGACACAGACTCTTGGGTGTCTCAGGGATTTTATGTGTAATCTCTCAATCTATTCACCCAGTGCCCATCCTTATCTAATTTTCCAAGGCTTTGTCCAGCTAAGACTTTAAAGTCAGAGCTTGTGCTATCTAACTGTAGAAAAGTTAATAATGTGATGTTTCTAAAGATAAAAAGAAATTCATTATTTGTTAGATAATTGATAAGATCACTCTCAATTGATACATCAAGGAAATAATAGTTAATGAAATGAAAGCCTGTGTTTGCAATCATAAGGAAAGAAAAAGTCTCACTGCTGAAGACAAATGACACAATTAATTTTTGAAATTACAGAATAATTTATTAGACAGACTATTACTTTGATATCTTCCCTAACTGTGTGTTATTAGTTCCAGGTTTTGTTAGGTTTAAATACTTACATGTTATGTAGTCCATCAGTATATGGACTGTCATTTTTTAAATGACATTAAAAATGACTATCTGTCATTTTTTAAATGACAAAAAAGTGCTAGCACACATCATGACAATTCATATAAATATTTGTAAATCTCCTTAGCGGTACAGTGTAAAGTAAATAAAGTAAGCTTAGATATTTAAGCAGATGATTTATTAATATTTAAATATTGAAATGCTGTGAAGGTATGTAATTATGTCACAGATTTGGTATGGGACTTGGGGCATTTGTTTAACCATGTACCCCATTAACTTAATGACTTCCCTTATTACTTCCTGCTGGATGATAAATTTTGGGCCCATGGAGGCTGAAGGACAAACTGTTACCTTTGTTGGAAACTCTAGTCCAGCAGGAAAGTTTTCATTTCAGAATATTGTTTCCTGCCAGATAGTTTATTTTCTCATCTAAGGAAACTTCAAGAGTATTGTTACCTTAGCTGCTCCTCAGGTGGAGCTGGACAGGAGTAATTTTACCACACAGAATCACATGGCTATGAGAAAAGCTAATCTATGAAACACTTGATGGAGTAAAATTTATATATTTTACTGTTCATCTTTTTATGTGCTTGTTTTCCATAGGCATGTCTTTCTGCTGAAGTGTGTGTTCAACTGTTTCTCCATTTTGTAATTGGATTGTTTGTCATTTTTGTTGTGTAAGTATGCAAGTTCTTCATATATTGTGGATAACAGTCTGTTGTTGCATACATAACATACAAACCTTCCTTTCTGTAACATGTCTTTTGACTTTCTTGATAGTATCTTTTGATGCACAAAAAATGTTAATTTTGATAAAATTATTAGTTGCCTGTGCTTTTGGTATCAGATCTAAGAAACCACTGCTAAATCCAAGGTTATGAGGACTTATCCCTATGTTTTCTTCTAGAGTTTATGTTGTTACCTCTAATATATAGGCTTTGAACCATTTTGAGTTAATTTTATTTGTGTTGTGAGAAAATAGAACAATCTCTTTGTTTGCGGTAGTCAGTTGTATCACACAATTTGTTCTATTTACTGATTTTGTCTACATGTCAAAAATCAATTGACCATAGAGGTATTGTTGGATTTAAAATTCCATTCCATTGATCTCTGTGTGTGTCCTTATGCCAGTGTTATGCTGTTTTGATTACTGCTACTTAGCAGTAGTATTTGAATTTGAGAAATGTGAGCCTCCAAGTTGGTTTTTGTTTTCGAGAACAATTTGGCTATTCAGGATCCCTTGAAATTTATATGAATGTTACAATTGTCTTGCCCATTTCTACCAAAAGGACTTTGGTGTTTTCACAGGAATCCCAATGAATTTGTACATTGCTTTGTGCAGTATTGTCACATAAAAAATCATCTTCTAATCCAGAAACATTGAGCATCTTTACATTTATTTAGGGTTTCTGGAATTTATTTCAGCAGTATTTTGTAATTTTTCATATCTAATTTTTCCACCTTGGTTAAATTTAGTCTTGAAAACACTATGATCATTGATTTTTTGTTGTTGCTTTCCTGTTGCCCAGGTGGGAATGCGGTTGTGCAGTCATAGCTCACTGCAGCTTCAAACAGTTTGGCTTGAGCAATCACCCCACCTTGGCCTCCCAAAGTACTGGAATTACAGTTGTAAGCCACCACACTCAGCCTGTTTTTTTTTTGTCTTTTTTCTTTCTGTTTTGAGAGTTGAAAAAGATGAATTGCTTTATAATCAGTGAAAATATAGTACTTTGAATTTCCCAGAAGGCGTAATGCACAAGAACTCTAAGTTGCATAGTTGACTTATTGACCATCTTGGTCAATTACTTCTTAAGAAATTGTACCTGGTAATCTTCTAAAATCATCTTTAAATAAACTTCTTAAATTGTAACAATAAAAAATGACAGGACACATTTAAACAATACTGAAGTTTATCAAAGGACTTAAGAAATTACAACGCATATTTTTTCTTTCTTTTTTCTTTCTTTCTTTCTTTCTTTCTTTCTTTCTTTCTTTCTTTCTTTCTCTCTTTCTCTCTTTCTTTGTTGACAGTGTCTCATTTTTTTTTGTCAAAGGTGGACTGCAATTTTTCCATCATGTCTCATTGCAGTCTGCAGCCTCTCAATCCTGGGCTCCTTTGATCTTTCTGCCTTAGCCTCAACCAGAATAACTGGCTAATTTTTTTTTTTTTTTTTGCGGAGGGGGACAATGGTTTGCCATGTTGCCTGGGCTCATCTCTAACCTCTGGGCTCAAGTGATGTGCCTGCCTTGACTTATAGGCATTAATAAAACATTTATTATGTTAGGGTGAGTAAGAGTAAGCCAATGTTTTGGCAAAGTTTTTAACATACATATAATGCAATTATTTGCATAACTCCAGTAATGCTATTGACAGCTACAACATCAAAATAGTTTCATTAACAAACAACTAAGTAGGTAAAAACACTTAGCCCAATTGTTTAACTGTAGGACATGTTTATTTTTTCTAGTTTTCAGCATTTTTTAGGTCATTGTTCATTTTAAAAGTCTTATCCATAGGTAAAGAAAACCACCTATGAATTACCAGGTTTGTTTATTTCTCAGTTTGTGAAAATGTCCTTAATTTGTTGACATTGCAAACAAATTTCAACTCTGTTATGAAAATACAGAAGACAACCTTGTTAGCAATTAATTTTATAGTTACATTGCATACAGGGAATGTGCTATCTGCTAAAAGCTACAAACTCAACTACTGGTCTTCAACACTCAAAAGAGTTACCAGTTGACTATAATTTATTTTATTATATCAGTCTATTGTATTTATAAACAATCAATTGTATTTACATACAATCAAGAAAGTTCACAGCCATCAGAAGTTCTAGTGTAGTTTCAGGTGAAATGGGAATTTAAAATCCCTGTGGAGCTGTGGATGTACTAGTATGTGTAGGTAAAATATGTGCACTCTCTTCACACTACTTTTGAAGGGATGTCTCTCACATTGACCTCAATGATTTTCTTCTCATCAAAATTACTTGGGCCACTCAACAAGGGTTTCATTATTGCTGATATTCGTGCATGTTCTTTTATAAAAAAATTATGACTCAAAAGATATTTATATGACATCATGGGGTTAGGGCTTTCAAAAGCACTGGAAGTTTTCTCTTCTTCATCCGTTACGTTTTAAAGGAATTCTACTTTGATTTCTCAGAAACTTGAACAGTTTCTTGTTAGCCCCACAGCCACTAAAGCCAGGTCCCAATGTAGCAGCACAGCCTCAACTCCAAGGCTGTCCCTCCCCCAGCTGCCTGCATCTATGGCTTCCAGGGCAGTGGGAAAGGTTTCACCTTTCTGTTTTTTTGAGAAATGAAATTGTTGTCTTAATTTCATTTGTATGTGGTTTATTGCTAGTGAATAGAAATAGATTTTGTGGCCACGTGCAATGGCTTATACCTGTAATCTCAGCACTTAAGGAAGCCAAGGTGGGCACATCACCTGAGGTCAGGAGTTGGAGACCAGCCTGACAGCATGGAGAAATCCAGTCTCTAGTAGAAATACAAAATTAGCCGGGCTTGGTAGGGCCTATCTGAACCCCAGATACTCAGGAGACTGATACGAGAGAACCGCTAGAACCCAGGAGATGGAGTTTGTGGTGAGCCGAGATAGTGCCATTGGATTCCAGCATAGGCAGTGAGAGCAAAACACCATCAAAAAGAAAACATTTTTTGTGTTGATATTTTGTCCTGTTATTTTGCTTAATTTGTTTGCTAGATTTCATAATTTCTGGTTGGTTCCTCACGGTTTTCTGTGTATGAGAGCTATCAGTAGTTTTACTTTTCTCTTTTACATATGAATAGCTGTGTGTGTGTGTACATATATATACTTGTTCCACTGGAGCTTCTAGTACAGGGTTTAATACAGTTGAGCATCAGTGATGTGTTCCTCATCTTAAAGCTTTGGTTCCCAAAAATTTAGATAATGATTGTTATGAGTTTTTCATAAAGACATTTTATCATGTGAAAAAAATGTGAACCACATTTTATTGGATTTTTAATTGTTAAATATGTTTTAAATGTTAAATATGTTAAATATGTTGACTGTCTTTAAGTACTTTTGGTAAAAGTTGAGACAAACGTGGTGTATTCCATCATTTGACTTACATAATATATTGAAAAGGGATGGCATTAGAATGGTAAAAAACAACTGCTTTTCTGAGAAAAGATCTTAAACATTGTGGTGTATAATGTCTTTGCAATGTAACAAATTCCATGTACGGTTATTTGATTAAATATTATGATGTCCATAATTATCAGATTTAGTAACATTTAGTTTTTTCTCCCAGTGATATCATAAGTTTAATTCGATACTGATTTAGGGTTAGAAAGGGGTATGACTTTTTGTACTCTTATGGGTATAAGGGGTTAGAGATAGTGTCATAGAGGATGTATTTACAGTTTTTTAAGCATAATGGGGTAACCTTAAGGATAGGATGGAAATGGAGGATTATGATAGGGTTTACAATTGCAGAAAAGTTCAGGATTAGATTAAGGGTTAGGGCTGGACTTGAGATAAGATTTAGTGCTAGGGTAGGATTAGGGTTGGAGTTACAGTTACCGTTAGTTTTATGTGTTAGGGTTAGGGTTGAGTTTAGGGTTAGGGTTCATAATCAGGGTTAGAGTTTAGGTTTAGGGTTGTGTTATGTTTAGGTTTAGGGTAAAAAAATAGGCTTACATTTAAAAGTTAGGAATTATGGTCTTGACCAGGGTTAGGGTTAGTTTTAAGGGTTAGCTTGAGGGTAAAGATTAGAGCATTAGTGTTGGGTTTCCGTGTTTGGGTTAGTGTTTAGCATTAGGATAGGGCTAGGTTTATGTTTAGGGTTAGGATTCAGGATTCAGGGTTAGGGTTTAGGGTTACTGTTAAGGTTAGGGTTCAACATTTATGGTTAGATGTTAGTGTAAGTGTTGATCATACAATTAGGGCTTTGTATTTAGGTTTAGCATGACTGTTAGGGCTGGGTTTGTATTGAGGTTGAGGTTGGTGGTCACGATTAGGGTTGTTAGTATTAGTATTAAGATTTTTCAAGAGTTAGGGGCAAAGATTAGGTTTAGGTTTAGGGTTTAGGTTTAATTAGGGTTACAAGGTTTGGTTTAGGGCTGGGGTTACTGTTAAGGTTTAGGGTTTATGATTTAGGGTTAAGGTTATGATTAGGTTCAGTGTTTAGGGTAAGAATTATTTTTAGGTTTACTGCCAAGGTTAAGATTATATTAGAATTATGTTAGCTTTACTATTAGGATAAGGGCATTAGGTGTAGTGTTTAGTGTGAGTGTTAAGAGTTATGGAATGTAGTTAAAGTTACCTTCAGTGTTTTCGAGATTTAGGGTTTTATAGTTAGAATTAGGGTTAGTTGTAGGTGGTAGTGTAAGGGTTTGCATTAGGGTTTGGTTTATGGTAAGGTTTAGGATTCAGGATGAGGATGAAAACTAGGGTAAGTGTTATGTTCAGTGTTAGGGTTATGATTAAAAGGTTTGGTTTAGTGTTAAAATTTAGGGTTAGGGTTTAGTGTTCATTTATGGTTTAACACTGGGTACCTGCTTGTGCTTCAGTTAGGGTTAAAATGATGGTTAAATTGTTCATTTAAAGATTAGGATTAGGGTTAGTGTTAGGGTTAGAGTAGGGCTTGGGGTTAGGTGTTAGTGTTAGAGTTAGGGTTTACGGTTTGGCTAATATTTGCGATATTGTTTAGGGTTAGTGTTATAATTAGGGTTAGGATTTGGGCTTAGAATTATCTGTTTAGTGTAAGGTAAGGTTTATGTTTATGTTTGGTGTTGGTGTTCATGTAGGGGCAGGGTTAAGTTAAGGGTAAAATTGTTAGGATTAGTGGTAAGGGTTATGTTTAGTGTCAGGGTTAGGGTTAGGCTTACTGGTAGGGCATACATTTGGTTTTGGTGTTAGGGTTGAAGTTAGGGTTAGAATTTGGGGTAGGGATTAAGGATAGGGTTTCACTTAGTGTTAGGATTTAGGATTAATGTTAGGGATTAGCATCAGTGTTAGTATTACAGTTAGGGACTAAGGTTAATTTAGCATTTAGGATTAGGCTCTTGGTTTATGGTTAGGTTTACGGGTTATGATTAGAGTTTATAGTTTAGGATTAGGATTATGTTTAGGTTTTAGGCTTTACATTTACAGTTATCATTTAGACTGATTTTTAGTGATAGGTTTGGAGTTAGGTTAGTTTTAGAGTTAAAGTCTGAGGTTCATGCTTTTACAGTTAGGATTAGTGTTATTGGTAGGGTTATGTATTGAGCTTACGGTTAGGTTCACTTCTTCAGTGTTTCATTGTTAGCATTAGGATTACTTATAAAAATAAGAGATTGGCTTTGGGTTAAGGTTTCTAGGTTAGTTTTAGGGCTAAGTGTTAGAGTTAGTATTTAGGGTAAGGATTAAATTTAAATTATCACATAGAGTAAGTTTTAGGTTTAGGATTAGAGGGTATGGTTTAAAATTCAGGGTTAGGGTTAGCTTCAGGATATAGAATTAGTGTTAAGGGTTAGTGTTAGTGTTAGTGTTAGAGTTTGAGTTTAGTGTTAGTGTTTGTGTTTTCACTGGGCTTTTGGTTGCAGGTCTGTTGGTGTTATAGATAGGGCACAGTGTTAGAATTAGGATTAAGTTTAGAATTATTGTTTAATGTTATTGTTATGGTTAGGGTAGGTATAGGTTATGCTTTAGGTTATAGTTTTGGTTAGTGTTTAAGTTTATATTAAGCAGTTAAGGTTATGTTTAGTATTATGATTATAGTCAGCATCACAATTATTGGTTAGAATTAGTGTTAGGGTTGGCATTAGGGTACAGATTGGGGTAAAACAATAGGGTTAGAGTTTATGTTAGTATTTAGGCTTAGGTTTAAGGGTTAGGGTTAGGTGTAGGGTTAGGTTTGGGCTAAAGATTAATGTTAGGATTAGGGTTTGGGTTTTATGTAACAGCTAGGTTTAGGTTTGGTGTAGATGTAGGGTTAAGGTTGTAATAAGAATTTTAGGGTTTAGGTTAGAAATTAGTATCAGACTTAATGTGAGTGTTATGTTCATGTTCAGAAGGCAGGTTTCAGAGCTAGAAGTTAGGATTAAATGATAGGGGCTGTGGTTAGTGTCAGGGGCTTTTAAAGTTTAGAGATATGGTTTTTTGTTTATGGTAAGTGTTTTTGTCTTAGGGTTAGGGTTTTGGGATTAGGGTTTTAGACAGTGTTTAAGTTCAGGTTTATGTAATGGTTGGGGTACCTTCATGTTAGGGTTATTATCAAGGTCAGGGTCAAATTCAGGTTTACTTCTTAGAGTGGGATTTTGAGTTGGGATTTGCTTTGGGGTTTTGGTTTTAGTGAGTAGTTAGGCATAGGGTTGATGTTGGCATCAAGTTTGTGGCTTAGGGCTGCTGTTAGTGTTAGGGATTCTGGGTTAGGGTTAGGGAGAGGGGGTGGGTTAAGGTTAATGTGATGATTAATTACAGGGTTAGAAAAGGCACTGGGCAGCTGGGTACTGTATTAGGTCATCACTGTGGTTTGCAGAAGGGAAGATGGAACATTGCACCCATAACTTATTGGATCTGAGATCAGGGCCATCTTAACTGCTCATTGTACAGCCTAGTGGATTTGGAGGAGGAAGGAAGCTGCCTTCTGAGGCCACAGCTTTTCTAAATGTCAACCAAGAGCTGACCAAATCCACAGTAGGTTGTTTTCAAGAGTGACAAATGTTTCAATGTAGTCTCTGGAAGGCCCAAAGGAAGGGAACTTAGTGACAGCTTACACCACAGAAACATTTTGGTAAACCTTAGAGGTAATAGTGGAAATAATTAAATGCTGGTGGCCAAGCACTCTGTGTACCAGCCACAAGTGGAGACTAAGTTGGCACATTCTCCTGCACCAGCAGAAAAAAGCAACTTGAAGACTCTGACTCCAGTCTCTGGTGCAGGGGTTGTGTGAGATCTGGAATGACAGCAGAATTTAAAATCAGCTGAATTCCAAGTTGTTTGGCCTATTAAATCTTGGAAGGGCTGTTGAGATTGATGGTTGTGGCAGTTCCTTTCTCAAAGAGGGAGACTGAGGCCCGTGAGTGGTGAGCCTGGTTCCTGTGGCCTGGGATGACTGCACTAAATGTTGTGTCCACTTCTGTACTTTACATTCTTTGTTGTAACACATATCAGCTCTGCTCCTCCCTCCAGGCCTGTGTCCATTAGGGGGCAGGCTCCCAGGCCATGAGGTTCTCCTGTGTCTGGGAGCTGAGACCAGGTTGGCTCCAGGCAGGTGCCCAGTGAGGACTGAATTACAGGGGACCTATGAGAAGAGAGGGCTCAGTCCCCCAAATCACTAATCAGCTCTCCTTGCTGAAACAGATAGACTGTGAGAAAATCCACACTACGAAGATAGGCTCGCTTTTCCTTTCACCACTGGAGCTGAGACCGGGCAAAGGCTGCAACAGCCAGTATGTCCCCTGGCACTTACCTATCCTCTCCACATGGCTGTCCTGACCCTTCCTCTTGCTCCTCCAACTCTTATGCCTCCTGCCCATTTTAACTTCGGTGAAATGCAAGTCAAAACCACAGGAAGATACCACTTCACATCCATTATAATTGCAAAAAACAAACAAACGAAAAGGTAACAATTGAAATGGTTGAAATGGAAGGGAAAATATGAAAGTAAAATGCTGCAGCTGCTGTGGAAAATAGTTTGGTAGTTCATCAAAGGCTAAATATGTAATTACCATAGAACCAACAAAATCCACTCCAAGCTATACACACAAAATGTAAATCAGATATTCAAACAGAAACATGTATACATATGTTCATAGCAGCATGCACAGTAACTAAAATCTGGAAACAAATGAAATAAATGTCCACCAACAAAAAATAAGCAGCAAAATATAGTATGTCCATACAATGGCATAATACTCAGCTCTAAAGGATTACAATATTAATGCTACAATGTGAAGAAATTCAAAATCATTTTGGTTTAAGAAGCTGAACACAAAACTCACATACTGCATGATTTTATTTATATAAATATTTAGAATAAGTAAATCCATAGAGCTAAAAAGCAGATTACTAGTTGCTAGGTATCAGAAAGAGGAGAGATTGGATATTAGCTCCTTAATAGGTAGGGTATTTCTGTTTAGGATAATGAAAATAATTTGGAACTAAAAGGCGATAGCTGCACACAAATGTGCATGTACTAAGGATTACTAAAGAATTCATTAAGAAACAGTTAATTTTATATTATGTGAAGGAATTTCACCTCACTAAAAAGACAAAATTTCTTCCTCAGCATTCTCTCAGCAATCTGAGCTCTCTTTCCACAGAGTGCTCTTAGCATGGGGTTCTGGTCCCTCCACAGTCCAGAACTGTCTCAGCCAGTACAGCCACATACTAAGCACGTACTCCAGTCACACTGTCCACCAGCTCTTTGACTTTTTACTAGTAGAAGGTATCTTAGATACTGGCATCAAATCTATCATGGTCTGCACTAACCTCAACTCTTGCCTCCTCACAAGAAAGAATTTGAGGGGAATAAAGTAGCAAAAGAGGTTGAGAAAAGTTTCACAGCAAACATGGATGCTTATTTAAAATTTTTAGAGTTAGAAAAAATGGAAAGTGCACTTGGAAAAGATCCAAATGGGTGACTTGAATATATGCTATATATATATGACTTGCAAATATTTTTTCCCATGCTGTTAGATTTCTTTCAACTATACTGTGTCCTTTGATGCACAAAAGTGTTTAGTTTTGATGAAGTTCAGTTGATCTATTTTTTATTTTGTGTTCATTCATCAATATAGCTAAGAAATCATTTACAAATCCACAGCCAATAAGCACAAGAAAAGATGTTCAAAATCACTAGCCACTTAATACATGAATATCTAAACCACAATGAGATTACCACTTTATCTTCATTAGAATGTCTATTTTTTTAAGGAAAAATTTGAGACTGTGGATAAATTGGAACCCTTATCCATTGCTGAAGAGATTGTGAAATGGTGGTGATGGTTGCACAATGTGAGCATAGTTAATGACACTGAACTGTACACTCAATAATGTTTGAAATGGTAAATTTTTTTATGTATGTTTTTCCACATACAACAAAAGCTTCCTCAGAAGTCCTCCTAAAATAGTTCCATGTGTGATGAAAGAAGACAATTCTCTGTTATCATGAGTAGAATCCTATTTATTTATTCATGCTTGTATACACACTCCTAGCTCTTCTACACGAGCATGATCTCATGAAGCATAATGAGTCCCTTCTCACCTGGCCCATTTGTGCTTTTTTCCATCATTGCATTCTGCTAATCAACTTACTATCTACCCGCTACAAACCACTGTAAATTACAGATCTGTTTACTGTCTCTGTAGACATTTCTTCTCTGTTATGTAATAGAAATGAAATCATACAGTATGTCATCGCTTCAGACTAGCTTTTATCACTTAGCTTTATGTATGCCTGATACATCCATGGCTTTGCATGGCTTCATAAATCATTCCTTTCTTTTGATGAATAGTATTTCCTTTTATGAATTTACCTGGCCTGGTTAATATTGAAGGGCATCCTGATTCCTTAAAGTATTTGGCCATTGTCAAGAGAGCAGTTACACATAAAGGCCTGTGGTTATTGTTTAAGGGCGAGTTTCCAAATCACTTGTCTAAATACCTAAGTGTGCAATTGTTAGCCTATATGCTGAGACCATGTTTACCGTTGGAAAAAAGCTGCCAAACTGGCAGAAGAAAACAATCATATTTTAATGTTGCTGTACAAATATGCATTCCATCAGTAATGAATGAGTTTTTCTGCTGCAGTTTTGATTATATTTAAAAAGATATTCAGACATAGTATAGCTGTTAGTGCTCTCACTCTTAGTTTAGTTTACCTTCCCTGGATGACAATTGTTGTTGAGCATTATTTTGTAATTGTTTGTTCATTAATCTATGATTGCTGCCAAAGACCATCCATGTATTGTGCCACAGAAAACCAATTGTAAAAAATGTACTGTAAGCTCTACTTGGTAAAAACTAAGAAAATTATGCTAGTACTCAGAGTCATTTATCCTGCTGTTTTTTTCTAATCTTATAGTTACTACAATAAAATAGTGAACTGTAGCTAATAAGACATTGTGGTGTATTAGTTTGTGCTTTGCTGTTTAGAGATCCCTTTCAATCAAGTGGTTTTTTCATGGATGTCAACGGAGCAACAGGAATTTCTAGAATACAAACGGTTTCTGTTGGAATTCACACAAAGCTCCATTTCAATTGCAGTACATATTTTGCAATGCTGAATCATTGACAAAGGTTAGAACTATGAAGTTTCTGGTTCTTAAATCTGCTTCTGCAAAGTAAGCCAAAATTTTAAATCACATTTTTTTGGTCTGTTAGCTTTTCATCCTTCACAAAACAGTCCACTACATCAGAATCAAATTGGAAGACTGAGATTCATTCAATAATAGTTTACTGTTATTCCTTTTTGCACCTAGAAATCACAAGTAAAATGTCTGATAATTTCAGCAGTACACATTTTAAACAATAAAAGACAGAAAGAATGACAGATGAAATTAATTCCATGAATTTATAATAACTTGCTATTTTTTTTTACTACTGTTACTGTGTTATCTGTCTTGAGAACATCAAAATAATAATACATTGTACTAAGTATTCCAAAATAACTGCCAAAAAAGCAATTGAATCCTTTTTTTTTTTTTTTTTTTTTTTTTTTTGGTGAAGTCTCACTGTGTTCCCATGGCTGGAGTGGTATGATCTCAACTCTGGTAGCCTAAGCTTCCCAGGTTCACACAATTATCCTGTCTCAGCCTCCTGAGTATCTGGGATTACAGGAGCCCACCACCACTCCTGTTTAATTTTTCATATGTTTATTAGAGAGCTTTTATCACCATGTTGACCAGGATGGTCTCAAACACCTGACCTAAGGACACCCACCTGGCTCAGCCTCCCAAAGTGCTGGGATTACAGGTGTGAGCCACCATGCCTGGCCAACTCAATTATTTTATCTCTTTAGGGAGACAAGTGTAGGTTGAAAACTATCTTTTCTAATACTTATCAGCGCCTCAAAGTTGTTGAGTTAAAAATACAACTTCCAACCAAAGTATAGTTATTGGCATCCAGAATTTTTATAAAAGCTGAGAAATAAAACATCCAGCTTCTGGCTCTTTCCTGGAAAGCATGCCCAATGTCTGGGGAACCCTTGGACTCTGGAGGAAAGGTAGGGCTGGGTAAGTGGTCTTTGGAGACACTGCTACTCTGGCAGCCACTTTTGCTCCTCAGGAAATGGCTTGGAGCCTCAGGCTTCAGCAGAAATAACAGGGGCTCAGTGAGCAGTATTTTGGGTGCCTATTTTCCATCTCCATATCTTCTTTGGTGAGGTATGTATTCAGGTCTTTATCAATTAATTGGGTCATCTTACTTCTTTGTATATTTTGCATAAAAGTCACTTTTCAGATGTGTTTCTTAAATTTTTCTCTGCCTGCGGCTTGTATTTTTGTTTCCTTAGGCTGATCATATTTTTTGTTTCATTTTTTCTTTTTTGTTTTTTTTTTTTGTTTTTTTTTTTTTTTTGCTTTATTTGAGATGAAGTCTCAATGTCACCCAGGCTGTGGTGCAAAGGTGTGATTTCAGCCCAGTGCAACCTATGTCTCCTGGGTTCAAGGGAGTCTTCTGCCTCAGCTTCCTGAGTAGCTTGGATTACATGAGCCTACCAACAAGCCCACCTTTGTGTGTGTGTGTGTGTATTTTTAGTAGTGACAGTGTGATAGTCAGTTACTATGGGATGAACCGAAAGGGGTGAATTCAGAAATAAAGACAAAGACAAAAAAGATCTGTTCTAAAACATGGGTTAGGGGGCTTATTGCTTCTAGTGAGCAAAGGCCCAGAGCTTCTACAGGCCTTTGTATTTATTAGTCAGAATCAGCAGGGAGGAAAGGCAATTGTTCTTCAGCTGCTTGACTTATCACAGGCTGACATAATTGCTTTCTTTGTACTACGGTCTTCAAATGTTCCTATATATAACAACAAGGAATACTGCACTTAAGGAATGACTGCCCTCAGCATTCCTTCTGGTACCAGATGTGGTGTGTCAGTTTGCCAATGTCTTGCTTTCATGAAAACAGTCGGCTTATAGCCCCTCCAGTCATTACTGAGTTGGTCATGACCCTCATTCTTTTGGCCTCCAACATCTTTTCCTATTTGTTTTTGCATTAGTTGAGTAAAGGCAATTGCAGGCTATGCAGCTCTCAATTGCTGTTTGGTGGTCCAGCTGATTTTAAAGACAATCAACATAAAATAGAGACATAATAACATTACTCTGATAATCACAAAAAAGATATATTGAGGTATTGTTTCAAGGAGGTCCAAAGGTTAAGGCTCTCTAAACCTTACTGAAATTCTGCCCAAGTTTTTAAAGATGGCTGAGATGCTTTAGCATGCTTATTCAAGTTAAGGATTTACTTTGTAAATCATTAACATCAAAAGTAACATTGGATGTGAAAACCCCCTGTAAATGGGCCTTTACAAGATTCCATGGATATGTCCTTTGGTTTTATTCCAAATTGGTTACACAAATATGATTTTGGTTAAAATTACACTGCAATTGCTGATGCAACTACAAGCTTTGTACTTGTTTTCGGAGCCACAGAACTGTGGTCTTTAACATTGGTACTTCCATTTGTACCTCGGTGTTAAGTTTTATTTTAAACACCTATGCCCAGTCAGCTGTACACATCCAATTTTCTACATATTGAGCTGTTTGAATGGAGCTGTGCATTGCTACTAAGGACCCCACAACAAATGTTATTAATATGCCTAAGGAGACTTTCACAAAAATTATCATGCCTAAGGCTCTACAAGCACAATGCATAAGCTGAGTAAGAAAAAGGTTTACAAAATGTAAACCAGAGGTGGCCACCCAAATCTCAGACAGCTTTACAGGAATCCATAATCTGGGATTGTGACCTAACATTATTAAGGGGGATATGCTGTATGTTTGTATTGTGCTATGATTAAGGGAATGATACAGTTGACAGGAATCATAAGTCAATTGGGCATCATTTACCTGGAGTTTTTTTTTTTTTCTGCTAGAAAAACATAAGTTTTAAAAACACAAATTGCAAATTGACTGGTAATATTTTCTACCAAAGTAACATTAAAACTGTGTTGAGCACAATTACTAAAATTAAATAGTGTTCTGACACAAATGCTGCCATTCATAAAGGGAGTGCTGCCTTCGCTATTGACTCCTGAATTGGACTTCTCTTTCCTTGATAATGCCATTGAGGCAAAGATGGGCTCAAGCCTCTTCCATGCCAAGCAAGCTATGCTACAGACTGGGATTGAATTCCAGTGCAATGTAGTGAAGAGTTCCTAAAGTTTCTTCACCAGTGTCAGCGAAGTTTATGCCATGAGGTCGGAGTCTCATCTGTCCCATCTAAGTGACCACAGGGACCCAGAAAATAATGTCTCCCATTAGCATGCACTGTTCTCTAGCCAGGGAGCCAAGACACTGGGTCCAATGATGGGGGTAAGAATTATCAAAGGAAGCCCATTCTGTATAATTAATACAACTTGGGTGATGGGGCTGGGAGTGATTAGTAGCTATACCAGTAATGTTAATAGAGCTAAGGCCTAATGAGTACATAATTTTTCCATAGTAACTCAACCTTGCTTGGGATTAAATTGCAAGACAACTGCAGTTGAGTGATGTACTCTGGGTGACACATAAAATAAGTCCCTGCAATGGAGCAGTATATTTGATAATCATTGTTCTGTGAGTCTAATTGCTCTGTGTCAGCGGAGTTAGGTATCCTGGTTCCCACACTCCATGATCATGATAGATCACAGGGGGACTGTCAATCCAAATTACAGTCCATAATACTCAGGGATTGGAAACATATGTCCAATATGTTTTTGTCTCTGCACAGGGAAAACAAACTGCACAGGGTGTTACAGGTAGCATGGCCATAAACGTGAAGTTAGGGGTTTTTACCTGAACTTGGCACTCCAGCACTTTCAGCTGGCTCATGGCTTGTAATGGAGGAGCTGCATCCATAGTTGGGATAAATGGCTCTCTCCAGTCTCCCTTTCCATGGTCACAAACACCTTGAGGGCACCCAAACATTTTATCCATCTCCTGCAAAAACATAAGCATACCCTCATCCTTACATTAGTAAATCTACTGAGCCTGTCCATCATCCTTCTTCTGGGTATTTCATAATACCTTTCAGTATACTCTCCTTTTTGCCTCTAACATTTACCAGTGTCCTTCTGCTACAGTCTTACTATCTGTGACAACAGTCAAAAAATTTAAAGCAAATATGTTTGACAAAATTAAAGTAAATAAGTAAAAGTAAATGTAATTTTGTTTGAGGTGGTATCTGGTCTCTTATTTTTGCTTTCTGTTTTTCCAGCACATGTTGTAATGTTTGATTTGCCCACTGTATAATTCCTTGTCCTTGAGGGTTGTAAGGAATTCCTGATTCATGAGTGATTGCACATAACTATAGTTTTTTTTTAAATGATAACTAACATAAGCGAGTCCATTATCAGTTTTTTATTTGTTTGGGGACCCCATATGAGCCAATGATGACAGACAATGCCGTTGTACATGACCAGCCCTCTCATCTGTTTTGCATGTAGCATTCAGCAAATGAGAGTAAGTGTCTACAATCACATGAACAAAGGAGAACTTGCCAATGGCAGCTTCATGACTAACATCCACCTGTCAGATTTCATTTGGAGCTAATGTGACTCCAGGTACGTGCCGGAAGGTAGGACAGGCTTACTCAGGCTGCAGCCTGGCTGTGAGGCAAATCAAACACACAAATAAAGGCAGAGGGGTTTTGAAGCAGTAGTGCATGAGAAGCTTGAGCTTGCTGAAATGCAGAACAAATCAATCTGTGTGCTCTATCATTACCTAGAAATAGTAGTGTAGAGAGTTGTGTGGGAAAGCAAATATGAGAAATATAAAAAGGAGCAGCACAAGAGCAAAGGGCTTGTTGAAGTGTTAGAAACAAGTTAAACAGCTCTGGTTCTAGGATGCCTTAAATAGTGGCAATCTCAATGTGACTGGCTACATTACAACATAGGCTGAATCATAGACAGTGTTAATAGGAGATGAAGCAGTGAGCTGTAAAACCTGAATAACTGCCATTAGTTTTGAGTGTTGAGATGAAACTCCAGGGATTTTTATTCTTTGAATAGGGTTAGGCCCATAAGTAGCGGCGCGACCTTTGAAAGAGCCATCAGTAAAATAGGTCTGAGTAATCACAGGCAAGATGAAAGGTTGAACTTTTAAAATTGCTAAATTTTGTCTGATGGATAATATTTATCTATTATTCCTACAAAATCTGGAAGAGCAATTTGACACACAGTCAACATGTCCCATGCTGCAGCCTGTTGTTGGGAATCCAATATTTTCCCTCATACTTTTAGACTGGCTCTAAAAGGAGAACAGTAATTTTGTCTGGATCATATCTCTTAAACATTTTGCATGTATGCCTACCCATTGTTATAAGTTGAGTAATTAAAGAAAGATAAACTTGTGGATACTCTACAGTCTGATTGAATTTTTTTAAAAAAGCCATTCTATTACAATTACAGATTTTTCTATGAACTGCTCTAAAAGTCCTGCTGGAGAATTGGGGGTAAAAAGAATAAAGAGAACCAAAGGTTTTGTGGCTGTAGTGGGGAGGCATGTGTTTGCTGAAGCATTTGCTCTACAAGCTGTAACTCAGCTTTTGTCTCCTTAGTAAGTTGCCAAGGAGAATATAATGAATAATCTCCATGGAGTGTCTGAGTGTTTGAGTTGGTAAGTTTCAATACCTTGCATTGGACACAGCCAATTTATATCCCCTAATAATTTTTTGGAAATCATTCAAGGTTTGTAATCTCACCCTATGGAGGACTAGTTTCTGAGGTCAAACATTTATTTCAGTAACAGTAACACCTAAGTATTGGTATTGGGAGATTGTTTCTACCTTTTCTTGAGCTATTTTGAGATTCCATTTAGGCAAAGCCTGTTTTGTTTCTCTGAACAGTTGGTGTTAATTGTTCCATAGGAGCAATCAAAAGAATGTCATCCACATAATGAATGATGAAGGCAGTAGGAAACATATTCTGAGGCTCCTTTAATGACTGTACTACAAAATGCTGACATAGCATGGGAATGGTGAGCATGCTTTGGGGTAAGACTTTCCACTGGTAATGAGAGACAGGCTCTTTTTGATTGCTAGAAGGCACAGAGAAAACAAATCAAGACTTATCCATCTCATGTAAGAATATAGTCAGGAAAGAATTTTTAAGATCTACCGCTACCAGAGGCCAATCCCTTGGAATGGCTGCCAGGAATGGCAGACCTTGCTCTAATGCACCCATTTATTTCATCTGTGCATTAGTAACTCTCAAATCATGTAGTGATTTGCTGGGAAAACTATCTCTTCTCTGTATACTAAACTTTTGCTGAAACTTTACACTTGTGTTCCCACTACTTAATCTTTTAAATTAAGTATTTATGTGTGTGTATTCCAACTAAGTTTTCAAAGAGCAATGTCTTTCTTCCTGTTGGGAATAAAGATTCTACTATCTGTTCACCTTACTTTTGTCTTTTGCCCTCCCTTTTTCTAGATTTTTTTCCCTTCATACTTTTAGACTGGCTGTAGTAAATACGTTGTTCATTTTCAAATCGTTCCGTTGCCTGAAAAGCTGCCAAACTTTCTGACATATATAGAATCGAGTTTAGGAGTAATGTAGCATCTTTCCACATAAAACGAAACACCTCTGTAAGATTTTGGAATGCCTCTATATATCTATCAGAGTAATCAGAGAACTTGACTACATATAAATTTGTTTTTTTTTTTCAAAATTCTGCAATAAAAAATTAAACCTGAAGTTTAGCAGTACCACATTTATTTCACATTTTCTGCAGGGCCTACAGTGAAGGTAGGGGTTTATTGGGCAGCACAGGGAGAGAAACTGATGATAAGGTTGTTGGAAAGCATGTGAAAGAAGGGCAGGTATGGCATTTAGAAGTTGTATTTTAGGGGTATGCAAAGGTTTGTCTCTCTAATTTTGGGAAATTATCTCTGTAGACTGCTTGACATGACTACAAAAAGGCCAGAATCAATTTTACAATGCTTACAAAGGTCTTGGGTGTCTCCCAAGGTAAAGAAAACTTGTACATCAGAAACTCATACTAACTGATCTTTCATCTGAAGAAAACATCTGATAATTAGATACTTTCAAATAAACTTTTATCTCAGAAGGCCAGGTGTTTTTGTCTTCAAGCTGGTGTAATTTCCATACTTTTGTGCGGTACAATATGAGCCTTATTTTTTCCCTCTGAGTCTTGACGACAAAGAAATTCCAGTGTTTCAGAATGCACTGGAGAAAAGTGCAGACTGAAGATAGTTTGTTACCAAGTGAAAAATAAGAAAGATACGATGTCCCTTATTTATTTTTATTTAGTTTTTTGTCAAATTGACCCTGGGTGTGAAAAAAGATACAAAGTGTCTTCGTTGTTATTTCTTACCTCCCAAATCGTTTGTGTCAGGTGACCAATGTAGGTGCCCTTCAGGGATGCCAACATAAGCTTCACCTATGTTTTCAGGGAAGGTAGCTGGCAGGAGTAGGCCTGCTTACCTGTGTACAACCCTAGCTCTCTATTGCTGATTCCTTGTTTGTTTCCTAAACACATTCAACCAAAAGAACTTCCAGGTACCTGGGAAGCCTATGAGAGATTATGCAGTAGTTGGATTGAAGAAAAAGTCTTTAATAGAGTTTGGGTCTTTACACTATCCCTGGCTTCCCTTACTGTGGTCCAACAAAACATTGACATCCCTGAGAATAAGATGGATTGACTTTGAAATGTGACATTCTCTTCTTGTTTACATATCAATGTAGCTGGTGCCTCAAAAAATAGAAAAAGATTCAATGACTTTCCTTCTTTTATAAAAGCATCAGCCTTGAGGTTATAATTTGTCACTCAAGAGCAGATTCTTTTGACTGCTGAAAGTGGAGATTTTCTGTTTACAGATGAGACATAGAGTCTTAAAACTATTAGCAAGATGTGGAAGAGAAAGTTGGAAGCTAGACATTTTAGGCAAAGGGCTGACAAGTCTCTACACAGAGAAAAATTCCATTTTACTAGGTGGCACTGTAGAATCTGAAATATTAGGTGAAAACACTGATTCCAAACACTTTTTTTGCCAAAAGTGAGAAAAGGAGGGTTAAGGCTTGATAAAAGTTCCCTACAGTATGCCTCTTAAATTAATAAGACCATGGAGAAAGAGGAAGAAGGAGAAGAAGAAGAGGAAGAAGAAGAAGAAGAAGAAGAAGAAGAAGAAGAAGAAGAAGAAGAAGAAGAAGAAGAAGAAGAAGAAGAAGGAGAAAAGGAAGAAGAAAAAGAAGGAGAAGGAGAGGAAGAGGAAGAGGAAGAAGAAGAAGAGGAAGAAGAAAACGTGTAGGAGAATGTATTCACTTGGGGTAAAATAACTTTTCTTACAGTGTTATAAACGTCTATCATTGATTGCCAAAAAGGTTTTCACTAGCTTAAAATTTAGACTAAAATCTTGAATTGTGTTTGTTTCCAAGACACCACCAAAACAGCAACATTTAAATAATATTCCTGATTACTAAATCACCAACTGACTTCACCCAATAAGGATATATCTCCAGGTTGCAACATTGCATACTATGAAGAAATAAGAGACATGATTGACATAAAAAGAAAAGCTAGTGGAATTCCTGATGCCAACAACCTGAGGGGCTGTCATTGACTGGCCTAATTTAAGAAGGCTTTAGTTAACACTGAGGTGTAGCCTTGGCAAGAAACTTTCAATTGCCTTAAGACCACTTCTATGTCTCTGCATGGATAAGCTGCTTTGTGAAGAAAAATGAGTTGGAACAGAACCAACCTTTTCATCAACTGACGGTGCTGAGGGATTGTCAAAGTTCTCTCCAGCCACCCTGTCACCTGAGCCTTATAAGGCTGGACGCCATCCTATTGATTTGAACTGGCTGACCCAGGCTCAGTGTTGTTTGCTCTTGAGTACAAAAAAGAAAAAAAAAATTAGGACCAAATCCTCAAAAATAAAAGTAAAGCAAAGAATTTGAAGAAATGCTCCTATACTCCTACTTACTCTTCTAATATATTGCTTTCTCAGACCATGTATCAAATATATATAAATTGAAAATGGGGCTCTGCTCTCTTTTCCACGCATTTTTTTTGGACTGGTTTTCTGCTTTGCCTGGCTATATGAAGCATGCCATTTGTCTCTGAATCTCTCTGTTTCCTATGGGGCTTCCTGTTGCTCAGCAGTACTTAACGTTTGGCTTAGGAATGACATAACATGTTGCCATGCAAAATTAAAATTTGGGTAATATTTTGGAAAGCTTCTTTGTATTCAACTGGCTTATCAGAATACTTTTCTAGGTCCCTATCTATTTGTCTAAAGTCTTGTAATTAAAAGAGAACCAGGAACTTAAAGGCACCATCTTTATTGGGCATTTTCTTTAGGCGTAGCAGTTTAATGGAGGGTTGGATGGGAGAATTGAAGAAGCTGAGGATGATAAAGTGACTAGAAGAGTCACTGAATACAGGACATAAAAAAAAGCTGGAGCATCTGGAAGTGTCTTCTGAGGGTTTCCCATGGGTTTGTATATCTGACTTTTGAGAATTACTCACTATAGACAAGTCTGATGTGCTAAGAGGGCATGGTCAACATTACAATTTTTGCAAATATCTCGGTAGTTTTGTAATACCTAGCCTTGATTTTAATATGAATAGACTCTCCCTTAGATACCTAACATTGTTTTTAATATGAATAGACCCATCCCTAGCTGAGAAAACTAGACAAACTCCATTTGGCTCCTTCATTTACAAGACATCAAGGACACCTTACCCACACCCTTTCCTCAAGGGCTTTAACTTGTGCAAGCTGACTCTCAACATATCAAAGAGTACAATTAATTGATAAGGTGCTGAGACAAGCAATGTCCACAGTTCCCAGCAATTTGCCCGGAGATGGTACCATGAAGCCTCAGTGTTCGTCCAGTAGATAACATCCAGAGGCCCCTCGCCTATCACTTTGTGATGAATTAAAAACCCCTGCACCTGGAACTCTTTGTTTTCCTGTAACCATTTGTCTTTTTAACTTTTTCGTCTGTTTTTCCTTCTGTAAGATTGCTGCAACTAGAATTCCCCCCTACCCTGTCTAATCAAAGTATAAAATAAAATTTAGCCCCTTCTTTGGGGCTGAGAGAATTTAGTGCATTAGTCATCTCTCAGTCACCGGCTAACAAAGGACTCTTAAATACACCTCAAAGTGTAGCGATTTGTCTCTAACTCACTCAGTTACAACGTTTGGAGGTCCCAGCGAGATTTCTATTTAATTCACCACTGGGTGAGGCCGGGCTCGCTCCAGGCTCCCCACAGCAGATGGCTGGCTTATGGGGTGGGCACCACCTGAAAATGTTCCAGGTCCCCATAGGAGACCATCTTCCAGAGAAGAGCACATCAACTACCGGTGTGTGCCTACAAAATTCAACCCCGAGCCTTCAGCGTCTGGTCCCGGGAAGATAAGTCAGATCTGACTTTGGTTTGGTGAGAGGGAAATGGTCCTGATGAGGGTGTCTCTCTCTTTGACTCTGCCCATATTCCAAGACATTGGAGGACAGAGCCATGGTTTTCTTTTAGGTACCTTTTGTTCTGGTTTGGTGAGAGGGATCCGTTCCTGATGAGGGCATCTCTGTCCAACTCTATTCATAGACCAGGATGCTGGAGGACAGAGTCTTGGTTTCTGGCAGCCTGGCCTCTCCATTAAGACTAGTCTCTCACTCTCTCCCCCTTGCTTTCTCTCTCTCTCTCTCTCTCTCTGTCTCTCTCTCTCTCTCCCACCTCCCTTTCCCTATCTCCTCCTTCTCTCATTCAGGTCTCCTGGAGACCTCTGTTTAGAATGGGAATAAGAAAAATTATTATAAACTCTGTGTGAATGTGTACATGATTGTGGAATTCAAGGGCTTGCCTTTGAAATTCCAGTTTGTAGCTCCACAGTGAAAGTTATGAGTTTCAAGTGGGCCCTCACCTGCAGTTTTGTGGCTACCTCATAAGGCTTTAGGCAGCATCAGGCATAACTCAATCTGACCCTGGGGTTTATATTGGCCTGCCAATGCTAAGAGGAGCCTAAGTCCGCTTAGGGGGAGTGGCTAGGTCGGCCTCTGACAGATCCCATCATGGGACCCCTCCCCTTGTTTGTCTATAAAAGTTGCCATAATTGTTTATATACCCTGGGGTCAATTGCCTGTTTTTTGTTTTTTTTTTTTTTTTTTTTTGTCTATTGTCCTATTGGCATTTATTGTCCTGTTTAGTGTTTGTCAAAGTTTCTTATGTCAAGTCATCAACACTTCCCAAGAAGTCTGTGCAAGGACTTCTTCAAAGTCCTCAGTTCTGATTTTTTATCACAGGAGGTCAAATTTCTCATCAGTCATTTCAGCTGGCCATCTCATTCCTGCCTTTTCTGTCAGAAACCAATTAGGTGTTGTTACGGGAATGAGTGTGGGAAACATTTTCCTGTTTGGGCTTTCTGGCACCATAAAGGTTGCTGGCTTTTAGATTGCCACACCCCACAAACAAGTGACTGGATCACCTTCAGATTAGACCAGTGGTGGATTCAAAATAGCTACCCTGCAGACCTCTTTGCTGACATCTTCTGTCATCCCATAACTTTTCCCGTGCCCTTAAGAAGGGAACTAGGCAGAGAAACCTACCCCCGTACTGCTTTACTCCATCTGGAATCTTATTCTATTCCCCTGTGGCTACTCTCCTACCTTAGGAAAGATCCAAGTGGCCCCTTTCCTCCTCATCCCCACCTTTAACCTGAACGTCTCATTTTCCTGTGTCGCAGCAAGTCCAGTGTCTCCAAGACTTGGCTCTGCTCTGCCACCTCAAACCCTTAAAAGAAAAGGCCTAGTTTGAATTATTTGCCTTTGAGTCATGGAGACACCAAATATATTTAGGCTATAAGTCGAAAGGGAGAGGGAAATCATATGGGTTCTACCAGCCTCAGACCCACCTCTTGTCCTCTCCCTACATCTCAAAACTTAAAAGGACAGAAATCATGTGGCAGGAAGTGCTGACAATAGCTGTTTTCCTGCTTCTTTTGGCCATACCATTTCTGTTCTTTTGGTTCTACAATCCCCCAGGTCATGAATTTCTCTGTCCGTGCTGGGTTTAATATCTCTGCTCAAACTTTGTTTAACTGCCTCCAGAATAGGAAACTCTTGTTCCCCACCTCATAGAGAATGGACAAGCTTATGGGTTTCTAAGCAGCTCCCTTGATACCCACAAGGAGATACCGGTGAAAACTGTTCAAAGCTCTCCTCCCACCCTAGGAGTTTGAGTCACAATTAGGTCAGGTAGAGGGAAAAAACTCCTCAAGGGGGTCTCTAGCTTCCTGTTCTGGCCTATTGGCTTATGTGAGGAAATGCTTTCTGGAATCTCTCCAGATACATTCCTTCTCTTCAGAGGTGAAAAGGCTTAAAAGGAACTGTTGACAGTCATCCCATGTGGGTCGTTGGGTCTGGAGCACAGACTCCATCAATGAGGTCAAGACCTGGGGTTTTTTTTTAAAAAAAGAGGAAATTTTGAGCTTTCCAGTTATACAGGTCAGAAGTAGAAAAAGGGATATAAACCAAGAATGGGGCTGAGTGCTCATCACCTGAAGGGACTTGTCCCTCTCTCAGTGGTAGGAGGGGGGCTACCTCCTCCTGCCATGGCCACAATTGAAAGACAATAGGTGGGAGAACACGCAGGACATATAACAATGTATGTTACAAAATTTCTCTCTAGGCTCCTCAGAGGATTATGGAGTCTGCCTTAAAACAGGCAAACTCTGAACACTCTGCGAAGTAGAATGGCCAAATTTTGGAGCCAGGTGGCCCCCAGAAGGGTCACTGAGCCTTGCAATTGTTCAGGCTGTGTGACATGTTGTTGTGGGAACTCCTGGTCCCCTCAACCAGTTTCCATACACTGATCAGTGGCTAAGTTTGGTCAGGAGCCCTCCTCCATGTCTCCATTCATGTGCCATTCATAATTCTACCTCCAAGGTCCTTTTCAGCCTGACCTCATTTTCTGCTCAACCCTCAGCTGGCTCCATTCCTCCTGTACTTCCTCCTTCTGAAGAAGAGGAAAGTCTCCCTCACCCAGTTCCACCACCTTATAACCCTCCTGCTCCTTTAGAATCTTCCCTTTTCTCCTTGACTAAGCCCCCTGAGTGCTTTCCACCTATTGCCTCTCTTTTGTGGCCATGGCAGGAGGAGGTAGCCTGGACTGAAGTTGTCCAGGGGCCTGATGAGTCAGCAGGAGTGTCTTTAGAAAGCCTCCAGGAGGCCTATCAGACTTACACCCCTTTGGACCTGACAGGTCCTGAAAATAGCTGTGCTCTTAATTTGGGGTTTGTGGCTTAGGTGGCCCCTGATATTAAAAGAAATGTACAAAAACTGGAAGGATTTGCTGGGATGAATATCAGTCAACCTTTAGAAATAGTCCAAAAAGTTTTTGACAATCCAGAGTTTGAAAAGCAAAAACAGGCAACTCAAGCAGTTGAACAGGCCACTGATAAAGCATCCAAAAGACAAGCAAAAATCTAGTGGCAGCCATCCAGGAAGCAAAGAAGGGAAGGCCACCATCACAGAAGAGTGACCAAGGAATCCCAGGTCCCCACTCGAAAGGCAAGAAAGGTGAAGAGGTTCCCTGGAGAAAAAACAATATGCTTATTGTAAGAAAACTGGGCACTGGAAAATGGAATGCCCATTACTAACAGAGGGAAAATCAGAAAAGAAAAAAGTTCTCACCCTCCCTGCAACAGAGGAGTCTGATGACTGACAGGACCAGGGCTCCATCTGTCTTGGCCCCTGGAAACCCATGGTGACTGCTACAGTGGGAGGCCAACCTGTATGCTTCCTAATAGATACCAGAGCAGAGCACTGAGTACTGCAGACACCCTTGGGCAGTGTCTGTAATAAGAGTGGCTGTACAAGGGGTTACTGGAGCTGTTCAAGAATATCCTGTCACACACTCAGGAGAAGTGAGTTTGGGACAGAAAAGAGTAACTCACTCATTTCTCGTGGTCCCAGTGTGCCCTTTTCTCCTCCTTGGATGAGACCTACTCCATAAGTTACAGGCCTCTATCTCCTTCTCAGCCCAGCAGGCTCACCTTATGCTGGAAACACCAAGCCCGCCACTGCCCCACTCCAGCTAAGTATCCCTCTGTAAGAGGGATATCTTTTAGTTTCACCATCCACTGGAGAATAACACCAATCCTCTCCTGTTGGACTTACAGACACTCTTTCCCTGAGTCTGGGCTGAGTCAAAACCCCCAGGACTGGCCAAGCACCATCTGCCAGTGGTTGTAGAACTCCTGACCACCACCTCTCTGGTCTAGAAAAAGCAATATCCTGTGAGTCAGTGGGTTAGACAGGGGATCAATCCCAATACTCAGTGACTGTTACAAGCTGGCATACTCACACCATGTCAGTTGGCCTGGAATACTCCATTTTTGCCAGTCCAGAAACCTGGAAAAAATGATTACTGGCCAGTACTGGACTTAAGGGAAGTTAAAAAATGTACAGTTACTGTCCATCCAATGGTCCCTAATCCTTACATTCTACTCAGCCTGCTCCTGCCAGAACATACAGTATACACTGTCCTTGACCTAACGGATGACTTCTTTGCTATTCTTCTGGCCCCAAGAGCCTACCAATCTTTGTTTTTGAATGGACAGATCCTGGCTTGGGAGACACCACCCAATTGACCTGGACTCAATTGCCTCAAGGTTTTAAAAATTCCCCGAATCTTTTTGAAGAAGCTTTCCAGCAGGATCTTATACCATTCCAAGCCAGTCACCCAATCGTACTCTTCTTCAGTACATAGATGATCTTTTATTAGCTACAGGACCTACTGACAGCTGCCTGCAACATACTAGGGACCTACTTTACCTCCTTCAGGAACTCGGATATCGGGTCTGCAAAGAAGGTCCAGCTTTCTCCTCCTAGAGTGTCCTACCTGGGGTATGAGACAAACCAAGAGGAAAGGGCACTCACCAGTGCCCAGAAGGAAACTATCCTATGAATCCCCACTCCCAACACCAAGAGACAGGTACATGAGTTCCTGGGGGCCATGGGATACTGTTACCTATGGATTTTAGGGTTTATGAGGATTGCCAAGCACCTGTACAGTGTTACAGGAGGGAATGGCCCACTAATTTGGACTGACACAGAGGAACAGGCTTTCCAAAACCTGAAAAGGGCATTAACTGAGGCCCCTGCTCTAGCCCTTCCAAATAACTCAAAGCCATTTCACCTTTTTGTCCATGAAAACTAGGGAGTTGCTAAAGGGATACTCACTCAGATCTTGGGGCCATGGTGATGCCCAGTTACCTATTTGTCTAAGAGAATAGACCCCATGGCCTCCAGGTGGCCCAGTGCCTGGGAGCCATAGCAGCCACAGCAAGCCTACTTCGGGAGTCTGATAAACTGACTTTAAGTCAAAACTTAACCCTTACAGCTCCTCGTGCCATAGAGACTTTGCTGTGAAGTGCTTCTGGCAAATGATTGTCAAATGCTCACATTTTACAGTATCAGAGTTTACTATTAGATCAGCCTTGTTTAACTTTCTCTCCCACAGTGTTTAAATCCAGTAACTTTACTCCCATATCCAGACTTCACCACACATGTCCATGACTGCCAACGACTGGTAGAGACCACAGAAACCGGCCGACATGATCTCCAAGATGTGCCCGTAAAGGAGGCAGACACCACTGTGGATACGGAGAGTAGCAGCCTCCTTGAGCGGGGAGTTCAAAAGACTGGTGCAGCCATCACCATGGAGATGGATATCCTGTGGGCCAAGTTCTGCCAGCTGGCACCTCAGCTCAGAGAGCTGAGTTGGTTGCCCTGACTCAGGATCTCCGATGGGGTAAGGACAAATGTATTAACATTTACACTAACAGTAGGTATGCATTCGCTACTGTGCATGTGCATGGAGACATCTATCAAGAGTGCAGGCTAGTCACCACAGCAGGAAAGATGATCAAAAACACAGAAGAAATTCTAGCCCTGCTTGGAGCCCTATGGCTCCCTCAGCAAGTGGCTGTAATTCATTGCAAAGGACATCAAAGGGAAGACACGGCCATTGCCCATGTTAATCAGAGAGTGGACTCTTTGGCCCTGGAGGCTGCATGGCTTCCAGTCATGCCTTTAACATTACTGCCTGCAGTGTTCTTTCCACAGCCTGACTTATGCAATCATACCGTATGCTCAGCAGAAGAAGTAAAACTGGCTTCGGATCTCCAGGCCAATAAAAATGAGGAAGGTCGGTGGCTTCTTCCTGACTCCAGAATCTTTGTACCCTGAGCTCTCAGGAAAGCTTTAATCAGTCGTCTGCATTCTACCACCCATCTGAGAGATGCAAAACTGGCCCAGCTCCTAAGTAGCCATTTCAAGATCCCTTGCCTTCAGAACTTAGCAGATCAAGCAGCTTTCTTGTGTGTGGCTTGTGCTTAGGTAAACACCAGGCAAAGTCCTAAACCCAGCTCAGGCCACTGCCTCTGGAGAAACTCATCAGGAGAAAAGTGGGAAATTGACTTTACAGAAATAAAACCACACCGGGCTGGGTACAAATACCTTCTGATACTAGCAGACATTTTCTCCGGAGGGCCTGAGGCATTTGCCACTGAAAACGACACTGCCACCATGGTAGTTAGGTTTTTACTCAATGAAATCATCCCTTGACATGGGCTGCCTGCTGCTATAGGGTCTGATAATAGACTGGTCTTCACCTCCTCCATTGATCATTCAGTAATGCATTAAACATTCAATGGAAACTCCATTGTGCCTATTGACCCCAGAGCTCTGGGCAGTTAGAACACATGAACCACATCCTAAAAAGTACTCTTACAAAATTGATCTTAGAGACTGGTGAGAATTGGGTAAGACTCCTTCCTTTAGCCCTTCTTAGAGTAAGATGCACTCCTTACTGGGCTGCTTTTTCACCTTTCGAAATCATGTGGTGGGGGACGCCACCTGTCTTGCCTAAAGCTAAGGGATACCCATTTAGCAGAATTATCACAAGCTAATTTATTACTCCTGCAGTCTCTCCAATGGATACGAGATATCATCCAGCCACTTGTCCGGGGAGCTCATCCCATTCCAGTTCCTAACCAGATGGGGCCCTACCACTCGTTTCAGCCAGGTGACCTGGTGTTAAAAAGTTCCAGGAAGAAGGACTAACTTCTGCTTGGAAAGGACCTCATACTGTCCTCACCATGCCAATGGCGCTGAACGTGGACAGCATTCCTGCTTGGATTCATCACTCCCGCTTCAAAAAGACCAACAATCCCAGCAGGAAACATGGGTCCCCAAGCCTGGGGCCAGGCCCCTTAAAACTGTGTCTAATTCAAGTGAAGTCATTAGATTATTATTTTTCTTAACCTCTCTTGTTTGTTTCCACCTGTTATGTACTCCGCACCTTACTATTCCTTACTCTTCACTTCTTTCATGACAGGACGTGTATTTGCAAACACTACTTGGAAGGCAGGAACCTCCAAGGAAGTCTATTTTGCATTCAACTTACGTGTTTTGTTCCCAGAACCTGCTCGTACCCACAAGGGAAAATGCAACCTGCCAGTCATGGGAGCAGGGAACGTCGACCTTGCTGCAGGATTTGGACACTCCAGGAGCCAGGCTGGATGTGGGAGCGCCAAAGGTGCACTTTTACTTCTCTCCTGGAAATCATCCTGACTCTAGTTGTCGAGATACTTATGAGTTTTTCTGCCCTAAATGGACATGTGTAACTTTAGCCACTTACTCTGGGGGATCGACCTGATCTTCAACTCTTTCCACAGCTCGTGTTTCCCATCCCAGACTGTGTACCAGAAAAAATAGTAATACTCTAACTATAACTGCCCATAAACCTAATTCAGCTCAATGGTATTATGGCATGTCATGGGGATTAAGGCTTCATATCCTGGGATTTGTTGTTGGAACTATGTTCATCATCCAGAAGAAAATCCTAATCTCATGGAGCCCTCCTAAGCCAATGGGGCCTTTAATTGATCTAGGTGACCCTATGTTCCAAAAACACCCAGACAAGGTCGATTTAACTGTCCTGCCACCATTCCTAGTTCCTAAACCCCAGCTGCAATGACAACGTCTCCAACCCAGCCTGATGTCCCTTCTAGGCAGGGAATATCACCTCCTTAATCTCACCCGGCCTAAACTAGCTCAAGATTGTTGGCTATGTCTAAATGCCAAACCCCTTTATTATGTGGGATTAGGAGTAGAAGCCATGCTTAAAAGTCGCCCTCTTTCTTGTCATGCACGGCCCTATGCCCTCACACTAGGAGACATGTCTGGGAACATTTCTTGCCTAATTAGTGCTGGATATAACTTATATGCTTCTCCATTTCAGGCTGCCTGTAATCAGTCCCTGCTTACTTCCTTAAGTACCTCAGTCTCCTACCAGGCACCTAATAATATCTAGTTAGCCCGCACTTCAGGTCTCACTCACTGCATCAATGGGACTGAACCAGGACCTCTCTTGTGTGTGTTAGTTCATGTAGTTTCCCAGATATATGTGTACAGTGTGCCAGAAGAACAACTTCTCATCACTCCCCATGAATTGCATCCCAGGCTTTGACGAGGCCTTCCGCTCCTAGTACCCCTCCTGGCCAGCCTTAGCATAGCCGGATCAGCAGCCATCGCCATGGCTGCCCTGGTTAAGGGAGAAACTGGACAGGTGTCCCTGTCTCAACAGGTAGATTTAAGCAACCTCCAGTCAGCCATAGATATACTGCATACCAGGTACAGTCTCTGGCTAAGTAGTTCTTCAAAACTGGTGAGGCTTAGATCTGTCATTCCTCTCCCAAGGAGGTTGATTCACAGCTTTCAGAGAAAGTTGTTTCTTCTGCACCAATCAGTCTGGGGTCATAAAGGATACTCTCCAAAATGTTCAAGAAAATCTAGATAGATGCCAACAAGAATGAGAAAATAACATCCCCTGCTATCAAAGCATGTGTAACTGGAATCCACGGCTAACTACTCTAGTCACTGGGTTAGCTGAACCACCCATTCTCCTCCTGCTGTTAGGCTTAATCTTTGGGCCATGTATATTAAACTGGTTTCATAACTTTGTAAAGCAATGCATACCTTCTGCCAAACTTATGTATCTTAAAACCCAATATGACCCCCTTGTTCTAAATGAGGAATCAATGATTTGACTCCCCAAAAACACAAGTGGGGAATGTAATACCTAACATTGTTTTTAATATGAATAGACTCACCCTTAGCTGAGAAAAGCAGACTAATGCCATTTGGCTCCTTCATTTACAAGACATCAAGGGCTCCTTACCCACCCCTTTTCCTCAAGGACTTTAACTTGTGCAAGATTCTCAACATATCAAAGACTACAATTAACTGATAACATGCTGAGGAAAGGGATGTCCACAGCTCCCAGCAATTTGCTCGGAGATGGTACCATAAGGCCCCCATGTTTTTCTGGTAGATAATGCCAAGGGCCCCCTCACCTATCACCTTGTGATGAATTTAAAGCCCCTGCACCTGGAACTGTTTGTTTTCCTGTAACAATTTGTCTTTTTAACTTTTTTGTCTGCTTTGTCTTCTGTAAGATTGTTGCAACTAGAATTCCCCCTCCTCTCTCTAAACCAAAGTATAAAAGAAAATCTAGCCCCTTCTTTGGGGCTGAGAGAATTTCATGCGTTATCTTTCTCTTGCTCACTGGCTAATAAAGGACTCTTGAATCCATCTCAAAGTGTAGTGATTTCTCCCTAACTTGCTCAGTTACAACAGTTTGCAGGACAAAGAAACCTGGCACACATGGTACCTCAGACAATTTGCCTTCTCACTTGCAGAAAATATCTAGAAGTTGGATAATATTGAGAGAGAAGTTATGTAGATAAGATGGATTCTTGCTAAAACTACTTTAAGCAAAGAAACAGACTGAAATACCAGGCTGCAGGCAGATTTTTAAAAAAACCTGCACAAACCTGCAGTCCACTCATATAAAGGAACACAGCCTGTCAAAGAAATCCTTTTGTATTTTTTTGGCCTAAAACATTCCTACAGGTATTCTGATAAAATATGAAGAAGATTCTGCATAAAAACATTTCTCTTCCACAAAAAAATCTCTATTTCTTCTACCCAGTGTGCTTCCGTGTGTTCTTATGAACACTTTTGCAGTCATGTGGATTCACCACTATATATATCAGTCTGCTCTTGTGAGGTATCATCAGTTTTTTCTCTGACTGCAAATAATAATAATAATAATAATAATAATAATAATAATTATGACTGTACATGCTAAGAGTGAAGTCCAATTGACAACTTAAGCAAAACTTATTCACAGCACAGATAGGAGACAGGATGGGTTTGTCACTATGAGGCAGGTTCTGATGTTTTTATGAATTAAGAAAAGAGTATGCTTACTAGTCTTGAAAAAGTACTAGTTGGCTTGGCTCAGAACCTTGACCCAAGACTGAAAGGTAGCTGAAATAAAAATTTATAGAGGCTCAGCTCACAGTGGAAAGCATATCCAGAAAAAAAAAAGAAGAAGAAAATAAAAGTGTTCATCAGAGCACACTGAAGCCCCCTGGGTAAAATGAATAGAGACTATTTTCTGGAAGTATGTGCTTTATTTAAAGAAGAAAAATGTTTTTATGCAGACTCTTCTTCTTTTATCAGATTATTTTTGGTATGTTTTAGGCAAAAAAAAATACAAAAGGGTTACTCATTAGGCTTTGTTCCTTTATATGAGTGGACTGAAGTTTTGTGCAGGGTTTTAAGACATCTGCCTGGAGCCTGGTATTTGAGTCTGTTTCTTTGTTTCAAGTAGTTTTAACAAGAATTCATCCTATCTACATAACCTTTTTCTCTCAATACTATCTAACATCTAGATATTAACTTCAAGTGAGAAGGCAAATTGTCTGAGGTACTTTCTTCATCCTGCAAACAATCCAGATATTTGTAAGCATTGTAATGTTGACCATGCCCTCTTAGCACATTGGACTTGTCTATAGTGAACATTTCTCAAAAGTCAGAGAAACAACTGCCCAGGAAAGCCTCAGAAGAAACTTCCAGATGTTCCAGCTTTTCTTCTATCCCCTATCCAGAGACTCCTCTAGTCACTTTATGATCCTCAGCTTCTTCAATTATCCCAATCAATCCTCCATTAAACTGCTACCCCTAAAGAAAATGCCCAATAAACATGGTGCTTCTAAATTCCTGGTTCCCTTTTAATTACAAGACTTTAAACACATAGATTGGGACACAGAAAAGTATTTTGATAACCTGGATGAATACAGACAGGTTTTCCAAAATGTTATCCAAGTTTTTCATTTTGCATGGCAAAATGTTGTCATTCCTAAGCCAAATCTGAAGTATTTCTGAGGAAAAGGAAGCCCTACAGGCAACAGAGAGTTTCAGGGACAAATGGCATATTTCATATAGCCACCCAAAGAAGAAAACCTGTCCAAAAAAAAAAAAGTGGAAAAGTATAAGCCCCATTTCCAATAAGAAGGGAGACATTGCTCTTACAAATGCTAACTAAAGGCCTACTGATTTAATGGAAGAGTGGAAACAAAGACTTTCCAATGTGAATATTAAAAAGCTTTCAAGAAACTGGAATCAAATCTCTCAATTGACCTAAACTGGCCATATTGAAATAAAAACCAAATTAAAATACTTCAGACTTTATGAAAAGGGTGAAAGGGTGAGAGAGGATTCTGTGGATTTTGAGAAAAAATCTTATCTCCTGATTTAAATAAAATACAGATAATCTTAAAAGACCAGTTTATTACTCAATTTTTAAATCTGAAGGTAACTTCAAAAGCAGGCTATGCTATGGGATACCACTGTAGAAAAACTCTCGTGGGGTGGCATTCCTGGTCTTTTACAATAGGGACCATAAAGAGGCCCAGGAAGGGAGGGAAAAACAAGAGTCAGACAAAGCACAAGTGACTGAATTATAGGTCTACAAAATCCAGGAGTTTTGAGCTGGACCTTCTAACTTCTCCAAGTTTGGCCATCCAGGACTGTTCAGGAAGAACTGCAGGAAAAACAAAAGGATGTCACCTCAAACCTATCCAGCCAGTGGTGGTGACAACTGGAAGGTGGAATGTGTGCAGGGACATAGGTTGCTTTCCAGGGCCAGATTTTAGAAGGTCCAGTAAGACTTGTGCATCCCAGGGCTCAATTCAGGTTCATTTTTTGTATTCTCACCATGAACCACATGTACACATGTAGAAAATTCTCATTGTGACATATCACAAAAAGTTACTTTCCTCATGGCCAAAAACTTGAGGAAGGCACACAAAAATTGAAGGTAGAAACAAAGTGTAAGAAGGAAATTAAAATAGCTCTCCACAGTGACAACCAAAATTAGTTGCCCACTGTAACACTGGTGTTTGGGGTCCTCATGTACTGGGAAATGGAAGAATGTGATGACTGATCTTGGAAAAAGATCAGCTTGGCTTTGGACTTTTGTTTGGGACCAAACAAGTTCTGACATGAAAAGTTGACCCATGACCTTGACCCATGACTAACAAGTGCTAATGTAAAAGCTTAGTCCACGACCTTGACCCACGACTAATCAGAGACTGACGTGATAATTTATACCAGTTCTTGTTGTATTCCAAAGGGTTCCCAGAAAAAAAAAGGGCCCACTAAAACTTATTGTCCCCCACCGTGTACTTCCTCCACCTGAAAAAATAGCGACTATATTTGATAGTCCATTGCTTATACAAAAGAGGAGCGTGTTTCAATGTTGTTGTTTCAATCAGTTTCTTTGTGAGCATATCTTTGTGCACAAAGAACAAAGATATGTCTATGTTGGCCTGCGTTTCTTCATATCAGTGGGCTGAAGGTTTGTGCAAGTTTACTAATATGTGTCTGTAGGATCTTTTTTGCAAGCTGGATCTTTGTTTCTAGAAGTTATACCAAGGGCCCATTCTAACTACCTGACTATTCTCTACTGTTAGGGAGAGACCCACCCTAAATACCTAACTAACTGCTGTTAGGGAGAATTGATCTTTCCAGCTACTTACTGTTAGGGAGGGGGTTTGTACAACAAAATACAACAGCTGGAACGCCACCTGAGGTCAGGATAATATTTCCAGAAACACAGTGTTTTCATAAGTGGTTTCATTTGCAGTACCATTTGGAGTTTGAGTTCCTCTACATGAGATGAAAAAATTTGGCTTATCAAAATATCTGTGTTAAAATGAGATTAGCTGAGGCAATAAACAGCTTAAAAATTCTGAGGCTGTGGACATGCCCTGATAACTGAGGGCTATAGGTACGCTAGAGAAGTTGTGGGTTCATGGGGCTTTGCTTTGCTTAACTTCCTTAGGCTTAACCCCACAAACATAAACACCCTTTGATTATGAGTCCACGATGTACTCTCTTTACCTGGCAAAAGTTGTAGAATAATTGCCTACAACAGGGTATTGTTACATACATCACAATATTAATCCTTTTATGTTTTCTACTTAGCTGCAGCTGCAGATTTCTGAGCGGATCACAGGAATTAACAGGGATATTATAAAATATAGGCAAATTCTAAAGACAACTAATGAGAGTAGAAGATAATGGCCAATGTAAGATTTGAGATAAATTTTTCTCTTTTCCTTGTTCATTGCTATAAAAAACAAATATAATAGGCTTGAGTTGATAGCAAAATACTCCATAAGGTAATAGTTAAATTAATTATTGGTATAAAATGCAGGCCAAATAATTATTCTCAAATAGCCTTTGTACATTGGCTTTGATGAAACTCTTTCTGATGAGGAACCTCTGATAAGACCTCTTAAAGCCGAGCACAACCATGGGTTTTTCTTCCAAATACCTACAAGTTGGGTAAACTTTTCACATGTTGAGGTCCAAAAAAAAAAAGGGGGGGATTTCTGAGCATGTTAAAAATGACCTTCTTTGATATTTGGAGTTTTCTAAAGACTGTTGCAAGGTCTAAAAAGGCCTTTCATTTATAGCTTATTTATAATGACTTCTAGCCCTTTTCCACCTTCTGGCTTTGGGAAATACTGCCTCTGGCTAGAAAAAATAGTGAAATTCTTAAGGTAAATATGGATGCATACAGTGCTTGTAGGCCAGCAACATTTTTCTCAACATCCCGTGCTTGTTATTTAATATTGGTTTCCCCTTAAGGGAGACCAAGAGTTTATCATGCAGCCATTCAGATGGATGCTTCTTTACGGGCTAAAATATCTCTACCTAGTAATAAAGCAGAAATTTCAGGAATTATTAAATTGATATGACTAAATAGAAGGCTGTTTCAACCATAACTAATAGGCTGAGAAAATATTGTATAAAGGACTTTGCTGACACATCCATCGTTGTCACATTGTGGGAAGAGAGAAAGCCTCGATTGGAAAGCAGAACAAACAGACCTGCTCCAGTTTCCAGAAGGAAGTCTACTTTCCTCCCTTCCACCTCCAGAATCACCCAAGGATTTTGAAGAGTATGGAACCTGAAGAGTATGGCAGCTGTTAGAGCTGGGGAATTGATCTCCAGGAACTGTCAGTCCTGCCGGACCCTTTGTGAGACTGGTCCTGGGCTTAGTGATGTATGCCTCTTAAATTAGCACACACTTCAGTGCTCACCACCGTAAGTTGGACAGTGTTGAGGTGGCTTCCTATTGTTGTCTCAGCATTTCTTGCTAAATTGTTCTGTTTTACCACATTGATAGCAGTTAGCAGGTGCCACCCTGGGGCCTGCATTTTTAGAAAACTCTATTGTGTTAGCTAGAGTCTCTGTTCTTTTCTTGTTTTTACTCTTCTTTTTCTATGCCTCCTCATGTTTCCTATTGTAAAGTCTGAAGTAGACACATTCGGGACATTCTTTAGGGTCTTATTGAGATGATAAAGCTAGCTTGACTTACGGAGACAGCAAGGAAAGGGTCCCTGGAAAACCACCAGTCTACATGTTTGTGTCTCATTTATATATAACACATAAGCAGCCTGAAAAAAATCAGGTTGCAGATACCAATAAGATAATTAATAAAGGCGGCTGCATCATGAGATTCATATCTTCACAGACAGAAGAACCTTTAGTCAATTCAGATAAAAATCTTGCACAAAACTCTGCCTCACTGTGATAAGAAAATGAGCCCTGGCACAAAAATATCCTTGCCTTCTGTATAATCATTTGGCTTCCAAGAAGCTCCTGATAGGTCATGGGATGAGTTCAGCAGCTTCTACCAATTATGACTACACCTCCTGATTATTTTTAGGGAAATTTCTTGGGTTAAGCTTTCTAATTATTCTCAGGCCAAGACCCCAGGCCCAGCTGAATCACATGGCCTTCAAAAGAGTGCATCGACTTAAAGCATTTCTTTCTCATGCTAGTTCATAATAACCCTGAACCTCAACCTCATAGTGGGAAACACATTTGCACCCTTCTTTTCACTGGCAGAGAGTTTTCTTCTTGTGCTTTTTTCTTTTTCTTTTTTTTTTTTTTTTTTAATCTCAACTTTGTTTCTGAGCCTCTTAATTTTTTTTTTGAACTAAGACAAAGATCTTTGGATATAATCACAGGCAAAGGGATACCTTTACATCTTGTTGCATTGGTGAGACTACAACATATATTGATGCATGGACTGAGAAGAAAATAACTCAGAGGGGTAAAAATAGAATTTAAACTTTTGTATTCATTTAAAAAATGTCTTCTTTGTTTCAAGAATTTTTTTTTTCATTAAGAGCCTGGCAATCACATGAGATTTAAAGGAGATCCTAAGGAAACTGAAGTTTCAGCTTCAGGCTACATCACAGTGTTACCCGATTGCCCTGAGACTAATTCTGTTCTGTGACAGCTCATCTGGACTTGGCTCAAGGATTTCCCATTTTTATCTATTGAATTTATAATTTTGATTTTCACAGCTATAATGCCTTTCATATTGTATGCAATGCTATGGGCATTTTTGCAGACTAGGTGTATACAGACTTGCTTAATACACTCACTTGGTGTGTTAGTAATTATGAATGTAATTTAAAAAGGTTTATTTTTGTGATTTCCCTGAAACAAGTGGAACTCAAGATTTCAGTATAAATTTTTACCTATAAACGCCTTTTTGTCCCTCAGTAATAGACATTCATGGCACTGTATGGGTAGGATTTGACCCCAAGTAAGTACCTTTTCCTTTATTAGGAATTTTTACAAACATATTATTTTGCTCCACATAAAAGTTCCATCATGAGACAAGTTCATTTGTGCCTGTTGGGAGACATGCAGTGGAAACAGTATATCAAAACCCAAATCCCTCTTTCTAACTTATGAATAAAAAGAATTTTGAGTCAGAATTTTTAAGCTAGCATTTCTAACCTTACATCACCACCTAGTGAAATGAGATTTCTTTTCTACCTGGAGCCTTGGCAATTCATTGTCCAAAACTTAGATTTTTCAAATTATTTTCCCATTTACATTCCACTATCAGTGGTTAGGCCCCATGCCCTATCTGTAGACAGGTAGACTCCATTATTAAGGGAGAAAGACAATGTTACAGGACATATTTTAGCTTCTTTGCTTTCCCCATGAAGGACCATTCAGCCATTCTGTTTCTACAGCTTTGTGCCACCTTTTCTATGCTGCACTAATTTTGGATTTAAAATGTTTGAAAGTCATTCTGTCTCATTCTCTGAGATTCTGATGTTTCACTGAGAACATAGTTAGAAAAACCAAAGTTAGTAGGAAGACAATTCCTCTATTAAAATGGTTTGAACAAATTTTACTACTATGTAACATCTCCAAGGCCTCTGGGGTGAATTGCAAGCCTTTGGGGCTCAGTGGGTCTCGGGCAAAAGCAGGGAAGAAAAGTAGGGATTTGCACAGGTGAGTGTCACTAGTGCTGCTGACTAGCTCCTCCAGATTCATGAGTAAAGGCTATACTTCCATTTATGGGCAGCACCTATGACCATTTGGGGACACCAATGAGACAGAGGAAAAAGATGAAAAAGTATATCTTAACTCTTTCTATTTATCCTGGGTAACAACGAAAGGAGGAAGGCATCTGAGTGATGCCTTATTTCCTCTCTGTTTCTAGATGGCAACAAAGCAACTGTAGACTGCACTCCCCTTGAATGCACTTGGAAGCACTGTGAGTCCATTGACCCTGAGTCTCTAAATTTAAAAACAATAATAATAATAATATTCAATTGACAACAAGGTGGCCATATTCCTGACAGAAGACCTGGCCTTCCCAAAGAAGCATAATTTCAGTAATATCTAACAACTAGGTCTTTTTGCTCTCTAAACAACCTAGATTTTGTAAACATTGTAAAATTTCCCCTGCCACTTTGGGAACCATGCAAGGTGAGTCTACCAAAGTTAAAGAGTCAAATCTCTAGAGAACTGCCAAATGCATTTTCTGAGTGCCCAATCTGTCTCCTTTATCTGAGACTCAGAATAGGCATATAATAACCCCTATGGTTGTGCATTCCCAGGAAATCTTCAACTTTACTGTTGCCAATATAACAAATGCACAATGAACATGGTGCTACTAAGGTTTAAATTTCCTTCTCACTGCAGTAAATGTACACATAAAGCCAGACTTAAGGCAGTTCCCTGGTAGACCTACACAGGCTTTCCAAAATTTCAATCACGTTTTTCATCTTATCTGCAGAAATGCAGTGCAACTATTAAGCCACATTTTAACTACTGCTGAAAAACAGGCAGCACTACAGGCAGCATTACAGGCAACAAAGGAATTTGAAGATGAACAACTGACATCACATAGTCATTCAAAAATAGACACATTTGAAAGATGAAAATGAGTGAAGAAAGACAGAATTACTATTTCCAACAGAAATAAAAATACTGCTGTTTGGCCATCCTAATTGAAGCCTTAGTAAACACATAGCTGAATGGAAAAGAGAACACTTTCTACTGTGCATATTAACAGACTTCCAAAGAACCAGAATAAAACATGTTAATTACTCTAAACTGCCCTTGTTGAACCACAAACCAGAAAAATATCTCTCAGCCTCTTTGGAAAGGCTGAGAGAAGCTTTAGCAAAACTTACCTCTCTATGTCCTAATTCAATCAGGAGTTAGATAATGTTAAAATACTAGTTTATTTCTCAGCCATCTTCTAATATCAGAAAAAAAAAAACTACAGGAGTAGGCCTTGGGATCAGATAGCACTTTGGAAAACTTCCTGGAGTGGCTTTCTGATCTTTTAAAACAAGAACTGGAAAGAGGAGACCTAGGAAGTAGAGAGGAGACACAAGAGATTGAAAAAGGCATTACTCACCATATCACAGGCCTGCAAGATCCAGAATCCCCAACATGCACCTGCTGATTTCTACTAGTGTGACAAGCCATGGCACTTTAAAAGGAATTGCCCAGGCAGTAAAATAATATACCTTAATGTTGTTCAGCCTGTGAGGGAGATGAGTGAAAGAAGAAATGTCCCCAGAGACATAGGTCACCAGGTCCAGCATGTGTATCCCACATTGTTGAGCAGGAATAATTGATACCAAGCTCTACCTGACACTGTCTAGAGGATTCAAGTAATTCTTGAGGCAAAATGGAAATTAAACAACAACGACAACAAAAAGAACAACATTTTTCTAAATTCTAGAGCCTGTTTCCCTCTTCTTCTCTCCAATCCAGGGTTCTCCTCCAATAGTGAAGTGTGTTAGCTAGCTTGCCTTATACAGACAGAAAGACAAGTATCTCCAGAAACTTCTGAGCCCACTGGTCACTGCCTCATTTCCACATAAGATAAAAAGCAGCCTGGAAAAAACATTCAAGCTGCAGGCACCAATACATGAATTAGAACAGAGAGTTGTGTCTGAAGACATGCCCACAGCTGCACAGATAGAAGAACCTCCAGCTCACTCAGATACTTCTGGAAACTTCAAGCTTACTCAAATGGGAAGACAAGGCCTGCAATAGAAATGGCTTTGTCCATTTTATAATCAGTGGGCTTCCAGAAATGTTTCTTTTCATTTTGTGAACATAAACAGAGTGGGAGAGTGGGAGCAAGTGCCTTCCAGGGAACACTTTTATTTTCTTCTTGGATTGTGAGCCCCACATCTCTGAATCATTACTTCAGCCTCAGATTAGTTCTGGACAAAATCCTGGGCCGCGGTTTCACTTCAGCTTCTGAAGAGTTGTTCGCTAAGCTGAGTAGCCTCTGTGAATATTGACTTTTGCCACTAATAGGTACTGAGCTAAGGTCTCAGGCTAAGCTTTCTGATTGGACTAGGATCTAAGGACCCAGGCAGAATTAAGTCACACATTTTTTAAGACAGCTTACAGACTAAGTCCATTTCTTACCACTCACAACACAAAAACCCTGAACCCAAGTTTCATATTGCTTAACCCATTTTGACCACATCACTGCTGTCATTGAGCTGTTTTCTTTTGCTTCTTAAATTTTCTCTTCAACCTTAGTGCTGTTTAGTCTTCTAAAATGTGTCTGTGATTCTTATTCTTCTAAAACATAGAAAACAAACCTCCAGTATTAACTTAGATAAGTAGAGACTGTTATGTGTTTGTGCACTGGTGAAATAAGAATAGCAAGATTGTGATGGGCTTCCTGGGAATGCACTAATGCTCTGCTAAACTATCTGGCAAAAATTAAAACAAAACAAAACAAAACAAAACAAAACAAAACAAAACTGTTGATTATCAAAGTCTACTGCTCAGCTCTTTCAGATTTCAATATGGTACCTGAGTCTAGTCTTATTAGAAGAGACCAACACACAAGGTCAGGAATCAATCCCATTTTTCTTGACAGTTAAGAAGATTCTTGGGCGTTACCTGATTTTTCAGATGGCAGGTACTTCGGAACAGAGAAGTAGCCAATCTTTTATACCATGTCATAGTAGAAACTAAAGCAGATAAAACTCACTGCTTAACTTAAGAAGCTGGTACTCACAAAAATTTAACCAGCTAAACAAACCTTGCTTAAAGCACAAGCCCTCGGTTTTTCCATAGTAAAGGCATTAATCTCTGTGTATCAGGAAGAGAGAAAATAGACCTTGAAACCTGAGATGAGGCTTGAGGTCGAGCTCCACAACTAGTGGTTTACCTAAGGAAGAAATTTAGCTTGGTTTCTAAAAAATGGACAGCCTACTTCTCAGCAGTTGCATCGGTGACATTGTTGGTGTCAGAAGTCATTAGTTTCACTATGAAACTAACATGCCTGATGGCACACCACACAGCATAGCAGGACTGCTGTTTCCTTAAAAAAGTCTCTTGTGAACTGACAATTGCCTCCTCAAATGTCAAGCTTTGATGCTAAAGAGATCTGCAGCCCATTTGAAAGCCTGTCCTTGCCTGAACCCAGCGACTTTCTACCAGGGGAAACTTGAGAAGATGAGCATGATTGTGAACAGGTATCGGTGTAAACTGGGGAAATAAGTTATACACATCCGTGTTTATATTCTCTGTAAGGTAAAATTAATAAAAATTATTAAAAAGCTATCGGCTTAAATAAAAGTGGAGATTTATGCTATAGGTATATTCAAAAGACATTTCTGTTTTTCTCCTCATAAATCTTGTTTTCTTGAAAAAGTTTTTTCTCTCAGTCAGCTAAATTACCTTTATCCACTCTACCACAAATTGTCTTTTGTGAGAAATCTGTATTTCTTATGTAGCCCTTGGAATTAGAAGTGAATAATACCCTCTCAAAATCTCTCTCTTATCTCTTTTTTCAAGCTATGCTTTTTCATTTCTTTTCTTTGTGTGTGTGTGTGTGTGTGTGTGTGTGTGTGTGTGTGTGTGTGTGTGTGTGTTTGGGAGTCTCACTCTGTCACCAGGCTGGAGTGCAGTGGTACACCCTTGTATCATTGCAATCCCTGCCTCCTGGGATCAAGTGTTTCTCCTGTTTCCAAGTGATTCTCCTCTCTCAGCCTCCCGAGTAGCTGAGACTAAAAATTGTACACAATCATGCCCAGCTAATTTCTGTGTTTTTAGTAGAGTCAGGGTTTAACCATGTTGGCCAGGGTTGTCTCAATCTCTTGACATTCTGCTCCCCCAACCTGGGCTTCCTGAAGTGCTGGGATTACAGGTGTGAGCCATCGTGCCCAGCCTCAGTGAGGCTTTTTTATTAGGCCCTGGAAACTATTCATAGCACGCTTCTTAAAGGGCCTCAGCAAGAGGTCAATAATCCAATTGGGAAACTGGTAAAATAAAATTTTATAGCCCCTGGAACTTCTGTTTCTCTGTATTGTTATGTGTGTGTTATGTGTAATTTTTTTAAAAAAATATGATTCATTAACACAGTGAAGAATAAGTACTTGAAGTAAATATTTTGCTGAACAAGAAAATAAAGGCTTTTGCACTTTTCAGTTCACGTGATTTTAACTTATGGAAAACAAAGACCACCTAAGGCCTGAAGACATACAAAAATAAACACTCCCTTACCAATGCTGTCATAAATCAGATTTGTCTGCACCCAGCCCATAATTTTATAAACTCACAAGGTCTTACATTCAAGTTAATTGTTAAAAGGTATTATTATAATGTGTAATTGAGAATATCGAATATAAATTTAATCACCAGGTGTGGTACAAGAGTAAAATGTGTTTGTAGTAAAAATAAATTATAGAAAGGCATGGAAATGTGCATTTTGCCTAGAGTTAAAGGATTTTCTTTAATTAACTAAAGTAAATCTAAATGTTTACAAAGCTGTGAAAAATAACTGTCAAAAATTCGATATCGCCAAAGAAAACTCTGTAACCTAGTAACTAGATTCAAAAGTGTATTATTATGTTTATTTCTTCAGTTAAGCATTGAAATGAAAGCACAACGAAAATTTCTTGAAACACTAATCTTTCTTTAGCAAATTTGTAAAAGGTTGGTAAAGTGTTGTAGTAACTTTGTGAAAATCTCACTTCATGGTCAAACTTTGTAAGGTTAAACATAATTTTACATAAGGTTTCATTAAGCTTAGGGTTAATATTAGGAGAAGATTAATTCCAGGATAAAATTTGTCTTCCTGAAAGAGATTATTACATAATAGTGAAGGCTGATAAAACATTTCTGCCCTTTCAAATATTTCTACCTATTGTATTTTGGCAAAACAAATGACTTATGGAAATCTGGAATTGCATTTCATAATATTAAGTGTCTTAATCCTCTAAAATGTTTGGCAGGCTTCCCAGCATAAAATTTTAATTTCAAGGATGAGTCTTCTGAAACCTATATTTTTGGTGCTTCAGAGGGTCCCTGGGGCATAAAAGAAAAAGTTAAACATATTTATAAAACATATTTAAATACATGTGATTTTGATGTTAATATTTTATTTTTTTCAGAATATATTTCAGTGAGTCATATTAACACAAGTATCAAAACCATATAGTGTTCTTAATGTTCTTAATCTCTGAATATGTGCTATCAATTTTAATTAAAATTATTATGTTAAGCTATTGTAAACCACAGACATAACCAAATATCTTTGTCTATTCTGTTTCTAACCACCCTAGATATGTTGTCATTTACAAACATTTAATCTCCCTCAAGAATAATGCTTTATAATTATCTGTAGAAGTTTTCCAGGTCTTCTCAACTGCAGGTTTTTTATAACAGAAAAATGCACAGAACTTAGGAATAGCTAAAATGTTATAATGTCAAGCAGGACAAATGTTAAAATAGACTAAAGCAGCAGAAGAATGAAGCAATCTCTTTACCTTTTGTTTGGAATATTTCTGATTCTTGTTTTGTTTTTTAAAGTCTGGAACACTTTCTCTTAAACTAGATACAGTTTTTAACGCTGTCATAGATATACTCCTGTTAATAAAACTTGGAAAATGCTATTTTTCCCTCTGTGCCTGGTTCCTCTAAAATTTGGAAACTATGTGTGATTATTCTTAACTTACAACAATATAATTGTTTGAATCAGTGCAACAAAAAATGTATTTTCATTTGCAACATAACCAAATAGAAAAGCTGGTTGATTTTCTAAGGCTTTGACTGGAAGAGTGTGTCCTCTTAAATGAATTAAATTTGACCTCTAGAAACAATAAAAGCCCCTTGGGAAAACTGGCCTTATACTTTGTTTACATACACAATCCCAATACTGGATTTCTAACCACTTTGTAAGTAAAAAAAACAAAAAACAAATAAACAAACAAAAAAAACCAAACCAACAAACAAAAAAAACCTGCCACTTTGTTTCAGGCCCAGGAACTTCATGCACTTGGAGCCTCAAAAAACAGAGGAGTTTACCCAGGTGATATGTATCTAAGAGTACAAACCTATGGCTGGGCTCAGTTTTATAATGTCTTATTTAAGATTCCTTGTAGAATAGAGTTTCATCAAAAGCCAATGAGGAAAGCACATGTAAAGTTATTTCTTGCAGCACTATACAAAAATAGTCTGGCTAAGTGTAAGACAAGTCTGTTTTGCAAACAACTCCCTTTTATTGTGATGTATTTTTAACAAAAATCGGGACTATAAGAAATATATATGTTTCACCGTCTACTACACCTCTATCACTAACTTCTCATCTCATCTTTCAGTTTTAATGACCTTTTTTTTTCTTTGAGCCAACTGGTGACGTCCAGCTACAGTTCTTGGAAAACAGAAAAATATGAGTAATAGAGAAATCCATAACAATATTCTAATTTTGTGCAAGCATGAAAGCATTCCACAAATATTTTCAGGTAATTAAAAAATAGGGTAACTGTAACAGAGAATTTTTGTTTTGAAAAATAAAGTCAAGAAAGGTAAGTAAACCCAAGTCTCATGTAACCAAATCTTAACACATATAAATAAAGCAGCCTGTTATCTGAGCACATCAGCAGCCTTGAGGTATTTAAGGTATTCTCACTCTCCTTGTGTAGTTGTGATGTGTTTTCTAATAATCCAAACTATCTTTTTATTGCCTAAAGTCTATCATGCTTTAATATGTAATGCAAATAAAACCATTCATTAACATGCCTTTCTTCTACAAATACCTAAGCCAACTCTCAGTAGAATCCTACCTACTGTTTTCTACACGACACTCTTCTCCAGCAGCAAGTAGCTGGAAAGACCAATGCCCAATTTCCTAAGAGCAGTTACAGTTTTCATTTCTATGGGAGGACAAAGACAACTTAGTTAGCTTTTCCTATGTAAAGAGCAAGGAAAAGGTCCCTGGAAGACCCCAAGTCCATAGGTAAGGGCCTGATTCCAATATAACATTATAATCAGACCAAAAAAAAAAAAAAAGGTGTGGGCACCAGTAAGTGATCTAACACACAAGGTTATGCCTGATAACATGGCTGCAGTGACACAGATAGTAGAACCTGCCATCCATTCAGATAAAAGCTTTTACAAAACTCCGACTCACTCAGATGGGGAAACAATGCCTGGCATAGAAATGCTGTTCTCTGTATACTCAGAGAGCTTCCAAAAAATAAAGTTTCTTTTTTTTTTCCTGTGGACATAAATCCAGTGGGATCTAGTGGGTACCAGCTGGATTCTTTCTTTTTGTTTTTGACTGCTTACTCAACCCATGTGAATCATCACTTCTGTCCCTGATTGGTCCTGAGCCAGCATCCCACGAAAAGTTCTCATTTTAGCTCATGATAGGTCCTGGGCCAAGCTAAGCAGTGATTACAAATTATCCCTTCAGACAGCTCCCAGGCAGAGTGCTTGGGCTAAGCTAACAAGTCCTGGGCCTGGGCAAAGCTAAGTCACACATTCTCCAAGACAACTTGCAAACTAAGCATATATCTTTATTTTTTAGGCCATAAAAACCTTACACTCCAGTGGATGACTTATTCAAGCTTATAGCTCTGCTGACAGAGAGCTTATTTTGCCACTTATTTAAACTTTTGCTCCAAACACTTTCCTGTGTTTACAGTCATTAATCTTAAATGTAAAATAAAAGACTCATGGTGTTATCTCAAATGAAAGAAAGGCTGTTATATCTTGATGCATTGCTAAAACCACAATATTATCTGAACCTATGACATGATTTGCAGCTTTCTTTTGATGTCAGGGTCTGCTTGAGTAATAAACTTTTCTCTAAAGATTAACTCTCTCTTAACTCAATAGGGATATAGAAAAATGTGTTTCACTAAAGCATCTCTCAGGATGTTAAAAAAGGCTAGATAATTTTTATGTGGTTTCAACATATTATGAGTAGTATAGAGTAATTATGAAGTTTTGTTCTGTTTCTTCATAAGCCTTCATGTATGTTCTCTCTCTCTCTCTCTCTCTCTCTCTCTCTCTCTCTCTCTCTCTCTCTCTATATATATATATATATATATATATACAGGAGTATATATATAGGAGTATATATATACAGGAGTATATATATACAGGAGTATATATATACAGGAGTGTATATATACAGGAGTATATATATACAGGAGTGTATATATACAGGAGTATATATATACAGGAGTATGCATATACAGGAGTATGCACATACAGGAGTACGCATATACAGTGGTATGCACATACAGGGGTACGCATATACAGGGGTATGCACATACAGGGATACGCATATACAGGGGTATGCACATACCGTGGTACGCATATACAGGGGTATGCACATACCGTGGTACGCATATACAGGGGTATGCACATACAGTGGTACGCATATACAGGGGTATGCACATACAGTGGTACGCATATACAGGGGTATGTACATACAGGGGTACGCATATACAGGGGTATGCACATACCGTGGTACGCATATACAGGGGTATGCACATACCGTGGTACGCATATACAGGGGTATGCACATACAGTGGTACGCATATACAGGGGTATGCACATACCGTGGTACGCATATACAGGGGTATGCACATACAGTGGTACGCATATACAGGGGTATGCACATACAGTGGTACGCATATACAGGGGTATGTACATACAGTGGTACGCATATACAGGGGTATGTACATACAGGGGTACGCATATACAGTGTTATGTACATACAGGGGTACGCATATACAGTGTTATGTACATACAGGGGTACGCATATACAGGGGTATGTACATACAGGGGTACGCATATACAGTGTTATGTACATACAGGGGTACGCATATACAGTGTTATGTACATACAGGGGTACGCATATACAGTGTTATGTACATACAGGGGTACGCATATACAGTGTTATGTACATACAGGGGTACGCATATACAGTGTTATGTACATACAGGGGTACGCATATACAGTGTTATGTACATACAGGGGTACGCATATACAGTGTTATGTACATACAGGGGTACGCATATACAGTGGTATGTACATACAGGGGTACGCATATACAGTGGTATGTACATACAGGGGTACGCATATACAGTGGTATGTACATACAGGGGTACGCATATACAGTGGTATGTACATACAGGGGTACGTATATACAGTGGTATGTACATACAGGGGTACGTATATACAGTGGTATGTACATACAGGGGTACGTATATACAGTGGTATGTACATACAGGGGTACGTATATACAGTGGTATGTACATACAGGGGTACGTATATACAGTGGTATGTACATACAGGGGTATGTATATACAGTGGTATGTATATACAGGGGTGCATACATATATATACAGGAGTATACATATATATACACAGGAGTATACATATAAATATACAGGAGTATATATATACAGGAGCATATATATACATATATATATATATATACAGGAGTTTATATATATATAAGCAATAAACAATAGAGAAGTTATATAAGTATTCTGTTACCGGTTCAACATTTTTTTTTCCTTTTCACCCTCCATTTTTCAAGATTTTATAAAAGACATGTGGTTCATCCATGGATAATTGTACTCTCTGTAAAACTGCCTGCTTTAGGGCAATGGTTATGGTTTAGTTTAGGAATAATGTGTCATCTCTTCAGCTATGATTAAACACTTGAGTTAGATTTTGAAATGCCTCTGTATATCAATCAAGTTCATCAGAGACACTTGCTTAGGCTTTCCATTATTTTTCTAAGCCCCTGAAATGAGTAGAGAACTTGTACTCTAGTAGTATCACTTCTATGGAGTATTTCCTGCAGGGGCAACAGTGAAGTTGTGGGTTTCTTTAGTGGCAAAAATAAGACAAGCTGATAAAATTGCTATTGGAGGTTCTAAATAAGGGTTGCAGTTAGCGTATTTGGAAGTTACATTTGAGTGTCCCTCATTGGTTGGTTTCTGATTTTAATGAATTATCTCTTTGAAACTTGCCTCATATGACTGCTAAGAGGGCAGAGTCAGTTTTACAATGCTCATAAAGACCTGGATTGTCTCCCAAGTCAAAGTAAGCATGTACAAAAAAAAAAAAAATCAAACTCTTTTCTTTGCCATCTGAAGAAAAGATGTAACTGTTGAATAGTACTAAAATGAACACTTCCTTCAGAAAGCTAGGCCTGTCTGTCCTGGAGCTGGTAAGGTTGTCGTGCCCTTCAGCAATAAATAAACAAAGAAATAAATAAGCCACTTTCTTTTTCAGAGTCTCATAGTCAATTAAATGTCTGTATTTCAAAATGTAACCTAGAGAGGTGCACACTGCAGATTGTTTGTGAACTTTCCAAAGAAATATATAGAGAAAGCATTCCGTACTCCTTTTCCCCCTTTTGAAGTAGCTCTCACTGAATAAAAAGATAGATAGGATGTTCTTTGTTGTTGCATTCGTCTTGTCTTTCCTGAGTCTGGTGATTGACATAGGTGTCCCCCATGGAGGCAAGCCAAACGTTCACCCACAGTTCCAGAGGAGCTAGACAGCAGGACAAGTAATGTTTACCTGAGGGGCTTTAGCTCTCCACTGGTGACTCTTTGTTGGTTTCCTAAGCCTATTCAACCCAGTAGATTCCCAAAGTAACTTGGGAACCTAAAAAAAGATTATATAGTTATTGGATTCAAGCAAGACCATTATATAGAGTAAGACTTTTAGTACTGTTTCTGGCTTCTTTTCGTATGGCCCTAGAAAAATATTGAAATTCCAGGAAATAAGATCGATTGACTTTGAAACATAAAATTATATTTTAGTTTAAATGTCCGTGCTGCTGGAAGAAGAATGTGTGACTCAAAACATGTAAAGCTAGTATGGCTGGCTTTCATAAGACAGCACTTAGCTAGAATATGTCTCTAAAAGGCACCTTCTTTCCGATTATTGAAAGTGGAAATTTTCTGTTTTCATATAGGGCAGAGAGTCTTATTACTGTTAGAAAGACATAGGAAAGGGAGGAGTTAAAAAAACAAAAGTTTTGTGCAAAGTACTGACAAGGCTTCCCACAGAGAAAAACCTCATCTCACTAGGTTGCATTTTAAGATCTAAAATGTTACATGAAAGTGATGAATCCTAGGTTTATATAGTCAAAAGTTAGAAAAAGAAAGTTAACATTCTATCACCTGTCCCACAGTGGGTCTGTGCAGAAAAAATCATGTGTCTCAAAAAGAAATTGTTTAGATATATATGGCAGTGCTGAGCTTTTTAAAGAGAAATAAGCACCCAAAAAGAGAAATTTTATTTAAATGTATGCCATTCCATATAGTGCATGAATACCTATCATCAGGGGACAAAAAGACCCTTATCAAATAAAAATTTTTAAACTACAATTTTGGATTCTTCTTGTCTTGCGAGTGTTTGAATTACATTTCTAATTACTATGACATCCACTTACTTTTCCCAGTAAGATTATATTTCCAGGTCGCAATATTGCATACAAAGAAGAAACAGGAGACACACTACCCACAAAATGACCAAAAAAAAAAAAAAAAATGCAACAGAAAAGTCTGGAGTATTAACGGCACCACTTTGATGGGCTGTCAGAAACTGGAGTTGCTTTTGGGACTTCACATAACACCATAGTGCCGTCTTAACCAGAAATCTTCAGCTACCTTAGATATCCTTTCAGTCCCACGTGACACTTATATCCTCTGTGAAAGAAAACAGTTAGAAAAGAGGCAATACTTTCAACAGCGGAGGGCGAAAGGAGACTGCCAATGTGTCTCCCAGCATCCCTTTCTCCTAAGCTTTGTAAGAATGGCAGGCAATCTATCAGATTTTACCTGACACTGGCCCAGAATTTTCTTGCTCTTTGGAAATTAAAAATAAAAAAAATGAGGACAAGCTGCAGATATGAATGTAAATAGTTTGGAAGTGCACTCCTACTGACTTTTATTTTTTGACAGAGTCTCACTCTGTCACTTAGGCTTCTGTGCAGTGGTGTGATCTTGGCTAACTGCAAGCTCTGCCTCCTGGGTTTATGCCATTCTCTTGCCTTAGCCTACAGAGTAGCTGGGACTGCAGTTGCCCACCACCACACCTGGCTAATGTTTTGTATTATTAGTAGACAGGGGTTTTCACCATGTTAGAAAGGATGATCTGGATCTTGACCTACTCTTAATTTGCCCACCTTGATCTCCCAAAGTTCTGGGATTACAGGCATGAGTCCACATGCCCATCCCCTACTGACCTTTTTAATTAAACCTTTCCAGGTCCATGAACCAAAAACAAACCTTGCAGTCCCCTAATGCACCACAATGTATCAGTCTCCCATTTTGAGGTGTCACACATAATTTTTTTAATCCCAAGAAAATTAAAAATTATGAATGCAAAAGGTGAGATTATAGGAAATGTTTAATACATTAACTTCTGAAGGAGTAGATTTAGTTGCCCACTTTGATGAAGAGTCTGATATCTTTAAGGAAGAAAGAAAATGCACTAACTAGTCTTGAAGAAAGCACGACTCTTCTTTTCTGGGACCTTGAGCCTGGAACTATTAATAGCTGAAGTAATGAATCAGCGTGGGTCAGGAACTTGGCCCTGAGCTACACAAGAGGTAAAGTGAAAGCATGGCTGGGACATTGGCCTAGGACCGGAGGTTCAATTGATAATTTAAAGAAACTTGGCTCAGAGTCTAAAGCATGTTTACTAATGTAAGGTACCCTTTGTAACACACTAGAGGCCAATGTGTACAAGTCCAGAAAAAAAGCGAGACAGAGGGTAATTCCTGGAAGCCCCTTGGTTATACAAAATCATAGCATTTTAATGTGGGATCATGTTTTTTTCTTTTTTTTAATCTGAGTAGCTGTGGGCATGTCTTAAGCACAGACACACACAAAGTTGGATATTTTATTTATTTACATGGGCCATAAGATTGTGCAGGATTCTTCAATTTGTGTCTGCAGCCTGATTTTTCAGGCTGTTTCTCTGCTTGTCAAAATTTTACCAGTAATCCACAATTATGTAGCTTTTCATTCTCAATATTATTGAAGACCTAGATAGTTTCTGAGGGTGGGAAAGAAAATTGTTTGAAGTTGCCTATGTGCAAAGCATTTTTGCCCTGTGAAACAACCCAAATCTTTGTAACTATTGTAAAATCGTTCATGCCTTCTTAGCAGTTATATCAGAAAAGCCCACAGTAAGCAGCTACCAAATATCGGAGAAACATTCACCCTGGAAACTCTCAAAAGCAAATGTTGTCGCCCCACTTTTTCTCATATTCTTGATCTAGAGAACCTTTTAGTCACATCATCATCAGATCTTCCAATTTTAACATCCAACCCTCCAAGTCCATTACTATCCCTATAGGAAATGTCCAATGAATGAGTTGCCTGTAAAGTGCAAGTTTCTTTTTCATTACAGTACAAACAAATAAAGTAAGACCTGGGGAAGTTTTCTGATACCTCAGTTTATATTGAGAGACTTTCTAATATCTAGCTTTTATTTTTTCATCTTCCATGGGAAGATGTTATGTTATTCCTAAGCCAAAATCTTACTGCTTCTGTGAAATAGACAGCCCTGCAGGCAACAGAAAGATGCTGTGGCAAAGAGCATTTGTTCTATAGCATGTCATAATAAATGCAAAGCAGTGAAAGAGAGAATGAGTGAAGAAAAGACAAGATCCTAATTTCCAGTAGCAAGACAGAGCCCTTTGAAAACCTTAATCTGAGCCCTAGTGATTCCATAGATAAGTTAAAAAAGAAAGAAAGAAAGAAAGAACGAAAGAAAGAAAGAAAGAAAGAAAGAAAGAAAGAAAGAAAGAAAGAAAGAAAGAAAGAAAGAAAAAGGAAAGCAGGGCTTTGGCCCTTAAAATAGCCCAGATCCAAACCTTTCCCAAGCCAGGGCTGTGACAACATCTTTGGATCTCTGCAGTTTCTGTCATTTCTATGTATCTGGATTCCACTGCATTCTTCAGTGCCTGCAGAAAGGAAAGCTTGTGGTATGGCTGATTCACCCAAAAATTTTCAGGGAGCTGTCACCTGTACTAGCACTTGATCTGCTTGCCTCATTCCAGATAATATGCCTAGCTGTGTGAAGTGGCTGAGCTCAACCATCACTTACTCATACATCTGCCTCCATTCTGTGCCTGGCGCATCCATAGTGAAATGAAACCTAAGCCCATAGTTTGAGCTGAGTGCAGCCTGCAAGATGGGTTTGTACAATTAGAAAGCAAGCTCAAGAGAAACTTGTGCAAAGGTGCCATCATCCACAGAGATTCTTGGCTGTCGAAGTGACACCCTAGAGTTCCTGTACCAATGGTGAAATTCCTCACCAGTGGCCACTGGATTGTTCAATTATGCCTATGCAATGGAGCCTCCATAAAAACGAACAGGACGGGATTCAGAGAGCTTCTGGTTAGCTGAACACATACAGTGTTCTAGAAAATTGTGTGCACATAACAACAGACAATGATAATCTCAAATTTCCTACAGAGTGTAGGGGGCCTTTATTTGTTTTGAAGGAAGTTTCTGCCTTTAGTAATGTGTCCATAATTTTAACTTATTAACTAGAACATACTCTAAGTTAACCTAAAACTAAATCTGCACATTATAAAGTTTAGAACTTGGATATTTCCACAAAAATGATTCCATAATTCACTAATAGGGTGCAACAAGTTTTACTTTAGAGAGATAAATATTCTTTTGTCAACTGGGTAAGAACTAGACATTTATAATAGAAAAGACAATCAAGTGATATCTCAACAAAAATTCTAATCATATGTTCAGTTTAGGAGAATGATCAGTGAATTTTGTGTCAGAAATATTTATTCTAAAAGATAAGTTTTTTAATTTATAATTTTGTGTCTCTGAAGTATTTGTGCCACTATAAAGTCAAAGGCACCATCTCTGATAGTTCTGTGCCTTTCTTTGTGGTAGGGAAGCTGAGGCTGCCTCATACCCCAGTAGACTCTGTATTCTAGGATATAAAAATGAGAAAAATAAACATTATTACAGAATTCTCTGTCATCCACATCTAATAAAACACAATTCTGGTTCTATATATAGTAGTAGCCATAGATACAAATTAGGGCAGTCTAGTACCCATCAGTCTGCTTTTGTATTTGGTCTTTTGTGTGCATAGAATAATCACATTTGGGAAAATAAGTTATTTTATTGCTCATTTAATGTTGCAGTGCTTAAAAATGCCTTGACAATTTAAATTCATAGCTTGGATCTTTCCAATTATGTTTCCAAGCCTTAGCTGTGATTGAAATTGTTTTGGGCAATGAAGACAGCAAATCATTATGCATTTGTCTCAGCTTAGTTCTTGTGTCCTGAGCAGACAGACTGACAATTAAATCTCATCAGTTTTATTCTACACATACTTAAACAAGGATTCCCTTCTTTTTTTTTTTTTTTTTTGAGACGGGGTCTCGCTCTGTCACCCGGTATCACCCAGACTGGAGTGCAGTGGTGCGATTTTGGCTCACTGCAAGCTCTGCCTCCCACGTTCACGCCATTCTCCTGCCTCAGCCTCCGAAGTAGCAGGGACTACAGGCTCCCATTACCACACTTGGCTAATTTTTTTGTATATTTTTAGTAGAGACCGGGTTTCACCGGGTTAGCCAGGATGGTCTCGATCTACTGACCTCGTGATCCACCCACCTCGGCCTCCCAAAGTGCAGGGATTACAGGCGTGAGTCACCGTGCCCGGCCACTTTAACATGGATTCTATCCCTTGTGCTGACCTCATATCTTCCTCATCACCTCCAACTCCATCTTAATACTACAGTGAACAAGGGCCTTACATTCTTCCAGTGCATCTTGATTACATGAGGCAAGCTCCTTAATTTGAATCACAACCCCTTGGGTGAAAGTTGCAGTCAAAAATGCTTGAGAGACCAGGCGTTTGGCACATGCCTCCCATGCAGTCAGCTTTTGCCCAGCAATTAATATTTCATTGGCAGATGTTTCACCCATCATTTTTGGAAACGTAACAGTAGAACAGCCATCTGGACTCTGTCCAAAGGTCATATAAGGGGTTTGGAACCAAGTCTTTTCATTAGCCCACACGACATCACGAAGAGGCAGTATGGATTCACCTAGTCCCGTGGCAGGGCCATTGACTGATACGATAATAGGCTTTTTAAATTGAATTAAAGTATTCACAAAGTTCTTGATGGTGTCCACAATCTCAAGTCTTGCTCTCTTTCTGTCATTCCTTAAGTGCTTCACAAAGTACCCAAAATCAAGACCACAGCAAAAGACATTTCCAGCTGCACAGAACAGCACAAGCTTGCTGTCATCCACAAAATCCCTATTCAGAGCATTAACCATTTATTTAATTACTTCTGTATTCACTGCATATTTTTCTGTTGATTGAGTTGATAGTGATATTTGGGTGAATCCATCCTCTTCCTTCATGAGAATGTGTCTGTATGTGCTGGAATTTTCTGTTAGCCTTATGGTGAAGTACATCTTCTTGATAAAAGGCTGGTCTCTGCCATCATCGGTGACATTTATTTGCCCTCATTTCCCTCTTGGAACTGATGTGTGTATGTCTGTTGTTCTATTGGCTGCTAATGGGTCTATTAATGTCACTATACCTTTTTTGGTAGCTGAGCCTGTGGCCAAGGAAGCAGTAAGTGAGCCTGACATCTGAGACATTAGCAGGTGTATCTCGGTCCTGTTCTTTATTCCAACCTGTTCTACACCAGAACCTGATAAAGTCCTGATGGGCTTCCCTTCTATCCCCTTGAAGACCACTGTGTCCTGCAGTTCTACCATAAAAGGGTCCAGTTTCTCAAGCTCCTGAAAGCCACTCACAGTTTTCTTGTTAAAGGGACTGTGAGGTGCAAATGTCTTCATAGTTGAGTTTACTGCCTCCATATTCTTGTGTCAAAGAGAAGTGAAGCTGCCTTTCTCCTAACATTCTTGCTGGCAGCAAATAACTGGCTGTTTTTGGATTTGTAGTGTTTGCCAGTCACCAGCATGTTAGGAGAGTTCTTAGAAAACTTGGGGTTGGTAGATCTGGAAGTCCCTCTAGCATGGTTTGAAAAAATTCTACTTGCTCTGGTCCATGTATTTTTTTTTCTGTTTTTCAGTCTATCATCTGTTAAAATCATACATTTTTCACAGTTCATGAGGTGCTGCTTTTGTTCCCAAGTGTCATACTGCTTGTCATAACCTTTCGACTTAACCAAATACTCTATATTCACATTTTTTCCTTGTCTTTTGTCAACAATAGTTTCAACCTCAAACTCCTGGGAAGCCATGAAGAAAGACACAAGATTGGAGCAGTTGCTGTGCCAGCTTTATTTCAGTTGCATCTCTACACAGCCACTTCTTTCTGCCTCCAGTGCCTCACCAGGTTCTCAGTATGGATGAGCCTCTTCTACTTCATTGCCACTGGTGCAGTGAAAATTGTGTGAAATAGCAGCTATGCTATGTGCCTTAGGCTCTTCACACTTTCTCCCTGGTAGGACAGCTTGGGCTTTATCTCATGAAGCATGATAGCTGGCTCAGTAGCCTGAGATAAGAGTAGCTAAATCCACAGCTCCTATTCTCTGGTAGAGTACAGAAAGCCTTCTTTCTGCCTGTTACTCTTTTGTGTTTGTTTGTTTGTTTTGTCTAGTTGTGGTTGCTATGATGATTAAATTGAACATTCTGATGTTATAACATTTTGAAAGTTACACTAGCTTACCTTTAGTAACATACAAAACCTTTACTCCTGTATAACTTAACTCCATTATTTCAGTTATTGAGGTCTCAATATTATACCTTGATGCATTGTATGTCAAAAACACAAATTAGTGGTAGTGTTGCAGGAAGTCAGGGGCCCTGAATGGTGGGACCAGCGGAAGCCATGGCAGGAGAACATAAATTGTGAAGATTTCATGGACATTTGTTAATTCCCCAAATTAGTACTTTTATAATTTCTTATACCTGTCTTTACTGCAACCTCCAATCATAAATTGTGAAGATTTCATGGACATTTATCACTTCCCTTATCAATACTCTTGTGATTTCCGATGCCTGTCTTTACTTTAATCTCTTAATCTCAACATCTTTTTTAAGCTGAGGATCTATATTGCCTCAAAACCCTGTGAAGATTGCGTTAACTGCACAAATTGTTTCTAAAGCATTTGTGTTTAAACAATATGAAATCTAGGCACCTTGAAAAAAGTACAGGATAACAGCAATGTTTAGGGAATGGAGAGATAACCATCAGGTCTGACTGCCTGAGAGCCAGGCAGAACAGAGCCATGTTTGTCTTCTTACAAAAGTGAATAGGAGAAATATCACTGTTATTTTTTTTTTCTTTTCTCAGCAAGGAACAGCCCTGAGAAAGACAATGTGTTCCTGAAGGAAGGACTCCGAGATGGCTGCTCTGGGAATGTCTGTCTTATACAGTTGCAGATATGGGATGAAATAAGTCCCAGTCTCCCATAGTGCTCATAGGCCTATTAGGATGAGGAAATTCCTGCCTAGTAAATTTTAGTCATACCGGTTGTCTGCTCTCAAACCCTGCCTCCTGATAAGATGTTTTCAATGACAATGTGTGCCTGAAACTTCATTAGCAATTTTAATTTTGCCCCAGTGCTCTGCCCCCATTTGCCTTGTGATATTTTATTGCCTTTTGAAGCATGTGATCTCTGTGACCCACACTCTATTTGTACACTCCCTCCCGTTTGAAAATCCTAATAAAAACTTGCTGGCTTTGCAGCTTGAGGGGCATTACAGAACCTGCCGACATGTGAAGTCTCCCCCAGACACCCCGCTTTAAAATTTCTCTCTTTGTAGTCTCTCCCTTTATTTCTCATACTGGCTGACACTTAGGAAAAATAGAAAATAAATTACATTGAATTATCAGTGGTGGTTCCCCCAATAGTGGTAGTTTTTTTTTTATTAAATATATTAGTGTTTTCTTGAAGTGTAGCTTACTGGTTAAAGGTGCCAGCTTTTATCTGGGAGTGTTATAATTTGTCCCACGTATTTGATGGACAATTTATTGGATCATGAGTTTTAGGTTTGACAGTTTTTTTCTGATATCACTTGGAATATATTAGTCTACTGCTTTCTATCATCTTAGTTTTTGGATAAGAAATCCACCGGTTATTTAGTGGTTATTCAGATAAGAAATTCACTGGTTATTTTTGAGGGTCCCTTTTACATGACTAGCCACTTCCCTTGCTTCCCTTGAAAATCCTCAAGATTCTCTTTGTATTTGTTTTAGACAGTTCAATTATCAGGTAAGTTTGAGTTTGTTTCTTTGAGTTTCTGTTACTTGGAGTTTGTTGAGATTCTTGAGTGCTTATTTATTGTCTTAAATTGTTACCTTCTTTATGCCTATTTTGTTAAATAGTGTCCTTGATTCTTTCTCTCTTCCTTTGAATTTCCAAATTGCATAAGTATGGCTGCTTGATGGTGTCCCTCAGGTTTCCAGGCTGCATGAAGCTACCTTGACCCTTTCCAACCTGTACTCGTGACCAGTACATGGTTGACTGCCCCCAAGGCTGTGTATTACAGTGTTTCAAGGCTAATGCATCCCAGAGCTCAATTCCAATACTTCAATCATTTCAGTCTCACTAATGCACCACAATATAGCAATCTCTAATTGTGAGGTATCACACAGAGGTATTTGTCTCATGGCCAAGAAAATGCAGGAGAATTGATGCAAACAGGTTGAAGCAAAATTTTTGTAAGTGAAAGCAAAAAACTCTTCACAGTGGAGTTGGAATGCAAATGGTTTACCTACTATGAGACTGGGATGTATGGTTTCTAAAGGCAGGGAAGTAAAATAATGTGCTTAGTGGTCTTGGAGTAAGTGTTATTTGGCTTGGCCCTGAACATTTTTCTTGGATTCATCTGGAACTGAAGTTATGATTTATAGAAGCTACTAAGCTCAGCCTTGGAACTTAGCCATGGACAAAAATGGAAGTGACAGCTCAGCCTGAGACCTTGGCTTGGAACCAATCACAGGCTGAAGTAATGTCTCATGGCCACAATAATTAAGGAGTCTGCATGATGCAAAGTTCAATTAGGAACAAAACGTTAACAAGCAAAAGAAGAAAACTCTTAACAGTGAAGAAGAGATTTGAGAGAATTTCCAACGGTAATACTAAAATAATGTATCTTGAATCTTATGGAATGCAGCTAAAGCAGTTCTTAGAGGAAGATTTATAGCCTTAAAATGAACATTTTTAAATAAGATAGGTAAAATTAGTTAAGAATTTGGTAAACTGAGGCATTACACTGACTCAAAAACCACTAAATTTGACCCACAAGTAAAAGAGAAAAAGAAAATAGAAAGCAGCAATATAAGGTTACAAGCTAAAAAGCAGATGAAGAAGTAGTAATAAATTAGCAACGGTAAAGCTTGGTCAGGGCTTTCTATGAACTGGAAAGAACAAAATGTTCTGAGGTGTCTCTGGGCTGTCTTGAAGGAAGCACTACTTAGCTAGTTTCAGCACCTGGCCTGGGAAAAATGAGAGGCTAAAGTAAAAGCTTTGTCTGGAACATTGGGCCGAGGGAAAAGAGAAGCTGAAGGGATAATTAATAAATGCTTGGCTCACATGTCCAAAATAGAAAAAATATATTACATCAGAACCCACTAGAGCCTATCGTGTGTTATGCCCACAAATGGAGGAGTGTGTATTTTCTTGAAGTCTGCTGGTTATATGAATGACGAAGGCATTTATTCTTTTGGCCTTGTTCCCTTATCTGTATAGCCATGAATATGTTTTAGGCAAAAATGACAAATTCATTTTCATATTCTGCCTTGTTGTCTTATTAGTGCAGTTGTGGATATACCTTTAGGCTATCATCCTCTTCATTTTTTTTTTATCAGTGTCTGCCTCCTAAGTTTTCAGGCTGTTCCTCTGTGTAAAAGAGTTTTTCCAAAAACTGCTTCTAGCTTCCTCACTTCTTTTTTCTCTCACACTTTCATGAAAGTAATTTTGTATATTTTGTAGATTAAACAACATCTGTGTTAAGGGCTTTTCTGTGCAGTTTTTCACTTTTGTCATGGAATCTATCAAAGCTCACATTAGAGTACATTTGAAATTTTTGTGTTAGCCATGTTCAATTTGTACTTTCTTCTTTTAAAATAAATGTTTTTAATAAAGGAATACATTGTTTTAATGCTTAGAATTCAAAATTTGAAACTCTAGTCCTGGGGTTTTCGTTTTAGTAGACATAAGTTTGTAAAATATGTTTGATGTTTGTCTGCTTTCTGCTATAAAACTCCTAAAACCTTTGGAATCTCCAAAGTGCTGTCTTTTAATATGATAATATTGATGTAGATCTGCACGCTGGGGCTTTTCAATGAAAAGACAATGGCATGATTTAATGGTAGGAACTCTCAGATGCACTCTGCGTCATTCTGAAATGGGAGAGATGCTGCAGGTAACGGCAGCGGCAGCCCATTTAGAGAGGCTGCCGTGAAGATTTCAGGTGCAATGAGGGAGGTGAAGCCAGAACTGCGCACTCTGTGAAACTGGTGGAAACAGAGAAAAGGCAGAAACCACACTCACTTCCAAGTGGAATTATAAGGAGCCCCACTTACTCAGGAACAGTGGCAGCTGCCCCACCACAGCTGCAGACTCAAGCACCCATCTACTTTCCAAGGTGTGGGAAGCCATCCTTCCAACAAATTCCCTGAAGTTCCCGTTCCCATTGCCTGGCCTCTCCAAGCTCCCAGTGCCCACTCTGACATTGTGCAAATGTGCCATCATCCACAGTTTCTTTGCTGGTGAAGCCATACCCTTGAGATCCTGTGACAAATGTCATTCATCAACAGTGGCCAGTGGATTATTCATTTATGCCTATATAATGGAACTTCCATAGAAACCAACAGGAAAGGATCCAGAAAGCTTCTGGTAGCTGAACAGGTAGAGTATTCTAGAAAATTGTGTGCACATAAAAACAGACACCAATAATTTTTAATGTCATGCTGAGTGTAGGAGTCTTTTCCTTATTTTGAAAGAAGTTTCTGTTTTTAATAATGTGTCTAGAATTTTAACTTGTTAACTAGAACATACTCTAAGTTAATCTATGTCTACACAGGATAAACATTAAAACATGGATATTTCCACAAAAATGATTCCATAATTCACCTAGAGTGCAATATGTTTTACTTTAGAGAGATAAAGGTTTCTTTATGTTAAGTGAATAAGAACCAGACATTTATAAAATAAAAGAAAAGTTATATCTCAACATAAATTCTAACCATATGTTGAGTTTGGCAGAATTGATCATCAGTGAATTTTGTGTCAGAAGTATTTATCGTAAAAGACAAGTCTTTTAATTTAGAATGTTGTTTCTCTGAGTTATGTGTGACACTGTAAAGTCAAAGACACCATCACTGATAATTCTGTGTCTTTTTTTTGTGGGAGGGAGTAGAGGCTGCCTCATACCCCAGTAGCATCTGCATTCTAAGGTAAAAATAAATAACAAAAGCAAACATTACTACACAAATTTCTGCCATCCAAATCTAATAAAACACAATTCTAGTCTTATATATCATAGTAGACATAGATAAAATGTAGATCTTGCAAGAACAGTTTAGGGCTCAGCAGTCTGCTTTTATATTTGGGCTTGTGTATGCATGAAATAATCACGTTTAGGCAATGAAGCTGTTTTATTACTTATTTTAAAGTTACCGTGCTTAAAAATGTTTTGATAATTTAAATACATAGCTTGGACATTTCCAGTTCTCTGTATTCCAATTTTTGTCTTGTTTTGTGTCGACAACAGTTTCAACCTCAAACGCCTGGGAAGCCATGAAGAAAGACACAGGATTGGAGCAGTTGCTGTGCCAACTTTCTTTCAGTTGTCTCCACATAGCCACTTGTTTCTGCCTCCAGTGCTTCACCAGTTTCTGTGTATGGATGAGCCCCTTCCTCTTTGTCGCCACTGGTTTAGTGAAAGTTGTGTAAAATAGGAGCTGTGCTCTCTCCCTGAAAGTGTCCACACTTACTCCCTGATGTGACAGCTTGGGCTCTGTTTCATGGTGCCATGATAGGTGGCTCAGTAGCCTCAGGGGAGAGGAGCTAAATCCACAGCTCCTACTCTCTGATGTAGTACAGAAAGCTTTCTACCTGCCTTTTACTCTTTTTCTTTTTTAATTGTCATTGATAATATGATGACATTCAATATTCTAAAGTTATTCCACTTTTAAAGTTATGCTGGCTTACCTTCAATAACATACAAATCTCTTACCTCTGTATAGCTTCACCCCAAATATTTCACTTATTGAGTTCTCAAAATCATACCTTTATGTATTGTATGTCAAAAACACACCTGGGTGATAGTATTTTTCTTAAATATATTAGTGTTTTAAATTATATGGGAAACAAATTGTGGAGGTGCACATTGCTAATATTTTATGTTTTGTAATTGTTAATGTATTTATCTTTGCTTTAATATATACTCATTTTTGCTACTGTTTAATTTCTGTTCATTTTACCATGAAGGACAACATAAGGCATTTTTTTAAAAGTAGTCTACTGGTAAAAGTCCCAGCTTTTATTTGGAAATGTCATAATTTCTCCTTCACTTATGAATGACAATTTTTTGAACATAAGATTTCTGTTCAAAAGTTTTTTCTTACATCATTTGGTATTTGTTAGTCTATTGCTTTCTCTCTTCTGAGTTTTCAGATAAGAAATCTGCTGATTATTGCTGAGGTTTCTTTGAACATGACTAGTCACTTCTTTTGCTGCTTTCAAGATTTTCTCTCTCTTTCTTTTACAGAGTTTAGTTATCATAGAATTTGAGTTTGTTGCTTTGAGTTTCTCTTACTTGGAGTTTTTGGATCTTGGCATTCTTTGCCACTGTTGTTTCTAAATAGTCTCCCTGATTCTTTGTCTCATCCTTTGCAGTTCCATTATGTGTAAATACGGCTGCTTGATAGTGTCCCACAGCATTCTAGGCTGTGTTCTCATTTCTTTATTTTTTTCTTTCCTTTCATAATGTAATAAATAATGTCAACTACCCTTTCTTTACTATGCTGATATTTTGTTCTTCCTCCTGCTCATGTCTGCTTTTAAATATCTGTAGTGAATTGTTTTTTACTTCTATCTCTAGACATTTTAGGTTATAAAATAACTTCACTCTTTTTATTAATAAGTTTTCTTCATAATTTTTGAGCTTCTTTTGTTGATTATATTATCTTAACATGAAGCTTAATTGTTAACTATTATGTTTTAGTAAGACTGCCATTTGGGCTGTCTAAAAGAACCTCTTTTTTGTATTTTTTTTATGTTCTTAAAATAAGCCATACTTGTCTATTTCATTCTATAGTTTGTGATTTTGATTGTGCTGGAAAAGAGCATTTAAATTTAAAGTGCTGTAACACTGAAAATAACATTTTCTTCTTCTATGGTTTGGTAAGGTTTTGTTTATTCTTATATAGGCTTTTTCTCTCTTGTAAGTCAGCCTTACTGAGCTTCTTCTTGGGTCTTTTTTGAGCCTCATTGTTTTGGGGCATATATTAAAATCACAATTCATTCTATATGTATATATACACATACATATATGTGTGTGTGTGTTTAGTTTTGAATGTTTGTGTCCACAAATATCTAACCTCTTAAGAGAAAAAGAAGAACAATTAGGAAAACATGTTCTGACTTCTTTATCTTCTGAAAGTTTGTTGTGCAGAGGAACAAAGAGACTGAATAATGTTTGGGGTATAAAACAATGGCTGTTCACCTCTGTTGGGACATCCTTAAGCAGAAGCAGCAATTGGTGAGTGAGTCCTCCTGCAATTTGGAAGACAGTGTCCTTTTTGTTTTCCATGGCTCTTGTAAGCTGCTCCAGAAAGATTTGCAAGGCAGCATCCCTTCATTAATAAAAATAAGTAGCTGCTGCTGATCTGTGCTATAAAATTGATAAAATTTAATTTTTGTTTACTATACAAATTTTTTTGGAAGCTGTAAACTTCAGATAGACTCTCAAATTCTACAGTAACTGCATCATGTTAATCCTGCCACTGCACCTATTGTATAATTGAAGAGACGGAAGTAGAGTGCTCTGTAGTACATTGCAACGCTTTCCCAGAATCTACTATCATCTTACTTTGGCCTATTTGTCTTTGCACCTAAAGTATGCCTTGCATAGAAGTCACCCAGTGAGGCCGGGAGCGGTGGCTCACGCCTGTAATCCCAGCACTTTGGGAGGCCGAGGTGGGCGGATCACGAGGTCAGGAGATCGAGACCATCCTGGCTAACATGGTGAAACCCCGTCTCTACTAAAAATACAAAAAATTAACCGGGCGTAGTGGCGGGCGCCTGTAGTCCCAGCTACTCGGGAGGCTGAGGCAGGAGAATGGCGTGAACCCGGGAGGCGGAGCTTGCAGTGAGCTGAGATTGCGCCACTGCACTCCAGCCTGGGCGACAGAGCCAGACTCCGTTTCAAAAAAAAAAACAAAACAAAAAAAAACAAAGGAGTGACTCCTTTGTTTAAGGGTACACTGGCACCAATGTGTGACTTTTTAAGCAACAGCTCACATTTAAAGTTGTTACAAGTAAAATATTACATACCCTGACATTGACTTACTTGTTTTCCGTATGTTCTTTCTCTTATTTGATCTTCGTTTTTTTGGCTAATTTAAAAAAAATTTGGTTAATTTTTTAAAAACTTCATTGTATTTTTATATTACAATTAGGTGTATATGGGATTTCAATTATTATTGAAAACTTAAAATAATGTACTATGAACAATACTAACTTGTGTGAATAATCTAATGTTTAAGGTCAACAATATAAAAATATGCTGCTCTTGTAGTTTTCCATCCTTCTCAATTTATATTATTGTCTCTGATTATATCTGTGTACACTGAGTGTTCATTAATAGTTATGTTTGCCAGGGTTTTAATAGTAATATCATTTTCTTTTAGAGAAGCATTAGTCATAATTTCCTTTAGCTTTTCTTTATCTAGATATTTTTGCTTGAATGTCATTTTACCAGCTATATATTTCATGCTTGATAGCATTTATTTTTCTGCTAAAATTTTTATATCCCACCACCTTCTGACTTCTGTGGTTTCTGTTGAACTGTCATCTGTTAATTTTAATCAAGATCTTCTTGCACATAGAAAGATGCTGTTCCCTTTCTGTTTTTACAATTTTCTGTGCATTGGCTCTTGATTGCCTATGATGTTTTCTGATGTGGCTATCATTAACTATATAGTGGTTAAAGATTTTTGTTCTCTTTCATATTTTAGACACAGATTTTTAAGTTCAGGAAATGTACAGCTATTTTTGCCTAAAATTTTTTTGGCCTCTGTTTTTCTTCATTTATCAGATGCCCATATTACATGCACCAGTATACCTCGCAGTGTTCTGTTTACTCTTTAGTTTTTTTCATGTAATTTTGTTTATTTTACTTCTCAAAGTGGGTTATTTCAGTTTTTATTCCTTCAGACTGACTGAATATTTACCTGCTCAAATCTGCTTCTAAACACCTTTATGGTCGACTTGATTTCAGTCATTATCTCCACTTTTTGTGGTTTCTTTTATGATTTGTCTCACTGATGTTCTCATGCTGTTCTTTCATCATTTGTCAGTCATTTCTATTTAGCCTTACTTAAAACTGTTGTTTTAAGTTATTTGTCTGTAAAATTTGGGACACATTTAATTCTTTCATTTAGTTTACGTTGGTCATAATTTTCTCTTGGTTTTTGTGTTTTTGCTTTTCAGAAAACTATATTTCAAATGTTATACTGTGCTAACACTGAATGCTAACTGTGTGTTTGAAACATCATAACATGGTAACTCTGAATGCTTTTCTTTATTTCTGAAATGAGAAGTGTTTTATTAGTTATTAAAATGAATAAGAGCAATATAAAAACTATCACTTTTAAATACTGGGTATGTATTAACACTCTCTTTTAACTCTCTGGGGGGTTTTTGCTAATTCTGACGTAACCTTCAGTTTCTTCTCACTTTGAGCTATAGATAAACTTGGGGGTTAATGCAAATTGTTTTACATTATTTTTTAGGATGTTTCCATAGTGAGCATATGCATGATTTTCTAAGTGCTTCAGTGTATTAAACTGCTTTTGAATATTCAGATATTTGTAAATACAAATCTCTCCAATGTTTCTTCCTGTTTATAGTTTGCCTATTCTATAAAATAACTATATTTTTATTCTCCAAAACTTAAATATTTGTGACCTATTCCTGTCATTTCCAACAGAGAGTGACTTTTGAGTTAGGCAAAAGAGAAATACAGAATTATTTTATAACATTTCATTTATCCTCTAGAAATCCTGGAAAAAACAACACAATAATTTAGCACATAAGGGTTTCTTTGCTTTTTGCAGAAGCAGGAATCAGGTCCTCACTTTGACAATGTGGATATCAATTCTGAAGGCTTCATCCATGACTTGGAGGTGATATGGCAATCCACAAAGAGAAAAAAAAAAACTAAAAAACTTTAGCCTTTTATAATTGTTTTTCTTGATTAAATGTTTACTTGGTTGATATAAACTATTGATTTTTAGGTCCAGGCTGTTTTTGAATTTTTTTTTGAAATAGTTTGAAACTACCAGCCCTGCAGTTTTGCTTTTATTTTTATCTATGAAGCACTGAGTGTTTTCTAATTTCTGAGATTATTTTTCTTTAAGAGTTTTATGTTTTCTCTCTTGTTTAAAATACTTAAATTGAATGTTACATTTCCAATTTAGAATCCCAGATGTTAGGCTTTTGTTTTAGTTTTTATGTTATAAAGTTTTTGGTTTTTTAAATTAACTGAAATGATTAATTTCATATAAAATATATGAGGCAAGATTATCTGTTATAAACTTCATTTTGGTTTTATGTAAATCAAATATACAATAAGTGGCTTAAAAAGTGACTTTCAGGTGAATATCTAAATAAAATAAGAAAAAAATTATGTAAGCATGCAGAAAAGTCAGCAAGTACGATGATTCCTGGTAGAAGCCTGTTTAAATTGTTTTTAAAAAGCCAGCTAACTGTGACTGCCACACACAGTAGAAGGGAAACAGTTACAGTGGATGAGTTCATAGAAGTAACCAACAGTCCATGTGATTGGCTAGGGTTTTTATAGGTTTGTAGATTTTACTTTAAATTTCATCCTAAGCCTGGTTCATGATTGGAAGTTGAAGTTTTGAGGCTGGTACATTACTAGTATCTATTGCTGAGAGGTTAGAAATGCTGCTAAATACCTAAAATCTTGAGTCTCAGGTGCTTTTCAGAAAGTAACAGTGTTGAACCATTTCTGGAGAAAATTATTTTTAAAAACACACATTTAGAATTCTTTGATATTATATTTTGAAGATTTCTTAACTCCAACTTTGTTTTCCATAAAGCAGAAGGATTTGAAAAAGCCTATATAAAGTTCAATTGATTCAACTTAAGGTAAGCATTAGTAAAGTAAGGTCAGTTCAGTTAATCAATGATTAGAAACTAAGCGATATATTTTCTATTTTTCTGCGTTTCCTTCCTATTACTTTTTCAATCTTTTGCAAAACATTAATATCAAAAACTAAAGCCCTAGTCAGCCTCAACTTTGGAGGTACCAAGGGAGAAAACTCAATCCCTGGCATTTGGGATAGAGCTAATCTTGGCTACAGTTGAAAAGTCATACATGATACACATGCACACATGTGCATTGATTATGGATACACATTGTGCATTCAGTATGTCTCATGACATGAAAGTTCCTAGGATATTACAATAAGCAAGCTAAATGAAAACCAAGTTTTCAAGGACTATAGCTGGGTTTAGAGGATTTTCACTTTTGCTAAAGTTGTTGAATAAAACTAATGCTCAAGTATATTCACCTCTTAAAAATTATTTGATGGAAGTTTTCATAGTGGACATCTTTGATCAGAATTATTTGTGCTCTGCCTTATTCCAACGTAATAAAAATGCATTCACAAAAATACATATTAGATAATAAGAGAAAATAAAGATCAATGAATGAAGAAATTGATCTACTAGGAAACAATATTTGAAAATGTTAAGATAAATCCAAAAGCAGTTGAATTTCGACGATGTAAAATCCTTTTAGTTTGAATAAAAATTTGTTTCAGGACTTTAGCAAGTAACAACAACATGGTAGTTATCCACACTTACAGAGCATACTTTGTTCCCACTTAGCGCCTAAACTGTAAGCTCTGTTATCGATGCTAGAGCCTTGTCTACAAGGCAGAACTCCTACCCATATAAGGCTTGCACTTTTTCCAAGATTAATAAAATGCAATTCAATACCTAAAATGAAAAGGCAAGTTTTTTTGTTGTTGTTTTGTTTTTTTACTTAATATGCTGAGAGAGAGCTCTGCTGTTTAGACACATTCTTGGAACAATGCAGAGTTCAAGTCAAGGCATTGGCAGACATTAAGTGATGTACAGAAGCTGGCATTATTTGTAGAAACCAAGTTGTTCGGGCCAATCTTGTAGTGAAAGAGGAATATTTATGGAAGTCTGTAATTGAACTTCTGATTTTTCAAAGTGCTGGCACTGCTTCATATGATTGCTATTATCATTATTTATGAAGGCCTTTTCACTGAGGTAGTTAGCCTTTATAGATTATTTAAATTTAAACCTGATTTTAATGGCTACATTTTACAATATAGAGCCAGTATTTACTAAATATTTGTGACAGTTTAAATTGTCATTTTCTAAGGAGACATAATACACTTTTATTTTCAAAGAAATTGAGTATTTACTAATTTGTAACCATTTATTAAGTAACTAACCTGATGTAGGTTCTATAGCCTTGGCAGTAAGTAAATAGAAAAATAAATACTCTAAAACTGTTTGTTTTACAGAGATATGTATGGGCCACAGAAACACACATTCATATGTATATATATGTCAAGATTTTTTGTATGGTATTAGTTTAGGATATCACCATCAAATAAGCTGACTTAATAAAAGAAGGTTTACAGTTACAGTATTTATTCAAATAATGCTTTTGGAGAATACTTACAAACTATTTAATTTGGCGTCCCTTTGTATATTTATATATATATACACATATATATGTATGTGTGTGTGTATGTGTGTGTATATATGTATATAAAAATATGTACTTATGTACATGATCACAATAGGCTGCCTGCAAGCTGTGGAACAAGGAGAGTAAGTTGGAGTCCCAAAATTGAAGAACTTGGAGTCTGGTGTCCAAGAGCAAGAAGTATCCAGCATGAGAGACAGATACAAGCTTTGGAAGCTATGCCCATCTTACTTTTGGATGTGTTTCTGTCTGCTTGATATTTGCTAGAAGCTTATTAGATTGTGCCCAACAGATTAATATAGATCTTCCCATTGACTCAAATGTTAATCTTTATTTGGGAAACACCCAAGAAACACTCCCAGGATTAATACTGTGTATCACTCAATTCAATGAATTAGATACTCAGTATTAACCATCAAAGTCCACCCCTTGTCAACTTGAATCAATACACACCTCCTGCTATAATACATAATCTTCAAAGGCAGACAAAAATGAGGTCATAATCATAACTAACATAATACAATTATCCTCTTACAACCAGGAATGCAGCAATCCCCAAATCAAACCATATTTCATAAAGTTTACAATACACCAATGTTGATAAGAACTCAGTAAATCTTATGTAATATGATAAAGGAAAATAAAAAGGAAGATAGTTTCTTAGTACATGCGTATATCTGCACAAACTTTTTAACAAAAGAAGGAGGAAATACTTTAGATAATACTTAAAATGCATATGGCCCAAGTGGTAGAGGGGTTTGCATTGCAGCCTGCAGTTGTTGCAGAGTCTTTTCCTGTTCTGGTTGTCCCTGAGAGCTGGCAGCCCTTCAGGTCACACAATAAGTGGGCCAGGGTGATGTATTAAAATGAAAAATATGTTGTCTCAAAAATCCAAATAGGCTTAGCTGGTATTGTGCCTCTTTCTTGGATATAAGAGGGTCATACAACAACTTGTACCCTACAAAAGATATTTTGACAGGCTTCACAATACTGGACCCCTACAAATATTATGGAGGTAGAAGGTCTCTGAATTTTGGTGAGATTAATTTTCTATCCTCTTGTACATAAATGTCTCACCAATAATTCAAGTGTGCTTGCTACTTCTTGCTCACCCATTAAATCAGCCTAATATCATCAATGTGATGGACCAATGTTCCATCTTACATAAGTGAAAAGAAATCAAGATCTCTGAATAAGATTATGACAGGAAGCCAGAGAATTAATATATTCCTGAGGGAGGATAATGTATGTGAATTGATGGCCTTGCCAGTTGAAGGCAAATGCCTCTGGTGGTACATATAGACAGGAATAAAGAAAAGGGCATTTGCTAAGTGAATGGCTGCATACCACGTACCAGGAGATGTATTAATTTGTTCAAACAATAAACCACATCTAGTACATCAGCTGCAAGTTGACTGAAAACTCAGTTAAGTTATGATACTCCAGTGTAATTCTCCAAGATCCACCTGTCTCCTGCACAGGCCAAATAAGAGAGTTGAATGAGGATGTGGTGGTAATTTTCACCCCAGCAACTTTGAAATATTTTATGGTGGCACCCATCTTCGCAATCTTCTCAGGGTTTTGGTATTTTTTCTTATTTACTATTTTTCTAAGTAGGGGCAGCTCTGGTGGCTTCCATTTGACCTTTCTTATTGGAGTAGCCCTCAGCCTACACATCAGAGAAATGTGGGATTTTTCCAGGTGCCAAGTATATCTATGCCAGTTGTACATTTTAGCACTGGGAAAATGACCACGGAATGACTCTGGGGACTCGCTGAACACTGTGTAAATCTGACCTAATAAGCTAAAGCTTTATTAACTACCTGACCTCCCTGAGCTCCTGCTTCAACTGTAAGACCATAATAATATTTTGGGTCCTTGGAACCCACATCAGCACAGAGCTAGTGTCCAGTAGTTTCTGAAAAGTCTGATTATTTCCCTTTCCCTAATGCACAGTCACCTTGATAAAAGCCTGAAGGTCTCCTTGGGGAAAGATGGTGTAAAAATTCACTGCATAAATACTTATGTAGGGTTTCTTGGTCCAGGGAACCCAGCTTCCCCTTCATTCAATGGGTTCTAGGTCTTTAAACTGGCTCTCATCTGGAAATTCGTGGAGAGACTGTACTTCTCTGTTTTCATCATTCAAAATAGTCTTTTGTCCTTTTGACCAAAAGATTTTTGTAGGTATAACCTAAGTATGAATGCAGCAGTTTTTGGGCAATATCAGTTCCATGAACACCATGATTAATTAACCAATGATAGAGCTCTACAGGAGTCACATTATTCTGACTGCCACTATCCCTTAGCTGTGCCCACATTGCCTTTGATGGTTGAGTGCTGCTGCTTGGCCCCTGTCACATCAGGATCCAATTTTTCTCATTGTATTTAAATTTTGTAGCTGAGTGATTGTGGTTTCCACCATTAGATCTGACAAAAGAGAAGAGCAATTACAGGGCTATTCAAAGATGCAGGTGCTGACCACCCAATCTATTTCACAAGGCATTGGTCAAGGATATGTGTTCTGGACCCTACCAGACAGGATGAGTAAGTCTAAAGGATGAGTCTACTTCACCATCCCAATCTCCCAAAGCTTTTGGATCTTCTCCTCTCCATTAAACCAGTGTAGGCCAGGCATTTCCCGCTAACTCACAGCAGGCCATCTTTTAATCCACAGTTCAGCTAACTAAGTGTGTAAACTATTGGAATTTTTTTTTTCTTTTTAACTCACCAAGCTGCCATATTAAACACAAAGTCACTACCTTGATGGTCCTAATCAGTAAATTCAGCCTGATACAACTCTATGTTCCTTACACCATAATCTCATACAATTAATATCCATCCCCATGCCTTTTCTCCAGACTGATGTTCATATAAATGAGATAACTTGAACAGTTTATTTGTGTATGTGTGTTTGTATGTGTGTGTGTGTAGCACACTACCTGATGTGTCACACTCTCTACCTCACCTCTAGGAGCCCACCACAGCATTCTAGCCCAGTTTAGAAAAAAACAGATGTGTTCAGGATGGCTTCTGAGAAGAATCAACATTATCTTTCCTGGCAACTGTCCTAGGGAAGGCCATAACTGTTGCCTCAACCAGTGCAGGGTTTACCTCAGACTGAGTTGGAAAGACTGATGTCAGCATGGATAAGAAAGATGACGTTGCCCCTTCTGGAAATGAGAAAGCTTTTCTCTTTGGCAAAAAGCTTCATCAGAGTTTACACACTCAGTATCTCCAGCTTCATCAGGGTCCTCTGACTCATCCTTTCAGAGTTGCAGGGTCCCATTCTACTCAATCAATGCCTCACTATAACAGTAGACAACTTTTGAGGATGTGCATGCAACTTTCATTGAAGGTCAGTCACTTACATGATAAAAACCTGTAATTTTGGATCTTTCTCTACAGGTGATAAGACTCTAACTCAGGACAAAATTAACAGATTTGGGGCTTCTGAAACTGAGAGACCCAATTTCTGAGTGCATCATTACCTCTGATCATTGTGTCCACTGAACTTAAGAGCTACCAACCTGCTTCATTGTGATCCTTGGTTCTCCATATATGTCAAAATTATTATGCAGAGAGTAAACAAAACTCCTTGCCTCTCACAATTGGTGAATCAGAAGTGTCAAATGCATTTACTTTGCATAACTGTATAAACGGTTTCCACCAAGGATTATCAGTGTTCTCCATATAATTAGAAGTAGAATCCTTAGCATTTTCACATCAAATTATATATAGCAGGCAACCCCAGAATCTCCAAAACCAATGAAAGAACTTCCTTTTCAATATTCTGTTTTCCTAGAACCACTTCTGGTACCAAAATCTGTATTACTCAGGATTCTCTAAGGGGCAGTACTTTAGAAGAGTTTATTAAATACTAACTTACACCATTTCAGTGTCACATAATAGGCTGTCACCAAGATGAGGAGCAACAGAAGCCAGTCTGAGTCCCAAAACTGAACAACCTGGAGTCCAACTTGTGAGAGGAGAGAGCATGCAGCACAGGGCAAAGATGTAGGCTGCAAGGCTAAGCCCATCTCATCTATTCATGTTTTTCTGTCTTTTTTATATTCATTGGAAGTTAATGAATTGTGCCCACCAGATTAAGGGCTGTTCTGCCTTCTCCAGCCCACTGACCCAAGTGTTAATCTCTTTTAGGCAACACTCACACAGACTCATGCCAAACTAATACTCTGTATATCTCAATCCAGTTAAGTTGACACTCAGTATTAGCCATCACAGGCTCATGGCAATAAACTTGCTTGCTCCCAAAGAGGCCCCACTGTGTCTCCACCTTCAAGCCAGTGATGGCCTGAAGTCTGGATCTCAGGCTGATGGACAAGAATGGGAACCAATGGTGCTTTTTGAAATGCACGCATTTTTGCCAAATAATCCAATCAGCAAGCACTTTGTTTCCTTTGAAGCACATAATATTCCTGGACTCAGCAAGATTTGAGGACTTTTCAGACTACCTACTGTGGAGAGGCACTACCCACTCAAGGGCCATCTCTTTGCTGTGAGCTGAGGAGACATCAGGACTGTCAGTGGTGGGCTAGAGCTACCTGCCACAGTCTCTGCTGGGAAGATAATGGGATGACCAGCTAGAGAAGGGAGATACCCACTTGAAGGTCCTCTCTTGGCTGAAGGCTTAGCCAATGTTAGGACCACAAGGTGTGAAGAGGACCTACCCACTCCGAGTTCTTCTCTCTGTGGAGAACTTAACACCTCATAAGATGATCAGCTGGATGGAGAAGCTACCAAGTCCAGGGTTTCTTTCCTGCTGAGAGCTGGATACTAATCCTTGACACTTTGCCTGTGGAAAGAGCTGCCCACTCTAAAGCCATCTCTTTGCTGGGAGCTGGACACTCATCAGAACATCCAGCCTGTGGAGAGGAGTTACCCGATGGGGATCTGTTTTGAGTTCTGTTCCTGAGTAAATCTTATCTATACATTTCTCACTCTCCATGTGTCCATCTACCTCATTCTTCCTGGTTGCAGAACAACTATTTGAGAATCACTGAATGGTGGATTTGAGAATCCACCATTGTGATTCTCAAATCACAAATGGTGCACCTTCAGGGTGCACAGACCTAGGGTCTCTCGAAGACAGGGCTATGACACCCTCTTTAAGGCTTTGCTGTTTTTGGCATCCCGAAACTTCTGGGCACCACTACATTCCCCAGTATCAGCTGTGGAAGCTGCTTGCAGTATGCCTGGTCCAGCTGCTGTCTCAGTGAGATGGCATTTCTGTTGGCACCTAAAATTTCCTGCTTTGCCACTGCTGGCAGGCCTGGCTGTGTATAGCGGCTGGACCCCACACTTGCTCATACACCACTTGCCACTCTACCTCATGTTTGCCCTTGGCAGGTATAAAATCCTGACCCATAATGCAAGCTGAGTGCCGCCTGTCAGGCAGAGTGGGTAGAGCAAGCTTAGCAGACCTGAGCAAAACTCAGGCAAAGGCACCACTGGCCACTGAGGTTTTCAACTGTCAAGGTGACTCTCCCAAAATCCCATGAAAAAAGGAGCATAGCTAGTTGTGTTTAAATGTGTTACTTCTATTGGATCTTGAAATACTTAAAATTCAGTCTCCCACAATTTGGAATTTTTAAACCTTATTTGAAAATCATTTTGTTTCAAAATCTTTTACAACTTAAAGTTGAAAAGTTGGTATTTACATTGAACCACCCTATCCCACTTGCTTACACAGACATATATTCTGTGAGAATATACTTCTCTAATTCATGGCATTAGGCTTAAGGTTAATATTTTTCCAGTAGGTTATAAAGCTTACTAATGGAACAGAATTTCTGATCCCTGGATTTTGACATTTTGTACTCATATAATTTCTTTTTGTGAGGAGCTTTCCTTGTGCATTGTATGTTGATGAGCAGAATTTCTGGCCTCTTACATTAAGTGCAATTGTAAACTCCTTTTTCCATGGAAGCAATACCCAAATATGTTTCTGTCTTGTGGAAATGAATTTGATGACTATCTTTATCATATAAATTAAACACATAATACTTTTCCTTTTTCAGGATAGTGTTTAAAAAACAGGTGAAATGGGTGTTGAAGAGCTGATATAAAAAGGCCAAATTGGGGTAAGAAAAGAGTTACTGGTCTTCTGTCTTCATGTCAAAAAGCTCAACATCACCAATGGTGAAGGAAAAAGAAATCTAAATGGCAAGGAGATACCATCTTAAGCCAGTGGAAATGGTGATTACTAAAAACCCATGAAACAACAGGTGGTAGTGAAGTAGTGCAGTAATAAAATTGTTTTTACATTGTTGTTCAAAATATAAATCGGTACAGACAATGTGGAAAAATGTGTGGTGTTTCATCAAGTATCTAGAATGAGAAATACCTTTGGACCCAGCAATTTCATAACTGTGTATACAGCACCCCCCCAAAAAATAAGTCATTCTATCACAAGGTCATGTGCATGTGTATGTGTATTACAACTTCTTCTTTTTAAAGGCTGCATAGTATTCCGTGGTGTCAGTGTGCAATATTTTCTTATCCACTCTATCATTGATGGGAATTTGGGTTTGTTCCATGTCTTTTTTGTATGTGAATAGTGCTGTAATAAATGTACATGTGCATGTTTCCTTATAGTAGAATGATTTATAATCCTCTGGGTATATACCACATAATGTGATTCCTGGTAAATGGTATTTCTGGTTATAGATCCTTGGGGAATCACCATACTTTCTTCCACAGTGATTGAATGAATTTACACTCCCACCAGCAGTATAGAGCATTCCTATTTCTCCACATCATTGCCAGCATCTCTTGTTTCCTGACTTTTTAATGGTCACCATTCTGACACGCAGATATCATGTGAGACGATATCTCATTGTGGTTTTGATGTGCATTTCTCTAATGACCAGTGATGCTGATCATTTTTTACATATGTTTTTTTGGCTGATCTAATGTCTCCTTTTGAGAAGTGTCTGTTCATATCCTTTGCCCACTTTTTGATGGGGTATTTCATTTTCTTGTAAATGTTTTTATGTTACTTGTAGATTTTGGATATTAGACCTTTGTCAGATAGATAGGTTGAAAAAATTTTCTCACATTCTGTATGTCACCTGTTCACTCTGATGATATTTTCTTTTGCTGTGGAGAAGCTCTCTAGATTAATTAGGTCGCATATGTCAGTTTTGGATTTTGTTCCAATTGTTTCTGGTGTTTTTGTCATTATGTCTTTCCCATGTCTATATCTTGAATGGTTTTGTCTAGGTTTTCTTCTAGGGTTTTTATGATTTTAGGTTTTATGTTCAAGTCTTTTAATTCATCTTGAGTTAATTTTTGTATGTGTTGTAAGAAAGGGATCCAGTTTCAGATTTCTGCATATGGGTAGCCAGTTTTCTCAGTACCAAGGAATCTTTCCCCAATTGCTTGTTTCTGTCAGGCTTGTTGAAGATCAGATCATTGTAGATGTGTGAATTACTTTAAGCAGTATGGTCGTTTTCATGCTATTGACACTTCTTATCCATGAACATGAATTTTTTCCACATTTTTGTGTCCTCTTTTATTTCCTTCAGCAGTGATTGGTAGTTCTCCATAAAGAAGTTCTTCACATGCCTTGTAAGTTTTATTCTTAGTTATTTTACTTTCTTTGGAGCAATTGTGAATTTGAGTTCACTCATGATTTGGCTATCTGTTCATCTATTATTTGTCTATAGAAATGCTTGTAATTTTTGCACATTGATTTTGTAGCCTGAGACTGCTGGAGTTGCTTACAAGCTTAAGCAAACTTATAAAAAAGACAAGTTGCTTCTCTATTTTTAAGGAGTTTTAGAGCTGAGAAAATGGGGTATTCAAAATATGCAACTATCTCATCTGCAAACAGGGAAAATTTGATTTCCTTTATTTTTATTTGAATTCCTTTTATTTCTTTCTCTTGCCTTATTGTCCTGGGCAGAACTTTCAATACTATGTTGAATAGGAGTGGTGAGAGAGGCCATCCTTGACTTGTGCCTTGTGTTTTGTGTTTTCAAAGGGAATGTTTCCAGTTTTTGCCCATTCAGTATAATATTGCCTATGGGTTTGTTACAAATATTTCTCATTAGTTTCTGATACATCTCATCAATACCTAGTTTATTGAGGGTTTTTAGTAGGAAGGGATGTTGAATTTTATTAAAGGCCTTTTCTGCATCGATAGAGATAATTACGTGTTTTTTGCCATTGGTTCTCTTTATGTGACGGATTACATTTATTGATTTGCGTATGTTGAAACCAGCCTTGCAACCCAAGGATGGAGCTGACTTGATTTTGATGGATAAGCTTTTTGATGTGTTGCTACATTCAGTTTGCCAGTACTTTGTTGCGGACATTCACATCGATATTAATCAGGGATATTGGCCTAATTTTTTTGGGTGGTGGTCTCTGATAGGCTTTGGTATGAAGATGATGCTGGCCTCATAAAATAAGTTCAGGAGGCGTCCTTCTTTTAGTATTGTTTGGAACAGTTTCAGAAGGAAATGGAACCAGGTTTTCTCTGTACATCTGGTAGAATTCAGCTGTGAATCCGTCTGGTCTGGGCATTCTTGTTTGGTGGGCTACTAATTACTGCCTCAATTTTAGAATTTGTTGGTCTCTTCAGGGATTCTACTTTTTCTTGGTTTAGTCTTGGAAAGGTGTATGTGTCCAGGAAGTTATTTATTTCTTCTACATTTTTAAAATTTATTTGCATAGAGTGTTTACAGTATTCTCTGATAGTAGTTTTTATTTCTGTGGGATCAGTGGTTACATTCCCATTATCTTTCTTTACCATGTCTAATTGATTCTTCTCTCTTTTTTGTTTATTGTTCTGGCTACAACTCTATTTTGTTAAGCTTTACAAAAAAAATAAAAAAGCTCCTGGATTCATGGATGTTTGAAGGATTTTCCTGACTTTATCACCTTCAATTATCCGATCTCAGTTATTTCTTTTTTGTGTCACTGTTTGAATTTGTTTGTTCTTCCTTCTCTAGTTCCTTTTCTTTCTGTCTTTTTTTTTTCTGAGAAGGTGCCTTGCTTTGTCACCCATGCTGGAGGGGAGTTGTGCAACCTCAGCTCACTGTGATCTTTATCTTTTGGATTCAAGAAATTATCCCATTTCAGCCTCCCAAGTACCTGGGATTACAGGTGTGTGCCACCAGGCCAGGTTTTTTTTGTTTTGTTTTGTTTGTATTTTCTGTAGAGAGAGAGTTTCACCATGTTGGTTGGCCAGGTTGCTCTAGAACTCTTGAACTCAGGGGATGTTCCTGGCCCACCTTCTGAAAGTGCTGAAATAGGAGGCATGGGCCACCATGTCCATCCCTCTGGTTCTTTTCATTGTGATTTTAGGGTGTGGATTTTAGATCCTTCCTACTTTTTGATATGAATATTTCATGCTATCAATTTCCCTCTTAGCACTTCTTTAGCTGTGTCCTAGAGATTCTGGTAGGTTGTGTCTTTGTTCTCATTGATTTCAAACAACTTATTTCTTTCTTTCTTGATTTTATTATTTACCCAGTGGTCATTCAGGAGCAGGTTTTACAGTTTTGTTTTAGTTGTGCAGTTTTGAATGAGATTCTGAATCCTGAGTTCTAATCTTATTCCACTTTGGCATAAGGGACTGTTTTGATTTCCATTCTTTTGCAATTGCTAAGGGGTGTTTTACCTCCAATTATGTGGTCAATTTTAGAATAAGTGATATGTGGTGCTGAGAAGAATGTATATTCTGTTGATTTGGGGTGGATAGTTCTGTAGATGTCTCTTAGTTCTGCTTGGTCAAAAGCTGAGTTCAAGTCCTGAGTATTCTTGTTAATATGCTGTCTCATTTGTCTGAATAATATATCTGACTGTTAAAATCTCCTGTTATGATTGGGTAGTAGTTTAAGTCTGTGTAGGTCTCTAAGAACTTGCTTTATAAATCTGCGTGCTCCTGTATTAGGTTCATATATTTTTAGGATCATTAGTTCTTCTTGCTGCACTGATTCCTTTACCATTATGTAATTCCCTTCTTTGTCTTTTTTGATCTATATTGGTTTAAAGTTTGTCTTAAGATAGGCTAGTATTGCAACCCCTGTTTTTTTTTTTTTGACTTTCTACTTATTTTGAGTGTATGCATGTCTTCATCCATGAGATGAGTCTCCTGAATGTAGCACATCAGAGGGTCTTGACCCTTTATCCAATTTGCTAGTCTGTGTACTTTAATTGGCAAATGTAGTTCATTTACATTTAAGGTTAATATTGTTATGTGTAAATTTGATCCTGCATTGGCATAGTTAGCTGGTTATTTTGTATATTAGTTGATGCACTTTCTTCTTGGTGTTGTTGATCTTTATATTTTGCTTTTTTTTCAGTGGTGAGTACAGTTTTTTCTTTCCATATTTAGTGTTTACTTCAGGAGCTCTTCTAAAGCAGGCATGGTGGTGACATAAATCATCTATGCTTGGTTGTGTGTAACAATTTTTTCTTTTTCTTAGGAAGATATGTTTGGCTGAATATAAAATTCTAGGTTGTTGGTTTTTTTCTTAAGGATGTTGAATGTTGGCCCCATTCTCTTCTGGCTTGTAGGGTTTCTTCAGAGAGATCCACTGTTATTCTTATGGGCTTCTCTTTCTATGTAACCTCACCTTTCTCTCTGACTGTCTTTAACATTAGTTTTCTTTTGATTCAACCTTGGAGAATCTGACAGTTATATGTCTTGATGTTGCTCTTCTCAAAGAGCATCTTAGTGGTGTTATCTGTATCTTCAGAATTTGAGTGATGGCCTGTCTTTTTAGGTTGGGGAAATTTTCCTGGATAATGCATTGAAGTGTAGTTTCAAACTTGGTTCCATTTTCCCCCTCACTTCAGGTACACTAATCAGTAGTAGGTTTTGTCTTTTGACATAGTCCCATATTTCTTGGAGGCTTTATTTCTTCCTTTTCAAACATTTTTCTCTAATCTTGTCTTCATGCTTTATTTCTGAAGGGGTGGACTGCCCCTCCACATCTGTGGCTGTTTCTTATCAGGTGCAATGAGAGACTGAGAAAAGAAATAAGACACGGAGACAAAGTATAGAGAAAGACAAGTAGGCCCAAGGGACCAGCTCCCAGCATATGTAGGACCCATGCCAGCACTGGTCTCTGAGTTCCCTCAGTATTTATTAATCATTATCTCTACCATCTCGAGAGGGGAATGGTAGGGATGAGCAGGAGATAGATGCCTTCCTCTTATCACAACTGCAAAGAAGACTTCCTGTTTTACTAATCCTCCTCAGCACAGACCCCTTAAGGCTAGAGGATGGTTAGGTCTTTCCCTTCCCATGGGGCCATATCTCAGGCTATCACATGGGGAGAAACATTGGACGATACCTGGTTTTCCTAGGTAGAGGTCCTTGTGGACTTCCGCAGTGTATTGTGTCCCTAGGTACTTGAGATTAGCGAATGGTGATGACTTTTAACAACCATACTTCCTTCAAGAGCTTGTTTAACAAAGCACATCCTGCATAGCCCTAAATCCATTAAACCTTGAGTCAACACAGCAAATGTCTCTGTGAGCACAGTGTCAGGGCTAGGGTTACAGATTAACAGCATCTCAAGGCAGAAGAATTTCTCTTAGTACAGAGCAAAATTGAGTCTCTTATGTCTACTTCTTTCTACATAGATAGAGTTACAGTCTGATCTCTCTTTCTTTTCCCTACAATTTCATTAAGTTGATCTATAATCTGTGATATCTTTTCTTCCTTTTCGTTGATTCGGCCAATGATACTTGTTTTTGCTTCACAATGTTTCTTGCACTGTGTTTGTCAGCTCCGTTAGATCATACACGTTCTTCTTTAAACTGGTTGTTTTAGTTCCTGTAACATTTTATCAAGGTTCTTAGCTTCCTAGCATTGGGTTAGAACATACTCCTTTACCACAGAGAATTTTGTTATTACACACCATCTGAAGCCTACTTCTGCCAATTCATCAACCTCCTTCTCCATCCACTTTTGTACCCTTGCTGGGGAGGAGTTGCAATCATTTTGAGGAGAAGAAGCATTCTAATTTTCTGAATTTTCAGCTCTTTTGTGCTGGTTATTCCTATTTTTCATGGATTTATCTACCTGGGATATTTTATGCCGATGGTCTTTGCATTGGGTTTTTGTATGAGCGCCCTTTTTGTTGATGTTGATCAGTCTAGCATCTCTTCTGCAGGTCTGCTGGAGTTTGCAAGAGATCTACTTCAGATGCTGCTTTACTGGGTATGACCATCTGAAGTTGCAGAACAGCAATAAGTGGAAGATTTTGCCCTGAGTGGGACCTGACTGGTGCCAGCCAGAGCTCTTCTGTATGAAGTGTCTGTTGAAACCTGCTGGGATGTGTTCCCTAGTAAGGAGGCACAGGGGTAAGGGGCAAAGTTGAAAAGGCAATCTGTCCCTGGGCAGGGCTTGAACACTGTTCTCAGAGATACACTGCTCTCTTCACAACAGGCAGGCAGGAATGTTTAATTCTGCTGCAGTTTCACTCACAGCCATCCCTTTTCCCAGGTTGTCTATCCCAGGGAGATGGGAGTTTTAAGTATAAGCCCCTGACTGGGGCTGCTGCCATTCTTTCAGAAATGACACAATCAGTGAGGTGGAATCTAGAGAGCCAATCTGGCCACAGCTGCTTTGCATGCTTCTGCAAACTTCCTGGCAGCTTTCTTAACACTGTTAGGGAAACCCTTATACGTAAGTCTCAGTAATGGTGGTCGGCCCTCTCCCCACCAAGCTTGATCATTCAAGGTTGACTTCAGGCTTTTATGCAGGTAGTGAGAATTTGAAGCCAGTAGATCTCAGCCTGCTGTGTTCCATGTGAATGGGACCTGATGAATGAGACCACTTGGTTCCCTAGCTTCAGCCCCCTTTCCAGGGAAGTGAATGGTTCTGTCCCAGTAAGGTTCCAGGTGCCACTGGGGTACAAAAAAAATCTTTTGCATCTAGCTCAGTATGTGTCAAAGCAGCCACCCAGTTTCATGCTTGAAACCCAGGGTTGTGGTTCTGTAGGCACACTAGAGAATCTCCTGGTCTGTGGGTTGCAAAAACCATGTGAAAAGTGCTGGATACAGGCTTGATGGCACAGCCCGGGATGGCTTCCCTTGGCTATGGGAGGAAGTTTGCAGCCCCTTGCACTTCCTGGGTGAGGCAACAATCACCCTGCTTCTGCTTGCCTTCTGTGGGCCTCACTCAATGTCTAACCAGTCCCAATGAGATGAACTGTGTACTTCAGGTGGAGACACAGAAATCACTTGTCTTTTGTGTTGATCTCACTGGGAGGTGCAGACCAGAGCTGTTCTTTTTCAACCATCTTGCTAGATGCCCACTGTCTTTTATTCTTATTTGAAGTGTGCACTGTTGAAGTTTCCAGAAATTTCACTTGTGGTGTGTAAAAGCAACAATGAAAAGGACAGTGAAAAATATTTTAATAAATTAGTCTCTGTCTTCAAATATCAATCAAAAGAAGTGCCATCTTGTGAAAGGTGAAGAGAAACTAACAGACCAAATACATGTGATTTTACACTTTGTCTGATTTTTGAAAAAGCAGATTCAAGAAGGTAAACCTCCAGAGTTCTAATCTGTATCATGTATTAAGCAATGAAAATATGTACTGAAATTGAAATCAATAGCTTTTTCAATACCCACAGAAACTAGTTTGTACTCCAGAAATTCTTGTTGCTTCTTTGACATCTGTGTGGGTTCAGTCAGGATGGTGGGGAAAATTATCAGATGCAAACCTTCTTGGAAGGCTTTGGGGGTTGGCATAAGCTCCAGTAATAAACTTGGCTAAAGGCAGCCTTTTCCATTTAGTTAAATAAGTTAGAGTAGAAACAAAGGAATATGGGGTGTTTATCTAAATAGCTTGCTTGCTCATGTTGTCCTAAGACTAATCTTGGACTTACCACAGTGATTAATTGCTTTCTAATTGGGAAGTCCACACTGTCATTTACCCTTTAGTGGTGTTGACTTAAAGCCTTGGTCAATTAATCTTTACTTACTAAATGCGAGTCTCACTAGCTGGTAAGGGCCACAGTCAAAACTGTTTACAACACTCTGCCTGGAGTCTTCAAGCAGCCTGATGCTCAGCTGGACTGGCAAAACAGAATATTTGTGTGTCAGTGTACTTTATTCATCCATTTATTCATTGTAGAAATCATGAATTTAAAAAAAAGAGTTTAAATGTGACAATATGTACTAGCATTTTTATTTTTTTTTAGGTTTTACTAAGTAGAGCATAGTGTGTGATCAGTTTTCTGTGGCACAAGACATGCATGCTTATTTTGGCAGCAATTGTGGAATAATGAGAAAACTTTAGTAACAAAAAGTGCCAGTCTGAAGAGATCACATATTGTATGATCGCATTTTTATGACATTATAGAAAAGTCTACAGAGAAGGTAAGCAAACCTGTGATGTACAGTGGCTTGTAGGGGGGCAGAGAGTAAGTTGAATAGGGGAACAGGATGTTGGAAAGAGGTACAAATAGACCAGTTAGAATTGAACTGCTTGTGATTTGTGAGGTCATGCTTTGTGTGTGGAAGAGCCAGGAGTGTGCAGTACAAGCATGAATAAAAAGATTCCTACTTAGCCAGGTGTGGTGGCTCAAGCCTGTATTCCCAGCACTTTGGGAGGCTAAAGTGGGTGGATGATAAGCTCTAGAGATCGAGACCATCATGGCTAACATGGTGACATCCTGTCTCTTCTAAAAAGTAGAAAAAAAATTAGCCAGGCATGGTGATGGGCACCTTTAGTCCCAGCTACTCAGGAGGCTGATGCAGGAGAATGGTGTGAAGATGGGAGGTAGAGCTGGCAGTGAGCAGAGGCCGCACCACTTCCCTTCAGCCTGAGCCACAGAGCAAGACTCAATTTCAAAGTAAATAAATAAATAAAATCTTCTACTCCCTCTAGGAGAGACGGGTCTTCTTTCATTCACATGAAACTAATTCAGGACCAGTTCTCAGGAAGACTTTGTTGTATGTAGTAAAAGAAACATAATATAAAATTTACCAATCTAAACATTTGTAGGTGTATAGGTAAGTGGCATTAAGTATGTTCGTGTTATTGTGAAACCATCACCACCATTTCACTTTCTCACCAGCAATGCACAAGGGTTCCATTTTCTCCACATTCTCTCCAACTGTCCTTTTTTCAAAAAAAAAATCACATTCTAGTGGGTAAAAAGTGGTAATATAATTGTGGTTTAGATATTCCTTTACCTAATGGCTAGTGATGTCAAACATATTTTTATGGGCTTATTGATATTGAATTCATCAAGTTTCCTGGGTATGACAGAGAATGCACAGAAAACAAAAGAAAAAATAGATAAATTGACCCTCTTTAAAACTAAAATCTTTCATGCTTCAAAGGACACTACTATCAGGATAGTCAGTAGAAAACCAACAGCATAGGACAAAATATTTGCAAGTCATATATAAAGGTAAGAGCCTAGTGTCTGGCATGTAGGAGAAATTCTTACAATTCAAGAACAAAAAGACAAACAATGCAATTTAAAAAAAAGGAATAGAGAAATTGAAAATATTTTTTAAAAAATATACAAAAAACCACACATAAAAAGTAGCTCAACATCACCCACCTCAGGGAAATGCAAATCAAAGCCACAATAAGACACCACTTTACACCTATTATAATTATTATTATTTAAAAACCATAAACTAAAAAAGTTGACATTGAAATGGAGAAGCACAAAGATAAAATAGTTCATCTGCTGTGGAATAGAGTTTGGTGTTTCTGCAAAAATCTAAACATAGAATTATCCTAGAAACCAGCAAATCCTCCCCAGGTGTATACACAAAAAAATATAAAGCAGGTATTCAAACAAAAACCTGTACACATATATTCATAGCAGAATTATTCACAATAACTAAAACATGGAAAGAAAGCAAACGTCCACCGACAAATAATAGAAAAACAAAACGTAGTATATCCATACGGTGGAATAATATTTAGCTATAAAAAGGATTGAGACACTCATACTACAATGTGAAGATAGTGCAAACCATTGTGTTTAAACAAGCTAAGCACAAAAGTCACATACTGTATTACATTATTTGTATAAAAATCTCCAGAATAAGTAATTTCATAGGTAAAGAAAGCAGATTGCTAATTGTCAGGAGTCAGAAAGAGGACAGATTGGGTAGTAGTTCTTTAATAGGTAGGGGATTTCCATTTGGGATGAAGAAAATAATTTGGAATTAAATGGTGGTAGAACATGTACTTTCCTGTGTTACTGAATTATATCTTAAAAATCAGTTGAAATATTACGGGAATTTTACCTCAGTAAAAAATATCCTATCCCCAGTATTCCAACATCACACTGAGCTCTCTTTCCATGGTGTCCCCTTAACCCGGGGTTCAAGTACCTGCACAGTCCATAACGGCCTGGGGTCAGGGCAGGCACATTCTGGACACATATTCCAGTTTCTATGTCCACCAGCTCCTAGACCTGTTACCAGTGGAAGGTATCTGAGTTACTGGCAGCAAATCCATCCGGGTCTTTAGCAATGGTGATTCTTGCCTCCTCAGGTGAAAGAATTCAACTGATGGGCATAAAGAAGAAGAAAAAAAAAACCTGAGGCAAGTTTCACAGCAGGAGTGGACATTTATGAAAAAGGTATAGAGCAGGAAAGAATGAAAATGGCACTTGGAAGAGATCCAAATGTGTGACTTGAAGAACAAGTGTAGCCATTAACATTTATTCTGAGACTTTTCAGGCTGGCCTACCTCCAGCAATGGGTGCACTCTTTTCCATGATGCTTCCCTTAGTGTGGGCTGCTCATAGACACAGTTCCCTCCTTACCCTTGGGAAGTGAGTATAGGCAGTGTGTTTAAGCAGTTATTTGTAAGCCCATCTGAGGTTTCCTCCCTTTTTTTGGTGGAGTGACCTCAGAAAGTCATACTCTGCCATTTTGTCTCTTAATGTGCATGCCTGGGTTCACTCACTCAATATGTGAGATTTTGTTGGAAACCATTTTTCCTCCCTGGTGTGTGAGTTTAATTAACACTTTAATGTTACCAGCTGTTGTGAATCAGAAGGAACTTGTATATCACTGGATCCTGTTGCTAAGTTACTATTTTTAGTGAAGAAATATGACAACTGTCCAACCGTCACACAATGGGTGACATTCCTGGTAGGTGGATGGAGAGAACTCTCTCCTGCCCCACTCATCCCTGTTTAACTACCTTTAAAAGACCCACTGGCCATTTCCAGCTCTAGGTCACTTTTTCTCTGCTGTCTTTCCAGAGACCAAGTGATCAGTGAAGCCTCCACAGGGTTTACAAGTTCTTCTGCATCTTGCTCAATTGTATTTCAGACCTCAGCTCATAATACCCATGGGTTATTCCATTTCAATAAAGGGAAATTAACATGTTCTGAGAAGCACCATTTGCAGGTGTCTTGCTCCGGTGAACTCACGGCAACACTGCAAGGTAACAGTAGTCCCACACATAGAGGAAAAGACCAGGATCAGGTGATTGAGTGACTCACTTAAAATCACTCAGCTTCCGAAAAACTCCATACTCAGGTTTCCACCCATGGCCAGGTCTCCAGTTGTCATTTAGAAAAAGTCTATGAGTCACTTGAAAATATGTCCATGCCCCACCAAGTCTTCTTTCCATCAACCAAGATGAGCTCCAAGGACAATGGGTGACAAGACCCACCCAGTCATCTTTCTCCCATTCAGAGTCATTGTAGGTATTTGATACTCATCAGGAATAGTCTCTTATCCCAAAACCCTCTCATACATAGGGTGTTTCAAGGGGAATGTGTTACACATGCATCACAGAAGGCAACTTTAATGAGAGTGTCAGAGTGAGTACATGGAGAAGGAGCTGGTGATTCCAAGTGTAAAGGAAGGGTGGTGTGCTAAGAAGTTATCGCCCTGGAGGTGAAGGAGGCAAGAGGTTAGTATGACTAAATCATAGGTAGCAAGAGAGAAAACAGGAAATGGATCAAACTGTTAGGACAAAGATCACTGGTCACTTAGCAAGGTCAACACATACCTAGCATCACATGATGTGGCCAATGCACTCCTGCGAATGAACCATGAGAAATGAAGGCAAGTTCACAGGCCATGTACATAAATAAATATTCATGACATCCTTACACATAATGGTGCCAAACCAGGAGCCCCCAAATGCCCATAAGCAGAATAAGGGTGAACGAGCTGTGGCATATCCACACCATGGCATGTGGCTCATCATGAAAAATAATGGACTGTTGATGCACTCAGAACAGTGTGGCTCTTAAAGTAGTTCTGCTGAATAAAAGAAGCCAGATCAGAACAATTCAGAAAGACCCAAGTACATATTGTATTTACATGTAATTCTATAAAACACCACTACTTTTTAGTGGAAGAAGAAGGTAGGTGGTCATAGGGTGGCCAGTGAGAGATCATTATTGCTGGGAGTAAGATACGTTTTCATGACCTTCATCACACTTGTAGCCTTGCGGTGAATGGAATACTCACATGGAGAAAATAATCAGTTCTGTCTACCCATGTGCAGTTTACCATATACCGATCGCACATCAATGAAGCTGTTTTTAAATAAGGAATCACAATCCGGAGCTAAGAATAAGGATGGGCAGGATGCCTGAGAAGGCAGGTTCTTTCTTTTTTCAATGCGTGAGTCTGTACATGAGAATTCAGTTGGCCCTGAGCTCAGAAACAGAACAGGTCTGACAGAAAGGCTCACACAGTCCTTCCTTCTGCATGGAAGAGTGACCACCTGACACAGTACCCAGCTGCCCCTTAAGACCTTTACAGGTCAAAGTGACCTTCCTGTCCATGTGTCTGTTTTCTGCTATTTCCTTTTTCATGGAGAAGCTAACATGCCCTCTGATGTAGAGGAAATAATGTTCAAGTTCTAATGTGGACATTCTGGTTCCATCACAGTAGAGAAATGGGTTGCATCTTCTCTGTTCAAGAGAAAGAAAAGGGAAAAGCCATGAGCACAATGTCCACAGTTGGGCAAGTAGAGGAAGAGCATCACGATGCCAAGGCAGCAGCAGGGCAACCGAAGATGAAGGTTTCTGCAGAGGAAACAAGGAAGCTTAGGGATTCCCAGAGGAAATTATACTTCCCATGTGTAGGCCCCTGGTTTGAAGGCCAGTTCCTCTTGTCCTAATATGAAATGAGTCTGTGACCATCCCCATTTCCACCTTAGTACTAATTGCACTGGCAAACATGAGTGTCCAACAATTTAAAACACTGAAATAAAAAAGACAAATATGATCAAACAGACAACCCACCTCCAGAGAAATGAGCCTTTAAATTCCTTCTTCCTTCTGGCCCCATGACCTCTATTCAAGGAAAGTTCAAAACCCATGCTCCCTAAAGTCTTGGAGAAGTATAAAATATTGCATCCATAGAAAGTAACCAAATTCAGGAAGATAAGAGGAAAATCCAGAGATTAGGAAAGATAGCTTGAAATTCTCTTAAAATGTGTAGCTTTCAAAAAAAATGGGAGAGAGAATCTGAAATATATTTCAAAAGCACATACAATTAAAAAAATAAATCATAAGAAAACTGTCTAGCTCTCTGGGAGATTTGTTCCAAAGCTGCAGTAGTGAAATAGAATTTCACACGTAAAAACCCAGGGAGGCAATTATAAAAGCTCTGGGAATGACAGATCCACCCCAGGCCTAGAGAGATGTTGGTTGGATGGGAAAGGGAAAAAGGAAGGTGTCCAGCCATGACTTTTCAGATGGGAGATTAGAAATGTGGGAAGACATTAAGGAAGTGATAAAAGTAGACAGTTTAATTTAAAATGGAAAGAAGAAAAGGCAATTAGAAACTCCAAGAAAACAGAAAGCTAAAGACAAAATATCTATTACCCATAGAATACTAAGAAATGTAGGTAAATTCACAATGCCAATATACTCCCTACAAGAGGAAAGTCTCGAGATTGTCTTGTATTGGACTGATGAAATAGATATCTAAATATATATATTCTACAGTTGCTTACAACTTCAACGATCACTAAGAAAGAAACTAAACTCATGATATGCCTACCATTAGCTGAGAGTGGATGAAAGGTCAGGAGTCTAAGAAGCTCAGCCTTCGTCTGTTGTACCTGGTGTTAACAGGTAATTCAGCGCACCAGGATTAGGTGCACATGGTGGCAGCTCCTTCTGTGTAACTCTTGCCTCACTTCTGTATTTTTCAGTCATGTGCATATATTTTTATTTTCAAAATGAAGTATATGAGAAATAATCTGTGGTTTCAGAGACTCTAGGAAGAGTCTTTGTTCCAGCTCTACTGGTTTGAAGCCTAATTAAACACCACAGATTCCAGCAGAAAATCCTGGCTCTACCCCACTTCCGCTCCCTCAAAACAAGAACCAAGTAGTCACAATATCCAGCTCAAAAACTCAATCAAGATCTGTCAAAGGAGATCCACATGTAGGCATCACCAAAGGTGTCAATAGACACAGCCACAGAGGTGTTTGCAGTGTGTGTCATGAAGTCCAGCCCCTAACTGTAGACCAACTGCCGAGTCTGGAAGGAAGCTTCCTTGGAGGATGCTAGTGGTAGAGGCATCAGCCATGATTCAGGTGCAGCCATAGAGAGGTCTAGCATGTTACTGCAAGCAACCAGTGGGCAGAGGAAAGGACGAGAAAAGATGAAGGGGAGGGTGGGAGCATCATGGTCATTCCCCTACTGGTACACCTCGCCACCCTGCAGTGACCTGGGGGACACAGAGGACACCATATTTTTGTGGGCAGAGGCTCTCTCAGGCCAGAGCAGTACTGTGTCCAGAATTCGTGGGTTCTTGGCCTCACTGACTTCAAGAATGAAGCCACGGACCCTCATGGTGAGTGTTATAGTTCTTAAACATGGTGTGTCCGGAATTTGTTCCTTCTGATGTTCGGATGTGTCCAGTTTCTTCCTTCTGGTGGGTTCGTGGTATCGCAGACTTCAGGAGTGAAGCTGCAGACCTTCATGGTGAGTGTTACAGCTCATAAAGGCAGTGCTGTCCCAAAGAGTGAGGAGCAGCAAGATTTATCTTGAAGAGCAAGAGAAAAATCTTCCACAGTATGGAAGGACACTGAAGCGGGTTGCCACTGCTGGCTTAGGTTGCCAGGTTTTACTCCCTTATTTGGCCTCATCCATGTCCTGCTGATTGTTCCATTTTACAGAGCATTGATTGTTCCATTATACAGAGCTCAGTTTGGTCCATTTTACAGAGTGCTGATTAGTCCATTTTACTGAGAGCTGATTGGTCCCTTTTGACCCGAGTGCTGACTGGTGCATTTACAAACCTTCAGTTAGACACAGAGTGCTGATTGGGGTATTTACAGTCCTTTAGCTAGACACAAAAGTTATCCAAGTCCCCACCCAATTAGCTAGACACAGAGCCCTGAATGGTACAATTACAAACCTTTAGCCTGACACAGAGTGCTTATTGGCGTGTTTACAATCCTTTAGCTAGACAGAAAAGTTCTCCAAGTCCCCACCCACCCAGAAGCCTGGCTTCACCTCTCAGTAAGACCTGGAAAGAAACTGAAGCCAAGCTAAGAATGTGGGTTCCTGTTTCAATTTGGCTACTAGTGGCTGTGGGCTCCAGGATATCACAAATTGCAATGCCTTTACCATTTTCCCTGTGGTTGCAAAGACTTTGTCCAGGATCTGATTGACCTGGCCACCTTGAAACACTTAATAAAGCCTATTACTGGAAAACGATAATATGTTAGCACTTTATTTACAATGACTTTCAATGAAGTATTGTTCTCCAGTTTTGAAACTAGGAAAACAATTAGCAAGAGCTTACTAGTTATGTGAATAAACGACAGTTTATCCTAAAGAACTATTAGGCAACAGTTGATAAAAAAAGAATTGGCATTTTGTGAATGCTAACTGTGTCTCAATGGTACTCAGGCTTTTGATAACCACTGCCCCTTAACATTTGCAACAGTCCCATGGCAGGTCCTGGCAGCATCCCTACTGTACAGGTGAGATGTCACATGAATCTTCCTAGGGTCACACACCTGGGCAGTGCAGGATCTAAATATAAGCAGGCACATGAGGTGTCAAGAAAGATGCTATAGTCATAATGTTATGTGAAATGAAGGAGCAAATGTGCACATGGTGTGAAGGCCAGCCAAGATGTAGGCCTACCCCACATGTAGACCAGAGCCACAGCTGGCCAACCTATGTACTTCTCTTATCCTTAAAGGATCCTCTTCATCAAAGGAAGATCACAGAGTGCAGGGAGGGTGCTCAAAAGGCACTGATATGTATCAGAAACATGAGAAGAGTAAAACAAAGAAAATAATAAAAATAAACACCCCACAATGATAGCTGGGTTTGTCTTTAGGTGGCAGGCCTGTGTGTCTTGTTCTAAGTTTGTTGTCTCCATTTTCCAAATATATATGTAAATTCAGGTGATGAGTCAGGCTGCAGGAGCAAGAGTAAGGTTAGAGAAAGCTGCTCCCCAAACCTGGCCCGTGACATGGGCTCCTTGCTGGTGGTTTTCTCCTCCCTGGGGTCTGACTTGATCACAGTGACAGGGCCCTGTCATCCCTATGCCCACTCCATGCTCTACTCGCTACTAGATGGTAGAGGGGAACTGAATAGGTGAGATGGTCCCATGGCCCATAGGATGACAGTATCTGGCAGTCAGTGGCTTTCAAATGTTCTTGTCTCCTGGAAAGTCCAAGGCCAAGCCCAGTGGTTGTGATGGTCCTTGAGTGGTCCATTTTATTCATGTCCCTCTACAAGAGATCAGATGGCAGGGGAGGTTTTGTGGGACTCTGAGGCCCAGCCAGAAAATGCTGTCACCACAGGGCCACTCCGATATGGTTTGTTTATCTCTTTTACTGCTTTTAGTCTAAACCAACAATCTGTAATTGGAAAAGAGAGTTTCTCAGGTGCCAGGTGAGTTGGTCTACCCTCTGTGAGACATCCATGGGGAGCCATGGGCAGCTTCTGTGGAGAAAAGTCTTATTGCCTTGAAGTCTGTATGCCCTGAGAGCATAACTGCTCAGCAGCATTCCACAGGTTGCTCAGGGAGATAACACTCCCTTGAAGCAGTAGAGCATAATCAAACATCTTGGCTTTTCCTGAAACCCACTCTGAACTGTTTCAGCCCCGATAATTTAAAGATCTTAAGTAGCTTAGACATACGCCTTTGCTCTAGGAAATTCACAGAAACTGCCACCAGTATACATCTTATTGAATGACTCATGATTTCTCCTTCAATGACTAATCCTTTTCCTCATCCCTTCCTCATCCTCACAACTGCCCTGAGAACAAAGAGCTTGTAAACCAATAAATTGGGTGGAGCCCTAGAGATCTGGGCTGTAAGCAAGCCTCCTATGCTCCAGACCCCTGGACCCATCTTTTAAGCAGTTATTCTGTCTCTTTCCAACTCATTTGTCTCTGCCAGTATTGGGGTACCCATCAGGTGGTGTGGGGCTGGCTTCCCCAACACTAACCTGCGACATTCCAAATATTAGTGCTTGTGTTGTTTCTCAAATCAACTGACCAAGACCTCCTCTGGTGACACAATGCACTTTTCTCCAGCCAAAGACCTGACCCTGCCACACAGTGACCTTGAAATGTAGAGGGGCAACCACAACACACCTTGGGCCAGTCCTGAGCCTCATGTCCCTGGTTTAAGTGATCTCACAGCCAGCTGATTGAAAGGGACAGGGAAGTGGGTGAAGAAAACCCTGCAATTCACGTTTATCTGTAATACAGGTTTAAAGTATGTGTTCAACAAAACTGGATGTATGAGCACTTAAATAGAGAATTTACCTTGGGCCAAGCACAGTAGCTCATGCCTGTAATCCTAGCACTTTGAGAGGCTGAGGGGGGCAGATCACAATGTGATGAGATCAAGATCATCCTGGCAAACATGGTGAAACCCCATCTCTACTAAAAATACAAACAATTAGCCAGGCGTGGTGGCAGGTGCCTGTAGTCCCAGCTACTTGGGAGCCTGAGGCCAGAGAATGACATGAACCCAGGTGGAGGAGCTTGCAGTAAGACTGAATCATGGCACTGCACTGCAGCCTGAGTGACAGAACGAGACTCCATCTAAAAAAAAAATTACCTTTAAAAATGCATCCTATTTATTTTTATGAGGGTGTTCCAAGATGGTTAAATAGGAACAGCTCCAGTCTGCAGCTCCCAGCATGATCGACACACAAGATGAGTGACTTCTGCATTTCCAACTGAGGTACCTGGTTCTTCTCATTAGGACTGGTTGGACAGTGGGTGCAGCCCATTGAGGGAGAGCTAAAACAGGTTGGGGAGTCACCCCACCTGGGATGCAAAAGGGATCAGGAGATTTCCCTTTCCTAGAAAAGGGAAGTTGTGACAAACTACTTGGAAAAACAGGACACTCCCACCCAAATGCTGCACTTTTCCCAAGGTCTTTGCAACTGGCAGACAAAAAGATTCTCTCCCATGCCTTGCTTGGTGGGTCCCACACTCACAGAGCCTTGGTAACTGCTAACACAGCATTCTGAGATCAAGCTCCGAGGTGGCAGCCTAGCTGGTAGAGGGACAGCCATCATTGTTAAGGCTTGAGTCGGTAAACACAGCAGCCAGGAAGCTCAAACTAGGTGGAAACCACCACAGCTCAACAAGGCCTACTGCCTCAAGACTCCACCTCTGTGGGCAGGGGATAGCTGAAAAAAAGGCAGCAGACAGCTTCTGCAGACTTAAACGTCTCTGTCTGACAGCTCTGAAGAGGGCAGTGGTTCTTCTAGAATGCTGTTTGAGTGCAGAGAATGGACAGACTGCCTCCTGAAGTGGGTCCTTGATCCCCATGTAGCCTAACTGGGAGACACCTCCAAGTAGGGGTCAACAGACACCTCATATAGGTGGCAGCTCCTTTGGGATGAAGCTTCCAGAGAAATGATCATGCATCAATATTTGCCGTTCTGCAATATTTGCTGTTCTGCAGCCTCTGCTGGTGATGCCCAGGCAAACAGAATCTGTATCGAAACTCCACAAAATTCCAACAGACCTGCAGATGAAGGATCTGACTGTTTGAAGGAAACTAAGAAACAGAAAGGAATAGCAGCAACATCAACAAAAAGGTCATCTATGCAGAACCCCATCTGTAGATCACCAACTTCAAAAATCCAAGGTAGATAAAACCACAAAGATGGGGAGAAATTAGAGCAGAAATGCTGAAAATTCTAAAAATGAGAGCACCTCTTCTCCTCCAAAGGATTACAGCTCCTAACAAACAACAGAACAAAACCTGATGGAGAATCACTTTGATAAGTTGACAGAAGTAGGCTCCAGAAGGTCAGCAATAACAAACTTCTCCAAACTAAAGTAGCATGTTCAAAACCATCACAAGAAAGCTATAAACCTTGAAAAAAGACTAGATGAAAGGCTAACTCGAATAAACAATGTAGAGAATACCTTACATGACTTAATGGAGTTGAAAACCATGGCACAAGGACTTTGTGACACATACCACAAGCTTCAGTAGCTGATTCAATCAAGTGGAAGAAAGGATATCAGTGACTAAAGATTACATTAATAAAATAAAACAAGAAGACAAGGTTAGACAAAACACAGCAAAAAGAAATAAACAAAGCCTCAAAAGATATAGAACTAAGTGAAAAGACCAAATCTACATTTGATTGGTGTACCTGAAAGTGATGGAAAGAATGGAACCAAGCTGGAAAACAATCTTCAGGATATCATCCAGGAAAACTTCCCCAACCTAGCAAGATAGGCCAACATTCAAATTCAGGAAATACAGAAAAAACCACCAAGACATTGCTCGAGAAGAGCAACCTGAAGACACATAATTGTCAGGTTCACCAAGGTTGAAATGAAGGAAATAGTATTAAGGGCAGCCAGAGAGAAAGGTTGAGTTACCCACAAAGGTAAGCCCATAACACTAACAGCGAATCTCTTGGCAGAAACCCTAGAAGCCAGAAGAGAGTGGGGACCAACATTCAACATCTTTAAAGAAAAGAATTTTCAACCCAGAATTTCATATCCAGCCAAACTAAACTTTGTAAGTGAAGGAGAAATAACATCCTTTACAGAGAAGCAAATTCTGAGAGATTTTGTCACCACCAGGCCTGCCTTACAAGAGCTCATGAAGGAAGCACTAAACTTGGAAAGAAACAATTGGTACCAGCCAGTGCAAAAACATGACAAATTGTAAAGACCATCAATGCTATGAAGAGACTGCATTAATTAACGGGCAAACTACCCAGCAAACGTCATAACGACAGGATCAAATTCACAGATAACAATATTAACCTTAAATGTAAATGGGCTAAATGCCCCAGTTAAAAGACACAGACTGGCAAATTGCATAGAGTCAAGATGAATCAATGTGCTGTATTCAGGAGACCCATCTCGTATGCAATGATGCACATAGGCTCAAAATAAAGGGATGGAAGAAGATCTACCAAGTCTATGGAAAGCAAAAACAAAAAACAAAAAAACAAAAACAAACAAACAAAAAAAAACAGAGAAAAAGAAAGCAGGGGTTGCAATCCTAGTCTGATAAAACAGACATTTAACCAACAAAGATCAAAAGATACAAAGAAGACCATTACATAATGATAAAGGGATCAATTCATGAAGAAGAGCTAAATATCCTAAATATGTATGCATCCAATACAAGAGCACCCAGATTCATAAAGCAAGTCCTTAGAGACTTACAAAGAGATTTAGACTCCCATGCAATCATAATGGGAGATTTTAACACCTCACAGTCAGTATTAGACAGATCAATAAGACAGAAGATCAACAAGGATATTCAGGACCTGAACTCAGGTCTGCAATAAGCAGACCTAATAGATATCTACAGAACACATCACACTTATTCTAAAATTGACTAAGTAACTGGAAGTAAAACACTCCTCAGCAAATGTAAAAGAACAGAAATCACAGCAAACTGTCTCTCAGACCACAGTGCAATCAAATTAGAACTGAGGATTAAGGAATTCACTGAAAACTTCACAACTATGTGAAAACTGAGCAACTTGCTCCTTAATGACTGCTGGGTAAGAAACGAAATGAAACCAGAAACAAAGATGTTCTTTGAAACCAATGAGAAAAACGACACAATGTACCAGAATCTCTGGGACACATTTAAAGTAGTGTGTAGAGGGAAATGTGTGGCACTGAACACACAAGAAAAAGCAGGAAAACTGACACCCTAACATCACAATTAAAAGAACTAGCAAAGCAAGATCAAACAAAATCAAAAGCTTGGAGAAGGCAAGAAATAACTAAGATGAGAGCAACACTGAAAGAGATAGAGACAAAAAAAAAACCTTCAAAAAATCAATGAAATCAATAACTGCTTTTTTGAAAAGGCCAACCAAATTGATAGACCACTATCAAGACTAATAAAGAAGAAAAGAGAGAAGAATCAAATACATGCAATAAAAATGATAAATGGGATATCACCACCGACCCTACAGAAATACAAACTACCATCAGAATAAACTGTAAACACCTCTACGCAAATAAACTAGAAAACCTAGAAGAAATGGATAAATTCCTGGACAAACAAACCCTCACAAAGCAAAAGCAGGAAGAACTGGATCTCTAAATAGACCAATAACAGGCTCTGAAATTGAGGAACTAATTAATAGCCTACCAACCAAAAACAAAAGTCCAGGACCAGTTTAATTCAGAGCTGAATTCTACCAGATGTACAAAGAGGAGCTGGTACCATTCCTTCTGAAACTATTCCAATCAATAAAAAATAAGAAATCATCCCTGACTTATTTTATGAGGCCAACATCATTCTGATACCAATAAAAAAAAGAGAATTTTAGACCAATATCCCTGAAGAACATCAATGCAAAAACCCTCAATAAAATACTGGCAAACAGAATCCACCACCACATCAAAAATCTTCTCTACCATGATCATGTAAGCTTCATCCCTTGGATGCAAGTCTGGTTCAACATACACAAATCAATAAATATAATCCATCACATAAGCAGTACCAATGACGAAAACCACATGATTATCTCAACAGATGCAGAAAAGCCTTCAACAAAATCCAATAGCCCTTCATGCTAAAAACTCTCAATAAAGTAGGTATTGATAGAAATGTATCTCGAAATAATAAAAGTTCCTTGTGACAAGCCCACAGCCAATATCATACTGAGTGGGCAAATACTGGAAGCATTTCCTATGAAAAGCAGCACAAGACAAGGATGCCTTCTCTCGACAAGGATGCTCACTTCTATTCAACATAGTGTTGGAAGTTCTGGCCAGGGCAATCAGACAAGAGAAAGAAATAAAGAGTATTCAATTAGGAAATGAGTAAGTCAAATCATCCCTGTTTTCTGATGACATGATTGTATATTTAGAAAACCCTGTCATCTCATCCCAAAATCTCCTTAAGCTGATAAGCAACTTCAATAAAGTCTCAGGATACAAAAATAAATGTGCAAAAATGACAAGCATTCCTATACACCATTAACAGACAAACAGAGAGCCAAATCATGAGTGGATTCCCATTCGAAATTGCTACAAAGAGAATAAAATATGTAGGAATGAAACATACAAGGGATGTGAAGGACCTGTTCAAGGAGAACAACAAACCACTGTTCAATGAAATAAAAAAGGACACAAACAAATGGAAGAATATTCTATGATCATGGATAAGAAGAACCAATATCTTGAAAATGGCCATTGTGCCCAAAGTAATTTGTACATTCAAGGTCATCCCCATCAAGCTAACAAAGACTTCTTCACAGAATTGGAAAAAACTACTTTAAAATTCATATGGAACAAAAAAAAGCCCACATTGTCAAGACAATCCTAAGCAAAAAGAACAAAGCTGTAGGCATCACGCTACCTGACTTCAAACTATACTACAAGGCTACAGTAACCAAAACTGCATGGTAGTGTTATCAAAACAGATACATTGACCAATGGATCAAAAGAGAGGCCTCAGAAATAAAAACACACATCTACAATCATCTTATCTTTGACAAACCTGACAAAAAGAAGAAATGGGGAAAGGAGTCCCTGTTTAATAAATGGTGCTGGGAAAACTGGATGGCCATTTGTAGAAAGTTGAAACTGCATCCCTTAATTACACCTAACACAAAAATTAATTCAAAATGGATTAAAGACTTAAATATTAGACCTAAAGCCGTAAAAACCCTAGAGGAAAACCTAGCCAATACCATTCATGACATAGGCAATGGGCAAGGACTTCATGACTAAAACACCAAAAGCAATGGCAACCAAAGCTAAAATAGACAAATGAAATCTAATTCAACTAAAGAACTTCTGCACAGCCAAAGGAACTACATTTGAATGAACAGGAAAGCTACAGAATGGGAGAAAATTTTTGCAATCTACCCATCTGACAAAAGACTGACATTCAGAATCTACAAAGAAACCAAATTTACATGAAAAAAATTTCACCAAAAAGTGGACAAAGTATATGAACAGATACTTCTCAAAAAAAAACACATCTGAGTGGCCAACAGACACATGAAACAATGTTCATCATCACTGGTTATCAGAGAAATGCAAATCAAAACCAAAATGACACAACATCTGACACCAATTAGAATGGCAATCATTAAAAAGTCAAGAAACAACAGATGCTGGAGTGGATGTGGAGAAACAGGCATGCTTTTACACTGTTGGTGGGAGTGTAAATTACTTCAACCATTTTGGAAGACAGTGTGGAAATTCCTCAAAGATCTAGAACTAGAATTACCATTTGATCCAGCAATCTTTTTACTGGATATATACCCAAAGAATTATAAATCATGTTACTATAAAGACACATGCACACATAGGTTTATTGTGGCACTATTCACAATACCAAAGACTTGGAACCAATCCAAATGTCCATCAATGATAGACTGGATTAAGAAAATGTGGCACATATACACCTTGTAATACTATGCAGCCATAAAAATGGATGAGTTTATGTCCTTTGCAGGGACATGGATTAAGCTGGAAGCCATCATTCTCAGCCAACTATCACAATGCCAGAAAACCAAACACTGCGTGTTCTCATTCATAGGTGGAAATTTTGAACAGTGAGATCACTTGGACACAGGGCAGGGAACATCACACACTGGGTCCTGTCTGGGGGTGGGGAGTGGGGGGCTTGGGAAGGGATAGCATTAAGAGAAATATCTAATGTAAATGATGAATTGATGGGGGCAGCAAAGCAACATGGCACATGAATACGTATGTATTAAACCTGCCTGTTGTGCACATGTACCCTAGAACTTAAAGTATAATAAATAAATAAATAAATAAATAAATAAATAAATAAATAAATAAATAAATAAATGCATCCTATTATGTGCATTTCATGTGTACTACATGATGCTATGGGATGCATTTTGATATTTCAAAGGCTACTATACTGAAGCAAATTAACATGTTTGCAATCTCACATAGTTACTGCTATAGTTTGGATATTTGCCTTTACAAACTACACGTTGAAATTTGATCCCCAGTGTTGGAGGTGAGGTTGAGTGGCAGATGCTTGGTTCATGAGGGTGGATCCCTTATGAAGAGTTTGGTATCATTCTTGTGATAAGGAGGGAGATCTTGTTCTATTAGCTTTTGAAAATGGATTAAAAAAAAAAGGCTGGCATCACCCTCCCTCACAAAAATATTGTGATATTACACAATATTTTTCTCTCTGTGTTTAGTTGATTTCACTTAGCATATTTTCCTCCAAGGTCATCATGTTTTGGCAAATGGCAAGATCTCACTCTTGTTCAGGGCTAAATAGTACTTCATTATACTGGACAATAAGATTTTTTTCATATCTTAGCTATGTTAATAATGCTGCAATGAACATTAGAGTACAGATACCTCTATGAGGTAGTGATTCCCTTTGTTTATATCCCTAAAGGAAGAGTTGGTGAGGCATATGGTTGTTCTATTTTTAATTTTCCAGAAACCTCCATATCAGTTTTTATAATGGCTGTACATCACCAACAACACTCTTCAAGAGTCTCATTTTCTCTACATCCTAGCCAACATTTGTGATCTTTTGAGTTTTTGATAATAGCCATCCCGATGTGAGTTATGTAATGTCTCAAAGTACTTTTGATTTAAAATTTTCTGATGATTAATGATGTCAAATATGTTTTAAATACCTGTTGCCCATTTTTGTGTTCCTTGGAGAAATGTTAATTCAGAGCTTTTGCCCATCTTTTAGTGTGTTTATTTGTTTTCCTACTATTGAGTTGTACAAGTTCTTTATAAATTTTAGATTTTAACCCATCATCAGATATGTAGCTTGAAAACATTTTTCCAACATTTAGTCTATTTTTATTTTGTTGATTGTTTCCTTTACTGTGCAAACGCTTTTTCATTGAATGTAGTCTTGCTCATTTATTTTCAACACATCCTCAGTTGATTTTTGTGTATGATGTAAAATGTGGGTCCAATTTTGTTCTTTTGCATGTGGAAATCTAGTTTTCCCAGCACTGCTCATAGGAGAGATGATCCCCTTCTATCATATCATTTTGTTGCACAATTCAAAAATTAATTGACTATATAAGCTTGGGTTTATTTCTGGACTCTCTGCTCTGTTCATTTGGCCAGGATTCCATGTTCATGCCAGTTGCAAATAAGGTAGGGTGATTCCTCCTACTTCATTTTTCTTTATTAAGAATTGTTTTGACAATTTAAAGACTTCCAGATTGCTATATAAATTTTATATTTTGTTTTCTATTTCTATGAAGAATGCCATTGAAATTTTGATTGGCTAGCATTGAATCTGTGTATTGCTTTGGATGCTAAAAACATTTTAACAATATTAACTCTCCCAATCCATAAGCATGGACCACATTTCCATTTATTTGTGTCTTCTTCAATTGCTTTTATCAACATTTAATCGTTTTCAGTGGAGACATCTTTTACTTTCTGGATAAATTTTTTCTTAAGAATTTAACTTCTTTGATATGCTTATAAAAGAGAAGAGTTTCTTTATTTCTTTTTCAGTTAGGTAACTATGTGTACAATGACTTTACTAAATTTATTCATTACTTATAAAAGTTTCCTAAATAGAATATTCGAACTGTTTATACATATAGGAGTCTGTCATCTGCAAATAGAGATAACTTTATTTCTTGCTCTGTAATTTGTCTGCCTTTCATTGTCTTTTTCTTATCCGATTACTCTTGCCAGTACTTTCAGAACTATGTTAAATACAAGTGAGGAGAGTGGGCATCCTCGTGTTGTACCAGATCTCTTTGGAAAACCATCAATTTTTCCTTGTTAATGATAAAGTTAGCTTTTCCTTTTTTTCTTAAATGGCCTTTATTACAAAAAAAAACTTTATTTCTATACTTAAACTGTTGAGGGTTTTTTAATCAAGAAAGATTGTTGGGATTTTCCAAAGTGTTTTCCACATTAATTGGGATGTATACATGCTTTTAATCTTTTATTCTGTTAATGTGATGAATCACATTGATTTATTTGTATACATAACCAGCCTTGCATGCCAGGGATGTAAAATCTTGGCCATGATGTATAATATTTTTGGCATGTTGTTGGATTCAGATTGCTAATATTTTATCAGGGATTTTTGGTCCAATGTTTAGCAGAGGTAATGGCCTATAGTTCTCACTTCTCATGATGTTTTTGTTTGCCTTAGTATGAAGATGATATAGGTCTCATAAAAAAAAATTGGAAGTATTACATTTAACTGCTTTTTTTGAAGACTTTGAAACATATTAATATTCTTTTCTGAAAATATGGTAGAATTTATCTCCAAAGCCCTTTGTTTCTTACCTTTTCTTTGTTGGAAAGCTTTATAAAATCACTCCTCATCCATCATTTGTAATTGTTTTGTTTGTTTTTTGTAATTTCTATAATTTAATTTTTTATTGTTTTTTGGTCATATTTTTCTTCATCTAGCTATGTTTGCTTTGCTTCTGTTTTAATTATTATGTTATTTATTGTGTTAATTTTGAATTTAGTTGTTTTGTCTTCTAATTCAGTAGGTACAATGAGATGTTGCTTATTTGGAATCTGTATCTTTTTTTTAATGCATGCACTTACTGCTATAATCTTCCATCATAATAGTGCTTCACTGAACATCATAGGTTTAGGTATGTTGTGTTTCCATTGTCATTTATCTGAAGATATTTATACATTTTCATTTTTATTTTTCATCAATGGGTTATTTAGGAGCAATATTTTAAAAATGTTCTTGTGTTCATGATTTTTTTTCAAGATTCATCCTGCTACTGATTTTTGGTTTGCTACTATGATGGCCTGAAACAATATTAAATATGTTTTCAGCCATCTTAATTTTGTTAAGACTTGTTAAATATCTGTCAAGTTTATCTATTCCTTGTTGCAGTTGATGTACTGAAATTTCCTACTGTTATTTTATTTGCTATGTACTATTTTACGTACTATTATTTTATTTACTGTTTTTTTCATTTCTATTTATCTTTGCTTTACATATTTAGGTGCTCCAATGTTGAGTGCATATGTGTGTATATATGACAGTTGTATACTTTTGATGAATTGATTGCTTTATCATTAAATGCTGACATTTTCAGTCTTATGACATGTTTTCACTTGAAATCACTTTTATCAGATATGAGTATAGCCACCTCTAATATTTTTATTCACATTTTCATAGGTTAACTTCTTCTATTCCTTCATTTTCAGCCAATGTTTGTCCTTAAAGATTAAGTGGGTCTCGTAGTTAAAATGTAGTTGAATCTCATTTTTAAAATCCATTTGGTCACTCTATGTCTTTTAGTTGCATAATTTAATTCATTTACATTCAAGATAATTATTGATAAGTAAGTTCTTACTACTGTTATCTTGTTAGTTGTTTTCTGATTGAGTCAGAAAACAAGAAAAAATCTGATTGATTATTTCCTTTCTTCCTCTGATGTCTGCTTTTAAATGTTTAGCATTTAAATATTTTCAGTAGTGCTAAGCTTTAATTCCTTTGTATTTATCGTTGGTTTTGCTGCTGTACTTTTTGATGGCTATTAAAGGCTCAGAGAAAACATCTTATAGTTAATAATCAACTAGTTTAAGCTGAAAATTTTGTGACATAAAAACTCTAGACTTTTACCCTTTCTTCCAACTATGTTTTTGACGTCACAATTTATATTTTTAATTCTGGGTCTTCCTTAAAAACCTATCGCTGACAAGTCTTTTGCCGAATGATTTCAAACTCCTCCAATTTTTGTTTGCCAGTATTGCTTTCAGAATTTTCTTTATTTCTCGGCCTTTGAGAGTTAGATTCTTATTTGTTGTGGGGTAGTTTTATGGGGTATTAAAGTTTTTTGTAGTCTAGGATTTTTCTGAAGCTGTATAAGTAGCTGTTTCTCAAATTTTTGAAAGCTGTAATTATTCATGTAAATCTGCTGTATATACCTTCCTCTTGCTAAGCTCTTCCATGAATAGTGCTAAATCTTCGATTTGCTTATTTTAGGTAATTTTTATATCATGTAAATGTTCTATTTTTTATTGTTTTTGTGTTTCATTGTTTGTTCGTTTCCTAATAACCTGTGTTAATTTTCTTTTCTTTTCTTTTCTTTTTTTTTTTTTTCCTTTGAGACAAAGTGTCACTGTGTTGCCCAGGCTGGAGTTCAATGGCACGACATTAACTCACTGCAACATCTGCCCACCAGGTTCGAGTGATTCTCCTCTCTCAGGCTCCTGATTAGCTGGGATTAGAGGTGTGCACCACTATGCCCAGAGAATTTTTTGTATTCTTAGTAGAGCCTGAGTTTCACCATGATGTCCAGACTGGTCATGAACTGCCAACCTCAAGTGATCAAACCATCACAGCTTCCCAAAGTGCTGTGATTACAGTCATGAGCTAGCACACCTGGCCCTAATAATTCATTTTAAAGCTAATCATTCTTTATTCTGTTGTTGAAAGCCTTTTGAATTTTTTACTTCAGAAAATATAGTTCTCAGTTCCAGAAATTTTTTTATTTTTAAATTAATTAAGTCCATTTTTAAAAATTTCTTTCAGAAGTATATCAGTTCCTTTTCTCTGCTGTTTTAGAGATCTGAGTTTCCTGAAAACTGGTATTTTGAATTCTTGATCACATAACCACTGGTAGCCATCTCATTAATTAGCGCTGGTCAATGGTTTATGGCTTTGTCCATTTAAGGAGGTTACAGTTTCTTGTTTGGTGTTATTTATTGTGGTTATATAACTATATATTTTTATTGAAAGACTAGTTATTTAGTCCTTTGTTTTCTCTGTCTTAGTTTGCATTTTATTGTATATGATAGCTTTGAGTTTTCTTTAACACATAACCATTGTTGGGGTTTTGTTTACTTGCTTTGGGCTAGCTCAGTGCCTCTGTTTTGGCAGTAGATGTTGCCTTAATCCCAGGTGTGTCTCAGCTTTAACAAACTTTGAAACAGTCAGTCTCCTATCTGAGAGATCTTGAAGGTGATCTATAGGATCTGTGGGAAAGCAGTCTATAGGTTTGTGATCAAGGAAATTATGAAATATACCTCTACCCCATGGTAATGCTGCACCAGCACTTGGGTTTGGCATCTCCTGTGACTGAGATATCCAGGCTGGAGATGGGAGTCCTGCCTTTCTACTTTGTCTCTTTGAGTTACTCACAAGGCTTCCTTGGGTTAAGGCAGGAATAGATCTCCTGCCAGGGAATCCAAAGTCATGGGGAAGCTGGTCATCCACTTCAACTTTATTTTATCCAGTGTAGTAATCATGAGTCAGAGGAGTTTTGTTTTTTGTTTTTTTGTTTTCCACACTTGGTTGCCAGCTGACTAGGGGAAGTGTGTCATGAATATAAAAGGCAAACTTTCTTACCATCTGCCTGGTTCCTTCACTTTTCTGTCACCCTAGGAGCTGCTCATTATCATATTTGGGCTCTGCATTATTGCTGGTAATAATCTCAGCACTGTGTACTTGGTTTTGGTTTTTCTGTGTGTGTTCTTTGGGGTTAGTGTTGGGGGCCAATGATGGCAGCTTCCTTTACTAGGCCATTTTTTTTTTTTTTGTAAAAGTACTCTCCTCTACTTTGCACATTTTCTGCTTCCTTGTGTGTAAATTTATGTTAGAAATTTTACATTTCTTCTTATTTATCTATATGTTTACATGTGTATATTTCACAACATTGATTTAGCTGCATTTCAGAAGTTTTAGTATGTTTTAATTTTTTATTTATCTGCAAAAATTATTTAATTCCTTGCAGATTCTTCAGTTAATCACAGGTTGTTGAAGAGTGTAATTTTTAGTTACCAACATTATATATTTTTCAGTTTTTAAAAAATGAGTCTTGGCCAGGAGTGGTGTCCAAGACTAATCTGTTCATTTTTGTTTTATATATCCTGAGAATATGTTATTAGATATATACATAAGTATTGTATCTTCTTGATGAATTAAACAAAAATTTTGATATTTGTATAGTTTTTCCAGCTCTAATTTGGTCACTGTTTGCATTATTTTTTTCCTCACCTTTAAAACACTGAAAATGTTACTCTGCTGATCTTTGACATTTAACTGGATTTTAGTTTATTTGGATGGAAAGCAATTGCTGACAAGAATTTATTTTCCTATTTGTGTCATTTTTTCTACTAGTTTTGTTGTTGTTATTATTCTTCTATTTCCCCAAAACTGTTCAATTTGCATTTGATTGTTTTTCTAGGGTACCATTTTGACTTCCACGTTTCTCTTCAGTATATTTGAACAGTATTTTTCTTAGTGATTATTAATGGTATTATAATTAATATCTTAACTTTGTAATTATGTAATGTGAATTATAAAAACTGAGTGTTGATATTATACAAAAATCATTTACCTATACTACTCTCCGTAACTTCCTATTTTATTATCAAAAATTGTTTGTTATACAATAAGTGAGAACAACACAGATATGTAATTATTGTTTTATTCTTTATTATTTCTTTATCTTATTTTACTTTATTGAGACAGAGTTTCAGTCACACAGGCTAACCCTTGTTCACTACAGCCTCAAGCTCATGGGCTCAAGGGATCCTTCCACCTCAGCTCCCTGTACCTGGGACACAAGTGCATGCCACCATAGCTGGATAATTTTGTGTATTTTCTGTAGACACAGAGTCACACTTTGTTGCCATGGCTGGTCTCAAACTCCTGTGCTCAAGGAAATCTCCCACATTGGTTGGTATTACATTTGTGAGATACTGTGGCTTACCTCTTGTCATTTAAATCTAGTAGAAAAATAAAGTTGCAGAATCCCCAAATACAATAATATTGGCTTTTCTATTTCCTGGTGTAATTACTTTTCTTCTTCTTCTTCTTATTGTTATACTCTAAGTTTTAGGGTACATGTGCACAACGTGCAGGTTTGTTATATATGTATACATGTGCCATGTTGGTGTGCTGCACCCATTAACTCATCATTTAACATTAGGTATATCTCCTAATGCTATCCCTCCCCCCTCCTCCACCGAACAACAGTCCCTGGGGTTTGATGTTCTCCTTCCTCTGTCCATGTGTTCTCACTGTTCAATTCCCACCTATGAGTGACAACATGCGGTGTTTGTATTTTTGTCCTTGAAATAGTTTGCTGAGAATGATGGTTTCCAGCTTCATCCATGTGCCTACAAAGGACATGAACTCATCATTTTTTATGCCTGCATAGTACTCCACGGTGTATATGTGACATATTTTCTTAATCCAGACTATCATTGTTGGACATTTGGGTTGGTTCCCAGCGTTTGCTATTGTGAATAGTGCCACAATAAACATACACATACATGTGTCCTTATAGCAGCATGAGTTACAATCCTTTGGGTATATACCCAGTAATGGGATGGTTGGATCAAATGGTATTTCTAATTCTAGATCCTTGAGGAAGCAATCCACCGACTTCCACAATGGTTGAACCAGTTTACAGTCCCACCAACAGTGTAAAATGTTCCTATTTCTCCACATCCTCTCCAGGACCTGTTGTTTCCTAACTTTTTAATGATAGCCATTCTAACTGGTGTGAGATGGTATCTCATTGTGGTTTTGATTTGCATTTCTCTGATGGCCAGTGATGATGAGCATTTTTTCATGTGTCTTTTGGCTGCATAAAAGTCTTCTTTTGAGAAGTGTCTGTTCATATCCTTCACCCACTTTTTGATGGAATTGTTTTTTTCTTGTAAATTTGTTTGAGTTCATTGCAGATTCTTGATATTAGCCCTTTGTCAGCTGAGTAGGTTGCAAAAATTTTCTCCCATTCTGTAGGTTGCCTGTTCACTCTGATGGAAGTTTCTTCTGCTGTGCTGAAGCTCTTTAATTTAATTAGATCCTATTTGTCAATTTTGGCTTTGTTGTCATTGCTTTTGGTGTTTTAGACATGCACATGCTTATGTCCTGAATGGTATTGCCTAGGTTTTCTTCTAGGGTTTTTATGGTTTTAGGTCTGACATGTAAGTCTTTAATTGATCTTTAATTAATTTTTGTATAAGGTGTAAAGAATATATCCAGTTTCAGCTTTCTGCATATGGCTAGCCAGTTTTCCCAACACTATTTATTAAATGGTGAATCTTTCCCCATTTAATAAATGGGGAAATTATAACAGTTTGTTATAATTTCCATTATTTTACATTTACTGAGGAGTGCTTTACTTCCAACTATGTTTTCAAATTTGGAATAAGTGTGGTGTGGTGCTGAAAAGAATGTGTATTCTGTTGATTTGGGGTGGAGAGTTCTGTGGATGTCTGTTAGGTTCACTTAGTGCAGAGCTGAGTTCAATTCTTGTATATCCTTGTTAACTTTTTGTCTCATTGATCTGTCTAATGTTGACAGTGGGGTGTTAAAGTCTTCCATTATGTAATGGTCTTCTTTGTCTCTTTTGATCTTCTTTGGTTTAAAGTCTGTTTTATCTGAGACTAGGATTGCAACCTCTGCCTATTTTGGTTTTTCATTTGCTTGGTAGATCTTCCTCCATCACTTTATTTTGAGCCTATGTGTGCCTCTGTACATTAGATGGGTTTCCTGAATACAACACACTGATGGGTCTTGACTGTTTATACAATTTGCCAGTCTGTACCTTTTAATTGGAGCATTTATCCCATTTAAATTTAAGGTTGGTACTGTTATGTGTGAATTTGATTCTGTCATTATGATGTTAGCTGGTTATTTTGCTCGTTAGTTGATGCAGTTTCTTCCTAGCCTTAATGATCTTTAGAATTTGGCATGTTTTTTGCAGTGGCTGGTACTGATTGTTCCTTTCCATGTTTAGTGCTTCCTTCAGGAGCTCTTTTGGGGCAGGCCTGCTGGTGACAAAAATCTCTCAGCATTTGCTTGTCTGTAAATATTTTATTACTCTTTCACTTATGAAGCTTAGTTTGGCTGCATATGAAATTCTGGGTTGAAAATTCTTTTCTTTAAGAATGTTGAATATTGGACCCCACTCTCTTCTGGCTTGTAGAGTTTCTGCTGAGAGATCAGCAGTTAGTCTGATGGGCTTCCCTTTGTGGGTAACCTGATCTTTCTCTCTGGCTGCCCTAACATTATTTCCTTCATTTCAACTTTGGTAAATCTGACAATTATGTGTCTTGGAGTTGCTCTTCTCGAGGAGTATCTTTGTGGCATTCTCTGTATTTCCTGAATTTGAATGTTGGCCTGCCTTGCTAGATCAGGGAAGTTCTCCTGGATAATATCCTGCAGAATGTTTTCCAACATAGTTCCATTCTCCCCGTCACTTTCAGGTACACCAATTAGACATAGATTTGGTCTTTTCACATACTCCCATATTTCTTGGAGTCTTTGATCTTTTCTTTTTATTCTTTTTTCTCTAAACGTCTCTTCACACTTCATTTCATTCATTTCATCTTCCATCGCTGATACCCTTTCTTCCAGTTGATGGCATCGGTTACTGAGGCTTGTGCATTCATCAAGTAGTTCTCATGCTGTGGTTTTCAGCTCCATCAGGTCCTTTAAGGACTTCTCTGCATTGGTTATTCTAGTTATCCATTCATCTAATATTTTTTTCAAAGTTTTAACTTCTTTGCCATTGGTTTGAACTTCCTCCTTTAGCTCAGAGTAGTTCGATCTTCTGAAGCCTTCCTCTCTCAACTCATCAAAGTCATTCTCCATCCAGCTTTGTTCCATTGCTTGTGAGGAGCTGCTTTCCTTTGGAGGAGGAGAGGCACTCTGATTTTTAGAGTTTCTGTTTTTCTGCTCTGTTTCTTCCCCATCTTTGTGGTTTTGTCTACCTTTGGTCTTTGATGATGGTGACTTACAGATGGGTTTTTGGTGTGGATGTCCTTTCTGTTTGTTAGTTTTCCTTCTAACAGTCAGGAACCTCAGCTGCAGGTCTGTTGGAGTTTACTGGAGGTCTACCCATACCCTCTTTGCCTGGGTATCAGAAGTGGTGACAGCAGAACAGCGGATATTGGTGAACCGCAAATGCTGCTGCCTGATCGTTCCTCTGCAAGTTTTGTCTCAGAGGAGTACCCAGCTGTGTGAGGTGTCAGTCTGCCCCTGCTGATGGGTGCCTCCCAGTTAGGCTGCTCAGGGTCAGGGGTCAGGGACCGACTTGAGGAGGCAGTCTGCCTGTTCTCGGATATCCATCTGTATGCTGGGAGAATCACTACTCTCTTCGAAGCTGTCAGACAGGGACATTTAAGTCTGCACAGGTTATTGCTGTCTTTTGTTTGTCTGTGTCCTGCACCAAGAGGTGGAGCCTACAGAGGCAGGCAGGCCTCCTTGAGCTATGGTGGGCTCTACCTAGTTTGAACTTCCTGGCGGCTTTGTTTACCTAGTGAAGCCTAAGCAATGGTGGGCGCCCCTCCCCCAGCCTCACTGCCACCTTGCAGTTTGATCTCAGACTGCTGTTCTAGCAATGAGCAAAGCTCCATGGGTGTAGGGCCCTTTGAGCCAGGTGTGGGATATAATCTCCAGGTGTGCCATTTGTTAAGCCCATTGGAAAAGTGCAGTATTATGGTGGGAGTGACCCGATTTTCCAGGTGCCTTCTGTCACCCCTTTCTTTGACTAGGAACGGGAATTCCCTGACCCCTTGTACTTCCTGGGTGAGGAAATAACCTTCCCCAATTGTTTCCCATTTCACCTGATAGTAATCACGTCCTGTTGCAAAGGCCTAAAACTGTAAGGTCATCCTTGATGCTTTTATTTTCATCTCATCTTTTCTATTAATCCTCAAATTCTGCATGTTTTCTTTTTAAAACAGGTCCACAATCTAACCACTTTTCCCTATTTCTCCTGCTGTCACCCAGATACAGGTCATCCACATTTCTCTTCTGATTCACTCATCCCCTTTAGTTATCTTCTACTTTCCACCATAAATAAACCCACCATCCTTGTCCTTCTTAATTAAAATTAAATCACTAGATATTGTCACTACTTTCCACTAAAGCCAAAATATAAGTTCCGTCAGTATGTGGATTTTTGTCTTTTGTCAGGTGAACTAGAGTAAATAATACCTGATATATTTGCAGTTAATTTGATCCTTTTTTCTTATTTATTTATTTATTTACCTATTTTTGGCCTGCAGTGGGGTGTGATTAAGTCTTGCTCTTTTGCTCAAGCTGGAGTGACAGGATCTCAGTTAACTGCAACCTCTGCCTGTCAGGTTCAAGCAATTCTCCTGTGTCAGCATCCTAAGTAGCTGGGAACACAGGGGACTGCCAGCCCAACTGGCAGTTCTTTTTTGATTGTTGTTTTTTTTTTTTGACATTTTTAGTACAGACGGGATTTCACCATGCTGGCCAGGCTGGTCTCAAACTCCTGACCTCAGGTGGTCCACCCGCCTTGGGCCCCCTGTATTGTTTCAATTACGGGTGTGATTAACCATGCCTGGCATGATCTCTATTCTAAAAGATTCACAGACATAATTTCTGCAACAGACTTATTATTTGGTCTTCGTATTAAACTGTGGAGATTGAAGCAATAAAAGGTTAAGCAATTTGTCTAAATTATTTATCCTGCTGGTTTTATTAACAAACTAGATAATTCTGTGTGATTCTATTTATGTATAACAAGAATTAAAAGGTAAATTAAATTCTTCAGGTGTATGCTGAACAATTTATAATTTAATGCTGATATTCCTGACTTCTTTCCAGATTCTGAGTTTCACTTTCTTATAAAAAATGATTTAACATTTAAGGCAAAGTTAGAGGCCTTATTTATAAGGAAAGTGTCGTCCAACTACATGGCCTTTTCCTCCACTTTTTGCTACATAGACTGGAGAAAGCATTCTTTCATATTTAATTCCAATTTTGAGTTTACCTCACATTGTTTTTCAGTTGTTCAATTCACTGCCACTTTATGTGACTGGGGCACATTCAGTACTTTTAACTTGCTTTTAAACACATATCTGTGTGTTTAACTTGCATCTACATTCCTGCTAAGGCTTGTAGTGCTCAAAACTTTCACTGAGGTTTCAACACGTTTTTAATTGAGAGATAACGCACAAACTATCATATTAGCCATTTTAAAGTACACACTTCATGATATTCTGGGTATTCATAAAGGTGTACAAATATCACCACTTTTTAAATACAGATTTCCATCACTTTAAATAAATAAAAAACTACCACTGCACCCATTACCATTCAATCCCAGCTTCCCCATTTCCTAAAGCCCTTGGTATCCAATAAGACATTTTCTGTCACTATGGATTTGCCTATTACAGACACTTCATATAAATGGACTCATACAATATGAGGCTCTTTGTGACTTACAGCCTTGTGTTGTAGATTATCTTCAATGGGGCTATGTATAACAAACACCCATGAAAGATAAATATAATGCTTCCTTCCAAGGCAGAGTGTCCTTTCTTTAAAACTCCGGCATTTCCTAAGCTTGAGATTTCTGAAACAGGCTTGATATTCTGTCCTATTTTTAAGCCAAGCATACTGATGCAAAAAAGTTCCAGTATTTTGTCTAAATTCTTTATTTTGGTGGTTTCATTATGAAATATATGAATTTGCATCAATTGTATCAGATATATGGTAAGGAAATGTATGATGTGAATGCACTGCAAGGGTAGTGTCGGCCTAGGTCCACCTCCACATCAGGAGTTGATGGAAATATTTATATTGTGAATAATGCTACTACAAACATTCCTATACAAATTGGCATAAATATACCTTAATTTTTGGGAAATATGCTGAATGTACATCCAATTATTTGAGAAACTACTAGACTGTTTTCTAAAGAAGCAACCTCACTTCATGTTCTCAATAACAATTGGATGAGTTTCCCAATTTTTCCATATATTCGAAAACATCTGTCATTTATTTCACATTACAGTCCATTCTATTCAATATAAACTTGTATCTCATTGTGGCTTGATTTTTCATTTTTCTGATAACTTATTATCTCTTCATATGCTTAGCTGTAGATTTGATGTGACAATGATAAAAAATTAGCTGGGCGTGGTGGCTGACACCTGTAATCTCAGCTACTGAGGAGGCTGAGGCAGGAGAACTGCTTAATCCGGGGAGGCTGAGGTTGCAGCGAGCCAAGATTGCACCATTGCACTACAGTTTGCATGAAAACAGAGAAACTCTGTCAAAAAAAAAAAGAAAAAACTTGTGGAAATTTTATATGAGATCTCATTTTTCTCTAACTTTCTGCTGTTCTAATATCCTATCATTTTCTCTATCTAATAAGTTGAGCCTATAATACTTTTTCTTTTGCAGGGCAGTGTTAAAACACAGGTGAAATGAGTGCTGATTAGCAGATATAAAGAGGCCACAGTGGGGTAAGAAAAGAGTTATGTGTCTTTCATTTCAGAAGCCATTTAACTCAAAAAGGTCAGCATCAGTAATTACTAGGGAAATGCAAACCAGAATCACAATGAGAAATCATCTGAGGCCAGACAAAATGGACATTACTAAAAAGCCAGGAAACAACAGATGGTAGTGAGTTAGTGCAGTCATAGCAATGCTTTTACACTGTTGTTAGGAGTGTAAATCAGTACGGACATTGTGGAAAAGTGTGTAGTAATTCATCAGATATTTAGAACCAGAAATACCACTGGACTCAGCAATTTCATTACTGGGTATATAGCTCCCCTTCAAAATAAGTCATTCTATTTTAAGTATACATGGATGTGTATGTTTATTACAGCACTAATCACAATAGCAAAGACATTGAATTAACTCAAATGCCCATCAGTAACAGACTAGATAAAGAAAGCATGGCACATATACATCATGAAACAATATGCATCCACTAAAATGAAAGAAATCATGTTCTCTGAAGGGAAATGGATGAAACTGGAAGCCATTATCCTCAGAAAACTAATAGAGAAACGAAAAACAAGCACTCCATGTTCACAATCATTAAACGTTCACACTGAACATTAAAGACACACAGAACAGCTTTCAACTTGGTCTGTCCGGAGGCAGAGAAAAAAAGAGCTTCAGAATAAATAGCTTATTTATGTGGGGCTGAATACTTCGGTGATGGGTTAATAGTTGCAGTGAACAATCACGGAACAAGTTTACCTATGAAATAAACCAGTATGCCCTGCATATGTACCCTGGAACTTAATATAAAATGAAATTGAATACATTAAATAAAAAAAGCTTTCTTTTTGTAGAGGTGAGATTACAGTAACTTTGAAATGTGTGCCACACCTTATTTAAGACATTTTTGTAATTGCAATTCGAAGTTGCCAGAAACTACATTGAAAAGTAAATAAGTAGTATATCTCAATTCTTAATTGATTGAATTTATTTTCTTTTATTTTTATAAAGGAATCTCAAACTGTCTCTTTGGCTGGAGTACAGCAGTGCAATCTTGGCACACTGCAAACCCCTGTTTCCTGGTTTCAAGTGATTATTCTGCCTGAATTTCTTGATTAGCTTAGATTACAGGTGAGCACGGCTACACCTGGTGGGGTTTCACCATATTGGCCAGGCCTGTCTCCAGCTCCTGGCTTCAAGTATGCTGCCTGCCTTGGCCTCCAAAAGTGCTGGAATTACAGGTGTGAGCCACCACACCTGTCCCTTGATTGAATTTCTAATTGAGAAAAAATCCATCTTGCAAAAACTTATTTTTTATATTATATTTTTGATGTTTTTCTTTATATGTTTCATAATTCAAGAAAAATAATGTAATTTTAATGCCTTTTATTATTATTGAAAATAAATTTATTTCCATTAATATGTAATTTAAAAAGTAGGTTAATTTAGAATGTTATTTTTGTTTTGGGTAAAGTTCTCAGGTTTTAGAAATTTCTTCAACAATCTAATTTTGGAAATGAATTACATTCATTGACTGTCCTTGGGTTTTTTGAAATGATTTTTCTTTGGAACAAAATTCAAAATTGTTTCAAGATATAATGAGATGTTTAATTATGTCAAATAAACATAAAAGTATTTTCTTGAAAATACATATTTTTCATAACACATATTTTCTACTAATAACATGTGATTTCTTTTTCTAACTTACTAGGAATTAATTGATGTTGTTGTCTTCCCTGCATCAAAAGTTTAACTGTAATGTATAAGAAATAAAAAACTGCCAGAAGAGCCAGCTCTTCCAGTCTGTTCCTCTTCCACTACCATCAGTCCTGGTTTTGATCTACTTGTAGCACCAGCTACTGGCTGTGTAAAGAACCTCAAAAAGATACTAGACTGTTTGAATGCAATATATTACAGAGAGAAAGCAACAACTAGTGAATTTTTACATTATAAAGCTGTTTTTCTTCATTAATAATAGTTTACTTTGAAAGTCTATTTTTTATTTAGAAGAAATTAACTCATAGTTTTCTTGCTTGTTTGTTTTTGTTCAACTAGTTTAACATTTTGTAGCCATCAGGTATATATTTAAAACCGTTTATGTCAGCCAATATTAAATTTTAAAAAATATATGTATTTCTTAAGTGCTCCCCTATACTTGGTGTTGGTAACCAAAGTGGGTTTTATTGAATCACATGTTAAAAAATACTGAAACCTCAGAGTATCCAGAAGCCAAATTTAATGGTCCAAATTTTATATTTAAAATGTGTGCATTAAAATGATTTTTATAACCCAAACCTCGAAGTTACTTAATGTTATTTTAGTTAAATTCTAAGAGAGGTATGGCTTTAAAAATCATAATGTGAGAAGAAAACTTTTGAGTGAATTTTGTTACTTCTAAATGTCCACATAAGTCCAACAAAGTAAGTATCAATGTTCAAATCTTACACAGAACAGAAACTCAGGCTGGGAGTTAATATAAGTAAATGAGCAAATGATAACAAAATTCAGTTTATTTTAAGAGAAAACCAAGGATTAATAATACAGTTAACACAGCATTCTGTACAGATCTTTAATTGATGAATGTGAAATTCTATTTGTTTACGTTTTTCTCTGGGTGAGTATATTTTCTAGCATATTGTAGGAGTTTCTAGCTAAACTCACCACTTAAAAAGTCAGATCTTTATTTGTCTCGTGAGATCTATGCAAAGAGAAGAGTTTCCCCTCTTAAAAATGCCTTGTATGTTAATTTATTTAACAATTGAATTGACATAGTTTATATATGTATATATATATTCAAAAGACATTTTTTAAAATAAACACTTTTTTAAACAAACAAACAGATGTAATGGCGTTAAACTATGTACATAAGGGGTCTGAAGTTAAAAATCTGTAATGGTCACTTGATTTGTTGTTAGTTTGAAAATTCAAAGTACTCTTTCAAAATGGCTGTGATGATAAATGAGTTGTTGTCAATATTAATTTGTCACGTGATGGAAAGAAGAGTGGGCAGAATTATGATTTTCATAGTACAAGCATTGTTTTTTCTTCTGATCTCAGGTTGTGAAGCAGTTTTTGAGTGGGAATATCTGCTCTCTGTTAGATCTCACCTGCCAGAAAGACTTGTAGGACTCAAAAATGCTGGTGCTACTTATCATATGAATTCTGTGATCCAGCAGCCACATATATCTATATACATGTTATAGATATACATACGTGTGTGTATGTGTTTCCCCCCACACTGGAAACAGTATTCTTGCAATTGAATGCATAGGTAAAAATATAGATAATGATTGTTTGAAGATGAGAAGCAGAACAGTGAGGTAAATTCTAGTTATTAATTACTAATAGTTTGAAGATTCTGATAGCAGCTACGGTTTTTCTCTCTGCAATTATTGTTCTTTAAAAGAATTTGTGGAAAGTACATTTTCATAATGTGGCTTAAATCGCTAAGAAACTATGACTACTATATTTATATTGTCTGTGTTTCGTAAGCTGTGCTTATTTTTAAAATTCTCTAATATGTTTTTATGAAATTAGAGCTTTTCCTGCTAAAGAATCAAATGCGTTCTTCAAATTATGCTCCGTGATTTTGTAAAAAATATTAGTTAAGAATTATCATAACACTGCCTATGAAAAGTTTAATTTGAACATAAAGCAGTAAAAAATTAGGTTACAGTGGTGGTCACCTATTTAGCATACACATCCAAATAAGTAAACATGGAACACCTAAATTTTGGTAATGTTTATACTCAAGATCTTTATTATTATTATTATTATGAATTTTACTTTTTGTGTAGATATTGATAGAAACTAAATTAAAAAATCAGAATAGTTTTACTGTAATAAATTGCTTTCCTACAATTTCTTCTTTTTTTCCTTTCGGTTGGCAGAAATAGTTTGTCTTTCAGTTACCAGTGTCTCAGCACTTAATGATTTATAGAAATTACAGAACACACACTTTCTTCCTCTTTCTTAGACCCAGAAAATTATATCATCCAGCATTGCAGTTGGGGTAGCTTTACTTTTAGTAGAATCTTCATATAGGATATTCACCAATCCTTGGTTAACAGGCACTATTGGAAGAAAAGTTGGAATGTAATTTCTGACACGATAGCCCGTGTTACCCCTAGGGTGTTGAATTTAACACATATAGAGATGGCTAATCACAACAGCAAGAAGCAATAGAAACAGAATATAAAATTTCAAATTAGATATCTTACCTTTGGACTTGGTTGCTTGTGATTTATGTTGTCTCAGCACTATACTGTGGCAGGTATATCTGCCTTTTTCCTTTTTCTATGCAATGAGCTTCTCCAGGGCAGGAACTGGGTATTGTTTATTTCTTCATCACAAACCTAAGATACAATGAAAAGCATACAGAGACCTCTCAGATATTTGGAAAGCAACTGTACTTTGTTTTATGGCTACAATCATGTTTTGACTTTTGGAGTTTCTGTCTATGCTCCCCACCCCATCCTTCCAAAACTAGGGTTAATAGGTATATTTATTCGGTGTTAATAATTCTTATTTCATCATGTAAATAATCTTATGTAATTTGGAAAATGCATTATTCCCAGAAGAAGATACAGAATCCTACAGAGACTAAGTAACTTATTCCCCCAAAGTTACTTATTCCCCAAAGTTACTCATGGCAGAGGACTCATTTGTCTTACTCCTGCCTGCTGGAACAAATTTTACTATATTGTATTATCTCCAGTGTGGGTTATTATTTTATGAATCTTTTATGATAACTATTCTGTAAACCCAGTTATAATAGTCTATGCTTGAACTGAGCAATAAGAGTAAAAAATAAAAAGTAATTTAAGTGTTTTGAAAGTTAGGAGTGTACAAAATGTATATAATTTTATTCAGCAAGTTTTTAATTTGTTTCAACTTCTTTCCTTATATTTATAAAGTTAAATGAGTGCATTATTGATTTTTTGGTCTTTAATGTTGATCCCCAAGATAATTTATCAGAATATTTTTATTAATTGGAAGACAATCCAGAGTTAATAAAGACAGGAGATAGAAAAGAGAACAATATTTTTGTCCTAAGACATCTTCAAGACATCTCTGTTCATTGAGCTGTTTTCAAAGTACAATCCTATGTACCCAAAGAATTTTGGTAACAGTTAAGGTAAATTTTAGCTGAGTGATTATTTCAGTTGTATAAAAGCGTCCATAAGTTAAATAAATATTACCGGGGCAAAATACTTCATTTAAGATACATTATATTAAGTGAAATTTGCCAGGAAATATAAAGCACAAGGATTGGTTGTTTTTATTCATATGTGAGAAATAACAAAGTTGATCTCACATAGGTAGAGAATAGAATGACAGACTATTATAGGCTGGGAAAGACATTAAGCAAATAAATAAGTGACTTAGTTAATGTGTAAAAAATAGTTAGAAATAATAGGTTCTAAAGTTTGATTGTATAGGAGGGAGGTTATAGGTATGAATAATTTATTATAGATTTCATAATAACTAGAAGTTTAGATTTGGAAAGTTCTTGAAACAAATATGTCATATATGTCGGAAATGACTAATATACCAATTACCAATATGCCATTTAAAAATTTGGTCATTGCTCATCGTGTGCATGTATCAAGATACTAGTTCTACATTGTAAATATGCAAAATTATAATGCATCAGTTTAAAAAATGATAAATAATGGTCTGTTTAAATCAGAAATTTCACTAAATGTGGCCATTTCTGAATTGTAAAAAGTTCCTTCTCTCTACACATTGGGACTTTGTGATCCAATTTCTGATTTTAGAAGTACTTGCAACATGTTCTTGGGCAGACTGAGGAAATGGCAGAAAAGCCACACATGCCCCTCTTCAGCATTAGCTGGAAATTGTGGTCCAGGGCACTCCTGGATGCCATGAAACAATATGTGCCATTGGAAAGAAAATTACTAGGTTTTCTTGCCTTAGTGTTGAGACAGCTTCTTTGACTGAAGACCATAAAATAATTATAAAACTTGCAACACGTATAAAGTGTTGGGCAAATTAAAGAAACAGTCTAATGAGGAAGTGCTCAGAAGACTTTCAAATAACATAAAAAGATGGTTTTATAGAGGAAAATATTACCAGGGAAGTGCAATGAGGTGATGATCCTGTTCAAAAGCAGGCAGTCTGGTATTTTCTAGCATGTAGGTTGCAATAAACTCAGGAATTACTGGATCCCACTGTCACATGGGCAATGCCCTTTGAAGAGCTCCCTATTGACAACAACAACCTGCTTAGTTGATGAATGGCAGTTTCAAGGTGGATGTATAATGTCCTCTTGGCAGGCTTTCATAGAGACAAGAAATGAAGACCAATTGAAGATTGAATGAGTAAATTAGCTCAATGATTGAACTCTAAGCTGTTAAATGATTGTTTTATAAAGGCAATTGTTTGAATTCATGAGTCGTAAAGAGTAATCAGTATCCTGGCCATGTGAACAATAGAAAACTGGACTTTCAAACAGATGCCAGTATGTGATACACAGACTTTCAATGGGCTGAATCATATCCTGGCATCCACTTAATAGTAGAAATTTAAGGGGTACCTTAAATAAGGACATGTTGATCCCCATTTGAAGAATCTTCTGAAGGATGATTGGGAGGTCATTAGAAACAGGATATCATGATGTAGTCCCTTGAGGTGGCAACCTTAAAGAGGTGCAGCAGTAATGCAGAAATGGGATTAATCTAAACGTACTTCTCTCGTACTTTCTAAGGAACAGAAATTCCAAAATCTAAGTCTAGGCCAGAAGAGAAACATAGACTGCAAATAACAATAGTCCATATAGGAAGACACATGACATAGTTGGATTACAATATACCAATATCAGTAGCCCTGATAGTGTATTTATAGGTCTTGACTAATGTAGACTGCATTTTGCATTCGTGGTGTTCAATGCTAATGCTTATATACTGTAAAAAGATAAAAACATAGTATATTGTAACCGGTTCAAACAAATGAATTGCTGATCCTCACACTATGCAACACACTTCATATCCTACTGTTTCTAACATGGGCATGGAGATATTACATCAAATTAAAAAATATTAATTATTTAAAATCGGAAGGCACTTTTATCTTCAGTAAACCCTACATCTAATGACAAAAGCTTTAAAATAATGTAGAAATAAACTAGGAGACTTACTGCTTTCAAGGAAAATTGTGACTGGCTAGCAAAACAGTCAGAAATCTTGGCACAATGGTGCTTCAAAGTACTGTGGATTCTGATAATATGCACTTTACTGGAATTAGGTGAAGTGAATTTTAGAAGCATCCCTTAGTAAATTCTGCCACAAAAGTGCCCCCAGCACAAAAAATACAACCTACCATGCTCCAAACATTGTGACACATGAAAAGTATGTATATTGGTTGTAATATTTAATAATTCCTATTAAAAATATGGCAATATCTTTATCTCAGCAAGAAATTAAGCTATCAAACATTAAAGGTGAAGAATGTGTAGAATTAAAATCTGCTTGTTTTTTACATTTTTTCCCCTGTCTTTGATTTTTTCTGGCATAAAAAATAAGGTTTCTGAGCAATAGAGCTGTTACTCTGGACAACTGCTGTAATTTAGGTAATTCCAATTTTTGGCTACATGAACTTGGTGAGAAGTCATGCTAAATGTTATAGCACACTAAAATCTTTTAAATGATTAACCTGGCTGGGTGCCATGACTCAAAATAATCCCAGCACTTTGAGAGGCTGAGGAGGGTGGATCGTGAGGTCAGGAGATCCAGACCACCCTGGCTAACAAGGTGAAACCTTGTCTCTACCAAAAATACAGAATTAGCCAGGTGTGGTGGCACATGCATGTAATCCCAGCTACTTGGGAGGCTGAGGCAGGAGAATCAATTGAACTCCTGGGGTGGAAGTTGCAGTGAGCCAAAATCACAACCATTGCACTCCAGCCCAGGCAACAAGAGTAAAACACCATCAAAAAAAAAAAAAAAAAAAAAAAAAAGAAAGAAAGGAAAGAAGAAAGGAAGAAAAGAAAGAGAAAAAACAAAGGATGAAAGAAAGAAAGGAAGAAAGAAAAGAAAGAAAAGAAATGAAAGAAAGAAAGAAAGAAAGAAAGAAAAAAGAAAAAGAAAAAGAAAGAAAGAGAAAGAAAAAAGATAAGAAAAGAAAAGAAAAGAGAAGACTGCATTACCCCTGTTGTGGCTAATCTTCCCAGAAAATTTTAACAAAAATATTCGTTTTAACTTAGAAGTGTTCATAAATGGTATTTATTTATATTTTGATCAGTATTTGTTTTTTAGTAAACTTTGTATTAAAGCCCGTAAAATGGTTAATTTTTACCGTCTCTGGATTTTGAGAAAGAATAAATAAATTACTTTATGCTCTTATTGAAATATCACAAATTTTTATGAACTAGGGCAAGGTAGTACCTACTTACAAAGAAAATATCACAAGGGTAAAATAAAACATGACCACACTTAAAGTATTCTTCTTCTGATCATCTTGCCAAAGCTGTCCTAGATAATTGTTTTCTTTTTTTTTCTAGTAGGTGCTTGATACAATTTTTTTATTAGACTTTAAGTTTTAGGGTACATGTGCACAATGTGAAGGTTAGTTACATATGTATACGTGTGTCATGTTGGTGTGCTGCACCCATTAGCTTGTCATTTAACATTAGGTACATCTCCAAATGCTATCCCTCCCCCCATTCACCCCATCCCACAACAGTCCCCAGTGTATGATGTTCCCCTTCCTGTGTCCATGTGTTCTCATTGTTCAACTCATACCTATGAGTGAGAATATGCAGTGTTTGGTTTTTTGTCCTTACGATAGTTTGCTGAGAATGATGGTTTCCAGCTTCATCCATGTCCCTACAAAGGACATGAATTCATCAGGTTTTATGGCTGCATAGTATTCCATGGTGTATATGTGCCACATTTTCTCAATCTAGTCTATCACTGTTGGATATTTGGCTTGGTTCCAAGTCTTTGCTGTTGTGAATAGTGCCACAATAAACATACCTGTGCATGTGTCTTTAAAGAAGCAAGATTTATAATCCTTTGGTTATATACCCAGTAATGGGATGGCTGGAACAAATGATATTTCTAGTTCTAGATCCCTGAGGAATTGCCTCACTGACTTCCACAATGGTTGAACTAGTTTACAGTCCCACCAACACTGTAAAAGTGTTCCTACTTCTCCACATCCTCTCCAGCACCTGTTGTTTCCTGACTTTTTAATGATTGCCATTCTAACTGGTGTGAGATGATATCTCATTGTGGTTTTGATTTGCATTTCTCTGATAGCCAGTGATGATGAGCATTTTTTCATGTGTCTTTTGGCTGCATAAATGTCTTCTTTTGAAAAGAGTCTGTACATATCTTTTGCCCACTTTTTGGTGGTGTTTTTTTTTTCTTCTTGTAAATGTGTTAGAGTTCATTATAGATTCTGGATATTAGCCCTTTATCAGATGAGTAGATTGCAAAAATTTTCTCCCATTCTGTAGGTTGCCTGATCACTCTGATGGTAGTTTCTTTTGCTGTGCAGAAGCTCTTTAGTTGAATTAGATCCCATTTGTTAATTCTGCCTTTTGTTGCCATTGCTTGTGGTGTTTTAGACATGAAGTCCTTGCACATGCCTATGTCCCGAATGGTATTGCCTTGGTTTTCTTCTAGGGATTTTATGGTTTTAGGTCTCACATTTAAGTTTTTAATCCATCTTGAATTAATTTTTATATAAGGTGCAAGGAAGGCACCCAGTTTCAGCTTTCTACATATGGCTAGCCTGTTTTCCCAGCACCATTTATTAAATAGGGAATCCTTTCCCCATTTCTTGTTTTTGTCAGGTTTGTCAAAGATCAGATAGTTGTAGATATGTGGCATTATTTCTGAGGGCTCTGTTCTGTTCCATTGGTCTATATCTCTGTTTTGGTACCAATACCGTGCTGTTTTGGTTACTGTAGCCTTGTACTATAGTTTGAAGTCAGGTAGTTTGATGCCTCCAGCTTTGTTCTTTTGGCTTAGGATTGACTTGGCAATGTGGGCTCTTTCTTGGTTCCATACGAACTTTAAAGTAGTTTTTCCAAATTCTTTGAAGAAAGTCATTTGTAGCTTGATGGGGATGGCATTGAATCTATAAATTGCCTTAGGCAGTATGGCCATTTTCATGATACTCATTCTTCCTACCCATGAGCATGGAAGGTTCTTCTATTTGTTTGTATCCTCTTATTTCATTGAACAGTGGTTTGTAGTTCTCCTTGTAGAGGACCTCCACGTCCCTTGTAAGCTGGATTCCTAGGTATTGTATTCTCTTTGAAGCAATTGTGAATGGGATTTCACTCATGATTTGGCCCTATGTCTGTTATTGGCATATAAGAATGCTTGTGATTTTTGCACATTGATTGTGTATCCTGAGACTTTGCTGAAGTTGCCTATCAGCTTAAGGAGATTTGGGGCTGAGATAATGGGGTTTTCTAGATATGTAATCATGTCATCTGCAAACAGGGACAATTTGACTTCCTCTTTTCCTAATTGAATAACCTTTATTTCTTTCGATAATTTTTTTCTTAATTTGAAGTCACAGCTGATATGTTACCAAATATGTAAGAAAATAAAATTGAAAACCATACAAGTAAAGATCAAAATGAGTTTGAAAAAGAAAAATAAAAAGTTTATGTATGTATGTGTGTATTTATTTTTACCTGTTGATACATAAAGCCTGTTGGATGAGGACATAATGTAGCATCTTCTGTTGGAGAGCATTTAGTGCTCATCTAAGGAATCTTGATTATCTGGCTTCAAATTCAAAATATGTAAAAAGATTGACAATTTTATTATGAAAGTAATTTTATACTTTATATTTAATTTTCTTCATTTAGAATAAACTTTTAAGAAATGCAAAAAAGCTGGCATCTTTAACATCTTCACAACTCCTGCAAATGATTTATAATTCAGGGAAAAATCTGAATTATTTTAGCTATATAATTTCTAGACCATTTCACACCAGTCGTTTCCAAAAGAAAACCTACCTTTTAAGGTCAAAGAAATCAATGTTAACCATTTAATAAAATAAGTATTTTTAAGGGAAATATTAATACATAATCATTGGCTTACACATTTAACAATGACTTCTCTTTTTCCCAGATTTATCTGCTTCCTTTGGGTGCTGCCCCTCATCTCCTCATATGGACTCAGTTTGCAAGGTTTTGCAAGTGTCATCCTAACACTATTTGATCTGCCTAAGAAATAACCATTTGATATTTTATTGTTTTGTGCTGGAGATCAACTTTTGTAGGCATACTGAATTGTTTCCAGTACATGGTCTAGTTTCAAGTTTCTACATCTGCTAAACAAGTCATTTTTCTTTTCTTTTCTGTTTTTTTCTTTTTTCCACGTGAAAGTGCAAACACAGTCCTTCATTTCCATAAATTATGCAGTTGAGTTTCCCACAATTTTGTAAATCTCAGGGGTCGGCACATCCAGAGTGCAATAGATCAGCCTTGCCCTGGGAAGTTGGATTCCTAGGTATCTCCCCTGTCAGGGAAGTATCCATTTTCTTTTTAAGACTTCCATTATCCTTTGAAAGAAAATACAACTATAAATGTAATAGAAGTTACAATAATTGTCGGTATCAGCTTAAAATGTCAATTTCAATCATCCATGATTATTCTCTTCTATAAAAGTTCTTAACTCTGACACAGGCTTCCACAAAATTGTAAGACAAAACACTACGGTAAACAATGAAACAACCGTTAAATAAAACTACCATACATTTTATACACTGATATGCTCATTTTTGATAATGACTCTTAGAGTCTTTTATTGTATCTAACAGTCATTTTCGGTGGCTGGAATTTTATTATATGCACTGTGAGCTTTAAAATAAGCAGATGGAAATAATCTGTAATATCTAGTAGTAGTTAATATTTTATTGCCTAATATGTGCCTAATATTTTATTGCCAAACATGTGCTAATATTTTATTGCTTAATATGTAACAAGTTTTTGAGGTAATCTAATTAATATCAGAGTTAGTTCCCTAAGAGGGTAGCCCTAGTAAATCCATTTAACAAATTAAAAAATCAATTACTGTTAGGAGAAATACTTTGTCAAATATTACATATTTAGCCAGTTGAGGAGCTAGCAATCTGACTAAAACATCTGATCTCTTGGCATGTTACTAATTTAAAATGTTTTGGCTAAATATACTATCCATGCATTATTAAAAGTGAATTAAAAACAGTCAGGCTATATTACTTTTCATAGTTCTATTTTTTATTCTATACTTAGGATTATGCTCTGTGGCCCAGGCTGGACTACAGTGACATGATGATAGCTCATAGCTCAATGAGGTCTCACACTCCAGGGTTCAAGGAATACTCCTGCCTCAGCCTTCCAACTACTTGGGATTAGAGAAATGCATCACCATATGCCAATCACCTCATTATTTTTTATTAAACAGGAATAGCCTTTTAAGACTAACTTTTTGAATAAAAAAGAAAAACTTGTTTGGTATTCACTCATTTTTCAGAGACAACATTTAAGAATGTAAAGCAAGAATCCCATGATTATAGAACAGCAATATAAATTGGCAGTAGAAAATTGATTTCAATTCTAATGGTGTAAGAACACACACATGATGGCTAAAGCAACTTACAATGGCAACAATAAAATTTTCCTGATTTGCTAATAATCAGTCATTTTTCTTTTAGGTCTGGCTAAATTGCAACATATTGACACTGAAAATTGTTTACTCTTCTTAAGAGTCAATATTAAAAATGCAAAAAAAGAGACTTCTAACTTTTTTGTCATTACCATGAAAGATAAATAAATTTTTTTCTCTATACCACGTGTTTACTTAATATAGTAATATTATATTCCAAGTCAGAAGCTAGGTTTTTTTTTTGCCATAGGAGCATTTATAATATAAATTTCCTTTTGAAAAGGTAATTTGTGTAATCTAATTATTTCAGGTAAAGAATAACATGGATAGACTTCTTGTAACCCTTACAGTACATATTTCATTGTATTATTCTCTTAAAAATTATAATAAAGTGAAAATCATTTCATCTGCCACATTATCAATAGTATCATTTGTTTTCACATGCAATTTGGATTAATATTATCTTTGCCTATATTGTTATCTGCTGCCTTGAACAGTGGTTGGTACATAGCAGATGTTGATATATATCTGAATAACGCCTATTGAATAGACTAAATATTCATTACACAAAACATTTCAAGCTAATCTTAATAAGGAGAATACTAAATTCTTGCAAAAAACCCACATTAATCTACATTCACTGTTTTCCACATTGACCCGACATGTATAATTTTACTGTAATCACTTCCTTGGATGAGATGAGGTTAAGATGTGATTTAGCCTTACTTTAGAGCAAATAAAAGAAGTTACATAGTAAACAATATAAGACTACAAACTATTTTTAAATGGTATAAATTAAACTCCATTGATAGAAACTCTTAATATCATTTTACAACATTAATTAATCTGCTTGAAATCTATGATGGTGGACAAAAGAACAATTAGAAAAATTTAATTGTTAAAATCTAACATTTTCAGTTGTTTAAAATTTAAGATTATGATTTGGCTTTAATCATTGTGTTCTACAGCTTTATAATACATTTAGTTTATTATCAGGTTTTCAGTACGCTTATTATAATGTCTATTGAGTGAAAATCAGGTTTTTGGTATGCTTATTATAATGTCTATTGAGTGAAAATTGTGTATGATTTTGCGTGTGTGGGGGCGTATGTGTATAGAGTTTTCAGTTATATAGTATGATTTGTTTCTAAAATCCTAGAACAATAAAACTTTTAATCTCCTAGCAGAGTTGGGTAACTAACTGGCCAATCTTGGTCTTATTTTACTGCAGATGATACAGCTAAGAACTCTAGAAGAAGGCTAAAGATCTGTCTTGAGTGTAACCACAGTTTTTTAAAATTATAATTTTTCTCAAAACCAATCTGTCCAAGATTATGAAACCCCATCTCTTCTAAAAATATAAAATTAGCCAGATGTGGTAGTGGACACTTGTAATCCCAGCTACTCAGGAGGCTGACACACAGAATTGCTTGAACCCAGGAGGCGGAGGTTTCAGTGAGCCGAGATTGTGTTCCTGCCCTCCAGTCTGGGTGACAGAGTGAGACTCCCTCAAAAAAACAAACAAACAAACAAAAAACTCTCCTTCTTACATACAAGTTAAACTAACTACTTAGAGGCTATGGATTGTTTTTTGGATAACTTAATGTTATCTACCATGATAACATTCACTTTTTTTAAAAAAGTTTCCATTCAATGACATTCCTTTCTATGACTTTTTTTCATTATTACATCTGTAGTAACACATGTATCCTTTTAGATGATTGCAAATTCTGGACATAGGTATGCAAGTCCCCATTAAAATTTTCTATTTGATCTCCCATATGCTTCTAAATCGCAATCCGCGCAAACAGATTCCTTTCTTTCTATCAGTAAAGTGCATTACTATTCCCTCGGCATATCAAATCACACAAGAGACAAAGGTGTTAACATCGCTTTCCTATTCCACTTCCTCAAATATCCAATTACCAGCACCTATCTATTGTAACTCATAAAGAGCTCATAAATCTGTCAACACATATGTTCCACATTGCCAGTTTTTCCTTTTTATTATACTTTAAGTTTTAGGGTACATGTGCACAACGTGCAGGTTAGTTACATAATATAGAGTACCCACAATCTTTTTCTACACATAATTTTGAATACTTCCTTACTGTGGTCTATTGTGAAACTTTCTATGTTATAGCCAGTGAGATATTACTAATTTATGACTTTTGTGATCCTCTAATGGTTTATCAAGTCACACTGAATATCGCACATAATTGCTAAAAATCAAGTTATGTCAATACTAAGTCTGTACCAACTAGCTATTTAGAAAAAAAAAAAAAGCTTAACAAAGCAAGTCTTTTCTACTGCAAGATGCTTTTTACCTCCAAATCTAAGTCATATACTCCCTACAACAGGCAGCAGGTCACTTTGCATTTTTCTTGTTTATTATGATGCTTTGTATCCCACCAGGGCTGTTTATTCAGTGCTGTATTTTCATAATCATAATTAAGACAGATTCAAAACACTTTATCTGAAATTCAAAATGCTCAATTAAGCAAGACTTTTAAAAATAAAGTTGGTATGTAATTTGATTTCTGATGTAATAAAGACTTAATTGACGGAATCTATTAAGTCTTCATTCATGTACCTTTCACCCTTAAAGGGAATATTCATTTCTCTTCATAGAAACATTAGTATGTTTGATTCTTGGGTACCTTTGGGGCCTCACAAGGAATAGTACACAATGTGTTGCAAATGTGTTGACTCAGTTTCCTCAAATTCAAAAATTCCTAAAACCTAAAACACACTGCCTAAATGCCTTAAGATGTGTAAATGTATAATGAACCTTGTCAATTAAAATTATGCTTAGGTTATATTATAAACCAATCATGTGTTGTGTATGAGCCACTGAAATCTCAAGTTAAATTGGGGAAAACAATTTTTTTTGAGTTCTTAAGTTTTATACTTTTACATTTAAAATAAATATTGTATTTATGTTTGTATGATATATGCTGCTACTCTACTAAAAGTATCCCAGCATCTCAGATGTAGTCAGGCAAGGATGAGAAAAAAGAAAGCACAGAGATGATCAGAGCAGGAAGAGTAAAGGGTAAAATTTATTTCCTCTTGAAGGTAAATAAAATAACACTTTCATTACAGGAATGTGTGACCATAGAACTTAGTTTTGATAGTAAAATGTTTGTGACTTTAACAAGTTACATAAAGTGAAACCCTAATTGTCTGAGTCAATCATTCATATAAGTGTCACATAATATTTATCAACATCACATATAAATATAAAATTTAATAGTAATTAAATTTTAACTGTATCCATAAGTTAGTAATTTTGAAATGTTGCCCTAACACTGAAAACAGTACAAATATTTTTGTTTTACATTTTTGACAATCTATTAATGCCTTTAGTAGTACTGTGCAATAGGTTGATGTGAGAAAAATCAGGCTACCCTAAGAGAGATTTACTGAAAATCACATTTCTTAATTTATGTTAACATCAACAAAAAGTTTAAGTAAATTATTTATTTACATTATCACTATTTTACTTTATTTTAACAAAAACACACATACATTCTAAGTTTCTCATAGAAGCCATTTTTAAAACTGACAAACAAAATGACCAATTGAGATCCCTTAAGGATATAGATTCCTTTTCCAAGTTCTAGAAATTCTGATTTAGATAGTGTGGCATATGACCTGGAAGCCAGTAGTTTTCAAAAAGCAATACTAAGAGATAACATTTGCTGGGCACAGTGACTCAAGTCTGTGATCACAGTACTTTGGGAGGACAAGACGTGCAGATCACAAGGTCAAGAGAGAGACCATCTTGGCCAATGTATATATTAGCCAGGCGTGGTGGCATGCCTGCAGTCCCAGCTTTTAGGGAGGCTGAGGCTGAGGAATCACTTGAACACAGGAGGCGGAGGTTGCAGTGAGCCAATATCTTGCCCTTGCACTCCAGCCTAGCCACAGAGCTAGACTCCATCTAAAAAAAAAAAAAAAAAAAAAAAAGAGACAGAGAGAGAAAGACAACATCAGGTACAATATCTAAACTTAAAGATTACCAGAAAAATGAAACAAGTGCATAAATAACCTGAGAATACATGAAATACATTAAAGTTACATACATTTGGGATGCATTTATATGTATTTATATGTATATGTATGTATATGGAATATTGCTTGTACTTTAGGATGCTTTACATATTATAATGATTAAAATGTGCTTCTCACTTAATATTTAAAAATAAAAACCTAATTGATATAAAATTATGAAAATATGTTACCTAAACTGGCATATGTTACAAACAATTAAATATATTTCTGTAAATATAATAGCTATGCTCTGTATATTTTCTTCTCAGGAGATTAAATACTCCTCTTAGTAACTGATCACCCTTGTTCAAGTTGTTACATTTCTGTGAAAAAGAAGTATTCATTGGTGTAATAGAATCAAGATTACAAAACAGCTTCTATTTGAATAAAGAGTCCTGTTCTTATAAAGAGCAAACATCTCACAAAGAAAATTATTAAATACAAATTCCTATTTGAGAGAGAAAATAAAGAGCTTTGGTAAATTTTTTTGTAGATATTGTATGCTGCTCTAATTAAAATAACAACAACACTTCCACAACTTCAACAGAATAATTAAAGCCATTTAGTTATTTGTATTATCACTAATTTTAATTTTATGTTACAGTGTTTTTACTAAAATACCTTTCAATTTAATGAAAAGTTAATTTAAAAAAATAAACCTTACGGATTTCCTTAATAACTGTGAATATTCAATACACAAAATAATTTAATCTTGTTTTTCAGAGGGCCAAGAAATCACTCTTCCTTCCCATAAAATAACTTTTAAAACTCACAGGTGTTATAATGTATCTATAATATAAAGCATGTGTTTGTGTAAGGCAACTACATCAAATAGAGTCATATAAATTTGCTGATTTGAATTTACAGACAACAGAATTTACTTCTAAGTATATAATTATATATAATTACTCCAAAAACAAACAAACAATATCTAATAGTTGTGCAATTACCTGACTAGAAATTGATAGAAGAGGAACACCTTCATCTTGAACAAATATCACCACTTTAACATCCAACTCTCTTTTTAGCCTCATGCATTTCAAGGAAATCACTTGTCTTCTAACTATAAATAATAAGCACATTCCTTTCCCTTCAGGTGCACTAAGATAGGGAAGCTAGAAGCAGACATGGGAAATATGCCTGCAACTCCAGAAAGATGTATGAAAACAGACCCATAGCTCTCTCTGTCAGATAACCACAACAAAGAGACACAGAAGCAGTCCAAGGCTGATAAACTCTCTGAGACTGAATCTTGAAAATCTCTTAGTCTGTTAAGAGAGTGTGGCTCTGACTTAACCTGGCCAGCCACCCCTCTCAGGTTGATTCAAAATAAACCTGTGCTTGTTGACAGTCATGCTGCCCTTTGGGTTTCTCGCCTCTTTCTTTAATTTTTACATTTGGTGCTGAAACCCAGGACCAGTGTTGGGGGTAGAGGCCCCGTTGGATCCCAGGAAGCTGTGGGCAGTGGCAGCTTATCCTAAGTTAACTCCTGGATCCTGAGAGTCTCTGGCCACCTGCCCCATCTTTTCTCTCCTTTTACTCTTCAAGCAGTTTGTGTGAGAAGGACAAATGACCTGAAGGAAACTGCAAGGCTCAGGCCAGGTCTATAAAACCCTCAAGTCTCAGGAATCCACCCCTAACACTGGCTCCCTCTTTCCTCTTCTCTCTTCCTCTCTCTCTCCCTTTCTCTCTCTCTCTCCCTTTGTCTCTCTCTCTCTCTCTCTTCTCTCTCTCTCTCTCTCTCGTTCTCTTACTCTCTGTTCCTCATATAGCTCCAGTCTTGGAGTCCCTTTGACAATTCCAAGTGGAACATCCAACAGACAACACTAATTCAGTCGTCTGGTAAGATCTACCTTTTCCTGGCTTTCTCTTGGTGCTGGAGAAAGTCCAGCCTGCTGTCCAGTTCTTCGAAGGACCAATAGGACTAAGCTAGAGGAAACCTTGGGGACATGTAGTGCTTTCTCAGTGTAACTGTCCTCTTTCATAAAGAGGATTCCGGGTCTCTGTCTATTGTCTGGGGACATCTAGAACAAAACAGACATTTTTCAAAATACCTTTATAGCAAATCCAGCTTCCCAGAAATGCTAATTGTTAAGTATGAGAATGTACAAATATATTATTCAATTGTACCAAGGGGAAAGGTTTAGTGTTACTGCCATTTTCAGGAAAAACAAACAAAACAACTTAACACATTTTACATAAAGTTAAAAATTGCTAAAATTTCATTATAACATGTAATCAAAAGTGCTAAACATAAATTTTCATGCGAGGTTTATAAAAGCAATAAAAAATTGTAAAAAGATATAAAAATGTACATTTTGATTAAAAATTTAAAAATTGGTTTGGGAAGACACTGAGTTAGCTTGAAGCTTTCTTTTTTTTTTTTTTTCGTGCCCTAGTGGCTCCTGAAATGCCAGAAAGACAGAATGGTTCACTCCCTAGACAGGGGGGAGAAGCCAGGATATCAAGTTATCTAGCTCAGTGGATGTCATGTCCATGGAACCCAGCAAGCTAAAATCCACTGCCTTGAAATCCTTGCTGCCAGTGCAGTAGTCTGAAGTTAATCTGGGATGCTTCAGATTGGTGGGGACAGGGGCACCCGCCAATACTGAGGCTCGAGTAGGTGGTTTTCCCTTCACAGTGTAAACAAAGCCACTGGGAAGTCACTGCAGCTCAGCCAAGCTGCTGTAGCCACACTGCCTCCCTAGATTCCTCCTCTCTGGTCAGGGCATCTCTGAAAGAATGGTAGCAGCCCCATTTAGGGGCTTATAGATAAAACTTCCATCTCCCTGAAACAGAGCATCTGGGGGGAAGGAGTGGCTGTAGGTGCAGCTTCAGCAGACTTAAACCTTCCTGCCTGCTGGCTCTGAAGAAAGCTGCAGATCTCCAACAGACTGTCTCCTCAAGCAGATCCATAAATCCCATGCCTCTTGACTGGCGGACTCCTCTCAGCAGGTATTGACAGACACTTCATACAGGAGTGCTCTGGCTGGCACCTGGAGGCTGCCCCTCTGGGATGAAGCTTTCAGAGGAAGGAATAGGCAGCAATCTTTGCTTTTCTGCATTCTCTGATAGTGATACACAGACAAAAATGGTCAGAAGTGGACCTGCAGCAAAGTCCAGCACACCTGCAGCAGAAGGGCCTGACTGTTAGAAGGAAAACTAGTAAGAGAAAGGCACAGTATCAACATCTACTAAAAGGATTTCCAAAAAAAAAAAAAAAAGAAACTATTCAAAAGTCACCAACGTGAAAGACCAAAGGAATATCAATTCACAAAGATAAAACAACAACAACAACAAGGGCAAAAAGGCAGAAAATTCCAAAAACGAGAATGGCCCTTCTCCTCCAAAAGATCACAATTCCTCGCCAGCAAGAAAACAAAACTGAATAGAGAATGAGTTTGAGGAATTGACAGAAGTAGGCTTCAGAAGGTGGGTAACAACAAACTCTTCTGAGATAGAGGAGAATGTTTTAACCCAAAGCCAGGAAGCTAAGAACCTCAAAAAAAAAGGTCAGGGAATTGCTTACTGGAATAACCATTTTAGAGAAAAACATGAACAAGATGATGGAGCCGAAAAACACAGCACAGAGATTGAAGATCAAGTTAATGCCATAAAGCATGAAGAAAAGATTAGAAAAATGGAATAAAAAGGAAGAAACAAAGTCTCTAAGAAATGTGGGACTATGTGAAAAGACTAAACCTACTTTGCTAGTTTGTTTTTGTGTTTGCTTGTTTGTTTGTTTGCGATGGAGTCTTTCTCTGTTACCCAAGTTAGAGTGCAGGGGTATGATCTTGACTCACTGCAACCTTCTCCTCCCGGGTTAAAGGGATTCTCCTGCCTCAGCCTCCTGAGTATCTAAGTTTACAGGTGCACGCCATCACAGCTGGCTAATTTTTGTATATTTAGTAGAAATAGGGTTTCAGTATGTTTTTCATGTTTGTCTCAAACTCCTGACCTTGTGATCCACCTGTCTCGGCCTCCCAAAGAGCTGGGATTACAGGCGTGGATCAAAATGTACAGCTTCAACCTTGCTCTTCTTTTTGGCCCAGACATAACTATACAGTTTTCTGCTCTCTCAACACTAACTTCTATTACATTTCTCATAAATATACTCCCTAAAGTATAAATCTTGCTGTTTCAGAAACCTACAAACTTTTGTCTTTTATCCATCTCTAACCAAACTGTAGTGGAGCTTAGTATGAGCAGAGAGGCGCTTATCATAGAATCACTGTTCATAACAAGAGCTTTGATGTGACATTTAGGCTAAAGTGCCAGCTTCACAGTCAACTGTGACCTGAGAAAGGGGAAGAGTGAGCCCTTTTTAGTTGTTTTAGAGAATCATGGTAGTATAGTAGCCCGCTCATGGCTACATGCTCAGTAAACAATGTCTTATTATTACATATTCCCTAGGGCTATGTTTTATTTCAGCTAAATGCTGATATTCATAGACTCATATAGAAGAATATGTAGGTAAAAAGGAATGTTATGGTACCTTTTTTATTTTCTAGGGCTCTTGAAGCCCTTGAGATGAACAGTGGAAGGAAATTCATCACTTTTTAAAGTAATTATCTTTGGAAATGGTGGGATTGGGAGGAGTTCATTTATGAACAGATATGTAATGAATAAGTTTGATACTCTACTGTTCCATGCAATAGACGTGAACATTTTAAATAAGATTTGAAAGGGATGGACATTTTTTTTTTTACCATGCACATTTGTGGCACGGCAGGTCAAGAGATATTGCAAAGCCTGAGGATGCCATCTTACAGAGATTCTGAGAGTTGTCTGCTTACTTTTAGTATAAGTGATTTACAAAGTTTCCAGAACTTAACTAACTGGAAGAAAGAGTTCATAAGTTATGCAGAGGTAGAAGAACCCGAGAGCGTTCCTTTTGTGATTCTGGATTCCAAGACTGGCATAATCCAATGGCAGGTGTTTATAGAAGAAGTGAAGCTTATGCAGTGAGAACAGTGACTATCCTTACTTTGTCAAAAGTGCAAAAGATGCCACAAATGCAGCATCAGCCTTTGAGGAAGGGTTTAAAAACATTTGTGCAACTGAGGATATGTCAGATCACTTGATGCACAAAGGCATGGTCGACCTTCACCTAAACCCCAAGCCTTGCTCATCTTTCTGTTGAGTGTTAGAGATAAGGCAGATGCATTCTAACCAACTCACATGTATACAGAAAATCAACATGTACTTGGAGAAGAGAATTAGTGTTTGTAGCAGTGTATTACTTTACTAATAGAATTCAGTGAGTCTATATTATTGTATCATTAGTGGGTGGGAGAAGGGACACATCCACTCATGGAGGAATATATTTTCTCAATAATGGCACCTTACATTTATAAATTGTAATGGTTTTCTGAAAACATTGCTTGGTTTACATATGCAAATTAGAGAGTTAATAAATGAGATGACCAAAACTTAAATTATAATTAAAATAAGAAACTTGACTACTCTAGAATTTATACTCAGATTTTTTTCCTGGAAAAACGGGAGACTACTTTTGTATGTACATGATTTTTATGCAATTAGTATTGTATTCTTGGTGAAAGATAACGATTTCCTAAAGCAATAATGTTAGATATGAATCTAATGTATTTGCAATGCATTCTTATTTAATTTACTTCTTTATCCTTTTCAAAATTACTTCACATTTTTTATTTTCATTCTACATATCATTAGGATTACTCTCGTTAGTAATGACTCACCATTTGTGTACCATTAATGAAGTTCTACCACAATAGATCATGTTTCACAGCCCCAGGAGGATGAAGGGCCAACAGAAGTAAAAGAGTTGCTTCAGACAGTCTGTCACACATGCAGCTAAATTCGAGCTGTCTATGAATAAAAAATCTTTCCATACAGAGTTCAGTTTTCAGAAAAAGGCTAACTACTGAACTTGGAGAAATGACAAATTTGCATTTGATAACTGATTTAACAATTATAACGTGTATGTAGAGGATACAAACTGACAATTCCACTAATGGGATAGTTAATATTTGTGTCACATTCTTGACCCCTGTGGAAAGTCTTCTAGTTCAAGTCAATGCATTCCTTTTTATCACTTTCAGAGGAAATACTAAGAAGGATTGTACTTTGTCAGAGGGTAAATCAAGACATCTTTATTAGGCCATGTATTTACTTAGTGTCTCCTCTATTACTGAACATTGTTCAGTGAGTTGCTCTCAAGGATTTTTGTGTTTGTTTCAAAAAAAATCCTTGCTGCAATAATCAGACTTGTTAAAGCAAATTGTGGCCTCTTGTGGATGTTCATATTCTGTGCAATTCGTGAGTATCTGATTCTATGGAAGTTAACTGAAGCTTGGAATGAATGTGGATGAGACTTGCAACTGGGGAGTGATGGGAATATCAAAGGACATGCTGGGTGAGGGGAGGTGGCTTTCACATAGGGAGGGGAGTTTTGAAAAATTACATCAAAACATTTCTCTTCCTGGCCTCACTCAATATTGCCATCTGGAAACATTTAATAAAAAATACAATAGAAAATGATAGAAGAACAAAGCAGGTGGTGAGTGTAGCAGCAGGAGCAGTGAGAAGCAGCTGCAGAGCCACCTTGGACAGAAGAACCAGAGATGATGCTCCATACTTTGAAGGAAGTGTGGTTCCCAGTGGTGCAGAAGTTGCTCCATAGAGTATGTCATATATTTAGCTAGACTTGAGCTATGAATGGAAAGCTTTTCCATAGAGAAAGTTTGGATTATAGAAAAAGGCTAACTACAGAACTTGGAGAATAGACGAATGTACATTTAATAACTTCTGTAACAATTACAATGTGCTGAGTAGAGGATAGAAAATTACAATTCCATTCCAATCAAATAAATATTTTTGTTAATTTTCATCATTGGGAAAAGTTTCCTAGCTGAAGATAAAATATTTATACTGTTTCTTGTCTTAGAAGAAAACTATTTATGTTTCTGTACAAACCTGTTTTCACTTTTATATTATGACACCACCATGTAAGTTTTCTCACAATAAACATGTCATGTAGAGTAGTAAAGTGATAAGTAGAGAAACACACCAGTGCGGTACCCAGTGAAAGCTGGAATCTGGGCAGTCAGTGCTTTCTGGAACTCTGGACTGACAACCAGGAAGTGTTAAAGTGACTGAAAAGTTAAAGATCACAAGTACAGCATGGGCAAAACAGGGATTGACAGTATCTATGTCCATGCCAAAGGAAGTATCCTAGGAAGTTTCTGGCTATAGCAAGAGGAAAAAACTTCATATGCACATTTCTTCTGGATGGCTTTTGGAGTACGAAAGCAGATCAACAACTTAGTACTAACATAGAGATGCTAAGGGAAGCCTGATTTTAAGACTGATTTCATTTCATTGTTCTTACATTAAGGAGCCTTCAAGGGAAATCAACTGCAAGATCCCAGCTTTGCCAGCTTATCTTTCCTCATGATCAGCTCCTATCAATCAGCTAACAGTTCTACCCATGTGCCCCCAGGAGTGCTCTCCTTCAAACCTTCATGCCTGCAATACTTTTATCTGCAGCCCACATTGAAGGTCCTACTTAATGCTCCACTTTCCTTCCAGCTCCATCAAAAAATTTGTCACACATGAAATTTGTCACTTAACTTTACTCATACACACCCAGGACCTGAATTACTAGTGCCTACCTCAACTTCATTAGCATGGAAAAAAGACTCTTATCAATGTGCCACTATTGTGCAGCTGAGCCACATCTTCCTGCTGTCACTCATCCTGCTGCTTTTGGCTGGATTTCAACATAACCCTCGGGATTATATGCTCATTGAGGGCAGAAAAATCTGTATTAAAAATTACATGTTTGTTGAAATGACTCCCAGATTTCTAGATGTGTCTTACATTTTTCTGCACCCACAGCTCTGGAATTTGGTTTGTTTCAATATGAGTGCTGTATAACAGGTTAAGAAATCATATTAGTTTGCACAATACTAACAGGGGAAATAGAACAAAAACAACTGTAGTGGGCAGCACTTAAAAAATGAATCTTGAACAAACACATTTATTTTAAACAATCTTGAACAAACATGTTTATTTTAAAAGTCAAATAAGCAGGGAAAAATGTTGGTAGCTATTTCACACAAGGACACAAGACAAAAATTGGCAATTACTCGCTTAAAGATAATTCAGAATGGAACAAAAGGGTTCAAGTGCTCACCATTAGCACAGGCTGTATGACCTGATATTCAATGGATATTGCCTATTTTAAAGTAAGACATTATAGGAACAAGGAGACCATTCCCAGCCTTTACTGGTGTATCACCTCGGCCTCCCAAAATGCTGAGATTACAGGCATGATCCACCATGTACAGGCCAAATCCAAAAGTTTTATAAAGGTTCTGTGACTTCCTCCGACTTCCCTTCACCTACAAAACAAGCATTACTGAGAATTCCAATATATACTACAAATAAAGCAACTGCTGTGACCAAAGAACCTACCTTGATATGAGTGTGTATTCATGGTCTGCTAAACTTTTTAAAAATTGCTTTAAATAGAGGCCTTTTAGATGCAATAAAAATGATAGAGAAGACATCACCACCAATCCCACAGAAATACAAACTACCATCAGAGAATACTATAAACACCTCTACACAAATAAACTAGAAATTCTGGAAGAAATGGGTAAATTCCTCAACACATACACCCTCCCACGACTAAATCAGGAAGAAGTTGAATCTCTGAATAGACCAATAACAGGCTCTGAAATTGAGGCAATAATTAATAGCTTACGAACCAAAAAAAGTCCAGGACCAGAAGCAGTCACAGTTGTATTCTACCAGAGGTACAAGGAGGAGCTGGTACCATTCCTTCTGAAACTATTCCAATCAATAGAAAATGAGGGAATTCTCTCTAACTCATTTTATTAGGTCAGCATCATCCTGATACCAAAACCTGGCAGAGACACACACACACAAAAGAGAATTTTAGATCAATATCCCTGATGAACACTGATGAAAAAATCCTCAATAAAATACTGACAAACTGAATCCAGCAGCACATCAAAAAGCTTATCCACCATGATCAACTGGGCTTCATCCCTGGGATGCAAGTCTGGTTCAACATATGCAAATCAATAAATGTAATCCAGCATATAAACAGAACCAGTGACAGAAACCACATGATAATCTCAACAGGTGCAGAAAAGACTTTTGACAAGATTCAACAGCGCTTCATGCTAAAATCTCTAAATAAATTGGGTATTGAATGAAATGTTCTCAAACTAATGAGAGCTATTTATGACATATCCACAGCCAGTATCATACTGAATGGGCAAAAACTGGAAGCATTCCCTTTGAAACTTGGCACAAGACAGGGATGCCCTCTCTCACCACTCCTATTCAATATAGTGTTGGAAGTTCTGGACAGGGCAATCAGGCAGGAGAAAGAAGTAAATGGTATTCAGTTAGGAAAAGAGGAAGTCAAATTGTCCCTGTTTGCAGATGACATGATTGTATATCTAGAAAACCTCGTCATCTCAGCCCAAAATATCCCTAAGCTGATAAGCCACTTCAGCAAACTCTCAGGATACAAAATCAGTGTGCAAAAATCACAAGCATCCTTATACACCAATAACAGACACACAGAGAGCCAAATTATGAGTGAACTCCCATTCACAATTGCTTCAAAGAGAATAAAATACCTAGGAATCCAACTTATAAGGGATGTGAAAGACCTTTTCAGGCAGAACTACAAACCACTGCTCAACGAAATAAAAGAAGATACAAACAAATGGAAGAACATTCCATGCTCATGGGGAGGAAAAATCAATATCGTGAAACTGGCCATACTGCCCAAGGTAATTTATAGATTTAATGTCATCCCTATAAAGCTACAAATCACTTTCTTCCCAGAACTGGAAAAAACTACTTTAAATTTCATATGGAACCAAAAAAGAGCCCTCATTGCTAAGTCAATCCTAAGCCAAAAGAACAAAGCTGGCAGCATCACGTTACCTGACTTCAAACGGTACTACAAGGCTACAGTAACCAAAACAGCATGGTGCTGGTACCAAAACAGAGATATAGACCAATGGAACAGAGCAGAGCCCTCAGAAACAATGCCGCATATCTACAACTATCTGATCTTTGACAAACCTGACAAAAACAAGCAATGGGGAAAGGACTCCCCATTTAATAAATGGTGCTGGGAAAATAGGCTAGCCATACATAGAAAACTGTAACTGGATCCCTTCCTTACACTCTATATAAAAATTAATTCAAGATGGATTAAAGACTTAAATGTCAGACCTAAAACTATAAAATCCCTAGAAGAAAACCTAGGCAATACCATTCAGGACATAGGCATGTGCAAGGACTTCATGTCTAAAATACCAAAAACAATGGCAACAAAAGCCAGAAATAACAAGTGGGATCTAATTCAACTAAAGAGCTTCTGCACAGCAAAAGAAACTACCATCAGAGTGATCAGGCAACCTACAGAATGGGAGAAACTTTTTGCAATCTACTCATCTGACAAAGGGCTAATATCCAGAATGCAGAATCTACAATGAACTCCAACACATTTACAAGAAAAAAACAACCCCATCAAAAAGTGGGCGAAGGATATGAACAGACACTTGTCTAAAAAACTTTTATGCAGCCAAAAGATGGATGAAAAAATGCTCATCATCACTGACCATCAGAGAAATGCAAATCAAAACCAAAATAGATACCATCTCACACCAGTTAGAATGGTGATCATTAAAAAGTCAGGAAACAACAGGTGCTGGAGAGGACATTTAGAAATAGAAACACTTTTACACTGTTGATGGGACGTTAAACTAGTTCGACCATTGTGGAAGTCAGTATGGCGATTCCTCACAGATCTAGAACTAGAAATATACCATTTGACCCAGCCATCCCATTATGGGGTATATACCCAAAGGATTATAAATCATGTTACTATAAAGACACATGCACATGTATGTTTATTGTGGCACTATTCACAACAGCAAAGACTTGGAACCAACCCAAATGTCCAACAGTGATAGACTGGATTAAGGAAATGTGGTACATGTACAGCATGGAATCGTATTCAGCCATAAAAAATGATGAGTTCATGTCCTTTGTAGGGACATGGATGAAGGTGGAAACCATCATTCTCAGCAAACTATCACAAGGACAAAAAACCAAACACCGCATGTTCTCACTCATAAGTGAGAATTAAACAATGAGAACACATGGACACAGGAAGGGGAACGTCACACCCTGGGGCCTGTTGTGGGATGAGGGGCGGGGGGAGGGATAGCATTAGGGGATGTACCTAATGTTAAATGATGAGTTACTGGGTGCAGCACACCAACATGGCACATGTATAGATATGTAACAAACCTGCACGCTGTGCACATGTACCCTAAAACTTAAAGTATAATAAAAATATAATATATATATATATATATATATATATATATATATATATATATATATATATATATAGCGGCCTTTGACACATCTAAGTAGCTGAGCACAAATGTTAATGTAATCCTGGATTATCTTTGACAACTCTCCTAAAAACTGCCTTACAACTTTTTAAGTATGAGTATCAATGGTTTACTCTCTGAGGGAAAGGAAATCATCAGCAGGACCACTATTCCTAGCCACTGGCAGAAGCATATATGCAACACTTAGCACAGCACACATGTTTCCTTGGCTTCTTGACTCCTGCTGTCTATACTGCCTATACATTTTTATAACATCCCTAAATGTATAAATGAATTACTGTGAATGTATGTGGTATCACATTTCATTCCCAGCTGCAGAATATGTTAGTTTTAAATCTATCTACCAAATCTTGACTCTGACATTTATTTTTGGATTGTTACATTAAAATCAACCACCTAGGACATTCTCCGTAGCTCACACCTGTAACCTCAGGGCTTCGGAAAGCAGAGGTGGGTAAATCACCTGAGGTCAGGAGTTCGAGACCAGTCTGGCTAACATGGTGAATCCCTGTCTCTACTAAAAATACAAAAATTCAGCACACATGGTGTTGGGGCCTGTAGTCCCAGCTACTCCAGAGACTGAGCCAGCAGAGACACTTGAAACCGTGAGGGAAATATTGCAGTGAGTCAATATCATGCCATTGCACTCGAGCCTGGGCAACAGAACGAGACTTCATCACAACAGCAACAGCAATAAAATCACAAACAAACCAAATAAACAAGTGGCACCATTATTCTCGATTGATGATTTGATCATGGAAAACTCAATTCCTGCCAGTTCATGATCTCTATTAATAGCACAGCAACTTATTTGAAAGCAGATGGAAACATTTCAGATTAAATTTTAATTAGTTTTCCCTTATATAGGCTGCTTCCTTGCTCTCTTTAGAGTTCTCTAATAAAATCAACTATGAGCGCTAAGAGGGAAAATATAAAAACCATTTGCCTCCAGAATATTCTACAAATTACTGTCATAGGTTGTGTTCCTGAATACCCATTTGACTGGCTGTGAAGACTTGCTTGCCAAGGGAGTTGACAGAGATAGTTCTGATGAGAAAAGGCCCTCTGAAAGGTAAGCTGTGCAGCATAAGGAAGTTACTTCAAAAGGCCAGTTTCCTGACAAAAATTGAATCCTTTATTCTATCATCAGATTTTAAAATTTAAAAATTATAGAACATGCCTTACTTTTATATGTAAATCATAAACATCAGTAAAGATGTGATTTATTCCATCTTCTTGCCATGAAGCATAATAAATCTCATATGTGACATAAATAAGGCAATATTTTCCTTATAAATAAAAAACAAAAAGCAACCAGTTCATTGATATAATAGTCTTCAAACTGGTCATGTGCCACGTATTTCTGATGGAAGAGTTGAATACTTTACCTGTGTTTAAAATTATCTTAGTTGTATCAGAAAGTGAATATAAGCATTGTAAATGAAAAAATAACTACAAAATAAGGTAACATCACCCTCGATATGATTCAGATAAACTTTTTGGTGTGTACGCAACTTAGTTTAAAAATTAGCTGTTCAACAAAATATTTTCTCCCCTAATAAAAAATGTAGCCCCATAAATGGAAACTTTTACATGCATACAAATTGTGTCATGTACAGTGTCAGAGCCTCGCATCTGTGTTACATGTTCTTCTAGTTTGTGAACCCAAACTTTAGTTAATTATCTTTACTAAAATGGTAAAGGTATACCCTGGAGTAATGAATACTGACACAAACCAGTTTCTGGACTTTTCTGCAGTTTTCAAGTACATGTTGTTCAAAAGTCACATGTTCTCATCTATGAGGTCGAGAGCAGCATGGCCTATGAACTGGTGCAGATGATGTCAGTTGTTGTAAATGACAGTGTGAGCAACAACAGATTAACATATCCACATGGAATGAAGAATGCCAACATTTCATTCTGTAAATCCTATAGATTGTTTTGTGCATGCAGGAAAAAAAAAACAGTTTAATTTTACTGTGTTTATTATTGTCAAGAGACACACAAGAGATCTGTTTTCACATTCTATTCTATTTTTAAATTTCATATCTAAAACTCAAAGAACAGAAACAGTCAATTAATCAATGATGCACAAACACATACACACAGACACATAGACACACACACATACACATATCCTGTAGAGAAGAGGTGCCATTCACACCAGGCCTCAAGGTCTGAGAGGAAGCTGAGCGGGCTGGGCTTTATGCAAATTAGCACCAGGTATCACCAGGTAAGCACTAGAGACAGTTGAAATGACACTTGGAAGGGCTACAGATGCCTTTATTCAGTGCATGTAGTTAACATGGTAGCCGGTCCTGGGCGTAGTTACAGATGATGCCCAGCCCCGACTGTGAGCAGTCATCTGTGTCAACAAAAGGAAAAAGTTTTGTTAGAGCTGGGGGTGTCTTTTTCCTGGGCTGAAATGACTAAAGTTAACAGGAGGTGGAACTGTCTGACCATGATATGAAGAAGAAATTCACAACTTGGAATGTAATCTTACACCAATGTAATTATTTCTTTAAAAATATAGTTTTAAAATAACACCTCAGTTACAGGTTGAAGTGTCTTCTCTCCGAAATTCCTTTATTGATGTCCAAAGGGGCAGTACCATAGAATGTGGCCTCACTGAGAAAGAGAGTTTACATGTACATGTCATTATTTCAGAAGAGGTCATTTTAGAGTGGGGTGGGCCCCTAATAATACCACTCGTGTATATAGAAAAAGGGAACATTTGGAGATGCACACAGGGAGAAAAATGACACAGGAAGACTGGAGTTACATTGCCACAAGCCAGGGAAATTCCAGAAGCTGAGAGATAAACCAAACAGATATTTACCTGAGGGCCCACATAGGAAGCATGGCATCACTGACACTTTGATTTTAGACAGTGGCCCTCAGAAATGAGGCAATAAATTTCTGCTGTCCAAAGCCACTAAATTTTTGGTACTTTGTTACAACAGGCACAGGAAACAGAGAGAGCCTCCTCGCCAAGGAAGCTGTTCCCAATCCTGGGCTGGAAGAGGGTGGCCAAATGCCCCAAAATCCCTCAGACATCTAAAGCATGTTTTACTTCACTCATATCATCACAACAAACCTAAGTGAATCCTTAGATAAATGGATGTTTTTCTATCTCAATCCCACAGTGGTTTCTTTTACAATAATGATCAATACTGAAAGATCAAGAGTAAATTGTGAAAATGCCTTAACGAGGTGAATGGTAGCAGGAGAAAGAACTAAAATCAATATATGCAACAAATTATTTTTATGTGTTCCTTTGTTTACTAGAGGGCCAGTGGAGTGCACAGAACATATATACAAATAGCTGTATCCCAGAAAGCAATACTGCTACAACTATTGGAAACAAGTTTTAATGAGTAGTGTTCTCATAATATGAAAAAATAATGTCACAACAACACCTGTCATATAATTCTGTCTATCATATTTTGGTGACAGGTCCTCAATAGTTGAAAAATATCACACACATAAACATTATACATTGCAAGTAACTTACCATGTCAGTTCCTTAAAGGTCATTAAATCTGACTTGGGTGCTTGAGAGAAACAGTGCAAACATGAGAGCAACGTATTAGAAACATAAATTGGAAAGGACTGGGCTCTTATATAAAAAATCTACCAGCCTGTTTCCTCCAAATGGCAACATGTTCTCCAGCCAAGCCTGCTTTCTGGAAACATTGTTGACAAGAAAGTCAGGTGTCATCACCTCTGGTGCTGCTTTTGATCTCCCTGTGCACGGCCATGGTGGTCACTGGGGAGGAAAGCATGCACGTATGACCCAGCCAGGAAGTGCTGCTAGGGGTCCCTGAAGGTCTTTTTTACCCCATAGGTCCTGATGGGAAAACTGGATTCATGAAAACTGCCTAAATATTCATGGATGACATTTCAAGGCCACAACTTGCTACATGTGGACTAGGTTTTTAAGTGCTGAAGCAGCAGCAATTCATGGTCGGTGACACAGTGAACTGAATATCATGGGAAAGTCAGAGGTCATGCTAGTCTGTGGTGAAATAAAGTATACATAAACAACTCACAGGATACTCCCCAGCTGGCTTCTATCAGGCTCTGGGACTCCAGAGTAAGCCTTATTTAATTGTGTTGGATTTCATTTAAATTATGTTACACTATATTATTACAATAGAACAAAAATTCTTATGAAATTTAAGCTTCCACATGTACTTTGGATTCTGCCTTCCCAGCTGGCAAAACCTCCCTTTCAAAAACTGGATTATCATGGTGGCCAACAATTACAAAGTAGAAGCTCCTAGACATGGTCTTAAATATGTGGCTCCTGATGAAGTAAAAAATAGTATATGTTTTTAGCAGTCAATACTGAAATTTAAATGTGACTAATGGGAAGTGTAAAATTCTTCTTTTGTTTTGCTTTCTAACTTAAACCTGAATGATGCCAGTAAACTTGTCACCATTTCCCGCATACTAGTGAAGATACGTAGCTTCTGGAATAAACAAAGCATAAAACTGATATTTCTTGTAGAATCCTATGTGTTTCCATAAGAAAACTAAAAGATCCCTAAGATAAAATCACAGACAACATTCTCATGATCTGAAAGCATGGCACATTCAGCTCAAGGGACCCTGAGTGTCTAGTGGACTTGGACTCCACTTGGACTGGACCAGTTAGCAGAAGCACTGACACTTAAAAAAAGCTTAACAGAGGTAGATGGTAAGTTAAGGACCATCGAGTGGTGAGAAGATGAAGGAATTAATTAGCTTGCCTTAGAAATTTCCATAAGACATCCGTTGGCGGAAGATAAAACCAACTCTCCCTCCTGTCACTCACAGAAAAAAGAGAGGCTATGTAGCCCTTTTTGCTCCATTTGTCTTCTTTCTACTTGAACTATGTGTACTATAAATATATGTCCTTGCTAATAAAAGAGACTATGATATGCCTCGTCATACACCAATTTCTAAGAAAGAAAGTTTCGTATTCTATAAAAGATGGAAGAAATAATCCATAAAGGAAAACATTCTGAGGCACTGAGAGATCTTAAAACTAAGTTTAACAGATTAGGGCAGGTGTGGTTGGTCATGCCTGTAACCCCAGCACATCGGAGGGCTGAGGCAGGCAGCCTGCTTAAGCCCAGGAGTTTGAGACCAGCCAAGGCAACAACATGAAAGAAGAAATACATCTCTACAAAAAATACATCACTACAGAAATACTAAAACTTTCTGGGTGAGTTGGTGTGTGCCTGTAGTCCCAGCTACTCTGGAGTCTGACAGGGGAGAATCACCTGATCCCAGCAGGGCTCCAGGCAGCAGTAAGCTGAAATACCCTGACCAAAAAAAAAAAAAAAAAAAACAACAACAACAACAAAATCAACATATTAACAAAAGAAATAAATCTATGAGAAACGGGAAAATATAAGCGATTTCATTTCTTCTAGTTCAGATAATTAAAATATAGATGAATGATGGATGGGTGGGAACGTGGGTGGATATAATCAATGGGAACCCATCTGTGTGTATTTTTAACACAAGGGATTTAAAATCCAACGAAGTTAGTTTCTATATAGCTCTGCTACTTACTTGCAATGTGACCAGAGGGAGCCCATCATCTATTGTTGGTCTTCTCCTTTATGGAATAGTGGTAACTTTGTAGCACCTTCCAGTAAAGTACCCAGCACAATGTCTGACTCACAGGACATGCTCAATTAATATTATCTAGAATAACATGGAAGACCAAATTCACACTGATATGTGGTGACTAGTAAAATTCTCAACATGGCGTGGAAATTGAGTAAACAAGGAGTTAGTCAGACTCCTGGAAGATACATCTGAGGTGGGTTAGAAGACAAGTCTCATGAAGCCTCACCGGGCCTTCAGCTGATTCACATACACACAATGAAATCAGAAGAAACATGATATGTACTTGCTAATGAATGACAAATTTTATAAAGAAAATCAAGGCACAGCTGCCATGACTGACATACCTGCATTGGCATGAGTGTGTATTCATGGTCTGCTCAATTTTTCCATTGATTAAAATAGGGTCCTTTGAAGAATCTCCAAGGAACACTTGTCCCAGAGACCCTGAGGAGGTAGCTACACAGAACTACATTTTATAAAGAAAATCAAGGCACAGCTGGTGGTTTTAAATTTAGAATTGGAGGGTTGTATATATGGCCGGGCGAGTGAGGAGACTTGGGAGGAAGCTGACGATGGAAGAAAGCTGGCACCTGATGACTCAGGGGTACACAACTGCCCTTCATCGGGGACAGGTGGAAATGAAGTCTCCTTGATGTTCCTTAAAACCTCTTTCCCCACTAGGACATTCGGGGCTCCCCCAGAGGCCACTGGTCTTTTTTCAGTTGTCCACCTTCCCTCTATCCCCCAGGTAAGTTGTAACCATTTTGTCTTCTAGTCCAACTTGCTCCCTATGTCTGATGTGTTGAGTTAAGATGAGCTGTGCAAAAAACGACACCAAATGTTGAAGGATTGGGCTGTACTGGGCACACTCAAAGTGTCGGATTTAGGTTTATCTGTTCCATATCTTTTAAAAGTGTAACCTGTAACAGGTAGTTCACATTTAAATTCACCCAGTGTTTTTCAGTTTGATACTCTATAATGAAATATTACAGTCTCTTTGAAACCACTGAGAAAATGTTGCATTTGAGTCACATTAAAGGAGAATATTCAAATAATTAATTGAGATGACAATAAGGAGTAGAAAGCATTTATGTAATGATCACAGTTTAATAAGATTGGGCCTGTTTTATAAATTGGCTTACAGGTTCCTAAACTAACAAAAGGGTTTGTAATACATTTGGATGAGGGACATTGACACCATATAGAAAATACTAGTGTACCATTTTAATAGTTTGGGGAACGAATACTTTCATCTTTAAACTCTAGTGAAATGCCTGAATATTTCCTTTGAACAGCACATATCTGGTAGTATAGTTTATATTTGGATTAAGAGCTAGGAATTGGATTAGCTCAACGTGTTTTCATTGCAATATGCATTTCAAAGGCATATTTTACATTTAAAATGTATATATGCTCTGTATATATCCATTTTAAATTTAAATTATATGGTGTGAGCATTTCTCTGTTTCCTTAAAAGTTTCTTGAAATGCCCTTTCTTAGTGGAAACAGGCTGATCTTTGGAAATTTTTGTAACATACATAGCAGTCCCTTGTTGTTGAATATTTTGGTTATATTTTCCAGCATTCCACAGAGGTGTGATGAACTGGCAGAATTTTTTCCTATACTTCATATCCCAAGTGTAAGCTGGTGAAATGGGTTTCTAGGGAAGTGAAGTGAAGAGTCTGCAAATGGGTTGTTTCACGTGGAAGCTGAGGAAAGAAATACTTTTCTAGAACACACTGGCCTTCTTTTCTCACTTGTGCAGGGGAAGGTTCCTAATTTCTGGTCATGGATCTAGAAACATTATGGAAGTAAAAGGGAGTTGTCTAATGAATGTACTACATCTGGTATATCTCTTCTGAGACAATCGTACTGAGATTTTTTTCCCTTGCCTGACTTCCTTCTTTATTTCCTTCCTTCCTTCCTTCTTCCTTTCTCCTTTCCTTCCTTTCTCCCTCCCTCACTTCCTTCCTTCTTTCCTTCATTCCTTCCTTCTTTCCTTCTTCTCTTTCTTCATTTCTTTCTTTCTTCCTTCCTTCCTTTCTCTCTTGCAAGACGCAAACTCAAAGCCAGCTAATTCATGAGCGGTTGCACCCTGTATTGAATGGAGAATTGCAACCTCAGTCCATTTCATGTCAAAGGAACTCCCTCTTACTAGCAGCCTCTAATTCTTTAGTGGCTGATAACTTACAAAAGATGCTGCTATGACTATTCACTTTCTGTTTTTTTTTTCCAGAAATTGTTTAGCAAAATAAAAGCTAACATATTTCCTTTTCTGTTTCTGAACTTTTTATTGACAGTTTCTTCTTCGCTGACTGTAACATGCTGCATTATAGTGGATTGCTTTTAAGCTAGGTCCATTTCTCATTCCTCTTGGAGTTTACATTGTACCTGCATATAACGCATTTGTTATATAACAAGTGGGTAGTAAATTTGAAATTGATTTCTTGGTATCACATTTAGTCTTTGGTAAAATTGTGATCTACAATCTCTAAATGTTTAAGAGCTAAAATTGATTTATCTATATTCTGTGTTGTTTGATAAGACTCTGCCAACCTGCTGAATGTCTGCTCTGAGCTTGGCACTGTGATATGCACACAACAGATGTTTTGTCTGTCACACATGAGGAACCAGGCTGTGGAGAAGTGAATTAAGTAACTTAAATGATTTAATTCTTAAAAACCTGTAAAGTTTCCAAATAATAAAAAGACTTTCATCCTATTTTTAGTATATTTCTAATTATTTAACTATATTTCTTCACTATTATTGTTGAACATTCGTCCCACTTTATTATTTTAAAGGTAGAGGCAGCAAACTTTTCCTTGTAAATATAGGGGCATGTGTGTGTGAGTTTGTGTGCATGTTTCATAGACTTTGCTTTTCAGAGAAGTTTTTAGTTCACAGTGAGGTTGATGGAGATGTACAAAGAACTCCTATACACCCACTGCCCCTACACATGCACAGTCTCTCCCACTGTCACATTTTGCATCAAGGTGGTACATTTGCTGCAATTGATAAACCTACCTTGACATGTCATTATTGCCCAAAATCTATAGTTAACATTAAATTTCACTCTTGGTGGTGTGTATATATTTTTTACTTTCTTTATGTTGTCTATAATTATATAAAGATTTCCTATTCCAAAGTTTTAAGAACACGAGAAGCTTAGTATCATATTTATTTTCTTTGAGATGGAGTATCACTCTGTTGCTCGGGCTGGAGTGCAGTGGCATGATCTTGGTCTGCAAACTTCACCTCCCGAGTTCAAGTGATTATCCTGTCTCAGCCTCCCAAGTACCTGGGATTACAAGCACTTGCCCAAGCACCTGTCTAATTTTTGTATTTCTACTAGAGGTGGGTTTTCACCATCCTGGCCAGGTTGGTCTCACACTCCTGATCTCAAGTAATCCATTTGCCTCGGCCTCCAAACATGCTGGGATTACAGATGTGAGCCACAATGCCTGGCCTTAGTACAGTATTTGAATGAAAACTTTAAGTATGCTGAGTTTCTTCATGAGCAACCAAATTTTACTTACCGGCATTATGAATATATTTGTATACGTATTTAATTTTTAGTAGCAGGGTCTCGCTCTGTCACCAAGACTGAAGTGCAATGGCATATTCTCAGGTGACTGCAACATCTGCCTCCCAGATTCAAGCAATTATACTACTACACACTTTCAGGCAGCTGGGATTACAGGTGCACACCACATTCTGCTATTTTTTTTTTTTTTTGGTAGACTGTGTTTCGTATGGTGGTGAGTGTTGTTTCAAATCATGAGCTCATGTATTCTGCCCGTTTAGCCTGCCCAAGAGCTGTAATTATAACTGTAGGGCAGTGTGCCATGCCTGAAATTCATTTTTGATACATCTTTCTCTAACTTTCTAATCACTCTATACTTCTACTTATTGTGTATTTACCAATTGTATAGTTGTTATAACAGGAATTAATCCCACTCAAACAACTTAATGGCTTCTGCTAATATACATTACCCATTCAAATATTTTATTTAAAGGAAATCCAGTTGAAAACACGTCAGTGTTCTCAGAGTAGACATAATTACTGATACATGCTGTAGTAGGAATATATATAAACAGCTGTCCAAAATGTCTGTTTAACAGTATTGTAAGTGCAGTTCAATTATGATTTTAAGGACAGTGAAAATTTGGTTTGTTTACATTTTTCAACACTACTTTTAAAAAATTGTAATTGAATGAACTTTGATGTAAAATGCTTAGAGGTTAAGTACATGATCAAGAAAAACTTTTTATTATTTTGACCTCAATATGATTTGTAATTTAACAGTGTAAGAAAGAGCTTTAATTTTGCTTTGTTAGCATGGTCATAATCTTACTTTTTCTGAAAGGTGTCTCTTAATCTCATATTCATAAACATATTATATTGTGTCATTTAAACACCACTATAAAACTATGTCTGATTAGTAACCTTTTATTTTTTTAAGGTATTTACTTTGCAGCATTGATTACACTCAATAAAAAATCACCCTACTTCCAGTTTCTAGAAATCATTGTTAGATTACTTAGTTTCTATAATCTACTTTGGTTTGTTAATGATAACTGAATAGCTTTATAAAGGTAAAATGTTTTATTTTAACAGGTCTCAGGATTTGATACAGAAAATCAAAAAGGTAGAAGCATGCAACTTTGTAAACTATTGCAAAATTTTTCTGTGTACTTTTTCTTATAAAAGAATTAAGCTAATTTTGAGGAAGAAGAGTAAGAAATTTAAGTTGATTTAAATTACGTGTTTTTCCTTACTGACCATATCTTGCTTTTTAAACAATAGTTCACATGTTCTGCAGGTCATTATTCCCATATTTTCATTTTTGTAATAACTTTTATATAGTCAAATAAGAAAACTTCAGACAGTACCAAGGGTCCTACAGACACTGAAAGATACTGTTTGTAAAAATATCCACTGTTGGGAACACTTCTTAAAAAAAAACAAAACCCTCAAAAAACTGACTTTTAAGCCAATTGTCTTGTATAATAAGTATGCCCCTCATGTACAACTGATAGACCATTAAATGTATTAATATGTCATTAAAGAAGAAAATACATGTTTAGTAATATGTAATATTCCTTTTATTCTTAAATGTTTGCACAGATCTGATTAATTGACTAAATTTTGGCCTTTATATAAAACTTTTATGAAGTTTGTAACTACTGTGGGTTCCAGATCATTGGTTAGACTTGATAATGGGCTTTGTAGCATAAACATAAGCTGGCAACTTGCACTTTATTCTAAGTTATCCCTTAGGTCTTTTAAAATAATCTGTGCATTAGTAATAGTCTTTTTTTGTTGCTACCCCCTTGGGATTTTGTCTGTTGCATGCATTTCTATCATCCCCACAGAGACATTTATTCATTCATCCATTGATTCAGAACTTAATCATTTGAGTACATACTTTCTGCCAGCCATTGAGTCCGTGACTTAATTGCCAACTTTCATTGTAATAATGTTAGCAGAAGATACACAAATTGAACAAGACTTTCTAGGCTGCCTGCACACTAGACCATCCCTACTGAAATTCAGTATGGTAAGTGATTCTATATTCTGTGCTCTAAGCATGATCCAGAGTAACTCTTTTTGATGGTGGAAATGTCTTTATCTATACTGTTTAATGTGGTAGCTGCTAGTCTCATGTGGCTATTGAGCAATTGAAATGTAGCTAATATAACTGAATAAATTTTTAATTTACATTTAGTTAGCTACATATGCCCAGTGACTACCATAATGAACAGCATAATTCTAAAGTATATAGCAGGTATCTATTACTTAATTGTTACTTCAAAAGAAAATGGATGGCTTCAAGTGATATTAAGGAATAATCTATGGGCCAGGAACAATGCCTCAGGCTTGCAATCCCAGGAGTTTGGGAGGCTGAAGGAGGAGGACCACTGAAGGTCTAATGTTTTAAATCAGCCTGGCCAGAAGAGTGAAACCCCATCTCTACCAAAAATTCAAAAATTTGTGAGGTGTGGTGGCAAGTGCCTTTTTTCCCTGCTACTCTGCAGGCTGAGGCATGATAACCACTTGAACTTGGGAAGTGAAGTTTGTAGTGTGCTGAGATGACATGACTACACTCCAGCCTGGGTGACAAAACTAGATGCCATTTTACTCCCCACCAAAAAAAAAAAAGAAAAGGAAAGAAAAGAAAAAGAAAGAAAGAAAGAAGAAATAAACAAAGACAGAAAGACAAGAAAGAAAGGAAAGAAAGAAAAGAAAAGAAAGAAAGAAGAGAGGAAGAAGGAAGGAAGCAAGGGAAGGAGGAAGGAAGGAAGGAAGGAAGGAAAGAAAAAATAAAGAAAATAAAGGAAGCTTTTGTAGCACTTCTTACATGGTGACACCAGCTTCGAGGATCTGTCTCTTGCAGACACTTGACCCCACAATGGATGCATGAAGTACACTGACACACAGACATTCTGCATTGCCAGTCCAGCAGAAGCTGAGTTTCTGAGCCACTTACAGACTCCAGTAGAGTTTTGTGAACAGTTGCAACTGTTGTCCTGACCAGCCACTGAGACTCGCATTTATCGGTAAAGTTTAATTGACAAAGACTTGAGTAAGTGAAACTGGGGGTAATTGACATTGTGGACTTCCCGAGTGGAAAGCGCTTAAGCACACATGGTATATCAAAGGTGAGTCTTAAGACCATGTGAGTAAGCAAGCTAGCTAGATAACTTCCCCACATTCATTTGTTATTACGTTAATTTATTTAACTAAAAGTAAAGCAGGTTACCTTCAACCATATCTATAACTGAAGTTATGCTAACTCTCTGACCTTCCAAGATGGCTTGTGGCTATTTCTATAACTATCTAATATTTTTCCCACCAGCCTGACTGAGCCCCCAACATGAAAGAATCTATATACTTACTATATTACATTATCCTTAAAAATAGTTTTTCCATCTTTACACAGTCTCTTTGACTATATCCGGTTTACAAAAACATCTGGCTGTCAAACCTTACTGGCTTTACCTAGCATCCTGGTAAAATTTCTGAAAGTCAGAAAAATGATGAGTAAGAAACATGTGAGTCATCCTAGTACCAAAATCTGGATAGAACACTTAGCTAACAATAAAATAGTTTCTGGTAAAACAAAATTATTTTAAAAAGTGGTGGCTTCCAATTAAACAACAGAAAACTTATAGGGAGATATATTGTACAGAACTCTGTTCTGTGCTCTGACTCAGACACCTGTGATCTGATCTTATCCTAGTATACCTACACTCAGGGGATGTTAAGCTGTTGAATAGTCACAATACTCTCCTCCTAGATTCTAGTCACCCATTCTTCCCACTCTTAATATTTCCTTTGAGAGATAAAGATACACAGATAGTGATATGCACAAAATTTGGATGAGGAAAGAAAATTTGGACATTGGCCCTTTGCTTTTAGAAACTTAAAATTCTATCTATAATTGGCAAAGAATAGACACATACATCAATGGGAACAGAAATAGAGAATCAAGAAATAGATTCACACAAATATTGTCAATTGATTTTTCAAACAATGGAGCAATGCAATTCAATAGAGGAAAGATAGTCTTTTCAAAGTGTGGTTCTGGAACCATTGAATATTCATATGCAGGGAAATGAACCATAGGCCTGCAGGGAAACGAACCATAGGCCTAAATGCAAATTGCAAAACTATAAAATTTCCAGGTAAAAACAAGAGAAAGTCCATGTGATCCTGAGTTTTGTGATATATGATATATAAAAGATAAATGAAAAAACAAATAGATGCTTAATTGAAATTAAAAGCATCACTCTGGAAGACACTGTTAAGAGAATGAAAATGACCCACTGTCAAAACCCATGAAGTTTACATCACCAAGAGTAAACATTAATGTTCACAAATTTTGGTCTGGTGATTTCTGCATGGAATGCAGACTGTGACAAAACAATCTAACTGTAATCCCCTCACTTAGAGGATGGGGATGGTAATAAGGTGTTGAGCTGACTAATGATTTTAGTTTCAAGAAACTAAAAATTTCTAAATAATTTATGCTTCTGGTTTAAAACAAAGTTTCAGGCTATTCAGAAGGATATAAAGTGAAAAGAAACTAGCAATTTCTGCTCATTTTGTCTAATCTCACTCACCACTGATAACTTGAATTTTTTATTTTATTTTATTATTATTATACTTTAAGTTTTATGGTACATGTACACAATGTGCAGGTTAGTTACACATGTATACATGGGCCATGCTGGGGTGTAGCACCCATTACTCGTCATTTAGCATTAGGTATATCTCCTACTGCTATCCCTCCCCCCTCCCCCCACCCCACAACAGTCCCCAGAGTGTGATGTTCCCCTTCCTGTGTCCATGTGTTCTCATTGTTCAATTCCCACCCATCAGTGAGAAAATGTGGTAGTTGGTTTTTTGTCCTTGCGACAGTTTACTGAGAATGATGGTTTCCAATTTCATCCATGTCCCTACAAAGGACATGAACTCATTTTTTATGGCTGCATAGTATTCCATGGTGTATATGTGCCACATTTTCTTAATCCAGTCTATCATTATTAGACATTTGGGTTTGTTCCGAGTCTTTGCTATTGTGAATAGTCCCACAATGAACATACGTGTGCATGTGTCCTTATGGCAGCATGATTTATAGTCCTTTGGGTACATACCCAGTAATGGGATGGCTGGGTCAAACGGTATTTCTAGTTCTAGATCCACACTGTCCACAAGTTGCCACACTGACTCCCACAATGTTTGAAGTAGTTTACAGTCCCACCAACAGTCTAAACGTGTTCCTATTTCTCCACATCCTCTCCAGCAACTGTTGTTTCCTGACTTTTTAATGATTGCCATTCTAACTGGTATGAGATGGTATCTCATTGTGGTTTTGATTTGCATTTCTCTGATGGCCAGTGATGGTGAGAATTTTTTCATGTGTTTTTTGGCTGCATAAAGGTCTTCTTTTGAGAAGTGTCTGTTCATATTCTTCACTCACTTTTTGATGGGGTTGTTTGATTTTTTTCTTGTAAATTTGTTTGAGTTCATTGTAGATTCTGGATATTAGCCCTTTGTCAGTTGAGTATGTTGTGAAAATTTTCTCCCATTTTGTAGGTTGCCTGATCACTCTGATGGTAGTTTCTTTTGCTGTGCAGAAGCTCTTGAGTTTAATTACATTCCATTTGTCAATTTTGGTTTTTGTTGCCATTGATTTTGGTGTTTTACACATGAAGTCCTTGCCCATGCTTATGTCCTGAATGGTAATGCCTAGGTTTTCTTCTCTGGTTTTTATGGTTTTAGGTCTAACGTTTAAGTCTTTAATCCATCTTGAATTAATTTTTGTATAAGATGTAAGGAAGGGATCCAGTTTCAGCTTTCTACATATGGCTAGCTAGTTTTCCCACCACCATTTATTACATAGGGAATCCTTTCCCCATTGCTTGTTTTTGTCAGGTTTGTCAAAGATCAGATAGTTGTAGATATGTGGCATTATTTCTGAGGGCTCTGTTCTGTTCCATTGATCTACATCTCTGTTTTGGTACCAGTACCATGCTCTTTTGGTTACTGTAGCCTTGTAGTATAGTTTGAAGTCAGGTAACATGATGCCTCCAGCTTTGTTCTTTTGGCTTAGGATTGACTTGGTGATGCGGGCTCTTTTTTGGTTCCATATGAACTTTAAAGTAGTTTTTTTCCAATTCTGTGAAAAAAGTCATTGGTAGCTTGATGGGGATGGCATTGAATCTATAAATTACCTTGGGCAGCATGGCCATTTTCACAATATTGATTCTTCCTACCCATGAGTATGGAATGTTTTTCCATTTCTTTGTATCCTCTTTTATTTCATTGAGCAGTGGTTTGTCGTTCTCCTTGAAGAGGTCCTTCAGGTCCCTTGTAAGTTGGATTCCTAGATATTTTATTCTCTTTGAAGCAATTGTGAATGGGAGTTCACTCATGATTTGGTTCTCTGTTTGACTGTAATTGGTGTATAAGAATGCTTGTGATTTTTGTACATTGATTTAGTATCCTGAGACTTTACTGAAGTTGCTTATCAGCTTAAGGAGATTTTGGGCTGAGTCAATGGGGTTTTCTAGATATACAATCATGTCTTCTGCAAACAAGGACAATTTCACTTCCTTTTTTCCTAATTGAATACCCTTTATTTCATTCTCCTGCCTGATTGCCCTGGCCAGAAATTCCAACACTATGTTGAATAGGAGTGGTGAGAGAGGGCATCCCTGTCTTGTGCCAGTTTTCAAAGGGAATGCTTCCAGTTTTTGCCAGTTCAGTATGATATTGGCTGTGGGTTTGTCATAGATAGCTCTTATTATTTTGAGATACGTCCCATCAACACCTAATTTATTGAGAGTTTTCAGCATGAAGCATTGTTGAATTTTGTCAAAGCCTTTTCTGCATCTATTGAGATAATCATGTGGTTTTTGTCTTTGGTTCTGTTTATATGCTGGATTACATTTGTTGATTTGTGTATATTGAATGAGCCTTGCATCCCAGGGATGAAGCCCACTTGATCATGGTGGATAAGGTTTTTGATGTGCTGCTGGATTCGATTTTCCAGTATTTTATTGGGGATATTTGCGTCAATGTTCATCAAGGAATAACGGGCTCTGAAATTGTGGCAATAATCAATAGCTTACCAACCAAAAACAGTCCAGGACCAGATGGATTCACAGCCCAATTCTACCAGAGGTACAAGGAGGAACTGGTACCATTCCTTCTGAAACTATTCAAATCAATAGAAAAAGAGGGAATCCTCCCTAACTCATTTTCTGAGGCCAACATCATCCTGATACCAAAGCTGGGCAGAGACACAACCAAAAAAGAGAATCTGAGATAACCAGAATTTCAACAATTTTGTTTCTTGGTTATTTTTGTAGAATCGTTTGTGTTTAAAACTCTATGTATTTCTAATTAAAACACACAATCAAATAAAATTATATTATAGATCCTGTAGGCAGTTTGCTTTTTCTATCCACCAATATGTATACCTGTAGCAGTATATTGAGACTAATTATTTTTAAAGTAAATATTTAACCCCCTACTGAAGGAAATTTAGCTGTCTTCTTGTTTGCTTTTTCCCAATAGAGGTAACCAATATACAGGGTGCACCCTTTGTGTGCTTGTACAAATATAGCTGTGTGAATTCATAGAATTGGAATGAGTAGATAAAAAGGCACTTGCATTTTGAATATATGTAAGCACTGACACATTTCTCTTCCAAGTGTATCAGCATAGTTATACTTCCACTCCATTGCCAACATTAGCGTTAACAAAGTTTTAATCTTAGTGGTGTTACAGGGAAAATAATGGTTTCTTTTTTGCTAATTTGCATTTATGATTTTCTTCACGTTTATTCAACATCTGATAATCTTGCTCATCTTTGAGCCATTTTACTTTTTATTTTTCCTACAATCTGTCCATGTTTTCCCCCATTTTTCAGTTTTGCTTTTTTTTTATTTTAACTGATTTGTAAGAGCTGTTTAACAATATTAAAATGTCATCACTTTAGTCCTGGTTGTGCCTCCATATTGTTGCAACTACTTTTCCAGTGTATTATTTATCTTTATCTTATGCCATATGTAAATTTGTTATTTATATGTAGTGAGATTGATAAATATTTCTCCTTATTCCTTTCAGGTTTTATATCATGCTTGGGAAAGACTTTTTTAAGATTTATTCTTAAAAGCTATAACCAGACAAAGTGGCTTATTCTTGTGATCCCAGCACACTGTGATGCCCAGGAAGGAGGATCACTTGAGGCCATGAGTTTGAAATCAGCCGGGAAGGCAACATACCGAGACCCTCTCTCTCTAAAAAAAAAAAAAAAAAAAAAAAAAAATAGCTGGGCCTGGTGCATTGTGGTAAATTCCTGAGCATTTTCATCATACAGAAAAGTTGAAACAATTCTGGTCAACACTTACATACCTACCACCTAGATTCTACTAATACATTTGTGTTATATATGCTTTATCATTTTAATCTGTGCATCTATTCATCTTACTTTTTTTTTGGTATTTCAAAGTACATTGCAGGCAGCGATAGGTTCCCCTAAGTATACTTTTTACTTTCGAACCAGAAATCTGGCCTCTTACACACCTGACCATGCTTCTGTGTCCTAATTTGGCCTGCTATATTTTCATAGTTGAGAACCTTCAGCTACTTGACCAATTGGCAGATGCTTATCCTCAGCATATAAAGCTTGAGTCTTTAGAAGTAAAGCTAAATGAATATAAGAGAGAAATAGAAAAACAACTTCCAGCAGAAATGTGTCAAAAGGTAATCTGTACCTTGTTACAGTTAACAAGAGTCATATTTTTGTTTGTCATCTAAAGATTTAATCTTAGGTATGTTAAAAATATACCTGGAATTTTTAATAAAAAATAGGGTACTTCACTGTTGCACATATCAATTTTTTCTTATGAGATTTGTTTATCCCTTTTGTTTGAGTCCTACAAATACAGTAAATGATATAAAACTGTAGATTAAATAAATATAACATATTTGGACAGAGCATTGATATGGAGCCTAGCGGTGGAGAGAGGATCTGTTGCTTTTCTAATAGTATAGTGATTGGGACTTTTATATTTTTGTAATCAATTTGCAGTTGAAGTTTTATGGAAGTGATAAGAGAGTATGAGAAGGAATTAGCTATGTTCTGAAGTGATTTTGAGAGAGCTTGTCAAGCAGAATCTGAAGCCCTCAATCTTCAGGGAAAGTGTATCCTTGAGAGAAATCAAAAGCACCAAGAGGTGGTATTTATGAATATTTTACTGGGTGGCTACTTCCTACAGCTATTACTGGGTTGACTCAAGATCCAGGAATGAGATGTTGCAATTGATGGAACAAAGCCCCAGATGAGCAGTACGGACTGTGGCTAACAGTGCAAAAAAACAAGGACAATGGACCTTGAAAAGGATACATAGATTTGTGTCCTTTGAGACTAGTGGAAAGGAAAGCATTGCAGAGGTGACAAGTCAACTTGGAATTATGAGAAACACACCATAAAAATGCTTCATCTTCTCAGGCCAATTAAGGAGATAGGTCATGAGTTTTAGGAGCAGCTCAGAGGTGCAGAGTAGCTCATGTGGGTAAGGTAAGAACAGCTCTTTAAAGCAGAGCAGACTGGTTACCTGTACTGATGGCCCAGCTTTGGTTACAGTAACCTGGGATTGAGAGAGACAAAACCACATGTTTATAGTTGAGTTTTCTGTTCTAGATCTAGGGAGAAATTTTAAGGCTCTCTCTCTGCTGCCCTTTTCAGTGAGGGTGGAGAGATGGAGATACTTGGGAAGTGGAGCTTTGCAGAACATAATTCATTTTCCTTGAGAAAGTCAGAGTATTTAATTGAAGATTATATCATTCTCCTGTGTAGTGAGGGTAAGCAGAGGAGAGGGCAGGTGGCTGGTAACCTTTGGGGAAAGGGAGGGTTAAGTGGTAGTCTCAGTGATCAAGAACTAGATCTGAAGAGACTGACAGGTGCAAGAATAACGATGGTCCAGGAGTGCGGAATTGCAGAATGAGGTTTCAGGTGGAGACTGGAAATCAAAAGCAGTAGGCTGTCATTGGATGGAGCCATGGAAATGAGCAAGAGTAAATATTCCTGGGGTGAAGGATTCACCAGAGTCCCCAGGGTCATCAATGTGGCCATTTGATCTCATCACCAGGAAAGTAACTGGAAAGGAGATTAAGACGATGAGGAATGACAAGGAGTTTTAGTTGGCAAGTGGGATTGGATATACTCCTTTAGGTAATCTTATTCCTTTTCCAAGTGTGTGTTTTAGAAGAGACAGGATTTACAGCAGTATTTCAAACATACATCTACAACAGCTACTGACAGATGTTAAAAGTAGGAAGGCTTCCCCCTAGTTCCCACTCTTGCTTGGAACTTCTCAATGAGACATAGCTCTTTAATACTAAGGGCACCAGCTCTAAAATTTTCTATAACATTTCTGGAAATTTAGGGCTTGCTTCAGCTATAAAATGGAATTTTGGATGCACAGATCTTAGAGATGATTAGATTGTGTTTAGACTAGTAACTTCATCTTCAAGATAGTTGACCGACTAGAATTCTGTTTATTCAACTGCCAGGATCTGAAGTCTTTGAGGGAGACTGTCCTTCTCATAAAAACCACCATGCCTGTATTTCCTCACCTGGAATATCAATCTCCTTCTCTCCCTGATAAAACCATAGTGTCATTCAAGGCCAAGCTTGGATGTCACCCTTGCGATGCCTTCCCTGACTGCCACTGAGCAACTCATTTAGGTCTCATTCCTGCATGCGGTCTTTATTAAGTTCAGTTATAAATTTATCCTATCATAGTGTGATTGTTTCTCCCTGACTATACTGTGAGGTCTTCAGAGATGAGGACTGTATCTGCCTACATTTTATATCCAGTTCCCAGTATGCTGCTTGATATATGACAGGTAGTTAGTAAATTCTTACTCTGTGAAGACATAAGTGGAAGGTTGGCTCATTCTTTTACAAGTTCATATGAGCTTGCTAACTCTCAGTCATGATGACTCATAAAACTGAAACTTTCAGACAGCAGCACCACTGAAAACCATGGGGATTTCACTCCTTTGGAGTTTTATTTCTGAATGTACATTTTAATTATTTTTTCCTGAAGAACTTACCAAATTTTAGTTAAGGAGGCCAGGTGTGTGGCTCATGTCTATAGATTTAGCACTTTGAGAGGCTGAGATGGTGATTCATTTGAACCCAGAGCTTCAACACCAGCCTGTGCAGCATGGCACAACCCCATCTCTACAGAAAATGTAGCTGAACTTGGTGGTCAGTGTTTGTAGTCTCCGCTACTCAGAAGGCTGAGGTAGGAGGATCCTTTGATTCTGGGATGCAGAGGTTGCAGTTATCCAAAATCACAATGCTGCATTCAAGCATGGGCAACAGAGGAGAACCCAGTCTCAAAAAAAAAAAAAAAATACATAAGGGACTGAGAGAAGTTAACTAAGTAGCATAAATTACACAAGGGATGCTAAAAATAAATGGGAAGGTAGTTTAACATAAATTGAAAAAGTAAATATTTATGCAGCTGGAATAGCTAGTTGTGGAATACATTGAAGTGGATTTTTTTTTTGAGATGAAGTTTTAATCTTTTGCCCAGGCTGGAGTGCAATGGCACTACCTCAGATCATTGCAACCTCTGTCTCCCAGGTTCATGAGATTCTTCTGCCTCAGCCTCCCAATTAGCTGAGATTAGAGATGCCCACCACCATACCAAGTTAATTTTTGTAATTTTTGTTGAGATGTGGTTTCACCATATTGGCCAGTGTAGTCTCAAAATTTGACCTCAGGTTATCGGCCTGTTTTGGTCTCACAAATGACTAGGATTATAAGAGTGAATCAGCATGCCCAACTGAGTTGCAATCATTTGAAGGTGAAATTGTTATTCTGTATTTCTGTACTTTGTTTTCTGGAATTCAGGAAGGAGTGTATTTACTCAAATTTGTTATGCTTTCATTAACTTGCTTGCTAAAGTGTAATGCTTTTTTTTTTTTTTAATTTTGAGACAGTCTTGCTCTGTCACCAAGGCTGGAGTGCATTGGCATGATCTCAGCTCATTGCTGTTTGGCCTGCCAAGTTCAAGCAATTCCCTGCCTCAACCTCCTGAGTAGCCTGCCATCATGCCCATCTAACTTTTGTATTTTTAGTAGAGATGGAGTTTTTACCATCTTGGCTGGGTTGATCTTGAACTCCTGACCTCATGACCTTCCTGCCTCAGCCTCCCAAAGTGTTGAGCCACTGTAAGTGGCCAGAATTAATGCTTTTTTACCAGTTGAAATGAGAAACTTTATGCTGAAAGTCTTCTTTTACTTAAAGATATGTATCTGTTAAGAGAAAGAAAAGCAGAGCTGAAGCAGAGAGTTGAAGCTTTTGAATTGCAGGTATGCATGTTTATTTTGGATGTTCAGAATGATGAGATTAAAAAGAATTACTAAATATATGTCTAAATGTTCTAATGTTTATTACCAAGTAGAATTCTTTTTTTGTAAAGGTGATATCACACAGCATTGGAAGTTACACTTTAAGAGAAACAAACGCTAAGGCTGTGCTTTTGAAATGTTAACTATTAAGATGAAAGGCAGAATGAGATGTTATCACCAGGCTACAGTAACATCAAACAGAAAATTTGGAGACACTGTTAATACTTGAACAGATCATATGTTTTAAAGTTAACTTCAGTCCTTCAGGTCTGATAGTTTTGTGTGTTTATATGTTGTGACTGAATTCCAAATATCCAGGCCTGCGTCTTTTACCAGCTCTGTGCTCAAGAAAAGGAAGTATTGTGGTTTGACTTGACTTGTACTGGATGAAACTATTTCTGAATGCTATTCACGTTGTCCAAGTGCTCAGAAATGTTTTATCATTCATATATTATCTGGGATTGACAGCAATCTCACCTGTCTGTGGTTTGCACAAGAAGCCTTCTTTTTTATTGGAAATGTGCTGTTAATTGACACCCATAGAAAATTTAGGGATTTTAGCTAATTAAAGAATTTGTCTCCATCTTATTTAATGTTGTTTTCTCACTTCTCTAGGTTTGAATTTTTTTTTTTTATTTCAGCTTGCTGTGTACCTTACTCTCTTTTTGGGAACAGTGAAAAGGTAAATTAATTGAGATAGAGAAAAAAAGAGAAACAACTTTTGGTCAGAGAGAGTGTGCCACTTTTTTTAACCTCCATTTTCTCTACTCCTTTTCCCTTCTCTCAGCATATATACTAAATCAATGTAGTTTATCTCTCCATGGCTTTCCAGATTACCAGCAGTGGGAGCTAATACCTGGAACCTTTAACTGTTCTTAGACTAGTCAGTGTTTTACAGAACTTCTCAGGATGGCTGAATCTCATCTCCTGTAAATCCACCTCCCTGGCTTAGGAATCGGTGCAATGGGTGATTTGAAGTCTCACTATGAAGATTATTTTATTCTTAAGTATTTGGAAGCCTGGAATGACTCATCTATCTGTTGCCCTCTCTTTTGGTACTTGATCAGTATTCAATCAATAGGTTTTTTTTTGTTTGTTCTGTAGGGTTTTTTTGTTGGTGTTGTTTTGATTTTAAGAGACAGGGTCATGCTATGTTGTCGAGGCTGGTCAGAAACTCTTGGGCTCAAGTGATTCTCCTGCCGCAGCATTCTGCAAAGCTGGGATTATAGCTGAAAGCTACCATACTTGACTAAAGCTGATAGATTATTAAGTGAGAAAAACAAATATTGTACCTTACATATCTATGAGACAATTAATTAAATTCCAGAGTTACAAATGGCATTATAGAAGATTCAAATACACGAGTACACTTTTTTTATTTTTGAGATAAAGTTTTGGTCTTGTTACCCAGGCTGGAGTGCAATGGCACAATCTCAGCTCACTGTGAACTCTGCCTCCTGGGTTCAAGCGATTCTCCTTCCTCAGCCCCTTCAATAGCTAGGATTACAGGTGTGTGACATCATGATTGGCTAATTTTATATTTTTAGTAGAGATGGGGTTTCAACATGTAGGCCAGGCTGGTCTTGAACTCCTATCCTGAGATGATCCACCTGCCTTGGCCTTCCAAAGTGCTGGGATTACAGGCATGAGCCACAGCTCCCAGCCCATAAGTGCACTTTTATGACTTTGTAACTAATAGTATTATTTCATCCCAGAATTGATTTGGACCGTTTATCACCTTTAACTATTGTTTAAGTGTTAATTATCTTCTATGAGAAATCACTTCTTCATTGAGACTCTCTCACTCCCCTCAGTAAGAGACCCTCCCCCTCTTCTCACTCATATGCCACAGCCCCCTGCTTCTGCTAGTTTCAACACATTGTAACTAGGTCGGTTCATAAAATACACTGAGGACTTCTGGTCCCTTGTTTTACGTCCCAGTAGTAACTGTCATGTACTAGTTTTAGTCTGTTGAAGTAAAAACATGTCACATGATGCTTTTCCTAAATGTGTTAACTCAGCTATTATAGTTTATTTACTTTATGTTTTTGCTAATTTCAGAACCCATAAACTCCAGGAAGAAAAATATAAAGGCATGACTGAGGACTTAGTAGATGGGAGCAGAATACAAAGTGTCTTGAGGAGACCTATCACAGAAACCTAAAATACAAACTTCTAGCGTAATGGTTTGGCACGTTTGAAGAAGTAATTTGTTTAAATTACATTGGCAGAGACATAAAACAAAAACTACGGAAGTATTCTAAGGTTTCCATCTTATGCAAACTTTAGTGTTCAAAAAAAATACATATGTTTATCTATAGCCTATACTTTCCCATATTTGAGTTAGAGTAGTTTTTAAAAGACAAGGTATAGAAAAGCACATCCCCTGTTATTCTTCCTTGTGGCTTCTCAAATACTTATCAAGGGCAGTGCACATTGTGATTTACTCAGGTTGCATAGTTGATAAGCTGTAAAGTTTGAATTATAATCACTTTCAGTTACATTTTCCTCTCATACTGCCACAATGATGGGGATATCTAACAATGTATAAATTACACTTAGTGGTCCGAATGTTTGTCAGTGAACATGTTCCTTGTATTCCGTCATGATTCTGCAAAGCCAGAATCAAAAGAAAGGAGGTAAAATTAAGTATTTGAGGCAAAAATTGATAGAGGGAAAGAAAATATGGACAACTATGATTACGTTGGCTTTTCTCTACTCTGATCTTTTATATCAGTTATACCTCAGTGCTAAGACCTTATGCCCGTGTGGTCACTTTTCAGTGGGTTTGAAAGCATCAAACACATAAAAAATTCTTAGTTAATATTTGTAGTTTACGTATCAGGAGGAAATGACTCAACTCAGGTGCCCTGGGCATTTATTTGGCCTCTTTTTATTGCCTTCCTCATAATTTATCATCAATATTCCATTACACAGAACTTGCAAAGCTTTCTTGAGGTTATTCTATAAACAAATTCTATCTTTAAAAAATAGACTAGTTTTTTTATAGATTCTGAATTCCTAATATATTCTCTATATATTTTGGTAACTCCGTAGTTGTCAAGAAGTTGGCAGCAGCTTATTGCTTCTGGTACATATTACTCCTAACCATGAGAAACTTTATTTTTTACTTATAAAATGGTGTATTTTATCCATTTTTTTGTCAGTTTCTACATTAAGAGAGCTAACATGAAGTTTCTGTAGTTACTGAATTGTCAGGAATACATGTATTAAAGTATGTTTGTTAATTTTATTTTGTTATGGAGCTACTGAACTATTTGGTATCATTTTGACAGCTTCCATGGTCTGCATGGTGTCTTTCTGGCATTGGGAATTCTCGTATGACTTTGGCAAGTGTTGGAGTTTGGGGACTGTTCACCACAGGAGTGTTTCTTTATCCTTTTGGAATCAAAAGGCAGCTTGTAAAAGCTGGGAAAGAAAAGTAAAACCGTGAAAATATGCCTTTAGGTACTGCTAATTCAGATACAATGCTCTTAGCACCTAGTTCCCCAGACTGTGCTTGTTCCCTGGGCACAAAAGTCCTTACATTTGTTTGCCCTGGGCAGATAGTACAGGTGGGATGAAAGTGATTGTCTAATTACCATGTGGGATTGAGTCTGTCGTGTGCTGTGTACATTTACTTTTCTTCCTTGCTCTTTGGGTCACCTGAGGCCAACTGGAAAATGATGCTTACAGTAACCTTATGACAACATAACCCTCCATTTCATATGATGGTGCTTTATAACATCAAGGCAGGGTTTTACTGGACATGTTATGTTTGAAATTCCTATCCCTGGCTTTAGTACTGAGGGACATTGAAGTTCACGTAATGTCGTCTTCAGTGCCCTCAGGTTCACCTGTACCATAGATAAGTTCCTACATTGATAACCATCTTTCTGGAGAGATAACTATGAAATTTATATTGACTCATTCTAAATATCAGGTAACAACTTGAACTAATGGATGACTCCATCATTAGAACTAATTGACTGATTGAAGAGAAAAGGAAGAATAAAGGTGAGGTTTGGGTGGGGTAAGTAGCTGTAGTTTTCAGTTTTGATACAGGTTATTAGCTTCCCAATTTGGGTCTGTTTTATATTCTAAAAAAAAAAAACCTTTATGTTTCATTGTCTCTTCAATAGTTCATATTTTTTGTAATTTTAATTATGTAAAATTAAAAAAATTGTCTTCACTGCCTTTTGAGAAACCATTATTTCAAATATTTTATATAGTCAGAAAGGCCAGTGATTGTTTCTATATTTTAAATAAGCTTTATTTCAATATATTTTTATGAACCTGTAATTATCAAGGTGGCAGCAACTTATTGCCTCTGGTGCCTATTACTTTTAGCCATGAGATATGTTCTTTTTCACTTATGGAAGAATTTTAACTTCTCTGTTTCCTGTGACATAGCTTCTTATTTTGTGGCCTTCTAAAATATTTTTTATTTATAATATTTTTACTTTACATATAACCTCCTGAATTCTTGTGTATATTGCACTTGAAACTGGAAGATGAGTAATGTCTCAATCTTCAGATATTTTATATTTCAATATATTTTTAGGAAATTGCCTGTATTGAGAAGTGATGTTTTGGTGGAATATTCAAATAGATTCTTGGGAGTATACCAAAGTAGTTATTTGCTGTTGTCCAGACACCCAGTGTGTGGCTTCCCCTTTTACTACTATCTTGTGGAGAATAACCTTTCTTTTATAAATTAATACCATCATCTATGTAACAAATTTTGCCTTGATATTATATCTACATAGATTCAAGTTAGATAAAATGAAAATGACAAGTAATACCTACAATTCAGTAACAATATTGTCTTTTACAATATAGTAACAGACAGATCTTCTTCTTTAAGGAACTTAAAACCTCTCTGGTTAGCAGGTGTAGATGGTGGAATTTCACCACATAGATGACAGTTATAGCTTCACATCACCTGTTAGCTAACAGGGCTTATTTCTTACTTGCCTGTGAAAATTTTGTTTCCTACACAGGCTATTTCATATTATAAAATAATGATCATTAGGTCTGACATACTGGCCATAAATATTAAATAGCTTTTGTATTCACAAGGAAAACATTATGGCGTTTAAAGGGCTATTTCTTTCAGGAAAAGCTGTTTACTTGCAAGAGGAGCTCACAGTTAGTAATCCAAAAAAGGAAGAACTCAATCAATCTGTAAGTTTTATGTAAGAACTCAAAGAATTGTTTAGCATATTTTTTGAAGTAGATTTTAATGAATATATAAACTTTTAGTCATGTATGATTTATCCAAAGTCTTTCTCTCGAGATGTTTAAACTGCCATTTCTATGGCAAAGAGGGGGATGACTAAAGTTAACTCAACTGTTCTTACTTTCAATCAACATCATATATGAAAGTGTAGACAGTGCTTTGAGTCTTAGAGTCCTCCTTGAATCCTATCCGTGGCCTAATTGCTTGTGTGCCTTTGGGCAGGTCCTTTGATTGCAGATTCCTCAGCTGTAAACTCTAGGATGTTTTCCACATTATAGGGTTGTTGAGGGAATTCAGTGAGTTAACTTATGAGCCTAGTTCATAGCAGGTGGCCAATATTATTATTGTTCTGTTTCTACATTAACCTGTTCTTTCCTTTCATCAGCAGCAGCTAAAATTTTTGATGTTATAGTGTTATCTCACATATTAAAACAAAATGCAATGCATTTATCACCCGCCATTGCTTGTTTAATTTTCTGTTTATTTTTATGCTTGCTGTCTGAAGATGAAGCTGGAATTTTAGGCACTTCAAACATTTTTGCAACTTGAACTTTTGTGAGAACTTTGTATGCCTTCATATTCAAATATGACATACAGTATACTAAGAAAAGAAAAGCTCTACATAAAATGTTACTTTTTTTTTTGAGACTGAGCCTCATTATGTCATTCAGTGTGGAGTGCACTAGTGTGATATCGGCTCACTACAATCATCACCTCCCAGGGTAAAGCAATTCTTGTGTCTCCACTTCCTGAGAAGCTCAGATTATAGCCATACCCCACCACACCCAGAAAATTGTGTGTGTTTTTGTTTTTTGTTTTTTACTTTTTTACTTTTTAATTTTTTAAGATGGAGTCTCATTCTGTTGCCCAGGCTTGAGTGTAATGACGCAAGTTGGGCTCACTGCTACCACTGCCTTTGTTTTCAAGTGATTTTTCCTGCTTCAACCTCCTGGGTAGCGGGGATTACAGACACCTGCTACCATGCCTGGCTACTATTTATAGTTTTAGTAGAGACTGAGTTTCACCATGTTGGCTAGGGTGGTTTCAGATTTTTTACCTCCAGTGATCTGCCCATGATGGTCTCCCAGTGTGCTGGGATTACAGGCCTGAGCCAGTGTCCGGCTGCACTTTTAGTAGAGACCGGGTTTTTCCTTGATGCCCAAGGTAGTCTGGAAATTCTGAGCTCAAGCTATCCTCTCATGTTGGCCTCCCAAAGTGCTGGAGTTACAGGTGGGAGCCACCATGCCTGGCCATTTTTACCTTACCTTTTCATATTTAAAACAAATCTATATTGCTATGATGAGTGATTGTTTTAAGTTCTTCAATGCCTATGCAAAATGGGGTGGTAATCTTACTTAGAAGGACTTGCTTCATGGGATGTTGTCCATAAAACTTCCTCTGCCCCAACTGCAGGGCAGAAGACAATTTTTGTTACTGTAGTTTGGGTCTTATTGCAGAGAGTCAGACATCGGTTCAGTGACCTCAGTTAAATTGTGACACTATGCTAAAAGGAGCCTGCCAGCTTTTACTTTTGCAGCACTGTAAAGTCATCATTCAAATGCAAATTTTCCCTTTTAACTTTCAGATTGAGTTAATGTCTGTCAAAGCACAGTCTTTGGCATAACAAAACAAATATATTGTGAATGGAAGTGTTCAAGAGATAAGTGACTATTTACTACTAAAGGAAGAAAAACTGGGAGAGAATAAAAATACAAACATGCATCTCCTAAACCATATGTCCACCTCCTATGTTCAAGGAATTCTCCTGCCTCTGCCTCTCAAGTAGGTAAGACTACAGGAATTTACCCCCACACACAGCTAATTTTTATATGCTTAATAGAGACAGGGTTTCACCATGTTGGCCAGGCTGGTCTCAATCTTTTGATCAAAATGTTCCACTAGTCTGGGTCTCACAAATAGCCGGGATTACAGACATGAGCCACTGTGCATGGCTTGCATGTATTAGTGATTCATACTAAGTCAGTATAAAACTATGTTTTATACTTGTAAAGGAGGCTTAAATTGGAAAGATTTATAAAATTATGATTTCTGGATTAAACTCTGCTAACCTGCCTCTAGGTGGTATCAAGGCATTTTTTTGCTCTCTGCCTGCTGATTGGGTTTGGCTAGTGGGGACACCAGCCTCCACATACAGTGGCCCTAGACTGGCTGCTTCATCTCAAGTCCCAGAGAGGTCATAGTGCCTGTGATGACATCTTTCAAGTGCTCTGAACCATCTCTGTCTCTCCAGTGCCGAGAATTTAATCTCTCCCCTAATTCTCCATTCCCAAGGAGTACAAAGAGTATGGTCCTGTTACTATCCCAGGGAACTCCACCATCTTTTGTAGATACCCTGAATAAGTCCCTCTTTATTAAAAAGTTCTTAGATGACTTTGACTTTGCGGACCATCTGCCTTCTGTCTGGACCCCAGCTGCTTCTTACAGATGCACAGATCATATTGGGTCTTGAGTCTGTCACCAGAAGGTAGACCAGATAGCACCTTGTGTTTATGGTAGAGGACAGAAACAGACTTTCAGGTTAATATGAGAGTCTGAAAGAGTTCTTTTTCTTTCTGTGCCATCATGCATTCCACAAGCAATGAATGAGTTGTTGTTTTTCCTGCAGCAAATCAGTTGTCATGTTTTAAAAATGGTTTAGCACGTTCCAACAAATATAGATGGGCCATGCTAACTCTTTGTTGTAATTTTCAGTCACTTAACGATATATGAGTTTGAGCATCTTTTTGTTTGCTTGCCATCTTTGTATTTTCATTGGTGAGCTCAGCTTTTTACACATTGTTAATTGGGTAGTCTGTTTTATTGTTGAGTTTCAAGATTTGTCTATTTTAAGTGCAAGTTTTTACCCAGAACTGTAGTTTGCAGATATTTATTTTCAGTGTGGTGCTTATCTCTCTATTTCCTGAACAAGATTTTACTCAGAGTATAAGCTTTTAATGTGAGAAATCTTAAATTATTAATTTTTCTTTTTACCATTGCTGATCAGCTTTGTTTTCATTTGTTAAAACTTATGACCAAATCCAAGATCACATACATTTATGTCTGTGCTTTCTTCTAGAATTTGCATAGTTTTACATTTCCAGTTAATGGCTCCTTCACCGTTTAAAAAGAAAATGAGGGTGAATTGCTGGCAAGATTGCTGAATAAAAACAGCTCCAGATTGCAGCTCCCAGAGAGATCGTTGCAGAAGGTGAGTGATTCCTGCATTTCCACCTGAGGTACACGGTTCAGCTCACTGGGAATTGTTGGACAGTGGTTGCAGCCCATGGAGTGCGAGATGAAGCAGGGTGGGGCATCACCTCACCCGGGAAGCCCAAGAAACCAAGGGCCCTATTCCAGATATGCCTTTCTCCCATGGTCTTCACAACCTACAGACCAGCATGTTCCTTTTGGTGCCTACCCCATAAAGGCCATGGGTTTCAAGCACAAAACTGGGCAGCTGTTGAAGTAAACACTGAACTAGCTGGAGGAATTTTTTGTTTGTTTGTTTGTTTTCATACCTTAATTGTGTCTGGAATGTGAAGGAGACAGAACCGTTCACTCCCCTGGAGAGAGGTGATGAGGCCAAGGAGCCAAGTTGTCTGGCTTGGGGAGTGACACCCCCTACAGAGGCAAGCAAACTAAGGTTCAGTGGCTTGAAATTCTCTCTGCCAGCACAGCAGCAGTCTGAGATCGACCTGAAATACTCGAGCTTGTTTGGGGGGAGGGTCATCTGCCATTGCTGAGTCTTGTGTAGGCCATTTTACCTTTGTAGTGTAAATAAAGCCACAGGGAAGTTTGAATTGGTTGGAGCCAACTGCACCTCAGCAAGGCTGATGTGGCTAGGCTGCCAGATTTCTCCTCTCTGTGCAAGACATTTCTGAAAAAATGACAGAATCCCCAGTCAGGGGCTTATAAATAAAACCATTGTCTCCCTGGGACAGAGCATCAGGGGGAAGGGGCAGCCATGGATGCAAGCGTCAGAGACTTCAACATAACTGCCTGATGGCTGTGAAGAGAGCAGCAGACCTCCCATCACAGCGTTTGAGCTCTGCTAATGGTCAGACTGCCTTCTCAAGTGGATCCATGGCCTCTGTGTATCCTGACTGGGAGACACCTCATACAGGAGAGCACTGGCTGGAATCTGAAGGTGTCCCTTGGGGATGAAGCTTCCAGAGAAAAGAACAGGCAGCCATCAATGAGACAGAAAATTAACAAGGATTTGCAGGACTTGAAATCAGCTGTGGACTAAGTAAACCTAACAGACATCTGCAGAACTATCCACCCCCAAACAACAGAATATACATTCTTCTCGGTGTCACATAACATGTATTCAAAAATTGACCACATAATTGGAAGTAAAACACTCCTCAACAAATGCCAAAGAATGCAAATTATAACAAAGAGCCTTCCAGACCACAGTGCAATCAAATTAGAACCCAGATTAAGAAACTCACTCAAAACCACACAACAACATGGAAATTGAACAGCCTGTTCCTAAATCACTGATGAGTAAGTAACAAAAGAAGGCAGAAATAAAGACGTTCTTTGATACCAATGATAATGAAGACACAATGTATCACCATCTCTGGGACACATTTAAAGCAGTGTGTAGAGAAAAATTGATAGCACTAAATGCCCACAAGAGAAAGCAGGAAAGGTCTAAAATAGATACACTAACGTCAAAATGAAAAGAACTAGTGAAGTAACAGCAAACCAATTCAAAAGCTAGCAAAAGACAAGAAATAACTAACATCAGAGCAGAACTAAAGGAGATAGAGACACCAAAAAAACTTTCAAAGATCAATAAATCCACGCACTGTTTTTTTGAGAATATCAACAAAATACATAGACCACTAGCCAAAGTAATAAAGAAGAAAAGGAGAGAAAAATAAAATAGATGCAGTAAAAAGTGATATAGGCAATATCACCACTGATCTCACAGAAATACAAACTACCATCAGATAATTCTATAAATAGCTCTATGCAAATAAACTAGAAAATCTAAAAGAAATGGAGAAATGCCTTGACATATACACCGTCCCAAGTCTACACCAGGAAGATGTTAAATTCATGAATAGACCATTAACAAGTTCTGAAACTGAGGCAGTAACTGATAGCCTACCAACCAAGAAAATCCAGTACCACAGAGATTCATAGCCGAATTCTACCAGAGATTCAAAGAGGAACTGGTACCATTCCTTCTGATATTATTACAACAATAAAAAAAGGAAATCCTCCTTAAATATGAGGCCAGCATCATTCTGATGCTAAAACTGGCAGAGGCTCACCAAAAAAGAAAATTTCAGACCAATATCCCTCATGAACATTGCTGTGAAAATCCTCAATAAAATACTGGCCAACTGAATCCAGCAGCACATCATAAAGCTTATCCAACACAATTACATCAGCTTTATCCCTGGTATACAAGGCTAGTTCAACATATGCATATCAATAGATGCAACATATCGCATAAACAGAACAAATGACAAAACCCACATGATTATCTTCATAGATGCAGAAAAGGCCTTCATCAAAATTCAACACCCCTTTATGTAAAATCTCTCAATCAACTAGGTAAGGATGGAACGTATCTCAAAATAATAAGACCTACTTATGGCAAAGCCACTGCCAATATCATAGCGAATGGGCAAAAATTGGAAGCATTCCCTTTGAAAACCTGTACAATGCAAGGATACACTCTGTTTTCACTCTTATTCAAAATTGTATTGAAACTTCTGGCCAGGGCAATCAGGCAAGAGGAAGAAATAAAGAGTATTCAAATCAGAAGAGAGGAAGTCAAATTGTCTCTGTTTGCAGAGATCATTATTATAAACTTAGAAAACCTGCCATCTCAGCGCAAAATCACCTTGAGCTGGTAAGCAACTTCAGATAAGCCTCAGGATTCAAAATCAATGTGCAAAAATCACAAGCATTCCTATGCACAAAAACAGAGAAACAGACAGTGAAATTATGCATAAACTCCCATTCACAGTTGCTACTAAGTGAATAAAATACCTAGGTATACAACTTACAGGGGATGTGAAGAAACTATTCAAGGAGAACTTCAGACCAATGTTCAAGGAAATAATAGAGGGCATAAAGAAATGAAAAAACCTTCCATGCTCATGGATAGGAAGATCAATATTGTAAAAACGGCCATGCTGCCCAAAGTAATTTATAGATTCAATGCTATCCCCATCAAGCTACCAATCACTTTCTTCACAGAATTGGAAAAAAACCTTAAAATTCATATGGAACCAAAAAAGAGCCTGCACAGCCAAGACAATCTTAAGCAAAAAGAACAAAGCTGGAGGCATCACACTTGACTTCAAACTATATTACAAGGCTACAGTAACCAAAACAGCATGGTACTTGTACCAAAACAGATATATAGACAAATGGAACAGCACAGTGGCCTCAGAAATAATACGACACATCTACTACCATCTGATCTTTGACAAACCTGAAACAAGCAAGCAATGGGGGAAATATTTTCCCTTTAATGAATGATGTTGAAAAAACTGGCTAGCTATTCAGAAAACTGAAACTGGACCACTTCCTTACACCTTATGCAAAAATGAACCCAAGATGGATTAAAGACTTAAACATAAGGATTAAAAACATAAAATACCTCGAAGAAAACCTAGGCAATAACATTCAGGACATAGGCGTATGCAAAGTCTTCATGTTTAAACACCAAGAGCGATGGCAATAAAAGCCAAAATTGACAAATGGGATCTACTTAAACTAAAAAGCTTCCACACAGCAAAATAAGCTATCAACAATGTGAACAGACAATCTACAGAATGGATCAAAAACTTGCAATCTATCTATCTGAGACAAGGCTAATATCAGGAATCTACAGGGAACTTAAACAAGTTTACAAGAAATAAACAACCTCATCAAACAGTGGGCAAAGGAAATGAACAGACACTCCTCAAAAGAAGACTTTGATTCAGCCAACAAATATATGAAAAAATGCTCCTTAAGTTATCACTCGTTATTAGAGAAACACAAATCCAAACCACAGTGAGATACCCTCTCAAACCAGTTAGAATGCCGATCATTAAAATATCAGAAAACTGCAGATGCTGCAGAGGATGTGGAGAAATAGAAATGCTTTTACAGTGTTGGTGGGATTGTTAATAATTTAACCCTTTTGGAAGACTAGGATCTAGAACGAGAAATACCGTTTGACCCAGCAATCCCCTTACTGCGCATATAACCAAACGACTATAAATCATTCTAGTATAAAGACACATGCACACGTATATTTATTGCAGCACTATTCACAGTAGCAAACACTTGGAACCAACGCAAATGTGCATCGATAATAGACTGAATAATGACACATATACACCATGGGACAGTATGCAGCCGTAAAAGTGGATGAGTTCATGTCTTTTGCAGGGACATGAAAGCAGCTGGCAAACATCATTCTCAGCAGTCTATCAGAAAAATAGAAAACCAAACACCACATGTTCTGATTTTCAAGTGGGAGTTGAACAATGAGAACACATGGACACAGGGAGAAAAACATCACATGGTGGCGGGTGGTGGGATAGTGTGGAGAAAACATTAGGAGAAATACCTAATGCAGGTTATGGGTTGATGGGTGCAGCAAACCACCATGGCATGGTAGTTTGCATTTCTCTAATGGCCAGTGATGATGAGCACTTTTCGTATGTTGGCTGCATAAATGTCTTCTTTTAAGAAGTGTGAACAGACACTTTTCAGAGGACATACAGGCGGCCAATAAACTTATTTTTAAAAGCTCGATATTATTGATTATTGCAGAAGTGCAAATCAAAGCAAAAAAAAAAAAAACAGTGAGATAACATCTCATACCTGTCAGAATGGCTATTATCATAAAGAAAACTTATAACAGATGCACGCAAAGTTACAGAAACCAAGGAAAAATTATGCACTCTTGGTAGGAATGTAAATTAGTTCAACTGTTGTGGAAAGCAGCAGGGCAATTCCTCAAAGACTGGAAAGCAGAACTACTGTTCAACCCAGCATTCCCTTTACTGGATATGTACTCAAAGGAATATAAATCATTATACCGTAAAGACACATGAATGCAAATGTTCATGCGGACTATTCCCAACAGAAGACATGGAATTAATCTCAATGCCCATTAATGATGGTTTGGATTAAAGAAAATGTGGCACATACCCACAAAAAATACTATGCCACCATAAAAAAAATACAGTTATGCCTTTGAGGGAACATGGATGGAGCTGGAGGATATTATCTTTAGCAAAGTAATGTAGGAACAGTAAACCAAATACCACATATTTTCACTAGAGGTGGGAGCTAAATGATGACAACTCATGAACACAAAGAAGGGAACAATAGACATGGGACCTACTTGAGGGTGGAGGGTGGGAAAAGAGAGACCAGCAGGAAGAATAATTATTGAGTTCTAGACTTAATACCTGGGTGATGAAATGATCTGTACAACGAACGTCCAAGACAGGAGTTTACCTATATAACAAACCTTCACATGTACGCCTGAAACTAAAATAATAATAAAAGAAGAAACCAAGATAATAGGCAACATTTCCATTTGAATTTCTAAAATGATGGCTTTGAACAGTCTGACCTCTGCTTTTATTTGGTGCCGCAGGCCAGCCAGGCGGGGAGTCGCACGTGGCTGCTTCACCTTGACCATGAGTGTCCTGCAGTTCTTCCGGCTGCTAGCAGGGGACGCAAGAGTCTGCCTTTTCTGATCCTGGGAGTGCAGGTGTTTTCGGCGCATGCTGCTTGAGGGGGAGAGCAGCGTTCTTCTCAGCACAGACCAGAGCAACAACGCCTTGCTGTGGGACAGCTGGAGGGAGTGGTAAGTAAAAACTTCCCTCTGACTGCTGAGGATCAGGGACCCAGGAGAAGGGCTTCTTGTGGAAAATTAAACATAAAAATATCCCATGGCTTTAGTGCACCCCAACATCCTTCCCCACACACAAGGTGTGGTGGCCACAATGCCAGGTCCACACCGTGGCCTCGTGCCACAAATGTATCATTCGTCATATAACATCTGTAATAGAAATGTAACATCTGTAAACAAATATGTCAAGCATAATACAGATGTGTCATTCGTAATACTAATGTAACACCTGAAATACTGATCTAACACCGGTATTACCACCGTAACACTCATTAACAGCAATAAAACACTCATAATACCAGTATACCATGTGAAACACAAATATAACAACCATAGTACTGATCTAAGACCCATAATACAAGTGTCACTCTCATAATACCAATATACAACCCACAATACAAATGAAACATCCATAACACTTATGTAACACGTGTAATGCTGTCCTGACACCTCTAATACAACTGTAACACTCATAATACCAAGATACCACTCATAATACCAATATATCATCCTGCAATACAAATATAGCAACTGTAATACTGATGTAGCAACTGTAATAGTGATGTAACACCGGTAGTACTAACACCCATAATACTAACACAACATTTGTAATACAAATGAAACAACCATAATACTGACGTAACACCCATAATTACTGATGTAACACTCATCATAAAGATGTAACACCTGCAATGCTGACATAACATTCCTACTCTTACTCGGGTACTTTTTTTCAGAGCTTCCACTGAGCTGGATTTGGGTTGGATTTGGCCTCTATAATGATGTTTGATGTTGTTGTCTCTGCTTTAGTGACAAGATATTGACATGGTTGTTTTTATTAAAAAGTAGTTTATTTCTCAATAATTTCATACTTCTAGGAAACTTCCAATAGCTATTAGTATAGATTAATCCTCTCTCCCAGAATCTCCAGTGGTTTCTGCTGTGCCAGATTTGAAGCTTTATGCAAAATATCCCAGTGGGTTTTACAAAAATTGGAGACATTCTCCAAGGGTACCACCACATAACTACAACATCAGGAAATACAGGGTTGGTACTGGTAATGGTAATGGCAAAATATTCACTTACAAATGCAAGTTTCATCCTGTCACTCTCCTGATTTAATTTTGCCAATGGCTTCCCACCGACCTTAGAAAAAGAACCATAGAACTCACCATGGCTGCAGACCCCAAGTTCTCCTGCCTGTTTCCCGTGCCCACTCAGTCCGCTAAACTGCCTGCAGTCTCATCTGATTGTAATTGTGGGAACACAGTGTTTGGAGTGTCTCAGGAATTTTATGTGCTATCTCTCAATCTATTCACCTAGTGCCCACACTTATCTAATTTCCCAAGGCTTTGTCCAGCTAATAAAGTCAGAGCTTGTGCTATTTAACTGTAGAAAAGATAATAATGTGCTGTTTCTAAAGATAAAAAGAAATTCATTATTTGTTAGATAATTGATGAGATCACTCTCAATTTATAAATCAAGGAAATAATAGTTAATGCAATGAAAGTTCATGTTTGGGGAAATTAGTAAATAAAACATCTCAGTGCTGAAGACTAATGACACTATTAATTATTGAAATTACATAAGAATTTATTGGACAGACTGTTACCTTGCTATCTTCTGTAACTGTGTGTTATTAATTTCAAGTTATGTTAGGTTTAAGTACTTACATGTAACATAGTCCATCAATACATTTAAGTGACAAAAAAGTCCTAGAACACGACATGACAATTCATATAAATATTTGTCAACCTCCTTAACTGTACAGTGTAAGATAAAGTAAGCTTAGATATTTAAGCAGATGAATTGTTAATATTTGAATATTGAAATGCTGTGAGGGTATGTAATTATGTCACAGCTTTGATATGAGACTTGGGGCATTTGTGTATCCATGTACCTCATTAACTTAATGACTTCCCTTATTACTTCCTGCTGGATGATAAATTTTGGGCCCATGGAGGCTGAGGGACAAACTGTCAGCTCTATTGGAAACTCTAGTCCAGCAAGAAAGTTTTCATTTCAGAATATTATTTCTTGCCAGGTATTTATTTTCTCATCCAGGCAAACTTGCTCCCCAGCAGTATTGTTACCTTAGCTGCCTCTCAGGTCAAGCTGGACAGGACTAATTTTCCCACACGGAATCACATGACTATGAGAAAAGCTTATTTAGGAAACACCTGATGGAGTAAAACTTATATATTTTACTGGTCATCTTTTTATGTGCTTGTATTCCATATGCATCTCTTTTTGGTGAAGTGTGTATTCAACTACTTCTCTGTTTTGTACCTGGATTGTTTGTCTTTTATTTTGTTACTGAGGTATGCAAAGTCTTCATACATTGTCGATAACAGACTGTTGTTTCATACATAAAATGCAAGCCTTCCTTTCTGTACCATGTCTTTTCACTTTCTTGACAGTGTCTTTTGATGCACAAAAATGTTTCATTTTGAGAAAATTCTTTCTTTAGTTGACTGTGCTTTTGGTATCAGAGCTAAGAAACAACTGCTAAATCCAACATTATGAAGATCTATCCCCATATTTTCTTCTAAAGTTTCTTTTTTTACCTCTAATATGTAGGCTTTGACACATTTTCTTAATTTTATTTTCTGTTGTGAGAAAAGTACAATTTCTTTGTCTGAATGCAGTATTCAGTTGCATAACAGCATTTGTTGTATTTACTGATCTTGGTTACATGTCAAAAACCAATTGAAGATGGAGGTACGGTTGGATTTAACCTTCAGTTCCATTGACCTCTGTGTCCTTACACCAGTATTATGCTGTTTTGATGACTGCTGCTTAGCAGTAATATTTGAAATTGAGAAATGTGAGCCTCCAAGTTGGTTTTTGTTTTCAAGAATATTTTGGCTATTCAGGATCCCCTGAAATGTATATGAATGTTAGAATTGGCTTGCCCATTTCTGCCAAAAGGTCTTTGGTATTTTCATAGAAATCACAATGAATTTGCAGTTTGCTTTGTGCAGTATTGTCACATAAAAAATCATCTTCTAATCCAAAAGCATTGAGTGTCTTTACGTTTATGTAGGGTTTCTGGAATTTATTTCAGCAGTATTTTGTAATTTTTCATGTCTAATTCTTGCACCTTGATAAAAGTTCGCCTTGAAAACTTTATGGTCCTTGGCTTTTAGTTGTTTCTCTTTGAGACAGGGCCTTATTCTTTGGCCCAGGTGGGAATGTACTTGTGCCATCATAGCTCACTGCAGCTTCAAACAGTTGGGCTTGAACAATCCTTCCCCCTTGGCCTCCCAAAGTACTGGAATTACAGGTGTAAGCCACAACATTCAGCCTGTTGTTTTTTTTTTTGTTGTTTGTTTGTTTGTTTGTTTGTTTTTGGTTTCTGTTTTGAAAGTTGAAAAGGATAATTTGCTTTATAATCAATGAAAATATAGTACTTTGAATTGGCCAGAAGACATAATGCACAAGAACTCTAAGTTGTATAGTTGACTTATCAACCACCTGGGTAAAGTTCAATTACTTCTTAAAAATTTGTAGCTGTTAACCTTCCCAAATTTTTTTTAAATAAACTCCTTGAATTGTAGGAATAAAAAAAATGAGATGACAAGGCACATTTAAACAATACTGAAGTTTATCAAAGGACTTAAGGAATTTCAACTCATATGTCTCTTTCTTTCTTTCTTTCTTTCTTTCTTTCTTTCTTTCTTTCTTTCTTTCTTTCTTTCTTTCTTTCTTTCTTTGTCTTTCAGACAGGGTCTCACTTTTTGTCAAGTGTGGACTGCAACGGTGCCATCATGGCTCATTGCAGCCTGCAGCTTCTCACTCCTGGGCTCCTTTGAATCTGTCTGCCTTAGCTTCAGCTGCAATACCTGGCTAATTATTTTTCTTTTTCTTTCTTTTTTATTTTCTTGGAGACAATAGTTTGCCATGTTGCCTGGGCTCTTCTGAAACCTCTGGGCTCAAGAGATGTGCCTGCCTTGACTTCTCAAAGTGCTGAGATTACAGGCATCAATAAAACATTTATTGTGTTAGGGTCAGTAAAAATAAATCAATGTTTTGGCTAAGTTATGGACATACCTATAATGCAATTATTTGAATAACTGCAGCAATGCTATGGGCAGCTACAAACTGAAGAATTCTATTAGCAAACAACTAAATACATAAAAACACTTAGCCCAATTGTTTAACTGAAAAACATGTTTATTATTTCTAGTTTCCAGCATTTTCTAGATCATCATTGTTCATTTTAAAAGTCATATCCATAGGATAAAGCAAAACCACCTATGAATTGCCATATTTATTTCTCAGTTATGAAAATGTCCTTAATTTGTTGACATTGCAAACAAATTTCAACTCTGTTATGAAAAACTGAAGACAACCTTCTTAGCAATTAATTTTATAGTTACATTGCATACAGGGAATGTGCTGTCTGTGAAAAAATACAAACTCAACTACAAGTCTTAAACACTGAAAAGAGTTACCAGGTGATTATAATTTATTTTATTGTATCAGTCTATTGTATTGATATACAATCAATTGTATTTACATACAACCTAGAAAGTTTACAGCCGTCAGAAATTCTAGTGCAGTTTTATGTGAAATCAGAATTTAAAAATCCCTGTGGAGCTGTAGGTGTAGTAAAATGTGTAGGTAAAATATGTGCATGCTCTTGACAGTACTTATGAAGGGATGTCTTTCAAATTGACCTCAATGGTTTTCTTCTCAGCAAAATGGCCTGGGCCACTCAACCACTGTTTCATTATTGCTGATGTTTGTGCATGATCTTTTCTAAAAATTTATGACTCAAAAGACATTTATTTGACATCATGGCATTAGGGTTTTCAAAACCGCTAGAAGTTTTCTTTTCTTCACCCATTATATTTTAAAGGAATTTGACGTTGATTTCTCAGGAACTTGAACAGTTTCTGGTTAGCCCCACAGTGATTCCAGCAAGGTCCCAATATAGTAGCACAGCCTCAACTCCAAGGCTGTCCCAGACCTCGGCTGCCTGATATCTGTGTCTTTCAAGGCAGTGGGAAATATTCCAGCTTCTTCTTTTTTTTTTTAGAAATAAAGTTGTCATCTTAATTTCATTTTATAGGGTTTATTGCTAGTGAATAGAAATAGATTTTGTGGCCAGGTGCAGTGGCTCACGCCTGTAATCTCAGTAATTTAGGAAGCCAAAGTGGACATATCATCTGAGGTCAGGAGTTCAAGACCAGCCTGACTGACATGGAGAAATCCAGTCTCCACTAGAAATACAAAATTAGCCGGGCATGGTGGGACATGTCTGAATCCCAGCTACTCAGGGGGCTGAGGCAGGAGAATCACTTGAACGCAGGAGGCTGAGGCAGGAGAATTGCTCAAACCCAGGAGACAGAGGTTGCGGTGACCCGAGATCGTGCCATTGCATTCCAGCCTGGATAACAAGAGCAAAACACCATCAAAAAGAAAAAAAAAGTGTTTTTTTGTGTTGATATTCTGTCCTGTTATTTTTCTTAATTTGTTTCCTAGATTTCATAATTTCTAGATGGTTCCTTATGGTTTTCTGTGTATGAGATCTGTGAATAGTTTTACTTTTCTCTTCCACATACGAATAGCTTTGTGCGTGTTTGCATATATATGTATATGTATATATGTAATTGTTCTTCTGGAACTTCTAGTACAGGGTTTAATACAGTTGAGCATCAATGCTGTGTTCCTCATCTTAAAGCTTTCGTTCCCAACAATTTAGATGATGATTGTTATGGGTTTTGCATAAAGATGTTTTATCATGGGAAAAAGTTGAAATACAGTTTATTGGATTTTTAATTGTTAAATATGTTGACTGTCTTTAAGTACTTTTTACAAAAGTTGAGACAAACGTGGTGTATTTCAATATTTGATTTACATAATATGTTGAAAAGGGATGGCATTAGAATGGTAAAAAAAAAAACAAACCTTGATTTTCTGAGAAAAGATCTTAAACATCTTGCTTTATAACGTCTTCACTTATTTGGTTAAAGATTATAATGTCTACAGTTAGCAGATATATTAACATTTAGTTTTTCATCCCAGTGATATCATTTGTTTAATTCAATACTAATTTGGGCTTAGAAAGAGATATGACTTCTTGTACTCTTATGGGCATAAGGGGCTAGAGGTTAGAGTCATACAGGATGTATTCAAGGTTTTTAAGCATAATGGTGTAACCTTAAGGATAGAATAGAAACGGAGGATTGGGATAGGGTTTACAATTGCAGAAAAAGTTCAGGATTAGATCGAGGGTTAGGGCTGGGCTTGAAATAAGATTTAGTGTTGTGGTAGGATTATGGTTCCAGTTAGAGTTAAGATTAGGTTTATGGGTTAGTGTTGAGTTTAGGGTTAGGGGTCAGAATCAGGGTTAGAGGTTAGGTTTGGGGTTGGGTTATGCTTAGGTTTAGGGTAAAAAGATAGGCTTCCAGTTAGAGGTTAGGAATTAGGGTCCTGGCTGGGGTTAGGGTTAGTATTAAGGTTTAGCGTGAGGGTAAGTGTTGGAGTATTTCCGTATTTGGGTTAGTGTTTAGCATTAGGATAGGGCTTAGGGTTACATGTAGGGTTAGAGTTCAGGGTTCTGGGTTAGGGTTTAGGGTTATTGTTAATGATAGTGTTCAGCATTTATGGTTAGATGTTAGTGATAGTGTTGGGCATATGGTTAGGGTTTTGGATTTAAGTTTAGCATGACTGTTAAGGCTGAGTTTGTGTTGAGGCTGAGGTTAGTGGTCACCATTATGGTAACACTTAGGGTTCAGTTTAGAGTTTAGGGTTAGGGTTTAGTGTTAGGGTTTTGTTTAGTGTTAATGTTAGGGGTTAGCATTTATTGTTAGTGTTAGTATTAAGGTTTTTGTAGAGTTAGGGGCTAAGATTAGGTTTAGGTTTAGGGTTTAGGTTTAATTAGGGTTACAGATTTTGCTTTAGGACTAGGGTTAGTGTTAAGGGTTAGGTTTTCTGATTTAGGGTTCAGGTTATGATTAGGTTCAGTGTTTAGGATAAGAGTTATTTTTAGGTTTAGTGCTAAGGTTAAGATTATGTTAGAATTATGTTAGTTTTACTCTTAGGATAAAAGTATTAGGGTTAGTGTTAATGTGAGTTTTAGAGTTATGGGATGCAGTTAAAGCTACCTTCAGTGTTTTTGGGATTTGGGGATTTATAGTTAGAATTAGGGTTAGCTTTGGGTGGTAGTGTAAGGGTTCCGATTAGAGTTTGGGTGAGGGTTAGGTTTAGGATTCAGGATGAGGGTTAAAAGTAGGGCAAGTGTTATACTTATTGTTAGAGTTATAATTAAAATGTTTGGTTTAGTGTTAAAATTTAGGATTAGGGTTTAAGGTTAGTTTGTGGTTTAACATTGGGTGCCTGGTTGTGGTTGAGTTAGGGTTAGGATGATGGTTAAAGCGTTTTGCTAAAGATTAGGCTGAGGGTTAGTGTTAGGCTTAGAGTAGGGATTTTGATGACGTGTTAGTGTTAGAGTTAGTGTTTAGGGTTTGGCTAAAGTTTAGGGCATTGTTTATGGTTAGTGTTATAGTTAGGGTTAGGATTTGGGCTTAGGATTCTCTGTTTAGTGTAAGGTAAGGTTTATGTTTGTGTTTGGGGTTGGTGTTCATGTAGGGGTAGGGTTAAGTTAAGGGTAAAAGGGTTAGGATTTGTGGTAAGAGTTAGGCTTAGTGTTAGGCTTACTGTTAGGGCATACATTTGGGGTTGGTGTTAGTGTTGAAGTTCGGGTTAGGATTTGGGGTAGGGATTAGAGATAGAGTTTTCAGTTAGTGTTAGGGTTTAGGATTAGTGTTGTGGATTAGCATTTTAGTTAGTGTTACAGTTAGGGACTAAGGTTTAGTTTAGCATTTAGGGTTAGGGTTTTGGTTTCTGGATACAGTTACAGGTTATAGTTAGAGTTTATGGTTTAGGATTACCATTATAGTTAGGTTTTAGGCTTTAGGTTTAGAGTAATGATTTAGGCTTATTTTTATTAATGGGTTTACAGTTAGGTTGGTTTTAATGTTAAAGTTCAGGTTTCATGCTTTTACAGTTAGGATTAGTGTTATTGTTAGGGTTATGTGTTGAGTTTGTGGTTAGGTGTAGTTTTTCAGTGTTTTATTGTTAACATTAGGATTACATTTAAAAATAAGGGGTTTGCTTTGGGTTATGTTTTCAAGGTTAGATTTTGGGCTAAGTGTTAGGGTTAGTATTTAGGGGAAGGATTACATTTAGGTTACCAGATAGAGTAACTTTTATGTTTAGTGTTACAGGTTATGCGTTTAGTGTTTAGTGTACAGCATTTACGTTACAGCGTTACAGGTTAAAATTCAGGGTTAGAGTTAGCTTTAGGATATAGAATTAGTGTTAGGGGTTAGTATTAAGGTTGGAGTTTAGTGGTTGTGGGTCTGTTGGTGTTACAGATAGGGCACAGTGTTAGAATTAGGATTAAGATTAGAATTATTCTTTAATGTTATTTTTAGGGTTAGGGTAAGAGTAGATTAAGCTTTAGGGTTATAGTTATGGTGAGTGTTTAAATTAAGATTAAGGGGTTAAGGTTATGTTTATTAATATGATTACAGTTGAGGTTACAATTATTGGTTAGAACTAGTGTTAGGGTGAGCATTAGGGTACAGATTGCAGTAACACATTAGGGTTAGAGTTAATGTTAGTAGTCAGGCTTAGGGTCAGGGGTTAGGATTAGGTATAGGGTTAGCGTTGACCTAAAGATTAATGTTAGGATTAGGGTTTGGGTTTTATGTAACAGCTAGGTTTCGGTGTCATGTTGGTGTAGGATTAGGGTTGTAATAAGAGTTTTAGCATTCGGGTCAGGGGTTAGTATTAGACTTATTGTGAATGTTATGATCATGCTCAAAAAGCAGGTTTAGAAGTTAGAATTTAGGGTTAGATTTAGGGGTTGTTGTTAGTGTTAGGGTTAACGTTAGCTTTTCAGGGTTAGAGATGGTTTTTTGTTTAGTGTTAGTGTTTTTGTCTTAGGGTTCGTGTTTCAGGGTTAAGGATTTAGGCTTAGAGCTTAAGTTCAGGTTTCTGTAATGTTTGCATTACACTTGGATTAGGGTTATTTTCAGGGTCAGGGTCAAATTCAGGTTTAGCTGTTAGCTTTAGGATTTAGAGTTGGGATTTGTTTTAGGGTTTAGATTTTGGTGAGTGGCTAGGCATAGGGTTGATGTTGGGGTCAAGTTTGTGGCTTAGAGTTGCTGTTAGTGTTAGGGATTCCTGCTTAGGATCGGGGTAGAGGCTGAGTTAAGGTTAATGTTATGATTAAGTTTAGGGTTACAGAAGGCACTGGGCAGCTGGCTAGTGTATTAAGTCATCACTCTTTTTTACAGAAGGGAGGACTGAGCATTGCACCCAGAACTTTTCTGGGTCTAAGCTCAGGGCCATCTTAATGCTCATTGTGCAGCCTCATAGATTAAGAGCCAAAGGAAGTTGACTTCTGAGGCCACAGCTTTTCTAAATATCAACCCAGAGCTAACCAAATCCACAGTAGCTTGTGTTTGACAATGGCAGGTGTTTTGAGGAAGTCTCTGGAAGGCCCAAAAGAAGGGAAGTGGGAAAATGTGAAAGTAAAATGCTGCAGCTGCTGTGGAAAATAGTTTGGTGGTTCTGCAAAAGCTAAATATAAAATTACCATAGGACCCACAGCATCCACTCCAAGCTGTATATACAAAAAATGTAAAAGAGGTATTCAAAGAAAAACATGTATACATATGTTCATAGCGGCATTCACAATAACTAAAATCTGGAAACACACCAAATAAATGTCCACCAGCAAAAAGTAAGAAACAAAATGTAGTATGTCCATAGAATGGCATATTATTCGGCTGTTGAAGAGGATGACAGCTCTAATGCTACAATGTGAAGAAACTTCAAAGCAATTTTGGCTCAAGAAGCTGAAGACAAAAGTCACATAGTGTATGATTTTATTTATACAAATATTTAGAATAAGTAAATTCATAGAGAAAAAAGTGCAGATCACTTGTTGCTGGTGTCAGAAAGAGGACAGATTGGGTAGGAGCCTCTTAATAAGTAGGGTATTTACTTTTGGAATGATAAAAATAATTTGGAACTAAGATATGGTAGTTGCCCACAAATATGCATGTACTAAAGACCACTAAGGAATTCATTAACAAACAGTTAATTTTATATTATGAGAAGAAAATTGGCCTCACTAAAAAGAGAAAATTTCTTCCTCAACATTCTCTCAGCAATGTGAGCTGTCTTTCCACAGTGTGCTTGTAGCATGGGGTTCTGGTCCGTCCACAGCCCAGAACTGCCTGGGGCCAGGCCAGCCACATACTAGACATGAACTCCCGCCACCCTGTCCAGCAGCTCCTCGACCTGTTACCAGTGGAAGTTATCTGAGTTACTGGTGTCAAATCTATCATGGTCTGCAGTAACTTAAACTCTTCCCTCCTCCGAAGAAAGAATTTGACTGAGGGGAATAAAGTAGCAAAGGAGACTGAGAAAAGTTTCCCAGCAGACATGGATGTTTATTTAAAAAGCTTTAGAGTAAGAAAATGGAGAGTGCCCTTGGGAGAGATCCAAGTGGTTGATTTGAACATATACCATATATATGACTTGCAAATATTTTGTCACATGCTGTTGGTTCTCTTTCCACTATGCTGACAGTGTCCTTTAATGCACAAAAGTGTTTAGTTTTGATGAAGTTCAGTTGATCTATATTTTCTTATGTTTTGTGTTCATTCAGTAATATAGCCAAGAAATCATTTACAGATCCACAGCCAAAAAGCACACGAAAAGATGTTCAACATCACTAGCCACTTAATACATGAATACCTAAATGAGAATAAGATTACCACCTTATCTCCATTGGAATTTTTTATTTTATTTTTTAAGGAAAAGTTTGAGAGTATGTGGAGAAATTGGATCCCTTGTACATTGCTGGTGAGATGGTGAAATGGTGGCAATGGTTGCACAATTTGAGCATAGTTAAATAGTTAATGTTTCCAAATTATACACTAAAAAATGTTTGAAATGGCACATTTGTTTACGTATGTTTTTCCAATTACGATGAAAGCTTCCTCAGAAATCACCCTAAAATATTTGCATGTGTCATGAAAGAAGATGCTCTTCTCCTATCATGAGTAGAAGCCTATTTATTTATTCATGCTGGTATACACACTCCTGACTCTTCCACATCCCCAGCATGATCTCATCAAACAGAGTGATTCCCTTCTCATCTGGCCCATTTGTGCTCCTTTCCATCACTGCATTCTCCTTTTCAACTCACTACCTGCCCACTAAAAACAACTGTAAATTACCTTGTCTGTTTACCATCTCTGTAAACATTTCTTCTCTGTAATGTAATAGAAACGAAATCATACAATATGTCATCTACTCAGACTGGCCTTTATCACTTAGCTTCAAGTGTGTCTGATTCATCCATGGCTTTGTGTGACTTCATAAATCACTCCTTTTCTTTTGATGAATAGTATTTCATTTTATGAATTTACCTGGCTTGGTTAATATTGAAAGGCATCCTGATTCCTTCAAGTATTTTGCCATTGTCAAGAGAGCAGTTATACATAAATGCGTGTGGTTTTGGGTTAGATGTGAGTTTCCAAATCAGTTGTCTAAATACCTAAGTGTGCAATTGTTAGCCTATATGATGAGACCATGATTGCCTTTGGAAAAAACTGCCAAACTGTGGCAGAAGAAGACAACCATATTTTAAAGTTGCTGTACCATTATGCATTCCATTGGCAATGAATGAGATTTCCTGTTGCAGTTTTGATTCCATTTAAAAAGAAATTCAGATATAGTATAGCTGTTTAATGCTCTCACTTTTATTTCAATTTGCCTTACCTGAATGGAAGGTGTTGTTGAGCATTGTTTTTTTGTTATCATTTGTTCATTAATCTATCATTGCTGCCAAAAAGCATACATGTGTTGTGCCACAGAAAACCAATTTTTTAAAAAAGTACTCTATGCTTTACCTGGTAAAAACTAATAAAGTTATTCTAGTCCACATAGTCGTTTATCTTGCTATTTTTTCTTATCTTATGGTGACTACAAGAAAAGAGTGAACTGTAGCTAATAAGAGAATGTGGTGTATTGTCGTGATTTTTCACTGTGTAAAAGTCCCTTTCACTCAAGTGATTTCTTTACGGATTTCAAGGGAGCAACAGGAATGTCTAGAGTACAAACTAGTCTCTATTGGAATTGACAAAAAGCTCTGATCTCAGTTTCACTACATATCTTGCAGTGCTGAATGATTGACAAAAATACAAAAATCAGAACTATGAAGGTTTTGGTTCTTAAATCTGCCCCTACAAAAGTAGGCCAAAATTTGAAATCACGTGTGTTTTGCCTGTTAGTTTTTCATCTTTCACAAAACATTCCACTGCATCAGAATCAAATTAGAAGACTGAGATTCATTTAATAGTGTTTTACTAACTGTTGTTTCTTTTTGAGTTTGGATATCAGAGGTAAAACGTCTGATTACTTCAACATTACACATTTTAAATAATAAAAGCCAGAAAGAATGACAGATGAAATTAATCCCATGAATTTTTAATGACTTGCTGTTTGGTTTTTACTTACTACTGTCACTGTGTTTTCTGTCTTGAGAATACCAAAATATTAGTGCATTGTACCAAACTTTCTAAAACAACTGCCTAAAAGGTAATGGAATCATTTTTTTCCTTTTCCTTTTTTTTTTTTTCAAGATGGGAGTCTTCCTCTGTTCCCATAGCTGGAGTGCAATGACGTGATCTCACCTCTGGTAACCTCAGCTTCCTGGATTCATGCAATTGTCCTCTCTTAGCTTCCTGAGGATCTGGGATTACAGGACTCAGCCACTACCGCCGGCTAACTTTTGTATTTTTGGTAGAGAGCTTGTTTCATCATGTTGATCAGGATGATCTCAAACCCCTGACTTAAGGACATCCACCTGGCTCTACCTCCCAAAGTGCTGGGATTACAGGTATGAACCACCAGGTCTGGCCATGCCAATTCTTTTACTTCTTTATGGAGACAACTGTAGGTTGAAAGCCATCTTTCCTAATACTTGTCAGTGCCTCAAGATTGTTAGGATTAAAATAAAATTTCCAACCAAAGGATACTTGTTGGTATCCCGAATTTTAAGAAAAGTTGAGAAATAAAATATCCAGCTTCTGGCTCTTTCCAGGTGAGCATGCTCAATGTCTGGGGAATCCTTGGAACCTGGAGGAAGGGTAGAGCTGGGGTAGGTGGGGATGATCTTTGGAGCCACTGTGACTGTGGCAGCCACTGTTGCTCCTCAAGAAATGGCTTGGAGCCTCAGCCTTCAGAAGAAGTAACAGGGGCTCAGCAAGCAGTATTTTGTGTGCCAGATTTTCCATCTTTGTATCTTTTTTGGTGCAGTATCTACTGAGTTCTCTATCATTAATTTGGTCATCTTATTTCTTTGTACATTTTAACTGAAAGGCACTTCTCAGATGTGTTACCTAAATTTTTCTCAGCCTGCACCTTGTTTTTTTTGATTATCTTCACCTGAACATATTTTTTTCTTCTTTTTTTTTTTTGCCTTTTTTGAGATGGAGTCACACGCTGTCACCTAGTCTCGGGTGCAAAGCTGTGATTTCGGCCCACTGCAACCTTTGTCTACTAGGTTGAAGGGATTCTTCTGCCTCAGTTTCCTGAGTGGCTTGGATTGCATGTGCCTGCCAACAAGCCCAATTTTTTTTTTTTGTATTTTTAATAGAGACAGTGTGGCAGTCAGTTACTATGGGATGAAACAAAGGGGGTTGAATGCAGAAATGAAGACAAAGACAAACAATATTTGCTTTAAAAGAGGGGTCGGGGGCTCGTTTCTTCTAGTCAGCAAAGAGCCTGAGCTTGTACAGGCCTTCATATTGATTAGGCAGAATCAACAGGGAGGAAAGGTAAAATTGTTGGTCAGCTGCTTGATTTATCACAGGCTCACATAATTGCTTTCTTTGTACTACAGACTTCAGATGTTCCTGTATATAACCACAAGGAATACTGCTCTTGGGGCATGACTGCCCTCAGTATTCCTTCTGACACCAGACGTGGTGTGTCAGGTTATCAAAATGCTGCTTTCGTGAGAACAGTTTGCTCTCTGCCCATAGACCCTCAAGTCATTATTGAGTTGGTCACAACCTTTATTCTTTTGGCCTCCAACATCTCCATTTTGTTTCTGCATTAACTGAGTACAGGTGATTGCAGGCTGTGCAGCTCTCAATTGCTGTTTGGTGGTCCAGCTGCTTTTACTGACAATGAGCATAAAACAGAGACATAATAACATTACTCCGATAATCACAAAAAAGACATGGAGGTGATGTTTGGAGGAGGTCCAAGGGTTAAGGTTCTCTACACCGTGCTGGAATTTTGTGCAAGTTTTCAGAGATGACTGAAATACTTGAGTATGCTTATTCAAGTTAAGAATTGCACATATACCCTAAAACTTAATGTATAATAAAAAAAGAAAAAAAAGAATTTTACTTTGTTAATCATTAATATCCAAGGTAACATTGTATGTGAAAGCCCCATGTAAATGGACCTTTACAACGTTCTATGGATATTCACTTTGGTTTTATTCCAAATTAGTTACACAAATATGAGTATGCTTAAAATGACAATGCAATTGCTGCTGCAACTACAAGTTTGTTCTTGTTTTCCTAGCCACAGAACTGTAGTCTTTAACATTGCTGCTTCTGTGTGTATCTCAGTGTTGAGTTTATTTTTAAGCATCCATGCCCGGTCGGCTGTACACATCCAACTTTCTACATATTGAGCTGTTTGAATGGAGCTCTACATTGCTACTAAGGATGCCACAACAGAAGTTATTAGTGTTCCTAAGGAGACTTTCACAATTATTTTCATGCCTAAGGCTTTACAAGCACAATGAGTAAGCTGAGTAAGAAAAAGATTTACAAAATGGAAACCAGAGATGGCCACCCAAGGCTCAGGCAGATTTACAGGAATCCATAATCTGGGATTGAAACCTAAAAGTACTAGGGTGGATATGCTATATGTTTGTACTGTGCTATGGTTAAGGGAATAATACAGTTGACAGGAATCACAAGTCAATTGGCATCGTTTAACTGGAATTGGTCCATTTTGCTGCTAGAAAAACATAAGTTTAAAAACACAAAATGTAAATTGAGTGGTAGTATTTTCTACAAAGGTAACTTTGCAACTTCATTCAGCACAATTACTATAATTAGATAGTGTTCGAACACAAATGCTGCCCTTCATATAGTGGAGTGCTGCCTTCCCTATCGACTCCTGAATTGTACGTTTCTTTCCTTGATAATGCCATTGAGGCAAAATTGGGCTAAATCCTGTTCCATGCCAAGCGAAACTTGCTGCAGATTGGGATTGAATCCCAGTGCAATGTAGTGAAGAGATGCTAACCAGTGTCAGCGAAGTTTATGCCATGAGGTCGGAGTCTCATCTCTCCCATCTAAGTGACCACAGGGACCCAGAAAATAATGTCTCCCATTAGCATGAACTGTTCTGTAGCTAGGGTGCCAAGACACTGGGTCCAATGAGGGGGGTAAGAATTATCAAAGGGATCCCATTCTGTATAATTAATAGAATTTTGGGGATGTGGCTGGGAGTGGTTAGTATCTACACCAATAATGTTAATAAAGCTAAGGCCTAATAGGTACATAATTTTTCCATGGTAACTTAACCATACTTGGGATTAATTTGCAAGGCCACTGCAGTTGAGTGATGTACTCTGGGTGATGCATAAAGGAAGTCCCTCCAATGGCACAGCATAATTGATAATCATTGTTCTGAGAGTCTAATTACTGTGTGTTAGGGGGTGTTTGGGGTCCTGGTGCCCATCCTCCATGATCACGATAGATGTCAGGAGGAGTGTCACTCCATATTACACTCCATAATACTGGGGGATTGGGAATATATGCCCAATATGTTTTTGTCTCTGCACAAGGAAAACCTACTGCCCAGGATGTTACAGGTAGCATGGCCATAAACCTGAGGTCAGGGTTGTTTGCCTGACCATGGTGCTCCATCAATTTCAACTGACTCATGGCTTGTAATGAAAGAGCCGGATCCATAGTTGGGATCCGTGGCTCTCTCCAATCTCCCTTTACATGGTCACAAACACATTGAGGGCACCCACACAGTTTATCCATCTCCTGTAAAAACACAAGCATACCCTCGTCCTTACATCAGTAAATCTACTGAGCCATTCCATTGTCCTTAGGGTGATTTTCATAATATCTTTGCGTATACTTTCCTTTTTCCCTATAACATTTGCCAGTGTCATTCTGCCATAGTCTTACTATCTGTACCAGGAGACAAAAAATTTAAACTATGTAAGTGAAAAAATTTAATTAAAGTAAAAGTAAATGTATTTTGTTTGAGGTGGTAACAGGTCTCCTCTTTCCCCTTTCTGTTTTTTTCAGCACGCGTCATACTGTTCAATTTGCCTGCTGTATAATTCCTTGTCCTTGGGGGTTGTAAGGAATTCCTGTTTTATGAGTGATTGACCATAGCTGTAATAAATTTTAAAAAGCATGACTATCATAAGCGTGTCCATTGTCAGTTTTTAATTGCCTAGGAACCCCCACATGAGCACATGATTACAGGCAATGTCATTGTAAATAACCAGCTATTTGACCTGGTTTGCATGTAGCATGCCGCATGTGAGAATAAGTGTCTATAGTCACATGAACAAAGGCAAGCTTGCCAACGACAGCTTTGTGAGTAACATCCATCTGTCAGATTTCATTTGAAGCTAAGTCTCATGGGTTACAGCCTTCTATGGGTGTGACTCCAGTGACATGCTGGCAAGTAGGACGGGCTTGTACAGGCTGCAGCCTGGCTGTTAGGCAAATGAAACATATGAGTAAAGACAGAGTTTTGATGCAGTAATATATAAGAAAGTTGAGCTTGCGGAAATGTAGAACAAATCAATGTATTGGCTCTATTATTATCTAGAAATAGTGGTATAGGGAGTTGTGTGAGAGAGCAGATATGAGAAATATAAAAAGCAGCACAAGAGCAAACAGCTTGTTGAAGCCTTAGAAACAGGTTGAAAATCTCTGGTTCTAGGGTGCTTTTAATAGTGGCAGTCCCAATATGACCAGCTACATTTACAACATAGGCTGAATCATAGAGAGTGTTAATAAGAGACGAACCAGTGAGCTTTAAAACCTGATTAAGTTCCATTAGTTCTGACCGTTGAGCTGAAACTCTGTTTTTTTTTTTTTTATTGTAGGAGCATGATTAGTACTATAAGTAGCTTTGCAACCTTTGGAAGAGCCATCAGTAAAATAGGTCTGGCTGCCTGAAGTGAGCTTGTGATGAGGAATCACAGGGAAGCTGAAAGGTTGAATTTTTAAAATTGCAAAATTTTGTCTGATGAAGTTTATGTATTATTCCTACATAATCTGAAAGAGCAATTTGACACACAGTCAACAATTCCCATGATGCAACTGTTGTTGGGAATCCAATATTTTTCCTCATACTTTTAGACTGGCTCTAAAAGGAGAACAGTAATTTTGTCTGGATCATATCTCTTAAGCATTTTTGATCTACCCCTACCCCTTGCTATAAAATGAGTAGTTAAAGAAAGATAAACTTGCAGAGATTTTACTCTCTGATTGAATTTCAAAAAAAGCCATTGTATCAAAATTATATGTTTTTCTATGATCTGGCCTAGAAGTCCTTTTGGAGAATGGAGGGTAGAAAGAATAAAGAGAACCAAAGGCTTTTGAGGCTGTGGCTGGGATGCGTGTGTTTGCTGAAGAATCTGCACTACAAGGTGTAACTCAGCTTCAGCCTCCTTAGTAAGTTGCTGGAGCAACGGGTTTGTCTCCTAAGCCCATTACTCCTAGTGAAGAATCTCCATGGATGGTCTGAGTGTTTGAGTTGATGAGTAGCAATACCTAGGATTGGGCACAGCCAATTTATGTCTCCTAATAGTTGTTGGAAATCACTGAAGGTTTGTAATCTGTCCCTACAGAGGACTACTTTCTGAGGTCGAACATTTGTTTCAGTAACAATAGTGCCTAAGTATTGGTATGGGAAGGTTGTTTCTACCTTTTGTTGAACGATTTTGAGATGTCCTCCTGTCTTGCTTCTCTCGATATTTGGTGTAATCACTCTTCCATTGGAGCAGCCAAAAGAATTTCATCCATATAATGAATGATGTAGGCAGTAGGAAATATATTACGGGGCTCCTTTATGGACTGTCCTACAAAATGCTGAAGTAGCGTAGGACCGGTGAGCATGATTTGGGGAAAAACTACGCTTATCCTTCTCACGTAAGGGTGTAGTAAGGAAATAATCTTTAAGATCTACTACTATGAGAGGTGAGTCACTTGGAATGGCTGCCAGTAATGGCAGACCTTGCTGTAATGCACCTATTGGTTTAATCTGTGCATTAATAGCTCTCAGATCATGTAGAAATTTGCAGGCAAAATGGCCTGTTTTTATATACTAAAATTTTGCTGAAACTTTACACTTGTGTTCATGCTACTTAATATTTTAAATTGTCTGTGTGTGTATTTACATACACACATATATATATATACATACACATATATGATATGTGTATATATATACATCTATATACACATACACATATATGATATGTGTATATATACATACATCTATATACACATACCAGTGTGTATAGGTATACATACATAAACTCTGGGTATTATATGTGTTTGTATTACATTCATATATATATACACACATTCATATGTATATGTGTGTCTATATATACATATACATGTATGTGGGTATACATATACATATATGTATATGTGTGTATATATGTATAGTTGTGTCTATATATACATATACACATACACACATATACGTATGTGTGTGTATACCTGTATGTAATAACATATATGTAATACCCAGAGTTTATGTATGTGTATCTATGCGCTCTGGTATGTGTATATAGATGGTACGTGTATACATATGTATATACATATACACATACACACACATATGTATGCATATATATTACACATGTGCATACATATACAAACATACACACATATATGTGTGTGTATATATAAGTATATATGTATGCTCTGCCTATATATGTGTGTATATATATACACATACACACATATATGTGTATATATTACATAAATGTATACATACGTACATATATACATATATATTACACATATATTACACACATATATACACGTATGTATATGTGTGTATATGTATAATTCTTAATTACATGTATGTGTGTGTGTGTGTGTGTATATATATATATATATCTCTCTCTATATATATATGTATGTAAAATTCCTTCTTTGTCCTAAGTCCATTCAACCCAAAAACTTCCAGGTACGTGGGAAGCCTAAGAAAGATTATGCGGCAGTTACAGTGAAGCAACAGTCTTTAATAGAGTTTGAGTCCTTATATTATCCCTCTTTTCCCTTACTATGGTCCTGGCAAAACATTGACATCCTCATAAATAAGACGGATTGACTTTGAAACTTAACATGCTCTTCTTATTTAGATATCAATGTAGCTGGATGCAGAATGGTTGCCTCAAAAAATAAAAAAAAAAAGATTCCATTCCTTTCCTTCTTTTATAAAAACATCAGCAATGAGGTTGTAAATTGTCAAGGGCAGCTTCTTTTTCACTGTTGAAAGTGGAGATTTTCTGCTTAGAGATGGGACATTGAGTCTTATACTTGTTATTGAGACATCGCAGGAGGAGAAAGTTGGAAACCAGACATTTTAGGCAAAGGGCTGACAAGGCTCTACATAGAGAATAATCCTGTCTTACTAAATGGCACTGTAGGATCTGAAATATTAGATGAAAACTCTGATTACAAACACTTTTCTGTCAAAAGTTAGAAAAGAAGGGTTAGGGCTTGATAAACGTTCCCTACACTATGCCTCTTAGATTAATAGGACAGTGAAAAAGGAGAAGAAAAAAACGCAGAAGAAAGTATTCACTCGGGGTAAGAAAACTTTTTTCTACAGTGTTCTAAATGTCTATCGCTGGTTCACAGAAAGGTTTTTACCAAGTTAAAATTTAGACTAAAACCTTGAATTTCATTTGTTTCCAAGACACCACCAAAACAGCAACATTTGAATAATATTTCTGATTACTAAATCACCAACTGAATTCACCCAATAAGAATTTATCTCCTGGTTGCAACACTGAGTAAAAAGAAAAAATAAGAGACATGATTGCCATAAACGGAAAGGCAAGAAAATAAAATAGAAAATTCTGGAATTCATGGTGCCATCACCCTGATGGACTGTCATTGACTGGCCTTAGTTCAGAAGGCTTTAGATAACACTGAGCTGTAGCCTTGGCCAGAAACTTTCAATTGTCTCAAGACCGATTGTAAGTCTCTGCATGCATAAGCTGCTTTGTGAAGAAAAATGAGTTGGAACAGAGCCAAAGTTTTCATCAACTGAGGATGTTGGCGGATTGTCAAAGTTCTCTGTATCTGGCCTGTCACCTGAGTCTTATAAGGCTGGAAATCATCCTGTTGATTTGAACTGGCTGACACTGGCTCAGTGTTGTTTGCTCTTGAGTACAAAAAGGAAAAATAAACTTGGGACAAAATCCTCAGAAATAAAAGTAAAGCAAATAATTTGAAGAAGTGCTCCTATACTCCTACTCAGTATTCTAATATATTGCTTTCTCAGAACATGTAGCAAATATATATAAATTGAAAATGGGGCTTTGGTTTGTCTTCCACTTTTTTTTTTTTGGACTGATTTTCTTCTTTGCCTGGCTATGTTAAACATGCTATTTGTCTCTGAATCTCTCTGTTCCCTGTGTGGCTTCCTGTTGCTCAGCAGTACTTAAGATTTGCCTTAGGAGTGACATAACATGTGGCCATGCAAAATGAAAATTCGGGTACGATTTTGGAAAGCCTCTCTCTATTCATCTGGGATATCATTAATACTTTTCTAGGTCCCAATCTATCTGTTTTAAGTCTTGTAATAAAAAGAGAATCAGGAATTTAGAGGCAACATGTTTTTTGGTCATTTCCTTTAGGGGTAACAGTTTAGTGGAGGGTTGCTTGGGAGAATTGAAGAATCTGAGGATGATAAAGTGACTACAGGAGTCCCTTGTTAGGGGACACAAGAAAAGGTGGAACATCTCGAAGTGTCTTCTGAGGGTTGCCTGGGGGTTTGTTTCTCTGATTTTTTAGAATTGTTCACTATAGACAAGTCTGATGTGCTAAGAAGGCATGGTCAACATTTCAATGTTTACAAATACCTGGGTTGTTTGCCGGACAAAGAAATCTGACATATATGGTACCTCAGACAATTTGCCTTCTCAATTGCAGAAAATATCTAGATGTTGGGTAGTATTGAGAGAAAAAAGTCAAGTAGATAGGCTGGATTCTTGCTAAAACTACTTTAAGCAAAGAGACAGACTGAAATACCAGGCTTCATGCAGATTAAAAAAAAAATCCTGCACAAACCTGCAGTCCACTCATATAAAGGAACATAGCCTTATAAATAAACTCTTTTGTAATTTTTTTTGGCCTAAAACATGCCTACAGATAATCTGATAAAAGAAGAAGAATAGTATGCATAAAAACGCTTCTCTTCCAGAAAATAGTCTCTATTTCTTTTACCCAGTGTTCTTCAGTGTGTTCCGATGTACACTTTTGCAGTCATGTGGGCATGCCACTATACATGTCAGTCTGCTGCTTTGAAGTATCATCAGACTTTTTTTTTCTTCACTGTAATGAAGTCAGATTGAATAATTAACAGGGAAAAAAATGACTGTTCACAGCACAGATAGGAGACATATGTGTTTCTCACTATGAGGCAGGTTCTGATGTTTTTATGAATTAAGAAAAGAGTGTGCTCACTAGTCTTGAAAAAGTACTAGTTGGCTTTACTCAGAAACTTGACCCAGGACTGAAAAGTAGCTGAGGTAAAAATTTATAGTGGCTCAGCTCACAGTAGAAAGCATATCCAGAAAGAAGAAGAAGAAGAAGAAGAAGAAGAAGAAGAAGAAGAAGAAGAAGAAGAAGAAGAAGAAGAAGAAGAAGAAGAAGAAGAAAAGTGCTCACTGAAGCACACTGAAGCTCCCTGTGTAAAAGGAATAGAGACTATTTTCTGGAAGTATGTGTGTTATTTAAGAAGAAAAATATTTTTATGCAGAATATTCTTCTTTTATCAGATTATCTGTTGGCACGTTTTAGGTAACAAAAAAGTGCAAAAATACTTGTTTGTTAGGCTTTGTTTCTTTGTATGAGTGGGTTGCAAGTTTGTTCAGGTTTTTTTAAAAATCTGCCTGCAGCCTGGTATTTTAGCCTGTTTCTTTGTTCAAAGTAGTTTTAGCAAGAATCCATCCTATGTACCTAAATTTTCTCTCTCAATTCTATCCAACATCTAGATATTTCCTGTAAGTGGGAAGGTAAATTATCTGAAGTATTTTCTTTGTCCTGCAAACAACCCAGATATTTGTAAACATTGTAATGTTGACCATGCCTTCTTAGCATATCAGACTTTTCTATAGTGAACAATTCTCAAAAGTCAGAGAAACAAACCTCCAGGAAACCCTCAGAAGAAACTTCCAGATGTTCCAGCTTCTCCTGCGCCCCCCATCCACAGACTCCTCTAGTCACTTTATCATCCTTATCTTCTTCAATTCTCCCAAGCAACCCTCCATTAAACTGTTACCCCTAAAGAAAATGCCCAATAAACATGGTGCATCTAAATTACTGGTTCTCTTTTTATTATAAGACTTCAAACAGATAGATTGGGGCCTAGAAAAGTATTCTGATAACTCAAATGAATACAGACAGGTGTTCCAAAATGTTACCCAAGTGTTTGGTTTTACATGGCAACATGTTATGTCATTCCTAAGCCAAACGTTAAGTACTGCTGAGCAACAGGAAGCCGCACAGGCAACAGAGAGTTTCAGAGACAAATAGCATGTTTAATATATCCAGGCAAAGAAGAAAACCAGTCCAAAAAAAAAAAAATGATGGGAAAAGAGACAGAAGCCTCATTTCCAATAAGAAGGGAGACATTGCCCCTTAAAAACCATAACTAAAGACCTACTGATTTTATGGAAGAGTGGAAACAAAAAGAGTTTCTAATGTGCGTGTTAAAAAGCTTCCAAGAAACTGGAATCAAACCTCTTAATTAATCAGAACTGGCCATATTGAAATAAAAACCAAATCAAAATATTCCAGCCTTAATGAAAGGCTGAGAGAGGATTCTGTGGATTTTTTGAAACAATCTTCTCTATCTCCTGGTTTAAATAAAATACAGGTAATCTTAATAGGCAAGTTTATTACTCAAACTTTAAATCAGAAGATAACTACAAAAGCAGACTATGGTCCCAGATACCACAGTAGAAAAATTGTGGGTGGCATCCTTGGTATTTTACAGCAGGGCCCACAAAGAGGCACAGGAAAGGCAGAAAAAGTAAGAGATAGGCAGAGGCATTAGTGACAGAATTACAGGTCTACAAACTCCAGGAGTTTTGAGCTGGACCTTCTAACTGCTGAAAGTTTGGCAAGCTCCAGGACTCTTCAGGAAGAACAGCAGAGAAAAGAAAACAATGCCACCTCAACTCTGTCCAGCCAGTGGTGGTGACCACTGGAAGGTGGAATGCCTGCGGAGACATAGTTTGCATTACAGGGCCAGATTTTAGATAATCAAGTAAGACTTATGCATCCCAGGGCTCAATTCAGGCTTCAATTGTAGTCTCACCAGTTCACCACATGTAGCAAATTCTCACTGTGTGACATCACAAAGAGTTATTTATCTGGGGTCCAAAAACTTGAGGAACGTGCACACAAAGTGAAGTTAGCGCTGAAGTTTAAGAAGGAAATTAAAATGGCTCTCCACGGTGGAAACCCAATTTGGTTGTCAGGTGTCACCCTGGTGTTTGGGGTCCTCATGTGCTGGGAAATGGAAGAATGTGATGATTGATCTCGGAAAAAGCATTACTCAGCTTGGCTTTGGACTTTTGCTTGGGACAAAACAAGTGCTGATGTGAAAGCTTGGCTCACCACCTCTACCCATGACAAATCAGAGGCTGACGTGGTGGTTCATACCACTTCAGGTTACATTCCAAAGCATGTCCAGAAAAGTGCCCACTAAAATTTATTGTCACCCACCGTGTACTTTCCTCACCCCCCAAAAAAGCCACTAATTTTGGAAGTCCATTGCTTATACAAAAGACAAGGGTGTTTTCTTGTTGTTCTTGTTTTTCAATCAGTATCTTTGTGAGCATATATTTGTGCACAAAGAACAAAGTTCTGTCTATGTCGGACTGTGTTTCTTCATGTGAGTGGGCTGAAGGTTTGTGTGAGTTTACTAATATGTGTCTGTAGCCTATTTTTCAGTAAGCTGGATCTTTGTTCCTAGAAGTTATACCAAGGGCCCCCCCAACTACCTAACTTTTCTTTACTGTTAGGGAGAGAACAACCCTACTACCTAACTAACTGCTGTTAGACAGAATTGATCTTTCTAGCTACCTCCCGCTAGGGAGGGGGGTAGTGCAATGAAACGCAACAGCTGGAGCTCTGTCTGAGGTCAGGATAAGGTTTCACAGATGCATGGTTTTTCATAAGTGGTTTCATTTCCAGTACCATTTAGAATTTGATTTCCTCTATGTGAGAAGAAAAAATTGGGTTATAAAAATATGTGTTTTAAAATGAGATGAGATGAGGCAATAAACAACTTAAAAATTCTGAGGCTGCTCACATGCCCTGAAAACTGAGGGCTATAATTATGCCAGAGAATTGTGGATTCATAGGGCTTGGCTTTGCTTAGTGTCCTTAGTCTTATCCCCACAAAGACAAACACCCCTTAACTATGAGTCCACACTATACTTTCATTACCTGGCATGATTTGTAGAATAATTGCCCAGAAGAAAATATTGTTACATACTTTAAAATGTTAACCTTTTTTATGTTTTCTACTTAGCTGTAGCTGGAGATTTCTGACTGGCTCACAGAAATTAACAGGGTTAGTTTAAAATACAGGCAAATTCTAAAGACAACTAATGAGACTAGAAGACAATGGCCAATGTAAGATTTGAAACAATTTTTTTCTATTTTCCTTGTTCATTTCTGTAAAAAACAAATTTAATAGGCCTGGGTTGACAGCAAAATGGTCTATAATTTAATAGTTAAAATAACTATTGGCATAAACTGTGGGCCAAATAATTGCTCTTAAATAGGCTTTGTACATTGGTTTTGATGAAACTTTTCTTCATGAGGAAACTCTGATAAAACCCCTTAAAGCCAAGCACAACCATGGGTTTTACTTCCAAATACTGATGTGTTGCAGGAAATTAGGGACCCCAAGCAGAGGGACCTGCTGAAGCTGTGGTAGAAGAACATAAATTGTGAGGATTTCATGGGCATTTATTAGTTCCCCAAATTAATACTCTCATAATTTCCTATGCCTGTCTTTACTTTGATCTCTTAATCCCATCATCTTCGTAAGCTGAGGATGTATGTCACCTCAGGACCCTGTGATGATTGTGTTAACTGCACAAATTGTTTGTAAAGCATGTGTGTTTGAACAATATGAAATCTGGGCACTTAGAAAAAGGAACAGGATAACAGTGATGTTCAGGGAACATTGGAGATAACCATTAGGTCTGACTGACTGGGAGCTGGGCAGGACAGAACCATATTTGTCTTATTGCCAAAAACAGGTAAGATAAATATCACTGAATTCTTTCCCCAGTAAGGAATATTAGTAATTAACAGCCCTGGTAAAAGAATGCATTCCCAGGTGGAGGCCTCTAAAATGGCCACTCTAGGGGTGTCTGCCTTATGCAGTTGCAGGTAAGGGATGAAACACACCCTGGCCTCCTGCAGCACCCCCAGGATTGCTAGGATTAGGAAATTCCAGCCTGGTGAATTCTAGTAAGACCAGTTCTCTGATCTGGAACCCTGTTAAGATGTTTATCATGACACTGCATGCACAGCAGGACATGGAACTTCATTAGCAATTCTAGGTTCACCCTGACATTGTGATTTTGCCCTGAACTTCTGCCTTGTGATCTTTCATTGCCCTCTGAAGCATGTGCTCTCTGTCTCCCACACCCTATTTGTACACTCCCTCCCCTTTGAAAATTGCTAATAAAACTTGCTGGTTTTTGGCTTAGGGGGCATCACAGAACCTGCTGACATGTGATGTCTCCCCCAGACACACAGCTTTAAAATTTCTTTCTTTTTTTCTAACCTATCCTTTTATTTCTCAGACGGGCTGCCACTTATGGAAAATAGAAAAGAACTGAGGTTGAAATATCGGGGGCTGGTTCCCTAATACCTATGAGTTGGTTAAACATTTTCCTTCTTGAGGTCCAAGCAAACGGGATTTCTGGACATGTTAAAAAGTGACCTTCCTTGATATTTGGGGTTTTGTAAAGACTGTTGCAGGGTCTAAAATGGCCTTTGTTTTATAGCTTATTTATAATGACTTCCAGCCCTTTTCTACCTTCTGGTTTGGGAAATAATGTCTCTGGTCAGAAAAAAAAAAATAGTGCAATCCTTAAGGTAAATACAGATGCCTACAGTGGTTGTAGCCCAGCAACATTTCTCTGGACATCCCATGCTTCTTAGTCAATATTAGTTTCCACTTAGTGGAGACAAAGAGATTATCCTGCAGCCATTCATATGGAGGCTTCTATATGGTCCAAAATATCTCTACCTAGTAATAAAGTGGGACTTTCAGGAATTATTAAATTGGTATGGCTAAATAGAAGGTTGTTTCAACTATAACTAATGGGCTGAGAAAATATTCTATAAAGGACTTTTGCTGACACATCCATCATTGTCACATTATGGGAGGAGAGAAAGCCTAGATTGAAAAGCAGAACAAAGACACCCACTCCAATTTTGAGAAGGAAGTCTACTTTCCTCCCTTCTTCCACCTTCAGAATCATCCAAGGATTTTGAAGAGTTTGGAACCCAAAGACTATGGCAGCTGTTAGAGCTGGGGAATTGATCTCCAGGAACTATCAGTCTTGCTGGACCATTTGTGAGACTGGTTCTGGACTTAGTGGTGTATGTCTCATTAATCAGCACACCCTTCAGTGGTCACCACCACTGGTTGGAGAGTGTTGAGGTGGCTTTCTATTGTTTTCTCAGCATTTGTTGGGAAAGTGTCCTGTCTTGCCACACTGATGGCAGTTAGCAGGTGCCACTCAGGGACTTGGATTTTTACAAAACTGTATTGCATTAGCTAGAGTCTCTGTTCTTCTCTTGCCTTTACTCTTCTTCTTTTGTGCCTCCTCATGTTTCCTATTGTAAAGTCTGAAGTACCCACATTCAGGAGGCTCTTTACAGTGTTACTGAGATGAAAAAGCTAGCTTTAGTTAGAGAGGCAGCAAGGAAAGGGTCCCTGGAAAACCACCATTCTGCAGGTTCATTTCTCATTTACATTTAACACATAAGCAGCCTTAAAAAAATCAGTCTGCAGACACCAATAAGATAACTGACACAGAGGGTTGTATCTCAAGATCCGTATTTTCACAGACAGAAGAATCTTCAGTCCATTCAGAGAAAAGTCTTGTGCAAACTCTGGCTCATTGTGATAAGAGAACCAGCCATGGCTCAAAAATACCCTTGTATTTGTGTAATCGGTTGGCTCCCAGGAACCAACTATCCCAGGATAGTTTCTTGTCCATTTTTTTTGGCATAAACACAGTGGGTCCTGGTGGCTTCTGGTTGGCACATTTGTTTCCTTTTGGACTGTGAGCCCAGCCTTTATAAATTACTGTTTTAGTTCCTGATTAAGCCTGGGCCAAATTTTTGAGCCAAGGTTTTACGTCAGCTCCTGATAGGTCATGGGATGAGCTGAGCAGCAGCTATAAACTATGATTACACCTCCTGATTATTTCTAGGCAGATTTCTTGGGTTAAGCTTTTGAATTATTCTCAGGCCAAGACCCTGAGCCAAGTTAAATTGCATGGTCTTCTAAGCAGCCCACGGACTAAAAACATTTCTTTCTCTTGCTAGTTTGTAATAACCCTGAATCCCAACCTCATAGTGGGAAACACATTTGAGTCCTTCTTTTGATTGGCAGAGAGCTTTCTTCTTGTGCTGTTTTTTTCTTTAATCTCAACTTTGTTTCTCAGCTTCTTATTTTTTTTTTATTAAAGGAAAGATCTTTGGGTATAATTACAGACAAAGGGATACTCTTACATCTTGGTGCATTGGTGAGACTGCAACATATATTGGTGCATTGGTGAGACTATACATATGTTTCTGCATGGGCTGGGAAGGAAACAATTCATCAGAATGGTAAAAATAGACTTTAATCTTCCAAATTCATTTCAAAAATGTCTAGTTTATTTCAAGACTTTTTCTTCATAAAGAGCCTGGCAGTCACATGAGATTTAGAGGAGACCCCAGGGACACTAAAAGTTTCAGCTTGAGGCTACATCTCAGTTTTATCTGATTATCGTTAGACTAATTCTGGTCTGTGACAACTCATCAGGCCATTAACACAAGGACTTCCTATTTTTATCTATTGAATTAAAATTTTTTCTTTTCACAGCTATAATATGTTTCATATTTTTTTCTATGCAGCGTTGTGGGCGTTTTTACAGCCTAGGTATACTAGGTATACAGGTTTGCTTAAGACAGTTACTCCTTGTCTCAGTAATTAGTAGTGTAATTTAAAAAGGTTTGTTTTTGTGATTTCTGTGAAACAAGGGGAATTCAAGATTTCACTATAAATTGTTACCTATAAAAGGGCCTTTTTGTCCCTCAATAACAGATAATCATGGCACTGTATGGGAGGGATTTGACTGCAAGTAAATACTCTTTCCTTTATCTGGAATTTTTTAGAAAGATATTATTTTCCTTCACATAAAAGTTACATCATGAGACAAGTTAACTTTTGCCTGTTGGGGGGTATTTAGTGGAGACAACCTATCTAACCCAAAATCTCTCTTTCTAACTTTTGAATAAAGATAATATTGTGTCTGAAATTTTAACCTAGCATTTCTAACATCACTCCCTAGTGAAATGAGATTTATTTTCTACCTGGAGCCTTGTGAATCCATTGTCCAAAACTTACAGTTTTGAAATTCTTTTCCCATTTACATTCTGCCATCAGCGATTAGCCCCCATGTCCTATCTTTAAACAGGCAGCCTCCACTATTAATTATTGGGAGAAAAACAATGTTAAAGAGCAGATTTTAGCCTCTTTGCTTTCCCCGTCTAATGAAGGGCCATTCACCCGTTCAGTTTCTACAGTTTTGAGCCACCTGTTCTGCATTGCAATAATGTTGGATTTAAAATATTTGAAAGTCAATCTGTCTCATTCTCTGAGATTCTGATGTTTCACTGGGAACATAGTTACAAACGCCAAAGTTAGTATGAAGACACTTCCTCTATTAAAATATCTAGAACAAATTTTACTACCACATAACATTTGCAAGGCCTCTGGGGTAACTTTCAAGCCTTTGGGGTTCAGTGGGTCTAGGACAAAAGGAGAACAGAAAGCTACAGCTTTGCACAGGTGAGTGTGGCTAGTGCTTCTGACTAGCTCCTCCAGATATCTGTGCAAAGGCTATGCTTGCATTTCTGAGCAGCACCTATTTCAGTTTTGGTGGCACAGATGAGACAAAGGAAAAAGATGAAAAAGGATACTGTAACACTTTCTATTTATCCTGGGTAACACCAAAAGGAGGAAGTCATCTGAATGACACCTTGTTTACCCTCTGTCTCTAGATGGCAACAAAGCATCTGTAGACTGCACTCCCCTTGAGTGCCCTTGGAAGCACTGGGACTCCATTGACCCTGAGTCTCTAAATTTATAAACAATAATAATGATATTCAACTGGCAACAAGGCGGCCATATGGCCATGTTCCCGATAGGAGGACAGGCCTTCTCAAAGAAGCATAATTTCAATAATATCTAACAACTAGTTCCTTTTGCTCTTCAAAAAAAACCCTAGATTTTGTAAACATTGTAAAATTACCCCTGTGCCTTTGGGAACCATACAAGGTAAGTCTACAATACATAATTTTCCAAAGTCAAAGAGAGAAATCTCTAGAGAACTGTCAAATGCAATTTCTGAGTGCCCTATCTGACTCCTTTAACTGGGACTCAGAATAGTCGTATAAAAGCACCTCTTGTTGTGCAAGCCCAGGAAACTTCCAACTTTACTGTTGCCCCTATAACAAATGCACAATGAATATGGTGCTACTAAGGTTTAAATTTCCTTCTCATTGCAGTAAACTTATATACATAAAGCTGGACTTAAGACAGTTCCCTGATGAACCCGATAGACATGGACAGGCTTTGCAACATTTAAATCAGCTGTTTCCTCTTATGTGCAGAAATGCAGTGCAACTTTTAAGCCACATTTCAACTACTGCTGAAAAACAGGCAGCACTACAGACAGCAAAGGAATCTGAAGATGAACAACTGACATCCTATAGTCAGTCAAAAAATAAACAGAAGTGAAAGATGAAAATGGATGAGTAAAGAAGACATAATTACTATTTCCAATAGAAAGAAAAATAGTGCTGTTTGAAAACCCCAAATGAAGCCTTGGTAAACCTACAGATGAATAGAAAAGAAAAACACTTTCTACTGTGCATATTAGCAGGCTTCGAAAGAACCAGAACAAAATTTCTTAATTATTCTGAACTGTTCTTGTTGAAATCAGAAACTAGAAAAAAATCTCACAGATTCTTTGGAATGGATGAGAGAAGCTTTAGCAATACATATGTCTCTATCTCCTAATTCAATCAAGGGATACACAATTTTAAAATACTACTTTATTTCTCAGCCATCCTCTAATATCAGAACAAAACTACAGAAGCAGGCCGTGGGATCAGATATCACTTTGAAAAACTTTCTGGGGTGGATTTTTTATCTTTTAAAACAAGAACTGGGAAGAGGAGACCTAGAAAGAAGAGGGGAGTCACAAGAGAATGAAAGAGGCATTACTGGCCACTTCACAGGCCTACAAGATCCAGAATCTCCAAGATGCACCTGCTGATTTCTACTAGTGTGACAAGCTAGGACACTTTCAAATGAATTGCTCAGGCAGAAAAAAAATATATCTCAACTTTGTCCAGCCTGTGGGGGAGACCAGTGAAAGTAGAAGTGTTCCCAGAGCCATAGGTCACCAGGTCCAGTGTGTATTTCCCAGATTGTTCAGCAGAAATAATGGTTCCCCAGCTCTACAAGCCATTGTGATCTACAGGACTCAAGTAATTCTGGAGGTAAAATGGAAATTAAACAACAACAACAATAACAATGTTTTTCTAAATTCTAGAGGCTGTTTCTCTCTTCTTCTCTCCAATCCAGGGTTCTCCTCCTCCAATAGTGAAGAGAGTTCGCTAGGTTGCCTTCTATAGACAGAAAGAGAAATGTCTCCAGAAACTTCTCAGCCCACTGAACAGTGCTTCATTTCCACATAAGATAAAAATCAGCCTGGAAAGAAACATTCAAGCAGCAGACACCAATAAATGAACTAGAACAGAAAGTTGTGTCTGAAGACATGACTGCAGTTGCACAAATAAAAGAACCTCCAGCTCACTCAGAAACTTGCAGAAACTTCAAGATTACTCAAATGGGAAAACAAGGCCTGAAATAGAAATGCATTTATCCATTTTATAATCAGTGGACTTCCAGAAATATTTCTTTTCCTTTGGTGAACATAAAGAGAGTGGGAGAGTGGGAGCAAGTGCCTTCCAGGGAACAATTTTCTTTTCTTCTTGGATTGTGACCTCCACCTCTATGAATCATTACTTCAGCCTCAGATTAGTTCTGGACAAAATCCTAGGCGATAGGTTCACTTCAGCTTCTGAAAGGTTGTCTAAACTGAGTATCCCCTATGAATATTCACTGTAGCCACTAAGTACTGGACCAAAGTGTCAGGCTAAGCTTTGTGATTGGGCTGGGATCTTAGGCCCCACGTCGAACTACGTCACACATTTTTTAAGACAGCCCACAGACAAAGTGTATTTCTTGCCATTCACAACACACAAAAACCCTAAATCCAAGTTTCATATTGGTTAACCCATTTTGACCACATCACTGCTGGCATCAAGCTTTCTTATTTCACTGACTAAACTTTCTCTTCAACCTTAGTGCTCTTTAGCCTTCTTAAAATGTGTCTGGGATCTTTATTCTTCTAAAACATAGAAAAGAAACCTCCAGTATTACCTTAGATAAGTAGAGACTGTTATGTGTTTGTGTACTGGTGAGCTAACAATAATAGCAAGATTGTGATGGGCTTCCTGGGAATGTACTAATGCTCTGCTAAACTATCTGACAAAAATTAAAAATAAAAAGACTATTGGGTCTCAAACTCTAAAGCTCAGCTCTCTCAGACTTCAGTACAGTAGCTGGATCTGCTCTTATCAGAAGAGACCAATGTACAAGGTCATGAAACAATTCAGCCCATTTTTCTTAACAGTTAAGAATATTCTTGGGCAGTACTTGATTTTTCAGATGGCAGGTACCTCAGTACGGAGAAGTAGCTCATCTTTTATACCACCTCATAGAAGAAACTAAAGCAGATAAAACTCATGTTTAACTTAATAACCTAATACTCAAAAAAATTTAACCAGTTAAATGAACCTTACTTAAAGCAGAAGCCCTCGGTTTTTTCATAGTAAAGCCACTTAATCTCCATGTATCAGAAATAGAGAAAGCAGATGTTGAAATTATGGATGAGGCTTGAGGTCCAGATCAACATCCAGTGGTTTACCTAAGGAAGAAATTTAGCTTGGTTTCTAAAAAAAAAATGGGCAACTTACCGCTGAGCAGCGGCATCAGTGATATTGTTGGTGCCAGAAACCATCAGGTTAACCATGAAAATGACATATCTGTTTCTACACTACATAGCATAGTAGTACTGTGTTTCCTTAAAAAAGTGTCTTGCGAACTGACAGTCACCTCCTTAAATATCAAGCTTTGCTACTGAAGGGATCTGCAGCACATTTGAAAGCGTGTACCTGCCTGAACCCAGCGGCTTTCTATCAGGGGAAAGTTGAGCTGTTGAATCTGATTGTGAACATATAGTGGTGTAAACCGGTGAAATAAATAATAGACACTTCTCTTGATATTCTCTGTAAAGTTAAATTAATGAAAACACTCTTAGAAAGCAATCGGATTAATTAAAAATGGAGATTTATGCTATACATGTATTCAAGACGTTCATGATTTTCTCCTCATAAATCTTGTTTCCTTGAAAATGTTTTTTCTTTCAGTCGACTAAGGTGCCTTTCTCCACTCTATCTTGACACTTTTGGTGAATGCATAAAAGGTTCTTGGATAAAAGCTGATGGTCAGGGACATCTTGAGGCTAAGAGAAGAGACACCACCAATCATCTTTTATGAGAAATCTGCATTTCTTACGTAGCTCTTGGAATCAGAAGTGAATAATACTTCTGAAAATGAAAGGCTGTCTCTTCCAGCTCTGCTTTTTTTGTTTGTTTGTTTGTTTCTGTTTTTGTTTTTTTTTTGAGGTGTGGTCTCACTCTGTCACCAGGCTGGAGTGCAGCAGTTCACCCTTGAATCATTGCAACCTCTGTCTCCTGGGTTCAAATGGCTCTGCTTTCCTCAGCCCCCGATTAGCTGAGACTAAAAGTGCACACAAACATTCCCAGCTAAATTCTGTATTTTTAGTAGAGATGGGGTTTCACCATTTTGGCCATGATCTCTTGACTTCTTGATCTCCAAACATGGGCCTCCCAAAGTGCTGGTATTACAGGTGTGAGTCACCATGCCCAGCATCAGTGAGGCTTTTTTTATTAGGCCCTGGAAACTATTCATAGCCCATTTCTTAAAGGCCCCAGCAAGAGGTCAATAATCCAATTGGAAAATTAGTCAAATAAAATTTTATAACTCCTGGAACTTCTGTTTTCTCTGTGTTTACGTATGTGTTATGTATATATTTTAAAAATCTAATTAATTAACTTAGTGAAGAATAGGTAGTTGAACTAAATATTTTGCTTCCAAAGGAATGAAGGCTGTTGTACTTCTCAGTTCATGTGACTTTAACTTATGAAAAACGAAAGCCACCGAAGGCCTGAAGATGTGTAAAAATAACCACTCCTATAACTATGCTGTAATAAATCATACTTTACCTGCATCCAGCCCGTAATTTTATAAACTCACCAGGTTTTACATTCAAGTTATTACATGTTAAAAGATATTATTATAATGTGTAATTGAGAATACTGTATATAAATTTAATTTCCAGGTGTGGTAGAAGAGTAAAATGTGTTTGTAGTGAGAATAAATTATAGAAAGGCATGGAAATGTGCATTTTGCCTAGAGTTAAAGAATTTTCTTTAATTAACTAAAATAAAGCTGTTTACACAAATTGTGAAAAATACTGCAAAAAAATTAATCTTGCAAAAGAAAACTCTGTGAACCTAGTAACTAGATTGAAAAGGGTATTATGTTTATTTCTGCCATTAAGCATTGAAGTGAAAACACAACAAAACTTTCTTGAAACATTAATCTTCTCTTTAGCAAATTTGCAAAAGGTTGTTAAAATGTTGTAATAAGTTTGTGAAAATCTCACTTCTTTGTCAAACTTTCTAAGGTTAAAATAATTTTACATAAGGTTTCATTAAGCTGAGGGTTAACATTAGGAGACAACTACAAGGGCAAAATTTGTCCTTCTGAAAGAGATTATCATGTAATATTGAAGGCTGATAAAAGTGTTTCTTCCCTTTCAAACATTTCTACCTACTGTATTTTGGCAAAACAAATGATTTATGGAAATCTGGAATTGGATTTCATAACACTAAGTGTCTTAATCCTCTAAAATATTTGGCAGGCTTCCCAGAATAAAATTTTAACTTCAAGGATGTATTTTCTGAACCCTATATTTTGGATGCCTCAGAGAGTCCCTGGGGCATAAAAGAAAAAGTTAAACAGGATTATAAAACACATTTAAATACATGTGATTTTGATGGTAATATTTTATTTTTTTCAGAATATATTTTAGTGGGTAACATTAACACAGGGCTCAAAACCACATGAGGTTTTTAATGTTCTTAATATCTGAATACGTGCTACCATTTTTATTTAAAGTTATTATGTTAAACTATTGTAAACAACGGAAGTAACCAAATGTCTTTGCCTATTCTGTTTCTAACCACACTAGACATTTTGTCATTTACAGACATTTAATCTTCATCAAGAATAACGACTTATAATTAGCTGTAGAACTGTGCCAGCTGTTCTCAACTGTAGGTTTTTTTATAACAGGAAAATGTACAGAACTTTGGAATAGCTAAAATGCTTATAAATGTCAAACAGGACAAATGTTAAAATAGACTAAACTAACAGAAGAATGAAACAATCTCTTTACCTTTGTTTTAGAACATTTCTAATTCTTGTTTTGTTTTTTAAAGTCAAGTGCACTTTCTTTTAAACTAGCTACAGCTTTTAGCACTGTCAATTGGTATACTCCTGTTAGCAAAACTCGAAAGATGCTTTTTTCCTCTGTGCCTACTTCCTCTAAAATTCGGAAAGTATGTGTGATTATTCTTAACTTACAACAATATAATTGTTTTACTCAGTGCAACAAAAATGTATTTTCATTTGCAACATAACCCAATAGAATAAGCTGGTTGATTTTCTAAGGCTTTGACTGGAAGAGTGTGCCTTCTTTAATGACTTACATCTGACTTCTAGAACCAATAAAAGCCCCCTAAGAAATGCAGCCTTATACTTTGTTTACACAGTCCCAATACAGGTTTTCCAATCTGCAGTAAGAGGAAAAAAAAAAAAGCCGCTTTCTATCAGGCCTAGGAACGACACGCACTTGGAATCTCAAAAAAATAGAGGAGTTTATCCAAATAATATGTATCTAAGGGTCAAACCTGTAGTTGGACTCAGCTTTATAATGTCCTATTTAAGATTCCTTGTAGAATATAGATTCATAAAAGCCCATGAGGAAAGCACATGTAAAGGTATTTCTCACAGCACTGTACAAAAATATTCTGGCTAAGTATAGGACAAGTCTGTTTTGCCAACAACTAACTGTTGCCATAATTTTTTCTTAACAAAAATTAGGACTGAAAAAATATAGATGTCTCACAGCCTGTCACACCTCTGTCACTAACTTCTCATCTCATACGTTGTTTTCAAGATGTTCGTACAATATTAATTAACCTTTTTTTTTTTTTTTTTTTCTGTGAGACAACTGGTGAGGTCCAGCTACAGTTCTTGGAAAACAGAAAGATATGAGTAATAGAGAAATCTAGAACAACATTCTAATTCTGGGAACTCATTCCACAAATATTTGCAGGTCATAAAAGAAAATAGGGTTTCTGTAACAGAATTTTTGTTTCAAAGGATCAAATCAAGAAAGCTAAATAAATCCAAGTCTCATGTAACAAAATCTTAACGGGTGTAAATATAGCCTCAGTTATACGGGCACATCAGCAGCCTTGAAGTACTTCAGTTGTTCTTACTCTCCTTGTCTAGTTGTGATATGCTTTTTCTAATAATCCAAACTGGTTTTCTTTTTGTGCCTAAAGTCTATCACACTTTAAAACGTAATGCAAATAAAACCATGCATTAACAGGCGTTTCTTCTACAAACGCTTAAACCAACCCTCAGTAGATCCTACATACTGTTTTCTACACAACACTCTTCTCCAGCAGAAAGTATCCAGAAAGACCAATGCCCAATCTCCTAAGAGAAGTTAGAGTTTTCATTTCTGAGGGAGGACAAAGACAACTTAGCCAGCTTTTCCCATGTAAACAGCAAGGAAAGGGTTCCTGGAAGACCTCCAGTAAACAAGTAAGGGCCTGATTCCAACATAACATAATAACCAGACCAAAAAAAAACGTGTGTGTACCAGTAAGAGATTTAACACAGAAGTTTGTGCCTCACAGCATGGTTGCAGCAACACAGATAACAGAACCTTCAGTCCATTCAGATAAAATCTTGTACAAACCTCCCACTCATTCAGATGGGGAACCAATGCCTGGCATAGGCTTGTTGTTTTCTGTATATTCAGAGGGCTTTCAGAAAATAAAGTTGTTTTTTGTTTTGTTTTGTTTTTTGTGGGCATAAATGCAGTGGGATCTAGCGGGTATTGGATGAAATATTTATTTTTGTATTTTACTGGTTACTCAACCCATATGAATCATCACTTCAGTCCCTGATTGGTCCTGAGCCAGCATCCCAGAACAAGCTTTTACTTTAGGTCCTGTACCGAGCTAAGCAGTCTTTGCAAATTACCACCTCAGACTGCTCCCAGGCAAAGTGCCTGGGCTAAGCTGTCTAATAGGTCCTGGGCCAGGGTAAAGCTAAGTCACACATTCTCCAAGACAGCTTGCAAACTCAGTATATATCTTTATTTTTTAGGCCATAAAAACCTTAAACCCCAGTGGACAACTTATTCAAGCTTCTATCTCTGCTGGCAGAGAGCTTCTTTTGCCACTTATTTAAACTTTACTCCGAACAGTTTCCTTTGTCTACAGTCCTTAATCTTCTTAAATGTAAAATAAAAGACTCTTAGTGTAATCTCAAATGAAAGAAAGGCTGTTACGTCTTGGTGCATTGTTAAAAGAACAATATTATCTGAACCTATGACACATTTTTGCAGTTTTCTTTTGATGTCAGGGTCTGCTTGAGTAATAAACTTTTCTCTTAAGATTAACTTTATCATAACCCAATAGGGAGATAGGAACATGTGTTTCACTAAAGCCTCTCTCAGGATTTTAAAAAAGGCTCTATAATTTTTCTGTGGTTTTAACCTATTATGAATAGTTTAGAGTAATTATGAAGTTTTGTCCTCTTCACTTGTAAGCCTTCCAGTAGGCTCACTAATTTTTTTTTCACTCCTCTATAGGATCAGTAAGATTCCAATCGAGTTTTCAGCACTCCGTCCTTTCCTATTACAAACAAGAATTCTGTTATCAGTTCAACATTTTTTATTCCTTTTCACCCTCCCTTTTTCAAGATTTTATAAAAGACATGTGGTTCATCCATGGATAACTCTGCTCTCTGTAAAGCTGCCTGCTTTAGGGCAACAGTTAGGGTTTGGTTTAGCGGTAATGTATCATCTATTCAGGTATGATTGAACACTTGAGTTAGATTTTGAAATATCTCTGTATATCCACCAGGGTCGTCAGAGGACATTTGCTTATCTTTTTCATTTTTTTGTCTAAGTCCTTGCAATGAGAAGAAAACTTCTGCTATACTAGTATCGCATCTATGGAGTATTTTCTACAGGGGCAACGGTGAGTTTGGGTTTTCCTTAGTGGCACAACAAGACAAGATGATGAAATGGCTATTGGAACTTCTAAATGAGGGTGGCAGGTATGACATTTAGAAGATACATTTGAGTGTTCCTCAGGGGCTTGTCTCTGACTTTAATGAATTATCTCTTTGAAACTTGCCTGTTATGACTGCCAAGAGGGCGGAGTCATTTTTACAATACTTAGAAAGATCTGGGTTGTCTCCCAAGTCAAAGTAAGGTTGTCCAAAAAAGAAAAAAAAATCATACTCTTTTCTTTGCCATCTGAAGAAAAGATATACCTGTTGAATAGTACTAAAGCGAACACTTCCCTCAGAAAACCAGGCATGTCTGTCCTGGAGCTGGTAGGGCTGTCATGCCCTTGAGCAATAAATGCATAAATAAACCACTTTCATTTTTCAGAGTCTCACAGTCAATGAAATTTCTGTGTTTCAGAATGTAATCTAGAGAGGTGCGTACTGCAGACAGTTTGTGAAGTTTCTAAAGAAATAAATAAAAAAATTTCCTATTCTCTTTTTCCCCCTTTTGAAATAGCCCTGACTGAATAAAAAGATAGGATATTCCTTGTTTTTGCATTCCTCTTGTCTTTTCTGAGTCTGGTGACTGACATAGGTGTCCCACATGGATGCAAGCTAAACCTTCACCCACAGTTCTAGGGGATCTAGACAGCAGGACAAGTAACGTTTTCCTGCACAGGCTTTAGCTCTCTACTGGTGACTCTTGGTTGATTTCTTAAGCCTACTCAACCCAGAAGATACCCAGAGTAACTTGGGAGCCTAAAAAAAAAGATTATATAGTCATTGGATTCTAGCAAGACACTTGTATAGAGTAAGAATTTTAATACTATTTATGGCTTCCCTTGCTATGGCTTAGAAAAAATACTGAAATTGCAGGAAATAAGATCGATTGACTTTGAAACATAAAATTCTCTGTTAGTTTAAATGTCAGTGCTGCTGGAGGAAGAAGGTGTGCCTCAAAACAAGTAAAGCTTGTATGGCTGGCTTTCATAAGACAGCACTTAGCTAAAATATGTCTCTCAAAGACACCTTCTTTCTAATTATTGAAAGTGGAAATTTTCTGTTTACTGATAGGGCACAGAGTTAGAGAGATCTAGCAGGGAGAGGAATTAAAATCCAAGGGTTTTGTGCAAAGTACGGACAAGGCTTCCCCAAGAGAAAAACCTCATTTCATTAAGTTTCATTTTAAGTTCTCAAATATTCCATGAAAATGCTGAATCCCAGGTTTATATAGTCAAAACTTAGAAAGGGAAGGTTAATGCTCTATCACCTGTCCCCACATTATGTGTCTCTGCAGAAAAAAGAAGATGTGTCTCACAAAGAAACTGTTTAGATATATATGGCTGTGCTGAGCTTTTTAAAGAGAAATAACCCACTAAACAGGGAAAATTTATTTGAATGTATGCCATTCCCTACAGTGTCATGAATGTCTATCATCGGCGTACAAAAAGACCCTTATCAAATAAAAATTTCTAGACCACAATTTTGAATTCTTCCTCTTTTGAAAGAAAAAAAATAGCAACTCTTTGAATTATATTTCTACTGACTGACTTTTACCAGTAAGCTTGTATCTCCAGGTCTCAACATTGCATACAAAGAAGAAATAGGAGGCATTAGCCACACAATGACAAAAAAACAAATAAACAAAATGCCACCGAAAAGCCTGGAATTTTTGGTGGCAACACTCTGATGGGCTGTCAGAAACGAGTTAGTTTTGAGGCCTTCACGTAACACCGTGGTATAGTCTTAACCAGAAATCTTCAATTAACTTAGATATCCTTTCAGTCCTATGTGACAGCTGGATCCTCTCTGAAAGAAAACAGTTGGAACAGAGGCAACATTTTCAACAGTGGAGGGTGAAAGGAGACTGCCAGTGTGTCTCCCAGAATCCCTTTCTCCTAAGCTTTGTAAGAATGGCAGGCAATCCATTGGATGTTACCTGGCACTGGTCCAGAGCTTTGTTTGCTCTCCAGAAATTAAAAAAAGAAAAAAACAAATAACAAAAACAAACAAACAAAAACTGAGAACAAGCTGCAGATATGAAAGCAAATAGAGGACAAGCTGAAGATATGAATGTAAATAGTTTGGAATGACACCCCTATTCACTTTTTTTTCTAATGGATTCTCTGTCACTTAAACTGGAGTCCAGTTGCATGATCTTGGCTAACTGCAAGCTCCATTTCCTGGGTTTATGCCATTCTCCTGCCTTAGCCTACCAAGTAGCTGTCACTAAAGGTGCCCACCACCACACCCTGCTAATTTTTTGTATTTTTGGTAGACTTCATGGGGGCTTCACCATGTTAGCCAGGATGATCTCGATCTTGATCTCCTCCTGATCTTCCTGCATTGGCCACCCAAAGTGCTTCAATAACAGTCATGAGCCACCATGCCCAGCCCCTATTGACCTTTTTAATTAAGGCCTTTCCAAGTCCATGAACCAAAAACAAACCTTGCTGTCCCCCAGTGAACCACAATGTATCAGTCTCTCATTTTTAGGTGACACACAGATCTTTTTAATCTCAAGAAAATTAAAAATTAGGAATGCAAAAGGCGAGATGACAATAAATGTTTAATATGTTAACTTCTGGTGGAGTAGAGTCAGTTGCCCACTTTGAGAAAGAGTCCGATATTTTTATGGACTCAGAAGGAAGAAAAGGTACTAACTAGTTTTGAAGAAAGCACTTCTCATCTTTTCTGGGTCCTTGTGCCTGGAACTATTAATGGCTGATGTAATGACTCAGCTTGGCTCAGGAACTTGGCCCTGAGCCACACAAGAGCTAAAGGGAAAGCATGGCCCAGGACCTTGGCCTGGGACCAGAGTCTTAAATGATAATTTACGGAAATTTGGCTCGGAGTCTGAAGCATGTTTAGTAATATAAGGTACCCTTTGTAACACATTGGAGTCCAATATGTACATGTTCTAAAAAAGAGAGAGACTATTTCCTGGAAGCACTCTGGTTACACAAAAGACACAACATTTTAATGCGGGGTCTTGTTTGTTTGTTTTTATCTGAGTAGCTGTGGGCATATCTTAAGCACACACACACACACAAAGTTGGGCTTTTTAAAAAAAATTATTTGCTTGGGCCACAGGATTGTGCAGGATTCTTAAATTTGTGTCTGCAGCCTGATATTTCAGGCTGTTTCTCTGCTTGCAGAAATTTTACCAATAATCCACCACAACTGTGTAGCTTTTCTTTGTCAATACTATTGGAGACCTAGATAGTTTCTGAGAGTCAAAAGCACATTGTTTGAAATTTCCTATGTGCAAGGATTTTTGCCCTGTGAAACAACCCACATCTTTGTAAATACTGTAAAATTGTTCCTGCTTTCTTAGCAGTCATATCAGAAAAGCCCACAAGAAACAACTCCCAAACGTCAGAGAAACATTCTCCCTGGAAACACTCAAAACCGCATTTGTTACCACAGGCTTTCTCATCTTCTTGATGCAGAGAATCTTTTAGTCACATCATCATCAGCTTTTCCAGTTTTTACATCCAACCCTCCACGTTCCTTACTACCCCTACAGGAAATGCCCAATGAATGAGGTGCCAGTAAAGTGCAAGTTTCTTTTTCATTGCAGTACCTTAAACAAATAAAGTAAGACCTGGGGAAGTTTTCTGATACATCAATAAATATATAGAGCCTTTCTAATATCTAGCCCTTTTTTTGATCTTAAATGGGAAGATGTTACGTTATTGCTAAGCCAAAATCTTACTGCTTCTGACAAATAGCCCTACAGTCAACAGAAAGATGCTGGGCCAAAATGCATTTCTTCTATAGCATGCCATAGTAAATAAAAAGCAGTCAAAGAGAGAAAGAGTGAAGAAAAGACAAGATGCTAATTTCCAGTAGAAAGAGAGACAGAGCCCTTTGAAAACCCTAATTTAAGTCATAGTGATCCCACAGATAAGAAAAAAAAGCAAAAAGTAAAAAGAAAGCAGGACATTTGACCTTTAGATACCCCAGCTCTAAACCTTTCCCATGCCAGGGCTAGGATGACATCTTTGGGTCTTTGCATTTTCTGGCATTTCTTGTTTTGTGGATGCCACTGCATTCTTCAGTGCCTGCAGCAGAGAAAGCTTGTGGTATGCCTGATTCACCTAAAGATTTGCAGGGAGCTGTCACCTGTACCAGCACCTGACCTGCTTACCTCATCACAGATAACAGGCAAAGCTGTGTGCAGTGGCTGGACTCAACCAACACTCACTCATGCATCTGCCTCCATTCTGTGCCTGGTACATCCATAGCAAAACGAAACCTAAACCCATAGTTTGAGCTGAGTGCAGCCTGTAAGATGGGTTCGTAAAATTAGAAAAGCAGGCTCAAGGGAAACTTGCACAAAGGTGCCATCATCCACAGAGATTCTTGGCTGGTGAAGTGACACCCTAGAGATCTTGTGACAAAGATGACATTCATCACCAGTGGCCAGTGGATTATTCAATTATGCCTATGTAATGGAGCCTCGATAAAAACCAACAAGACAGGGTTCATAGAGCTTTTGCATAACTGAGCACGTACAGTGTTCTAGAAAATGGTGTGTTCCTAAAAAGAGACACTGATAATTGTAAAGGTCATACAAAGTGTAGGGGTGTTTGTTTTGAAAGAAGTTTCAGCCTTTAATAATGTGTCCAGAATTTTAACTTATTAACTAGAACATACACTAAGGTAACCTAAATGTGCACATTCCACACATTAGAACCTGGATATTTCCACCAAAATCATTCCATAATTCACTAATGTGGTGTAACAAGTTTTACTTCAGAGCCATAAAGTTTTCTTTTGTTAACTGGGTAAGAACTAGACATTTATAAAGGAAAAGAAAATCAAGTGATATCTCACCACCAATTCTAGTCATGTGTTCAGTTTAGGAGAATGATCATCAGTGGATTTTGTGCCATAAGTATTTATTCTAAAAGATAAGTCTTTTATAATTGTGTGTCTCTGAAGCGTTTGTGCCACTGCAAAGTCAAGGGCACCATCTCTGATAGTTCTGTGTCTTTCTGGGAGGGAAGCTAAGGCTGCTTTATATCCCAATAGAGGTATTCTAGGATATAAAAATAAGAAAAAATCAACATTCTTACAGGATTCTCTGTCATAAACATCTAATAAAACACAACTCTGGTCTTATATATAGTAGTAGCCATAGATACATATTAGAGCTTGCAAGAAGAGTCTAGTACCCAACAGTCTGTTTTTATATTTGGGCTTAGGTGTGCATAAAATAATCACATTTGGGCAAAGAAGCTGTTTTGTTACTCCTTGTAAAGCTACAGTGCTTAAAAATGATGTGATAATTTAAATACATAGCTTGGACATTTCCAGTTCTGTTTCCAAGCCTTAGCTATGGGTGAAATTGTTTTGGGCTATGAAGATGGATTAGGGCATCTTGCAACTCATGGTGCATTTGTTGCCCCTTAGTTCTTGTGTCCTGAGCAGACAGACTGACAATCAAAACTCATCAATTTTATTTTCAACGTACTTTAACATGGATTCTATCCCTTGGGCTGAGCTCCAGATCTTCCTCAGCACCTCACACTCTCTCTCATTGGCCTGTTCCAACTCCAACTTAATATTACAGCGAACAAGGGCCTTACATTCTTCCAGTACAATTGGATTGTATGAGGCAAGCTCCTTAATTTGAATCATAACCTCTTGGGTGAAAGTTCCAGTCAAAAATACCTGAGAGACCAGGCCTTTGGCGCATGCCTCCCGTGCTGTCAGCTTTCGCCCGGCAATTAACATTTCATTGGCAGATGCTTTACCCATCATTTTGGGGAATGTAATAGAAGAACAGCCATCTGGACTCTGTCCAAAGGTCGTATAAGGGGTTTGGAACCAAGCCTTTTCATTAGCCCACACGAGATCACAAAGAGGCAGGATGGATGCACCTAGTCCAATGGCAGGGCCATTGACTGATACAACAATAGGCTTTTTAAATTGAATAAAAGTATTCACAAAGTTCTTGATGGTGTCCACCATTTCAAGGCTTGCTCTGTTTCTGTCATTCCTTAAGTGTTTCACAAAGTACCCAAAATCAAGACCGCAGCAAAAGACACTTCCAGCTGCACTGAACAGCACGAGCTTGCTGTCATCTGCAGCAGCACTATTCAAAGCATTAACCATTTCTTTAATTACTTCTGTATTCAGTGCATTTTTTTCTGTCGATCTAGTTGACAGCACTATCTGGGTGAATCCATCCTCTTTCTTCACTATAATGTTTCTGTATGTGCTGGCACTTTCTGTTAGCCTTATGGTGAAGTGCATCTTCTTGACAAAAGGCTGGTCTCTGCTGTCATCAGTAATATTTCTTTGCCCACCTTTCACTCTTGGAACTGAGGTATGCATGTCTGTTGTCCCATTGGCTGCTAATGGGTCTATTAATACCACTATACCTTTTCGGGTAGCTGAACCTGTGGCCATGGAAGCAGTAACTGAGCCAGACATCTGCGACATTAGTGGGTGTATCTGAGTCTTGTTCTGTATTCCAGCCTGTTCTGCACCAGGACGTGACAAAGGGTCCCGGAGGAGTTTCCCTTCTGTCACCTTGAAGACCACCGTGTCCTGCTGATCTGCTGCAATAGGGTCCAGTTTCTCAAGTTTCTGAAAGCCACTAACAGTTTTCTTGTGGTTAAAGGGGCTGTCAGGTGCAAGGGTCTCGATAGTTGAATTTATTATCTCCATATTCTTTGTGTCGGAGAGAGTTGAAGCTGACTTTCTCCTAACGTTCTTGCTGGCAGCAAATAACTTGCGGTTTTTGGACCTGTGGTGTTTATCAGTCACTAGCGTTTTAGGGGAGTTCTTAGAATAGTTTGCTTTTGTAGATCTGGAAGTTCTTCTTCTGGCATTGTTTGAAAAAATTCTACTGGTTGTAGTCCATGTCAGTTTTTTCTGTTTTTCAGTCTGTCGTCTATTAAAATCATGTACGCATTTTTCACAGTTCATGAGGTGCTGCTCTGGTTCCCAAGTGTCATCCTGTTTGTCATAACCTTTCCACCGAACCAAATACTGTGTATTCCCATTTTTATCCTGTCTTTTGTCAACAATAGTTTCAACCTCAAACTCCTGGGAAGCCATGAGGAAAGACACGGGATTGGAACAGTTGCTGTGCCACCTTTGTTTCAGTTGCGTCTCCACATAGACACTTCTTTCTGCCTCCAGCTCTTCACCAGGTTCTGTGTATGGATGAACCTCTTCTATTTTGTCACCACTGGTGTAGTGAAAATTGTGCGAAATAGCAGCTATGCCATGTGCCTGAACCTCTCCACACTTACTGCCTGGTGGGACAGCTTGGGCGGCGGTGCATGACAGCTTGCCCAGTAGCCTCAGGTGAGAGTAGCTAAATCCACAGCCCCAACCCTCTGGTGTAGTACAGAAAGCTTTCTTCCTGCCTGTTACTCTTTTGTGTTTCTTTGTTTAATTGTGGTTGCTATGACGATTATATGGAACATTCTAATGTTATAACATTTTTAAAGTTACACTAGCTTACCTTCAGTAACATAAAAAACCTTTACTCCTGTATAATGTACCTCCATTATTTCACTTACCGAGTTCTCAAAATTATACCTTTATTCATTTTATGACAAAAACACAAATTAGTGGTATTTTTTTATTAAATATATTTGTGCTTTAAGTTATGTGGAGAACAAACTGTGGAGGTGCACATTGTTGATTGTTCTTTTCGTTTTGTTTTGTTTTGTTTTGAGATGGAGTCTCGCCCTGTCAACCAGGCTGGAGTGCAGTGGTGCAATCTTGGCTCACTACAAGCTCCGCCTCCCGAATTCGCGCCATTCTCCTGTCTCAGCCTCCCGAGTAGCTGAGACTACAGGCACCTGCCGCCTGGCCCGGCGAATTTTTTGTATTTCTAGTAGAGATGGGGTTTCACCGTGCTAGCCAGGATTGTCTCGATCTCGTGACCTCGTGATCCACGCACCTCAGCCTCCCAAAATGCTGGGATTACAGGTGTGAGCCACTGCGCCCGGCCAAATTTTTTATCTTACATATTTGTTCATGTATTTATCTTTACCTTAATCTTTGTTTGTTCATACTGCTTTTGAGTGTCTGTCCATTCTACCCTGAAGTACTCCATAAGACATTTCTTAAAGGGTAGTCTACTTGTAAAAGGTGCCAGTTTTTATACGGGAATGTCATAATTTGTCCCTCACCTTTGATGGACAGTTTGGTGGATCATAATGTTTAGGCTTGACAGTTTTTTCTGACATCACTTGGAATATATTAGGCTACTGCTTTCTATCGTTTTAGTTTTCCGATAAGAAGTCTACTGCTTTTCAGTGGTTATTCAGATAAGCGATCCACTGGTTATTTTTAGGGTCCCTTTTACATGACTAGCTACTTCCCCTGCTTCCCTTGAAAATCCTCAAGATTCTCTTTGTATTTATTTTAGACAGTTTAATTATCAGGTAAGTTTGTGTTTGTTTCTTTGAGTTTTTGTTACTTGGAGTCTGTTGAGCTCCTTGGGTGCTTACTTACTGTCTTAAATTGTTGCATTCTTTATGACTGTGTTGTTAAATAGTATCCATGATTTTTTGTCTCTTCCTTGGAACTTCCAAAATGCATATGTACGGCTGCTTGATGGTGTCCCTCAGGTTTCTAGGCTGTATAAATCTGCCTTGCCCCTTTTCAGACCCCATTGGTGACCACTATATGGTTGACTGACCCCAAGGGTGTGTATCACAGTGTGGGGAGAGTGTGTCAGTTGGTCTCGCAAGGCTGATGCATCCCAGAGCTCAATTCCCAGACTTCAATCATTGCAGTCTCATTAGTGCACTACAATCTAGAAATCTCTAATTGTGAGGTATCACACAGAGTTCCTTGTCTCATGGCCAAGAAAATTAAGGAGGATGGGTGCAAAAAGGCTGAATCAAAACTTTTATAAGTGAAAGTAAAAAACTCTTCACAGTGGGGGTGGCATGTGAGTGGTTTACCTACTATGAGGCTGTGCATTATGGCTTCTAAGGGCAGAGAAGTAAAGAAATGTGCTTAGTGTTCTTGGAGTAGACGTTATTCGGCTTGGCCCTGAAACTTGGCCTTGGGTTCGTCTGGAGCTGAAGTGATGATTTGTAGAAGCTACAAGGCTCAGCCTTGGAACTTGGCCCTGGACCAAGAAGGAGCTGAAGTGACAGCTTGGCCTGAGACCTTGGCCTTGGATCAATCAAGGGATGAAGTAACGTCTCATGGCCACAATAATTAAGGAGGCTGGATGATGCAAAGTTCAAGTAGGAACTAAAGTAACACAACAGCCATCTGGACTCTGTCCAGATGTCATATAAGGGGTTTGAAACCAAGGCTTTTCACTAGCTCAGAAGAAATCACAAAGAGGCAGTGTGGATGCACCTATTCCAAAGGATGGGCCACTGACTGATACAAAAATAGGCTTTTAAAATTGATTGAAAGTATTCACAAAGTTCTTGATGGTGTTCACCATCTCAAGGCTTGTTCTGTTTCTGTCCTTCCTTAAATACTTCAGAAAGTACCCCAAATCGAGACCACAGCAAAAGACACTTCCAGCTGCACTGAACAGCACAAGCTTGCTGCCACCCACAGCAGCCCTATTCAGAGCACTAACCATTTCTTTAATTATTTCTATATTCAGTACATTTTTTATGTCCATCTGGTTTATAGCAACATCTGGGTGAATCTGTCCTCTTTCGTCACTGCAATATCACGGTATGTGCTGGCACTTTCTGCTAGGCCTATGATGAGGTACATCTTCTGGATAAAAAGCTGGTCTCTGACACTGTCAGTAACATTTCTTTGCCCAACTTTCACTCTTGCAACTAATGTATGCACATCTGTTTTTCCATTGGCTGCCGATTGGCCCATTAATACCACTATACCTTTTTTGGTAGCTGAGTCTGCAGCCATGGAAGCCATAACTGAGCCAGACCTCTGAGAAAATAGTGGGTGAATCTGGGTCTTGCTCTCTATTCCACACTGTCCTGCCCTGGGATCTGATAAAGCCCTGATGATCTTCCCTTCCTCCTCCTTGAAGACCACTGTATCCTGCTGATCTGCTGCAATAGGGTCCAGATTCTAGAGTTCCTGAATGCTACTCACTGTGTTCTTGTTGTTAAAAGGGTTGTAAGGGGCAAGTGTCTTTCTTGATAGTTGAACACAGTAGCTCCATATTCTTTGGGTCGGACAGAGGTGACCCTGGATTACTGCTAACATTCTGGCTGGCAGAACGCAACTGGCTGCTTTTGAATTTGTGGTGTTGGCCAGACACTAGCGTTTTAGGAGTATTCTTAGAAAAGTTGGGCTTGATAGACATAGAAGTTCATCTTCTGGTATTGTTTGAAAAAGTTCTCGTTGTTCTGGTCCATGCCACTTTTTTACTTTTTCTGTTTTTCAGTCTGTCATCTGTTAAAGTCATGTATACATTTTTGACCAGTACTGCTCTGGTTCCCAAGTGTCATATTGTTTCTTCTTAACCTTTCCAACACCAAAATTTTTTTGTTTGTTTGTTTTGTTTTGTTTTGTTTTGTTTTGTTTTGTTTTTTAGACAAAGTCTTGAGCTATCACCCAGGCAGGAGTACAGTGGCACAACTGCACAATCTCGGCTCACTGCAACCTCCACCTCCTGGGTTCATGTGATTCTCCTGCCTCAGCCTCCCGGGTAGCTGAGATTACAGGGGCCTGCCACCACGCCTGGCTAACTTTATGATTTTTAGTAGAAAGAGGTTTTCACTGTATTAGCCAGAATGGTCTCCATCTCCTGAACTCGTAATCTGCCCGCCTCAGCCTTGCAAAGTGCTGGGATTACAGGCATGAGCCACTGTGCCTGGCCTCTGTCTTTCCATTTTTGTCTCATCTTTTGTCAACAATAGTTTCAACCTCAAACTCCTGGAAAGCCAGGAAGAAAGACACAGGACTGGAGCAGTTGCTGTGCCAAATTTGTTCCGTTTGCGTCTCCACATAGCCACTTCTTTCTGCCTCCAGTTCTTTACCAGGTTCTGCGTATGGATGAGCCTATTCTATTTCATCACCACTGATGTAGTGAAAATTGTTTGAAATACCTGCTATGCTATGGGCTTTAGGCTCTCCACACTTACGCCCTGGTGGGAAAGCTTGGGCTTTGTCTCATGGTGCATGATAACTGGCTTAGTAGCCTCAAGTGAGAGTAGCTAAATCCACATCTCTTACTCTCTGGTGTAGTACAGAAAGCTTTCTACCTGTCTGTTACTCTTTTTCTTTTTTAATTGTCATTGATACTGTGATTACATTGAATATTCTAAAGGTATTCCACTTTTAAAGTTATACTAGCTGACTTTCAATAACACACGAATCCCTTAACCCTGTATAACTGCACCCCCATGATTTCCTTATTGAGTTCTCAAACTGATACCTTTATGCATTGTATGTCAAAAACGCAAGTTAGTGATAGTATTTTTGTTAAATATATTTGTGTTTTAAATTGCATGGGAAACACATTGTGGAGGTGTACACTGTTATTCTTTATGTTTTATAATAGCTTATATATTTATCTTTACCTTAATACATATTCATTCATACTGCTCTTTATTATCTGTTCATTTTACCGTGAAGTATCCCATAAGGCATTTTTTAAAAAGATAGTCTACTGGTAAAATGTCCCAGCTTTTATCTGGAAACGTCATAATTTCTCCCTCACTTATAAGGGACAATATTTTGAACATAAGATTTCTGTTCAAAAGTTTTTTCTCACATCATTTGGAATATGTTAATCTATTGCTTTCTGTCCTCTGAGTTTTCAGATAAGATATCTGCTAATTATTTTTGAGGGTTACCAGCCAGTAACATAACTAACCACTTCTTTTGTTGCTTTCAGGATTTTCTCTGTCTTTCTTTTGAAGAGTTTAATTATCATATAATTTGAGTTTGTTTATTTGAGTTTCTCTTACTTGGAGTTTGTTGCCTTTGACATTCTTTAACATTATTGTTTCTAAATAGTCTTCCCGATTCTTTTTCTCATCCTTTGAACTTCCAGTATGCGTAATATGGCTTCTTGATAGCGTTCCATGGCATTTTAGGCTTTATTCCCATTGCTTTATACTTTTTCTATCATTTCCTAACTTAATTATGTCAACACCCTTTCTTTGGTTTGCTGATAGTTTGTTCTTCCCCCAGCTCAAGTCTGCTTTTAAATATCTGTAGTGAATATTTTTTTCTTTTTATCCCTAGGCTTTTTTAGGTTTCAAAATAATTTTACTTTTTTATTAATTTTTGTTCATAATTTTTGTGGTTCTTTTGTTTCTTCTATTAGCTTACTGTGAAACTTAATTTTAAATGTTGTGTTTCTGTAAGATCACCATTTGGGCTGTCTAAAAAAAGTTTCAGACCATAGTTTTTTTTTACGTCTTAAAATGAGCCATACTTCTCTGCTTCACTCTGTGGTTTATCTCTAGACTTTTTTAGGTTTTAAAATAATTTTACTCTTTTGATTAATAATTTTTGTCCGTAATTGTTTGTGCTTCTTTTGTTCATTCTATTAGCTTATTATGTAGCTTAATTTTAAATATTATATTTTAGTAAGGCTGCCATTTGGGCTGTCAAAAAAAGCTTATTTTCTCGTAATTATTTTGTAGTTGTTATTAAAATGAGCCATACTTCTCTGTTTCACTCTGTGGTTTGTGATTTTGCTGGTGCTGAAAAAGAGCATTTAAATTTTAAAGTGCTGTAACATTGAAAATAAGATTTTCTACTTCTATGGGTTGGTAGAGTTTTGTTTACTCATTAAAAAGGCTCTTTCTCTCCTGTAAATCAGCTGTACTGAGCTTCGTCTTGGGTCTCTTTTGAGGCACATTGTTTTGGGGCACATATCATTAAAACCACAATTCATTATATATATATGTGTGTGTGTGTGTTTGTGTGTGTATATATATATATATATGATTAATTTTGAATGTTTTAGTCTACAAATGTCTTAAGAGCAAAAGAAGAACAATCAGGAAAAAATATTTTCACTTTTTAAATCTACTGAAAGTTGGTTGCACAGAGGGACAAAGAGCCTGCATAATATTTGGGGAATATAATAATGACTATTCACCTCTGTCGGGACCTCCATAAGCAGAAGCAGCAATCGGCAAATGAGTCCTCCTGAGATTTGGAGGACAGGGTCCTTTCTGTTTGCCATGGCTCTTGTAAGCTGCTCCAGAAATATTTGCAAGGCAGCATCCCACAGTGGTGGTGATTAAAGAATAAGTAGCTGCTGTTGATCTGTGCTACAAAATTGATAAAATTTAATTTTTATTTACTTTACAAATCTTTTTTTGGAAGCTGTAAACCTTCAGGTAGACTCGGAATTCTATAGTAATTGCATCATACTAATCCTGCCACTGCACCCATTGTATAGTTGAAGAGACGGATATACAGTGATCCCTTGTGCATTGCAGAACTTTCCCAGAATCTAGTATTATTTTACTTTGACCTATTTGTCTTTGCACCTAAAGTATGCCTTGCATAGAAGTCACAAAAGCGACTCCTTCGTTTAAGGGTACACTTGCAACAGTGTGTGCCTTTTTAAGCAAGAGCTCACATTTACAGTTCTTACAAGTAAAATATTACGTACTCTGACATTGACTTACATGTTTTCTATATGCTCTTTCTCTTGCTTGATCCTCAATTTCTTTTTTGCTCATTTAAAAAATCTGGATAATTTTTAAAAACTGCTGTTGTATTTTTCATATTACTATTAGGTGTACTTGGGATTTCAATTATTATTGAAAAAGTAAAATAGCCTACTATGAAGAATACTAACTTGTGTGAATAATTTAATGTTTAAGGTCAGCAGTATAAAAATATGCTGCTCTTGTAGTTTTCCATCCTTCTCAATTTATATTACTTTCTCTGATTTTATCTGTGCACACAGATGGTTCGTTAGCAGTTAAGTTTTCCAGGGTTGAAAGAGCAATAGCATTTTGTTATAGAGAAGCTTAAGTCACAATTTCCTTTAGCTTTTCTTTATCTATATATGTTTTCTTAGTTTCATTTTACCAGTTATATATTTCAGGTTTCATAGCATTTTTCTTAAAACTTGGTTATCCCACCACCTTCTGACTCCATGGATTCAGCTGAACAATCATGTGTTTATTTTAATCGAGACCTTCTTGTACATAGCAAGTTGCTATTCCCTTTCTGCTTTTATAATTTTCTTTGTATTGGCTCTTGATTGCCTATAATGTTTTCTGATATGGCTATCACTGACTATATTGTGGTTGAAGATTTTTGTCCTCTTTCATCTTTCAGATTGTGATTTTTAAGTTCAGTAAATGTTCAGTCATTTTCGCCTTAAAAGTTTTTGGCTTCTGTTTTTCTTCATTTATATGATGCTCATAATGCACGTACCAGTATAACGCATGGTGTTCTATTTACTCTTCAGTTTTTTTTTTTTTTTTTTTTCACTTTCTTTAAATTGTACTTCTCAGACTGGGTTATTTCAGTTTTTATTCCTTCAGATTGAGTGAATATTTACTTGCTCAAATCTGCAGTTAAATCCCTTTAATATCTTCAGTAGTTTTCCCATTTTTATGGGTTCTTTTATAATTTGTCTCACTGATGCTCTCAGGTTATTCTTTCATCATTTGTCCATCATTTCTCTTTAGCATTACTTAAAACTGTTGTTTTAAGTTCTTTGTCTATAAAATTTGGGACACATTTAATTCCTGCATTTAGTTTACATTGTTCAAAACTTTCTGTTTGTTTTTGTGTTTTTGGTTTTCAGAAAACTATATTTGAAATGCCATAATGTGCTAACACTGAATGTTACCTCTGTATTTGAAATGTCATAACGTGCTAACTCCGAATGCTTTTTGCTATTTCTGAAATGCAACGTGTTAGTTATTAAAAGCTCAGCTTACATTCCATTAGCAATTTGAATAAGAGCAATATGAAAACTATCACTTTTAAATACAGGGTATGTATTAACACTCTCCTTTAACTCTCAGGGGGGTTGTTTATAATTCTTTCCTGACATTCACTTTCTTCTGACTCTGAAGCTATAGATAAACTTGAGGGCTAAAGTATATTGTTTTACATTTTTTTAAGAATGTTCCTGTCATAAGCATATACATGATTTTCTAAGTGCTTCAGTATATTAAACTGCTTTTGAATATTCAGAATTTTGCAAATACAAATCTCTCCAACTTTTGCTCCTGTTTATCCTTTGCCTAGTGTAAAAGATAACTGTATTTTTTGTACTCAGCAACTTAAACGTTCATGACCAATTCCTGGCATTTCCGACCGAGAGTGACTTCTGAGTTAGGCAAAGGAGAAATAAATGTTTATTTTATCAAATTTTCATATATCCTCTAGAAAGACTGCAAAAAAAAAAACACAATAATTTCACACATAAGGGTTTCCTTGCTTTTTTGAGAAGCAGGAATCAAGTCCTCATTTTGACAATGTGGATTTCAATTCTGAAAGCTTCATCTGTGCCTAGGAGGTGATATGACAATCCTTAAGAAAAATAAAACTTTACCATTTTATAATTGTCTTTCTGGATTAAATGTTTACTTGGTTTATATAAACTATTGATTTTCAGGGTCCAGACCATTTTTGATGGTTTGAAACTTTTTTTTTTTTTTGGAATGGTTTGAAACTGCCATCCCTGCCGTTTTACTTTTATTTTTGTCTACGAAGCACTGAGTGTTTTCTAATTTCAGAGTTTATTGTTATTTATGAGGTTTATGTTTTGTCTCTTGTTTAAAATACTTAAAGTGAATGTTACATTTCCAATTTGCAATCCCTGGTGTTAGGTTTTTGTTTTAGTGGTCATGTTATAAAGTTTTTGTTTTTCTATTAAGTGAAATTATCAATTTTGTATAAAATGTATGAGGTAAGATTCTCTGTTATAAAGTACATTTTGGTTTTGTAAAACAAACATACAATAAGTGGCTTACAAAGTGACTTTCAAATAATTATCTAAAGAAAATAATAAGAAAATAATATAAGCATACAGCAAGATCAATAAGTACAATGATTCCTGGTGGAAGTCTGTATAAATTGTTTTTAAAAAGTCAGCTACCTGTGGCTGCAGCAGGCTGTAGAAGGGGGGAAATTATAGAGGATGAGCTCATAGACGTAAAACCCAATGATTTTCTTGGGTTTTTATAGGTCTTCAGATTTTACCTTAGATTTCACCCTAACCCTGGTTTGTGACTCAAAGTAGAATTGGTAAGGTTGTTACTAGCATCTATTGCTGAGAGGTTAGAAATGCTGCTAAATATCCTAAAATCTTGAGTCTCAGGCACCTTTGAGAAGTTAACAGTGTTGAAACATCTCTCGAGAAAATTATTTTTAAAAGCTCACATTTAGAACTCTTTGATGTTATATTTTGAAGGTTTCTTAAGTCCAAGTTTGGTTTCCGTAAGCAGAAGGATTTGAAAAAGTGTACATAAGTTCCATTGATTCAACTTAGGGTAAACATTAGTAAAGTAAGGTCAGTTCAGTTAATCAATGATTAGAAACTAAATGATATGTTTTCTATTTCTCTGCTTTTCCTTCCAATTACTTTTTCAATATTTTTGTAAAACATGAATGTGAAAAAATAAAACCCTAGTCAGCCTCTGTTTTGGAGGTACCAAGGGAGAAATCTCAATGAATGGTATTTGGGAATGGAGCTAATCTTTCACACAGGTGAAAGGCATAAATGAAACACATGCCTACAGACGCATTGGCACACTATATTATGGATATACATTGTGCATTCAGAAAGCACAATGTGTATCCATAATACAGTCATGAATGATCCTAGTCATAATATAGTCATGAATGATCCTGGGATATTACAATAAGTGAGTCAAATGGAAACAAAGTTTGCAAGGATTATAGCTGGGGTTATAGGATTTTCAATTTTGCTAAAGTTGTTCAGTAGAACCAATATTCAAGTATCTCCTACTTTTAAAAAATTATTTGATAGAAGTTTGCATAGTGGACAGCTTTAATCAGAATTACTAGTTCTTTGCCAACATAATAAAAGTATGCGTTCACAAAAAATGCATATTAGACAATAAGAGAAAATAAAAATCAATGAATGAGGAAACTGCTGTAATAGGAACAATTTCTGAAAATGTTCAGATAAATCCAAAAGGAGGTGAATTTCTACAGTGGAAAATCTTTTTCATTTCAATCAAAAATTTGTTTCAGAACATTAGCAAGTAGCAGCAACATGGTAATTATCCAAATTTACACCGTTTCCTTAGTTCCAACTTAGCGCCTGAGATGTAGGCTCTGTTGCTGATGCTAGGGCCTTTTCCATGAGGCAGAACTCCTACCCATATAGGGCTTGCTTTTTCTCCAAGGTTAATAAAATGCCATTGAACACCTAAAAGGAAAAGGCAAGTTTAATGTTGTTTGCTTAATATACTAAGGGAGAGCTCTGCTGTTTAGACACATTCTTGGAACAACGCAGAGAGTGTGAAATTGAGGCATTGACAGACATTAAGTTGTACACAGAAGCTGGCATTATTTGTAGAAACAAAGTTGTTCAGCTAAAATTTGTAGTGAAAGACGAATATTTATTGAAATCTGTGACTGACCTGATTTTTCAAAGTGCTGGCACTGTTTTATTATTATTACTTTTACTATCACTATTATTACCTGTAACAGCTTTTTCACTAAGGGAGTTAAGCTTTATAGATTACTTAAATTTAAACCTGAATTTGATGGGTACATTTTACAATGATTGCAGAACCACTATTTACTAAATATTTCTGAAAGTCTAAATTGTCATTTTTTAAGAAGACATAATACACCTTTGTTTTTAAAGAAATGAAGAGTATTTACTAATTGGTAACCGTTTGTTAAATAATTACTCTGATATATGTTCTAGAGCCTTGGAAGTAAGTAAATAGGAAAATAAGTACTTTAAAGGTTTTTTTTTTTTTTTCATAGATGCATATGGACCACTGAAACACATACACACATGTGTATTGTGCATATAGGTCAGGATTTTTTTTATGGAATTAGTTTATGGCATCACCATCAAACAAGCTGACATATTAAAAGAAGGTTTATAGTTTTAACATTTATTCAAATAATGTTTTTTGATTGTATCCTAGGGATAGTGATCAGCTCAAAACCTGAAGGAAGAAGATGGGTGACTTCTCCATTTCCAGCTGAGGTACCAGGTTCATCTCACTGGGAGTGCTGGGAAGTGGGGCAGGACAGTGGGTGCAGTGCATCAATTGTGACCTGAAGCAAGGTGAGGCATCACCTCACCCGGGAAGTAAAAGGGGTCAGGGAATTCCTTTTCCTAGTCAAAGAAAGGGACACCTGGAAAATCAGGTCACTCTAACCCTAGTACTGTGCTTTTCCAATGGTCTTAGCAAATGGCACACCAGAAGATGATATCCCGTGCCTGCATCAGAGGGTACTACACTGATGGAACCTCACTCATTGCTAGCACAGCAATCTGAGATCAAACTGCAAGGTGGCAGCATGGCTGGGAGAGGGGCGTCCACCATTGCCAAGGCTTGAGTAGGTAAATGAAGCAGCTGGGAAGTTTGAACTCTGTGGAGCCCACCACAGCTCAAGGAGGCCTGCCGGCTTCTGTAGACTCCACCTGTGGGGGCAGGGCACAGCCAAACAAAAGGCAGCAGAAACCTCTGCAGACTTAAATGTCCCTGTCTGACAGCTTTGAAGAGTGTAGTGGTTCTCCCAGCACGCAGATGGATATTTGAGAACAGACAGACTGCCTCCTCAAGTGGGTCCCTGGCCCCCAGGTAGCCTAACTGGGAGGCACCCATCAGTAGGGGCAGACTGACACCTCACATGGCCAGGTACTCCCCTGAGACAAAAATTGCAGAGGAATGAGCAGGCAGCACCAGTTGCTGTTCACCAATATCCGCTGTTCTGCAGCCTCCGCTGCTGATACCCAGGAAAACAGGGTCTGCAGTGGACCTCAGCAAACTCAACAGACCTGCAGCTGAGGGTCTTGACTGTTAGAAGGAAAACTAACAAACAGAAAGGAATCCACACCAAAACCCCATCTGTATGTCACCATCACCAAAGACCAAAAATAGATAAAACCAGAACGATGGGGAAATAATAGAGCAGAAAAACTGGACGCTCTAAAAATCAGAGCACCTCTCCTCCTCCAAAGGAACACAGCTCCTTACCAGCAATGGAACAAAGCTGGACGGAGAATGACTTTGACTATTTCAGAGAAAAAGGCTTCAGATATTCGAACTACTCTGAGCTAAAGGAGGAAGATCGAACCCATGACAAAGAAGTTGAAAACCTTGAAAAAAAATAGATGAATGGCTAAGTAGAATAACCAATGCAGAGAAGTCCTTACAGGATGTGATGGAGCTGAAAACCAAGGAACAAGAAAAACGTGATGAATGCATAAGCCTCAGTAGCTGATTTGATCAACTGGAAGAAAGGGTATCAGTGACGGAAGATCGAATGAATGAAATGAAGTGAGAAGAGAAGTTCACAGAAAAAAGAATAAAAAGAAATGAACAAAGGTTCCAAGAAATATGGGACTATGTGAAAAGACCAAATCTACGTCTGATTGGTGTACCTGAAAGTGATTGGGAGAATGGAACCAAGTTGGAAAGCACTGCAGGATATTATCCACGAGAAGTTCCCCAATCTAGCAAGGCAGGCCAAAATTCAGATTCAGGAAATGCGGAGAACACCACAAAGACACTCGTCAAGAAGAGCAGCTCCAAGACACATAATTGTCAGATTCACCAAAGTTGAAATGAAGGAAAAAATGTTAAGGGCAGCCAAAGAAAAATGTCAGCTTATCCACGAAGGGAAGCCCATCAGACTAACAGCTGATCCCTTGGCAGAAAGTCTACAAGCCAGAAGAGAGTGGGGGCCAATATTCAACATTCTTATAGAAAAGAATTCTCTACCCAGAATTTCATATCCAGCCAAACTAAGCTCATAAGTGAAGGAGAAATAAAATCCTTTACAGAAAAGCAAATGCTGAGAGATTTTGTCATCACCAGGCATGCCCTGCAAGAGCTCCTGAAGGAAGCACTAAACATGGAAAGGAACAACCAGTAGCAACCACTGCAATAACATGCCAAATTGTGAAGACCATCGAGGCTAGGGAGAAACTGCATCAACTAGTGAGTAAAATAACCAGCTAATATCTTAATGACAAAACCAAATTCACACATAACAATATTAGCCTTAAATGTAAATGGGCTAAATGCTCCAATGAAAAGACACAGACTGGCAAATTGGATAGAGAGTCAAGACCCATCAGTGTGCTCTATTCAGGAAACCCATCTCACGTACAAAGACATACATAGGCTCAAAATAAAGGGATGGAGGAAGATCTACCAAGCAAACGGAAAACAAAAATAGACACGGGTTGCAAGCCTAGACTCTGGTAAAACAGACTTTTAACCAACAACGATCAAAAGAGACAAACAAGGCCATTACACATGGTAAAGGGATCAATTCAACAAGAAGAGCTAACTATCCTAAATATATATTCACCCAGTACACAAGCACCCAGTACCCAGATTTGTAAAGCAAGTCCTTAGAGACATACAAAGAGACTTAGACTCCCACACAATAATAATGGGAGAATTTAACAACCTACCATCAAAATTAGACAGATCAATGAGACAGAAAGTTAACAAGGATATCCAAGATTGAACTCAGCTCTGCACCAAGCCGATGTAATAGACATATACAGAACTCTCCACCCCAAATCAACAGAATATACATTCTTTACAGCACCACACCACACCTATTCCAAAATTGACCACATAATTGTAAGTAAAGGACTCCTCAGCAAATGTAAAGGAACAGAAATTATAAAAAACTGTCTCAGACCACAGTGCAATCAAACTAAAACTCGGGATTAGAAAATTCACTCAAAACCGCTCAACTACATGGAAACTGAACCATCTGTTCCTAAATGACTACTGTGTACATAATGAAATGAAGCCAGAAATAAAGATGTTCTTTGAAACCAACAAACAGCATCTCAAGGGTGTGTCTTTGAGAACAAAGACACAACATACCAGAATCTCTGGGATGCATTCAAAGCAGTGTGTAGAGGGAAATTTATAGCACTAAATGCCCACAAGAGAAAGCAGGAAAGATCCAAAATTGACACCCTAACGTCACAATTAAAAGAACTAGAGAAGCAAGAGCAAACACATTCAAAAGCTAGCAGAAGGCAAGAAATAACTAAGATCAGAGCAGAACTGAAGGCGATAGAGACACAAAAAACCCATCCAAAAATCAATGAATCCAGGAGCTGGTTTTTTGCAAACATCACCAAAATTCATAGACCATTAGCAAGACAAATACTGAAGAAAAGAGAGAAGAATCAAATAGACACAATAAAAAACGATAAAGGGGATATCACCACAGATCCCACAGAAATACAGACTACCATCAGTGAATACCATAAACACCTCTACACAAATAAACTTGAAAATCTAGAAGAAATGGATAAATTCCTCAACACATACAACCTCCCAAGTCTAAACCAGGAAAAACTTGAATCTCTTAATAGACCAATAACAGGCTCTGAGATTGAGAAAATAATTAATAGCTTTCCAACCAAAAAAAGTCCAGAACCAGATGGATTCACAGCCGAATTCTACCAGACCGACAAGGAGGAGCTGGTACCATTCCTTCTGAAACTATTCCAATCAAGAGAAAAAGAAGGAATCCTCCCTAACTCATTTTATGAGGCCAGGATCATCCTGGTACTGAAGCCTGGCAGAGACACAACAACAAAAAAAGATAATTTTAGACCAATATCTCTGATGAAGAGATGAAAAAATCCTCACCAAAATACTGGGAAACTGAATCCAGCAGCACATCGAACAACTTATCCAACATGATCAAGTGGGCTTTATCCCTGGGATGCAAGGCTGGTTTAACATACGCAAATTGATAAATGTAATCCAGCATATAAACAGAAGCAACGACAAAAACCACATGATTATCTCAACAGATGAAGAAAAGTCCTTTGACAAAACTCAACATTCTTTCATGCTAAATAGTCTCAATAAATTAGGTCTTGATGGGATGTACCTCAAAATAATAAGAGCTGTCTATGATAAACCCACAGCCACTGTTATACTGAATGGGCAGAAACTGGAAGCATTCCCTTTGAAAACTGGTGCAAGACAGGGATGCCCTCTCTCACCACTCCTATTCAACATAGTGTTGGAAGTTCTGACCAGGGCAATCAAGCAGGAGAAGTAAGCAAAGTGTATTCAATTAGAAAAAGAGGAAGTCCAATTGTCCCTGTTTGTAGATGATAGGATTGTATATCTAGAAAACCCCATCGTCTCAGCCAAAATCTCTTTAAGCTGGTAGGAAACTTCAGCAAAGTCTCAGGATACAAAATCAATGTGCAAAAATCACAAGCATTCTTAAACACCAATAACAGACAAACAGAGGACCAAATCATGAGTGAACTCCCATTCACAATTGCTTCAAAGAGAATAAAATACCTAGGAATCCAACTTACAAGGGACGTGAAAGACATCTGCTAGGAGAACTGCAAACCACTGCTCAATGAAATAAAAGAGGATACAAGCAAATGGAAGAACATTCCATGCCCATGGGTAGGAAAAATCAATATCGTGAAAATGGCCACACTGCCTAAGGTAATTTATAGATTCAATGCCATCCCCATCAAGCTACCAATGACTTTCTTCACAGAATTGGGAAAATCTACTTTGAAGTTCATATGGAAACAAAAGGAGCCCACATTGCCAAGACAATCCTAAGTCAAAAGAACAAAGCTGGAGGCATTACGCTACCAGACTTCAAATTATACTACAAGCCTACAGTAAGCAAAACAGCATGGAACTGGTACCAAAACAGAGATATAGGCCAATGGAACAGAACAGAGCCCTCAGAAATAATGCCGCATATCTACAACCATCTGATCTTTGATAAACCTGACAAAAACAAGAAATGGGGAAATGATTCCTTATTTAATAAATGGTGCTGGGAAAACTGGCTAGCCATATGTAGAGAGCTGAAACTGGATCCCTTCCTTACACTTTATACAAAAATTAATTCAAGATGGATTAAAGGGTGGAGCCAAGATGGCCGAATAGGAACAGCTCCAGTCTACAGCTCCCCGTGTGAGTGACACAGAAGACGGGTGATTCCTGCATTTCCACCTGAGGTACTGGGTTCATCTCACTAGGGAGTGCCAGGCAGTGGGTGCAGAACAGTGAGTGCCATGCACCGGGTGTGAGCTGAAGCAGGGCGAGGCATTGCCTCACTCCAGAAGTGCAAGTGGTCTGGGAGTTTCCTTCCCTAGTCAAAGAAAGGGGTGACAGATGGCACCTGGAAAATCCTGTCACTCCCACCCTAATACTGCACTTTTCCAATGGGCTTAAAAAAACAGCACACCAGGAGATTATATCCCGCACATGGCTCGGAGGGTCCTACACCCATGGAGTCTCACTGATTGCTAGCACAGCAGTCTGAGATCAAACTGCAAGGCGGCAGTGAGGCTGGGGGAGGGGCGCCTGCCATTGCCCAGGCTTGAGCAGCCAGGATGCTCGAACTGGGCAGAGCCCAGCATAGCTCAAGGAGGCCTGCCTGCCTCTGTAGGCTCCACCTCCGGGGGCAGGACACAGACAAACAAAAAGACAGCAGTAACCTCTGCAGACTTTAATGTCCCAGTCTGACAGCTTTGAGGAGAGTAGTGGTTCTCCCAGCACACAGCTGGAGATCTGAGAACCGGCAGACTGCCTCCTCAAGTAGGTCCCTGACCCTCGAGCAGCCTAAGTGGAAGGCATCCCCCAGTAGGGGCAGACTGACACGTCACAAGGCCAGGTACTCCTCTGAGACAAAGCTTCCAGAGGAATGATCAGGCAGCAGCATTTGTGGATCACCAACATCTGCTGTTCTACAGACACCAATATCTGCCGTTCTATAGCCACCGCTGTTCTGCAGCCACCACTGCTGATACCCAGGAAAACAGGGTCTGGAGTGGGTCTCTAGCAAATTCCAACAGAGCAGTAGCTGAGGGTCCTGTCTGTTAGAAGGAAAACTAACAAACAGAAAGGACATCCACACCAAAACCCCATCTGTACGTCACCATTATCAAAGACCAAAAGTAGGAAAAGCCACAAAGATGGGGAAAAAACAGAGCAGAAAAACTGGAAACTCTAAAAAGCAGAGTGCCTCTCCTCCTCCAAGGGAACACAGCTCCTAACCAGCAATGCAAGAAAGCTGGATGGACAATGACTTTGACCAGCTGAGAGAAGAAGGCTTCAGATGATCAAACTACTCTGAGCTACAGGAGGAAATTCAAACCAATGGCAAAGAAGTTAAAAACTTTGAAAAAAATTAGACGAATGGATATCTAGAATAACCAATACAGAGAAGTCCTTAAATGAGCTGATGGAGCTGAAAGCCAAGGCACAAGGACTACGTGATGAATGCACAAGCCTCAGGAGCCAATGCGATCAACTGGAAGAAACAGTATCAGTGATGGAAGATGAAATGAATGAAATGAAGAGAGAAGGGAAGTTTAGAGAAAAAGGAATAACAAGAAACGAAGAAAACCTCCAAGAAATACAGGAGTATGTGAAAAGACCAAATCTACTTCTGATTGGTGTATCTGAAAGTGACGGGGAGAATGGAACCAAGTTGGAAACTTGGTTTCCAACCAAGTGTTGGAATACTCTGCAGGATATCATCCAGGAGAACTTCCCCAATCTAGCAAGGCAGGCCAACATTCAGATTCAGGAAATACATAGAATGCCACAAAGATACCCCTTGTGAAGAGCAACTCCAAGACACATAATTGTCAGATTCACCAAAGTTGAAATGAAGGAAAAAATGTTAAGAGCAGCCACAGAGAAAGGTCGGGTTACCCACAAAAGGAAGCCCATCAGACTAAGAGCTGATCACTTGGCAGAAAGCCTACGAGCCAGAAGAGAGTGGGGGCCAATATTCAACATTCTTAAAGAAAAGAATTTTCTACCCAGAATTTCATATCCAGCCAAACTAAGCTTCATACGTGAAGGGGAAATAAAACCCTTTACAGACAAGCAAATGCTGGGAGATTTTGTCACCACCAGGCCTGCCCTACAAGAGCTCCTGAAGGAAGCATTAAACATGGAAAGGAACAACCGGTACCAGGCACTGCAAAAACGTGCCAAAATGTAAAGACCATCAAGGCTAGGAAGAAACTGCATCGACTAATGAGCAAAATAACCAGCTAACATCATAATGACAGGACCAAATTCACACATAACAATATTAACTTTAAATGTAAATGGGCTAAATGCTCCAATTAAAAGATACAGACTGGCAAATTGGAAAAAGAGTCAAGACCCATCAGTGCTCTCTGTATTCTGGAAACCCGTCTCACATACAGAGACACACATAGGCTCAAAATAAAGGGATGGAGGAAGATCTACCAAGCACATGGAAAACAAACAAAAGGCAGGGGTTGCAATCCTAGTCTCTGCTAAAACAGACTTTCAACCAACAAAGATCCAAAGAGACAAAGAAGGCCATTATATAATGGTAAAGGGATCAATTCAAAAAGATGAGCTAACTATCCTAAATATATATGCACCCAATGCAGGAGCACCCAGATTCATAAAGCAAGTCCTTAGTGACCTACAAAGAGACATAGACTCCCACACAATGATAATGGGAGATTTGAACACCCCACTGTCAACATTAGACAGATCAACGAGACATAAATTTAACAAGGATATGCAGGAATTGAACTCAGCTCTCCACCAAGCAGACCTAGTAGTCATCTACAAAACTCTCCACCCCAAATCAACAGAATATACATTTTTTTCAGCACCACAGCACACCTATTCCAAAACTGACCACATAGTTGGAAGTAAAGCACTCCTCAGCAAATGTAAAAGAACAGAAATCTCAACAAACTGTCTCTCAGACCACAGTGCAATCAAACTAGAACTAAGGATTAGAAAATTCACCCAAAACTGCTCGAGTACATGGAAACTGAACAACCTGCTCCTGAATGACTACTGTGTACATAACGAAATGAAGGCAGAAATAAAGATGTTCTTTGAAACCAACAAGAACAAAGATGCAACATACCAGAATCTCAGGGACACATTCAAAGCAGTGGGTACAGGGAAACTTATAGCACTAAATGCCCACAAGAGAAAGCAGGAAAGATCCAAAATTGACACCCTAACATCACAATTAAAAGAACTAGGGAAGCAAGAGCAAACACACTCAGAAGCTAGCAGAAGACAAGAATAACTAAGATCAGAGCAGAACTGAAGGAAATAGAGACACAAAAAACCCTTCAAAAAATTAACGAATCCAGGAGCTGGTTTTTGAAAAGATCACCAAAATTGGTAGACTGCTAGGAAGATTAATAAAGAAGAAAAGAGAGATGAACCAAACAGATGCAATAAAAAATGATAAAGGGGATATCACCACTGATCCCACAGAAATACAAACTCCCATCAGAGACTACTACAAACACCTCTATGCAAATGAACTAGAAAATCTAGAAGAAATGGATAAATTCCTCAACACATACACCCTCCCAAGACTAAACAGGGAAGAAGTTGAATCTCTGAATAGACCAATAACAGGCTCTGATATTGTGGCAATAATCAAGAGCTTACCAACCAAAAAAAAGTCCAGGACGATATGGAATCACAGCCAAATTCTACCAGACCTACAAGGAGGAGCTGGTACCATTCCTTCTGAAACCATTCCAATCAATAGAAAAAGAGGGAATCCTCCCTAACTCATTTTATGAGGCCAGCATCATCCTGATACTGAAGCCTGGCAGAGACACAACCAAAAAAGAGAATTTTAGACCAATATCCTTGATGAACATTGTTGCAAAAATCCTCAATAAAATACTGGCAAAGCGAATCTGGTAGCACATCAAAAAGCATATCCGCCATGATCAAGTGGGCTTCATTCCTGGGATGCAAGCCTGGTTCAACATATGCAAATTGATAAATGTGATCCAGCATATAAACAGAACCAAAGACCAAAACCACATGATTATCTCAATAGATTCAGAAAAGGCCTTTGAAAAAATTCAACAATCCTTCATACAAAAAACTCTCAATAAATTAGGTATTGATGAGACGTATCTCAAATTAATAAGCGCTATCTATGACAAACCCACAGCCAATATCATACTGAATGGGCAAAAACTGGAAACATTCCCTTTGAAAAGTGGCACAAGACAGGGATGCCCTCTCTCACCACTCCTATTCAACATAGTATTGGAAGTTCTGGCCAGGGCAATTAGGCAGGAGAAGGAAATAAGGGGTAGCTGATCAGGAAAAGAGGAAGTCAAATTGTCCCTGTTTGTAGAAGACATGATTGTATATCTAGAACACCCCATTGTCTCAGCCCAGAGTCTCCTTAAGCTGATAAGCAACTTCAGCAAAGTCTCAGGATACAAAATCAATGCATAAAAATCACTAGCATTCTTATACACCAATAACAGACAAACAGAGAGCCAAATCATGAGTGAACTCCCATTTACAATTGCTTCAAAGAGAATAAAATACCTAGGAATCCAACTTACAAGTGACCTGAAGGACCTTTTCAAGGATAACGGCAAACCGCTGCTCAGTGAAATAAAAGAGGATACAAAGAAATGGAAGAACATTCCATGCTCATGGGTAGGAAGAATCAATATTGTGAAAAAGGTCATAATGCCCGAGGTAATTTATAGATTCAATGCCATCCCCATCAAGCTACCAATGACTTTCTTCACAGAATTGGAAAAAACTTTAAAGTTCATATGGAATCAAAAAGGAGCCTGCATCACCAAGTCAATCCTAAGCCAAAAGAACAAAGCCAGAGGCATCATGCTACCTGACTTCAAACTCTATTACAGGGCTACAGCAACCAAAACAGCATGTTACTGGTACCAAAACAGAGATACAGATCAATGGAACAGAACAGAGCCCTCAGAAATAATCTTACATATCTACAACTATCTGACAAACCTGAGAAAAACAAGAAATGGGGAAAGGAGTCCCTATTTAATAAATGGTGCTGGGAAAACTGGCTAGCCATATGTAGAAAGCTGAAACTGGATCCCTTCCTTACACCTTATACAGAAATTAATTCAAGATGGATTAAAGACTTAAATGTTAGACCTAAAACCATAAAAACCCTAGAAGAAAACCTAGGCAATACCATTCAGGACATAGGCATGGGCAAGGACTTCATGTCTAAAACACCAAAAGCAATGCCAACAAAAGCCAAAATTGACAAATGGGATCTCTTTAAAGTAAAGAGCTTCTGCACAGCAAAAGAAACTACCATCAGAGTGAAGAGGCAACCTACAGAATGGGAGAAAATTTTCACAACCTACTCATCTGACAAAGGGCTAATATCCAGAATCTACAATGAACACCAACAAATTTACAAGAAAAAAATAAACAACCACATCAAAAAGTGGGCGAAGGACATGAACAGACACTTCGCAAAAGAAGACATTTATGCAGCCAAAAAACACATGAAAAAATGCTCATCCCCACTGGCCATCAGACAAATGCAAATCAAAACCACAATGAGATACCATCTCACACCAGTTAGAATGGTGATCATGAAAAAGTCAGGAAACAGCAGGTGCTGGAGAGGATGTGGAGAAATAGGAACACTTTTACACTGTTGGTGGGACTGTAAACTAGTTCAGCCATTGTGGAAGTCAGTGTGGTGATTCCTCAGGGATCTAGAACTAGAAATACCATTTGACCCAGCCACCCCATTGCTGGGCATATTCCCAAAGGATTATAAATCATGCTGCTATGAAGACACATGCACACGTATGTTTATTGTGGCATTATTCACAATAACAAAGACTTGGAACCAAGCCAAATGCCCAACAATGATAGACTGGATTAAGAAAATGTGGCACGTATGTGCCATGGAATACTATGGAGCCGTAAAAAATTATGAGTTCATATCTTTTGCAGGGACACAGATGAAGCTGTAAACCATCATTCTCAGCAAACTATCTCAAAGACAAAAAAACCAAACACCGCATGTTTTCACTCATAGCTGGGAGTTGAACAATGAGAACAAATGGACACAGGATGGGGAACGTCGCACACCAGAGCCTGTTTTGGGGTGGGGGGCGTGGGGAGGGATAGCATTTGGAGATATACCTAATGTTAAATGACGAGTTAATGGGTGCAACACACCAACATGGCCCATGTATACATATGTAACTAGCCTGCACATTGTGCACATGTACCATAAACTTAAAGTATAATAAAAAAAAGAATGTTTTTTGAAAATACTTACAAACTGTTTAATTTTCCATCCCTTTATATATTTTTATATATGCATATATATGTGTGAGTGCGTGTGTGTGCCTGTGTATATGTATATATAAATATTTAGGGGAGGTGTACACGATCACAATAGGCTGCCTGCAAGCTGAGGAACAAGGAGAGCAAGTCTGAGTCCCAAACCTGGAAGAACTTGGAGTCCACTGTCTGAGAGAAAAAGTATCCAGTATAGAAGAAAGATGTATGCTTTGGAAGCTAGTCTCATCTCGCTTTTTGACACGTTTCTGTCTGCTTGATATTCGCTAGAAGCTTATGAGATTGTGCCCATCAGATTAATGTAGATCTTCCCATTGACTCAAATGTTAATTTTTTGGGGGGAACCACCCAAGAAACCCATCCACGATTAATACTCTGTATCCCTCAATCCAATGAATGAGACACTCAGTATTAACCATCACAAGTCCACCCCTTGTTAACTCGAATCAAAACACATCTCCTGCTATAATACATAATCTTCAAATGCAGACAGAAATGAGGTAATAATTACACCTAACATAATATGATTATCCTCTTACAACCAGGAATGCAGCAATCCCCAATCCAAACACTATTTCATAAAGTTTACAATACACAGATGTTGATAAGAACTCAATAAATCTTACGTAGCATGATAAAGGAAAATAAAAAAATATTTTCTTAGTACATGTGTATACATGCACAAACTTTTTTTTTTAACAAAAGAAGGAGGAAATACTTAAGACAATTAACGTCCTCATTTCTGCAGCTGGTCACTTGTTTATAGCGGATATGGATGACTAACTTCTTCTAACACCCGTTCTGCGATGCTTTTGTCTTCCTCAAGCACCTCAGCAGGTTGCGGTTTTTATTGTTTTGTTGTTGTTGCTGTTCCTTTTGTTGTTGCTACCCTGGTGAGTGACCCAAACCTTAATACCTGAAGGGTCTGATCCAACTGTAGCCCTATCAGAATTGGGCTGTTGTAGTTTCCACTGACCTTAATCGCATGTCATGGTAATTCTGGAACACATCTTAATGCATCTTCTGTATTTTATGCCACACTCTTTCTTCCCTCCATTGTGGAGGAGTAGGCTGATTTCATCTTGATAGTTCAGGTCAATCACCCCAGTCAACACTGTAACTGCCTTTTTACAATGCTGACGTAAAGGTAGGAGGAGGCCCAAGTGTCCAGGTGACAATCTTGACTTCCAGTTTAATGGAATCATGATTGTTTCATCTGGTGGCAGCGCTTTTCCTCGGGGAGCTAAGACCTCTAGGCCAGCAGAACATAATATCATAAGAAACAGGAAACAAAAATGTTGCTAGTGAAGCACGAGGAGCGATAGTGAGTGGTGAAATTTCTACTTCCATCGCTTGACTCCTGGACCAGCGAATTTTGCCTACGGAAGCAACAATACCATATATTGGATGCTGATTCAGAGAACATACGGTCTTCTGGAGAACTTTGCCACAGCCCTGCAAAGTATTGTCACATAGTTGGCATTGCAATTGTAACTTCAAAAGGCCACTTCATAATCCTATTAATTTAGTTGCTTCAAGATAATGAGAAACATGGTAAGACCAGCAGATTTAATGAGCAGGAGCCCACTGCCACATTTCTTTAGCTGTAAAGTTAGTGCACTGGTCAGAGAAAATCTTGTGTGGAATACCATAATGGTGAATATGGCATTTTGTGAGTTCATGAATGGTAGTCTTATCAGAAGCATTGCATGAAGAATGGGGAAACCCATACCCACAGTAAGTGGCTATTCCAGTGAGGACAAACCTCTGCCATTTCCTTGATGAAAGAGTTCCGATATAATTAATCTGTCACCAGGTAGCTGGCTGATCACCCCAAGAAACTGGGCTATACTGAGGGCTCAGTTTTGGTCTCTGCTGCTGGCAAATTGGGCACTCAGCAGTGACCATAGCCAGGTCAGGCTTTGTGAGTGGAAGTCCATGTTGCTGAGCACATGTGTAACCTCAATTTCTGCCACCATGGCCACTTTGTTCATGGACCCATCGGGCAATGACAGGGGTGGCTGGGGAAAGAGGCAGAGTGGTGTCCCTGGAACCAGTGTTTTTATCCACTTGATTATTAAACTCTTTATCTACTGAGGCTGCTCGTTGGTTAGAACTCACATGGAATACAAATATTTTGACAGCTTTCGACCACTCACAAAGGTCCGTCCACACACCTCTTCCTCAAATATCTTTCTCACCAATATTCTAATCATGCATCTACCAAGTGCCTGACACCCAGACAAACCATTGGCTATGGACCATGAATCAGTATATAGTCAGAAATCTGGCCATTTGGGTATCGACATAGGCTGAAGGAGAGAAGATGGGGTGGCTGCCGTGGAGATCGTGAGCGTTTGAACCACTTTCTCATGTAACTTAGTTGTGCCTTAGGACCTGCTTAAGCCTGGCCACATGTATACCACATCCATTTCATGATGAAATGCTGCTGTGTACAACCCACTTTAAGACTCGATGGGTCAGAAAGCACCAAGTTCATGATAGGCAGTGTAGTTCACATGGTGACTTGATGACCAACATTGAAATGTTCCACCAAAGCCCAGCAATGGGCCAAGAGCTGTCTCTCCAAAGAATACTAATTATCTGCAGAAAATGGCAGGGCCTAGCTTCAAAATCCTAGAGGTGTATGGTCCGATTCACCTGTGGGAGCACTGCAAAGTATTGTCACATTGTTGGCATTGTAATTGTAACTTCAAAAAGCCACCTAACCGTTCTGTTTATCCAGCTCCTTCAGGATAATGGGAAACATGGTAAGACAAGTAGATTTAATGAGCAGGACACTGCTGCCAGTTATTTAGCTCCAAACAACATTCCTATCTGCCACTGAAATTTCAAGCGCCATTGAATCTCATGGTTCATATGGCCCAAAGAGTAGAGGGGTTTGCAACGCAGCCTGAAGTAGTTGCAGAGTCTTTTCCTGTTTTGGATGCCCCTGAAAGCTGGCAGCCCTTTGGGTCACTAAGTGGGCCAGTGGGACATATTCAAATAAAAAATGTGCTGCTTCAAAAATCTAACTAGGCCTAGTAGGTATTGTGCCTCTTTCTTGGTTATAAGAGGGGCCTCACACAACAACTTGTTCTTCACCCTGGAAAGGATATTTTGACAGCCTTCCCAAGACTGGACCTCTAGGAACATTACGGAGGTAGAAGGTCTCTGAATTTTAGTCATATTTATTTCACATCCTCTGGTACATAAATGTCTCACCAATAATTCAAATGTGCTTGCTACTTCTTGCTCACTCATCAAATCAGCCTAATTTCATCAATGAGATGGATGAAATCATCGTGATACTTTACAGGAGTGAAGAGCAATCAGGGTCTCTCTGAGTAAGATTATGACTGGAAGCCAGAGAGTTAATATACCCCTGAGCAAGGTTAATAAATGTGTATTGCTGGCCTTGCCAGCTGAAGGCAAATTGCCTCTGGTGGTCCTTATAGACAGGAATAAAGAAAAGGGCACTGGCCAAGTGAATGGCTGTATACCACGTAACAGGAGATGTATTAATTTGCTCAAAAAATAAACCATACCTAGAATATCAGCTGCATGTTGATTCACAACTGTATTAAGTTGCAATACTCCAGTGTGATTATCCAAGGTCCACCTGTCTTTTGCACAGGCCAAATGGGAGAGTTGAATTAGGATGTGCTGGTAATTACCAATCCAGCATCTTTGAAATTTTTGATGGTGGCACCCATCTTCACAATCTTCTCAGGGTTTTGATATCATTTCTTATTTACTATTTTTCTAGGTAGGGGCAGCTCTTGTGGCTTCCATTTAACCTTTTCTATTGTTGTAGCCCTCACCTTGGAAGTCATGGAAATGTGGGATTCTGCCAGTTGCTAAGTATATCTATGCCAGTTATGCAATTTAGCACTGGGAAAATGACCACAGGATGACTCCAGGGACTCACTGGGCACTCTGTAAATCTGACCTAATAAGCTAAAGAGCTATTAATTACCTGACCTCCCTGAGCTCCTACTTTAACTGTAGGACCACAATAACATTTTGGGTCCCCTGGAACCCACATCAGCACAGAGCTAGTGGCCAGTAGCTTCTGCAAAGTCTGACTATTTCCCTTTCCCTAGTACACAATTACCTTGGTAAAGCCTGGAGGTCTTCTTGGGGAAAGATGGTGTAAAGATTCACTGCATAAATAGTCAGTTGTGTTGCGGGTTTCTTGGTCAAGGGAACCCAGCCTCCTCTTCATTCGATGGATTCTTGGTCTTTAAACTGTCTCTAGCCTGGTAATTGATGGAGGGGCTGTGCTTCTCTGTTTTCATCATTCTGAACAGTGTTTTGTCCTTTTGACCCAACGATTTCTGTATGTATAACGTAAGTATGAATGCAGTAAGCTTTCCATCAATTTCACTTGCACGAACACCGTGACTAATTAACCAATGGCAAGGCTCTACAGGAGTCACATTATTTGACTGCCACTATCCCTTCGCTGTGCCCACATCACCTTTGATGGTTGAGTGGTGCCACTTGACCCCTATCACATCGGGATCCAACTATTCTCATTATATTTAAATGTCGTTGCATGACTGTGGTTTCCAGAGAAGAGCAATTACAGGGCAATTGTGCCCACCAGATTAAGGGTGGAACTACCTTCTCCAGCCCACTGCCCCTAGTGTTAATCTCTTTTAGGCAACACTCACACAGACACATGCCAAACTAATACTCTGTATCTCTCAATCCAGTCAAATTGATACTCAGTGTTAGCCATCACAGGCTCTTGGTGATAAATTTGCTGGTCCCCACTGAGGCTCCACCTTCAAGCCGGTTACAGCCTGAAGTCTAGGTTCTAGGCTGATGGACAAGAATGGGAACCGCAGTTGCTTTTTTCTGAAACACACGCATTGTTGCCAAATAATCCAGTTAGCAAGCACTTTCTTTCCTTTGAAGCAAATAATATTCCTGGACTCAGCCACATTTGAGGACTATTCAAACTACCAGCTGTGGAGAGGAGCTACCTACCCAAGGGCCATCTCTCTCCTGCAAGCTTAGGAGATGTCAGGACTATCAGCAGTGGGCTGGAGATACCCACTACAGTCTCTGCTGAAAGCTGGGGAGATAATGGGATGACCAGCTAGAGTGAGGAGCTACCCAGTCGAGGGTCTTCCCTTTGCTGAACGCTTAGCCAATCTTGGAACCACCAGGTGTGAAGTAGACCTACCCATTCCAGGATCTTCACTCTGTGGAGAGCTTAACATCTCATAATATGACCAGCTGGATGGAGAAGCTACCAAGTCCAGCGTTTCTTTCCTGCTGAGAGCTGGACACTAAGCCTTGACAACTTGCCTGTAGAGATAAACTGCCCACTCTAAAGCCATCTCTCCGCTGAGAGCTGGACACTCATCAGAACATCCAGCCTGTGGAGAAGAGCTACCCAATCAGGATCTCTTTTGAGTTCTGTCCCTCAGGAAATCTTGTCTATAAATGTCTCACTCTCCACGTGTCCATCTACCTCATTCTTCCTGGATAAAGAACTATTATTTGAGAATCACTGAATGGTGGTGCTGAAAGAACTGTAACACAAACAGGGAAAAAAATGCCTCTTGCTCATCACATTGTGAAAGACAAAAATAAGAGGACAGCTAGGCTATCTCAAAACCAGGGCTGTGACACCCTCTTTAGGGCTTTGCTGTTTCTGGCATCCTGAAACTTCTGGGCACCACTACATTCCCCAGTATCAGCTGTGGAAGCTGCTTGCAGTATGCCTGGTCCAGCTGCTACATCTCAGTGAGATGGCACTTCTGTTGGTACCCAAAATTTCCTGCTTTGCAACAGCTGGCAGGCCTGGCCGTCTATAGCAGCTGGACCCCACACTTGCTCAAACACCATTGCCACTCTACCTCATGTTTGCCCTTGGCAGTTGTTAAATCCTGGCCCATAATGCAAGCTGAGTGCAGCCTGTCAGGCAGAGTGGGTAGAGCTAGCTTAGCAGGCCTGAGAAAACGCAGGCAAAGGCACCACTGGCCACAGAGGTTTTCAATTGGCAAGGTGACTCTCCCAAAATCCCATGACAAAAGGAGCATAGCTAGTTGCGTTTAAATGCCTTTCTTCTATTGGATCTTGAAATACTTAAAATTCAGTCTCCTACAATTTGGAATGTTTAAACCTTATTTGAAAATCATTATATTTCAAAATCTTTTGGAAATTAAAGTTGAAAGACTGGTATTTCCACTGAAACACCCTATCCCTCTTACTTGCACAGACATCTAGTCTCTGAGAATATACTTCTGTAATTCACGGCATTGGGCTTCAGTTTAGCACTCTTCCACTGTGTTGTAAAGCTTTCTAATGAAACATAATTTCTGATTTTGACATTTTGTACTCATAAAATTTCTTTATGTGAGGAGCTTTTGCTGTGCATTGCAGGATGATGAGCAGCATTCCGGGCCTCTTCCATTAAGTGCAATTGTAAACGCCTTTTTTTTTTTCCCCCATGGAAGAAATGCCCAAGTATGTTTGTGCCTTGTGGAAGCAAAATTGATGGCTATCTTTATCGTATAAGTTAATACCCATGAAAAAACTGATGGTAGTGAGCTAGTGCAGTCATAGGAATGCTTTTTCATTGTTCTTTGGAATGTAAATCAGTACAGACAATGTGGAAAAGTGTGTGGTGATTCACACTTTTAGTCTTTCAGAATGCCAATCCCACTGGACTCAGCAATTTCATTACTGGGTGTATAGCACCTGCAAAATAAGTCATTCTATTACAAGGACACATGCTTGTGTATGTGTATTACAGCACTATTCAAAAAATCAAAGTCATGGAATTAACCCAAATGCCCATGAGTGACAGACTGGATAAAGAAAGTGGGAAAACAACAGCTTCAGGACAAATAGCTAATTTATGCAGAGATAAATACCTAGGTGATGGGGTAATAGGTTCAGTGAACAACCATGGCACACGTTTACCTGTGAAATAAATCTGCATGTCCTGCATATGTATCATGAAACTTAATATAAACTTAAATTAAATTAAATTGAAATTAAAAGGCTTTCATTTTTGTAGCAGTTATAGTAACTTTGGAATGTGTGCCACACCTTATTTAAGAGATTTTATAAAATAACTATAAATCAGAGTTTTGACAAACTGCACCAAAAAGTAAATAAGTAGTATATTTCAATTCTCAGTTGATTGAATTTCTTTTCTTTCATTTTGAGGATGGAATCCTACCCAGTGCCTTCAGCTGGAGTGCAGTGGTGCAATCTTGACATGCTGCAACCCCTGCTTCCCAGCTTCAAGGGATTAATCTGCCTCAGCCATTTGATTAGCTGAGATTACACGTGTGCACCAACACAGCTGATGGGGTTTCACCATGTTGGCCAGGCTAGTCCCAAACTCCTGATGTCAAGTAATCCGCCTGCCTCATCATCTGAAAGTCCTGGGATTATAGGTGTGAGTCAGGATGTCTGGCCATTGAATGAATTTCTAATTGAGAAACTTATCCATCTTGCAAAACTTCATTTTCTATATCATACTTTTATAAGTTTCTTCATATGTCCCATAAGTCAAGAAAAATAATATAATTTTAATGCATTCTCTTTTCATTGGAAATGAATGTATATCCATTTATATGTAATTAATAGAGAAAGTCTATTTAGAATGTCATTTTTCTTTTGTGTAAAACTCTGGGGTTTTAGAAATTTCCTTAAAAATATAACTTTGGGAACTAATTACATTTCTTGACATAAATGGTTGTTTTTTAAGGATCTTTTTTGGTAAGAAAATTCAAAATCATTTGAAGATAAAATGAGATGTTTAATTATATCAAATAAAGGTAAAGGTATTTTCTTTGAGAAAACAGGCTTTTCTTAATTTAGGTTTTCTACAAATAATATTATGATTACTTTCTCTTCCTAAAATTAATTTATGTTTTCATCTTCCCTGTATCAATAGTTCACCTGCAATGTATAAGAAGTAAGAACTGCCAGCAGAACAGGCATTTCCAAGATGTAGGTCACCCACTACCATGAATCCTAGTTTGAGCTACTTGTTGCGCCAGCTATTGACTGTGTAAAAAAATCTAAAAATGAGAGTAGGCTCTTTGACTGCAATATATGACACAGACAAAGCAATAACTGTGAGTAGTTTAAATTATAAATCTGATTTTATTCATTAATATTCATTTACTTTGGTTTGAAATACTACTTTTTCATTTAGAAAAAGAAGTAACTCACTTTTTTTTGTTTGTTTGTTTTTGGTCAACTAGCCCAACATTTCGTAGTCATCAGGTATGTAAGTAGAAGAACTTTAGTGAGAGAATACAATTTTTTTGAAGAAGATGCCTTTCTTTAATGGTTTCCTATAGCTGGTTTTGGTAACTTAACACATGAGTTGTTTTTATCGTATGTGAAAAAATACAGAAATGTTACATTAATGAGGGGCCAAACTTAATGCTATAAAATGTTATATTTAAAATGTATGCAATGAAGTTGCTTAATGTTATTTGAATTAAATTCTAAAAGAGGAATGGTTTTGAAAATCGTGATATTAGAGGGAAACATTTGAGTGCACTTTATTACTTCTAAATGTCCAAATATGTTCCACAAAAAGGTAGCAATGTTTAAACTTACACAGAACTGAAACTCAAAGTGGGAGGTAATGTAAGCAAATTAACATACAGTAACATAAAACTTAGTGTATTTCAAGATTAAACTAAGTGTTCAATATGTAATTAACAAACATATTCAGTATAGGCCTGTAATTAGTAAATATGAAATTATATATATATACATATATATATATATTTCCATGTAAGTATTTTTTTAACACGTTGTAGGAGTTTCCAGCTAACTCACAGCTTAAAAGATCAAATCTTCATTTGCATTGTGAGATCCATGTAGAGGGAAAGATTTGCTTTTAAAAAACACTGTTTTTGTTAATTTATTTAATGATTGTATTGAAATGGTAAATACATATTTGCAAATGAGTTTTTTTAACAAACACTGCTGTTGTTAAATGCTTTAGCTAACTGTTTTACATAGTTAATATATATATTTTCACTATACAGGATGATATATACTCAAAATTATTAGCTGATCACCAATTTTATATTCCTGTTCCAGAGATTATCTCTGTGCCTGCAGTAATCCATATATTTAGCTATTTATTTATTTTCTCACACAAATGAATATATACAATAGACTATATTGTTAACTTTGTTTTGTACTTCATCACACATCTGTCAGTATATGAAGATCCATTTAATTTTGTTTGTAGCTGCATAACTTGCAATTCAATGTGCTCTAATTTATGCAGTCCACCGCTGAGATGGATTGACGTGTAAGTGGTATTCAGTTTTACAGTAAATAAAGAAGAATTTACACTTTCACCATAATTTTAAACACACCATCTCATTGACTTCATCTCACAACAAAATTCTGAGTGCAGGCAAAGTGATTGTCATTATTTGCTGAGGAAAGAAGCAGATCTTTACATGAAAGTTATAGCTTTATGAGTCAGAACAATAACTTAAAGCAAGTGCTCAATTAAAACCTGGAAAACTCTCATTTTTTAACGTAAAGTTCTAACGGCAATGAATTGAATACAATCATTTTAAGTGCAAAAGTTTTTAATGAGTAAACTCATAATGATCAAAGTTAAGTCTGTGTTTAACACATGAAAATTTAATACTATGCTGTCTTCTATAACTCTTTCAAAGAAAGCGTTTTTTTTTTTTTTTTTTTCCTTATCTCAGCTTGTGAAATATTTACTGAGTGGGACTATCTGCCCCCGTTGGACCCCACCCAACAAAAGTATTTGTGGGACTCAAAGACGCTGGTGCTACTTATCAAATACATTCTGTGATCCAGCAGCTATACCTGATCCCTGTCATCGGCCACAGCATTTCTACCATTGAAAACACAGGTAGTGACATAGATGATGATCGTGGGGCTGGGAAATGAGGGTTTTCATCCTTCAGACTTCAGAATGGTTGGTCCATTGACAGCTTGATGGTGTGCCCAGAAAAGCCCGTAGACACTCAATGCCAGATAGTGAAAGCAGTTGGGAGGAAGGCTGTACCCCATAAAGCCTCATGGGGGGATCTGCTCAAGACCATGGAAACCCACCTCTTGCATCAGCATGACCTGGATATGAGACATTAAGTTAAAGAAGATCATCCTGGAGCCTTAAATTTTTAGTGCCTCATCAGATTTCAGATGGGCTTAGGGCCTGTAATCCCTTTATTCTGGTCAGTTTCTCATATTTGGAATATCTGCATTTTCCCAATGCCAGTACCCCCATTATATCTAGGATGTAACTAACTCGCTTTAATTTTTGCAGGCTCATAGGCAGACAAAACTTGCCTTGTCTCAGATAAAATCTCAGACTTTGGGCTATTGAGTTAATGCTTGAATGAGTTAAGACATTGCAGTACAATTGGAAAAGCATGACTGGTTTTGATATGTGAGGATTTGAGATTTTGGAGGGGCCAGGGTTGGAATGATATGATTTGACTATGTCCCCATCGCAATTTTATGTTGCATTTTTACATGTGGTGGAGGGGGAATGAGATAGGGAGTAACCATATTGTGGGGGCAGGTGTTTTTTGGTGCTGATCTTGTGATAGTGAATAAGTCTTATCAGATCTGATGGCTTTAAACATCAGTGTATCCCTGAACAAGCTCTCTCTTTGCTTGCTGCCATCATATAAGATGTGACTTGCTCCTCTTTGCCTTGCCAGATACATAAATCTCTAAGTCTATATACTACTCTTCATTTTATAAATTGCCCAGTCTAGCATATGTCTTTATAAGTGCATGAAAAATGTACTAATATAGTACAAATGTCATATTGACTAATAAAGCTCTGAAACTTTAGTTTCACAGTCAAGTCAAGAAGTAAATAAAATGCAAGTATACGCAGGTCTCTGAAAATGTATATCAAACACTTTTTAGTTCAGCAATAAAACAATAAAAACAAGGCAGAAAGAGTTGTGAAGTCGTTATTATAATGCACTCTATACTTGTATAATTTGTACTAACTTAAGACTAAAGCCATTTTACTTTTCTTAAGAGACAATTTTCTAGTGCTCCAGCTGGAATGAGTACAGTGGTGCCATCGTCACTAACTGCAGCTTCTAACTCCTGGACTTATGTCATCCTGCTTCCTCAGCCTCCCAATTAGCTACATCTAGAAGAAAAGGCCAGTAGGCTCAGCTAATTATTTAACTTGTATATTTATTTTAATTTTTTCTTAGAGTCAGAATCTTGCAGTGTTACTCAGGCTGGCCTCAAATCCTAGGCCTAAAGTGATCCACCCATCTTGGCCTCATTAAGTGCCAAGATTACCAGTGTTAAGCCACCACATCTTCTCATTTTTAACAACTTTTTGTAAAGATGGTGTTTCAGGATTTTGCCAAACTGTTCCAAATTCCTGGCCTCAACTGTCGTTTTTTTCCTTGCCCTTCCAAATTATTGGAATTGTCAACATGAGAAACAAAATCTGATGTAAAAACTGATCCACTTTTTAAATTATAAGTAAAGATTTTGTTTAGAATAGATAAAGCTTAATACTGAATGATAAAGTAGAATAAGCTATGATAGAAATTTTTTGAAGTCAGAGATAATTTTTAATTAAAAAATGCATATTTAGATTAGAGAATTTTATGTTTACCAAGAATTCTCTCACAATTACTGCAAAAATGTTTTTTGTGTATTTAAAAATTGAAATAATAATTTTGCTGTTAGGAAATATAAAGCAGTATAATAGACAATCAAACCAATTATAACTACATTATGAGTGAAATCCAAAGCCATGTACCAGTCACTGGCAGGAACACAAACATTTTTTGGTGTAAAATCCTGTGGTAATGATGAATATAGAGGCAATTTGTACGCTAATCATAGCAAATTCTTTTCCTTCATGCAGAAAATAATTCTACTATTCAAAAAAAAATTATATACAGAGTCAAAAACATTTGTATTTTCAAGCTGTTAATAAAATATTTGTTAGTTAAGCCAAATCTTAGTGATTACCTCACCGCTTCACTGACTCATATTTCAAACTTCTTGAGTAAAAAATAATAATTAATATAATACATAAATGCTCTTCCATATTTCCATATATAAAAAACCAATATTCTAAGGTAAAGATATCTTAAGTATTTTACCTTGAAATAACTAAACCAAAAAGGCAACACATTCATATAAATTAGATCTAATGATTTCATAAAGAAAGAACAAGCAGATTTAAGAAATAGATTAAACACATTCGATACCTTGTAAAAACTCCTATGAGCCAAACACAAATTACTTATCATAAGAAGCAAATCTAAATTGTTACACTGAGTACAGTTTAGGTTTTAAGAAATCTGTGTTTGCAGAATCTGTAGGTGTAAAAGGTTACTTATTTGTTGTAAATTACAAAAGATTACTGACACAGACACTGATGTTTTTGTGGTTCCATATAGCCACTACTATCTGACTGTTACTGTTCTGATGTTTTCTTTTATGCTGTGAAGCAGAATTTGGTGTGAGTAAACTGAAGATACATGATAAGCAATAATAATAGCAGCTGATATTTATAGCACTTAAAGAAGAGGTAATACACTAAGAGACACACAGATACTAATGAGTTTAATTCTCACAGTTTTTTTTCTTTTTTCTTTTCTTTCTTTCTTTTTTATTTTTATTTTTGAGATGATAAGGTTTTACTCTCTTCCCCTAGGCTGCGGTGCAATGGCAGGATCTCCGCTCACTGTAACATATGCCTCCCCGATTCAAGAAATTCACCTGTCTCAGCCTCCCCAGTATCTAATTTTACAGGCATCTGCCACGACGCCTGGCTAATTTTCATATTTTTAGCAGAGGTGGAGTTTCACCCTTTTGGCCAGGCCGGTCTCACTGTCTTATAAAAAAAACGTTTAAGACCTGGCCGGGCGCGGTGGCCTGTAATCCCACGCCTGTAATCTCAACACGTTGGGAGGCTGAGGTGGGCAGATCACGAAGTCAGGAAATCCAAACCGTTCTGGCTAACACGGTTTAACCGTGTCTCTATTAAAAATACTAAAAAATTAGCCAGGCGTGGTGGCTGGCGCCTGTCGTCCAAGCTAGTCTGGAGGTTGAGGCAGGAGAATGGTGTGAACCTGGAAGCTGGAGTTGCAGTGAGCATAGACTGGGCCACTGCACTCCAGCCTGGGTGACAGAGTGAGACTCTATCTCAAAAATAAATAAAAAATAATAAAATAAAATAAAATAAATAAAATACAACATTAAGACCTATATATAGTTATTTTAAGAGGTTTGCATTAAGAGTGAGAGAAAGGGTGAAAAGAAATTGTTTCATTTCTCAGAGATGTGAATAGCAGGCAATATGATGTTACAAATGAACCACAATCTAAATGACAGCTAAGTTCACAACAATGCAGACAGCTTGGAGGTGAGAAGTTATGAAGGTCGGGAAAGACATCATCCATGTTATTTAGCTTACGTCTCCCAAGATAGTTCTTCATTCCATACCCCAAACAAGTTCCAAAGAGATAAAATGGGCTGGTTAGGCCTAAAGAATGAAATCTGTTTGTGAAACTACTCGTGGTTGTTAACATCTGTTGTAACCGCATAAAATGAAGAGGTATCTGTAATAGAAAAAGAATATTTTCTTCTGTCAACTCTTCAATATTCAATCATTAAATTGCAATTTATCATAGAGGACAGATGAAAACCCTCTGTGAGATCTTCTACATCCAAAATTATTCATTTAATAAGAATCATTTTTCTTCAAGTCAGTCGCTGTATTTTGTCAATATTATTTTCCTTTAAACCAGTTATCATCTGAACTACCTGTCTGATACCACTAAAACAGTAAAGAGAAACCAGAAGTTAATTTTGCAGATGAGCAAAAACAACTCTAATGTCTTCTGGTTTTGTTGAATGAGATCTTTGTTTTTTTCAAAACTGAAAAAAACATACGTTTTATCCCATTTTACAACAATGTGGATTTGCCCCTTCCATTGGATATACTGTTCCAAAGAATCAAGAAGATTTTGATGACTGTTAATGTCCACGTTTAAAGTGTTAAAATATTTTTCACATTTTTACCTAAAGATATTTTTAAGGAAACAAATTATAAATATATATTCTTTATGTTTTTGTTTGGTTTGGTTTGGTTTGGTTTTCCAGTGAAGATAATAGAAAATTGCCTTTCACAAAACAGATCCCTTGTGCCAATTGTTTGCAGTCACACATAGATGCATGCACACATAAATTATTGTGCAAAAGTTTTGAAGACAGAAACTCATAGTGTTATAGTAATTTGAATGAAACAGAACAGAAATGTTGACTAGATTTCAGAAAAAAATGTTTTGAGTAGATCAAATAAATGAAAATAACTTGTTGATGCAAGGAAAAGGGAGTGTTGGTCACACGTGAAGCTATAGAACTGAAATAGGTCAATAAGAATTACATATGCAAATTACACTTACAACCCTAAGTTTACAGTTTAGCTATGGAATCTAGAACCTCAAACTGAGAGATACAATGGGGAGTCAGTGCATTACAGGTGCGCTGCAGACATTTAAAAGAAATCTAAGTGATATGCTAATACAGAGAAGGGAGCTGCTGTGAGTGAAACAGAAGGAAGCCCAGAAACCAGAAGATCTCTTTTTCTTTCTACCTCTGAGATATCTACGAATTACCTTCCTGAAAGAACAATAAACTCTCATGAGAAGCTGCAGCTTGTTTTAGAAACTAGAAAGAGCAATATATTACAGTATACAGTAAAAAGTTGTGTGACAGTGTTTTATTGTCATGCATGCCACATATTAGACCTTGATAAAATGAAGGAGACAAAGGAAACAAAATCAAGCTGTTATTAAGCTTTGTGTGTGTGTAAGGGTTGGAAGGGGAAGCCCTTCTCTTCATTGCACAGGTTGGAGTGCAGCAACACAATCACAGCTCAGGAGATGTTTTCCTCTCACTGTCCCAGGTAGCAGGGACTACAGGTGGAGACAATTACACTCACCTAGCTAGCTTTTTGCATCTTAATAGAGATGATATATCACCATGTTACTCCGGCTGGTTTCGATCTCCTGAAACCAAGTAATCTGGCTGCCTTGGCTTCCCAAAATGTTAAGACTACCAGTGTGAAGGAACGTGCCTGGCACAAGCTTGCAAATATATATACACACATATATATGTGTATATATATATGAAAATATATATGCAAATATATATAGATACACACACATATATGCATACATATACACATACACATATGTTTTATATAAAGTTATACATTATATATGTATATGTAAGTTTATCATATACATATATTTTCTTGCAGGGCTAGAAAGGGGTACTTTCTTGACACGGATGAAAACGTTCATTTGATAAGAAAAAATGTTTATTTGATGATGAGTAATGTTGATCTTTGATAGACATAATCTCATGGATAAACATTACTCTAGAAACTAAAAGACGTCATTGATGCACTAATCTAATTTGAAATGAGTAATGAAGGAACTTTAAGCATACCCCAAAAGTCAGTGAATGAAATGGCATTTTATCTTCCCAAGGTAGCTGATACTACAGGCTCAAACCACCACACCTGAGTAATTTTTGTATTTTTTGTGGAGACTTGTTTTTGCCATGTTGCCCAAGCTTATGAAATAATTTTTATTATGTGTGATGACAGCACCATGGTCAAATTTTCAGGAAAATCTTTATAGATGTGTTCAAACACTTATAGAGATAAAATCATATACTTGAGATTTGCTTCATTAGAGAACTGTTAGATCAAGGAAATGGCTACATTTTAATGTTTAGTTTATATATAGAGTATAAATCTTATTTTAATAAGAATTTAATTGTATCTTAAGTGATGAAAGAATACATGACCTGTCTTTGCTGTGACAACTTTTGTCTCTTTCTATTGGGATAATACTAGTAGAAATGACCAAGAAAGACAGCTATAATATTACTTTTGTTTAAATATTTAACATCAAATACATTATGGATTTTAAGATATATTTAAAAATTTTAGTTTATGTAGAGTTGATTTCATCAAAATTAAATGATAACTCACCCATAATTTACCTGAACTGTTTCCAAAAATTTTTGGGTACGTAGCATTGTAGTCAGAAAGCAGCTAAATCAAAAGATTGACCTGAAGATGTCTTAGGACACCAATATTGTACTCTTTACTATCTTCTGTCTTGTTTAATGCTAGTTTGTCTTCACATTTATGACAATACTTAAATACATCATCGTGACGATGAGCCTTACTCTAGAAGCCAAAAGGCAGTGTCTTTAAAAGTATTGTGAAAGTAGTTGAATGAAATATATACCAAAACTGAGTTAATGAAATGATTCGCAATTTTTGTAGCATTTTCAAAGAACTTACTGTGTTTAATGTTTAGCGTTAGTGTTTATTTCACAGGTGGACCATCATAAAGAGTATACAGAAAAGTTATCAGTAGAAATAATAAAATAATAACATACCTCACAGGTAAGAAAATAGAGTACAATCTTCTCAAGTCGACAGGATTGAAGAAATCAGTGCTCTGCCATAAATAACTTACAAGAACTAAGTACTTTTTTCTCCTGGAATGCAGTGACTTCTTGTGAGTATCATGCATTTTTGACATTTACATGGTATAATTTATGTGATGTATTGAGAATTATTACAGATCAATAAATATGGCCATTAAGAGCAGTTGTGGAAGGATCGAGAGCATACACAGAAGCTCCAAAGGTCATAATTCCCTTGTAGCTACAGAACAAAATACAGCTGTTTTACACATATGCAACATGTTTCTCTATGCTTTGGTATGCATCTGAGGTTTATGACGCAGAAAGAAAAATTATCTGCTTCATGTCCTGACGAAGTTCATGGCACAGAAAAAGTAGCTAGGCAGACATGCATGCCACAGTGAAGGGCTGAGACAACATAAAGCACAAGCAGCTAAGCACAATGGTGGGGACTTAATTTGAATGCTATATTCTGTCTACTTCATTCGCTTCTTGCCAGTACAATTTGCCATCTCTATCAGTTTTCAATTCCAAACCCTAGAGGAAAAACCAGCTAGAGGATCAGGACCCAAATTCTATCATTTTGTCCAGTAGTGGCTGTTAACCAAGTAAGAGTGGACATCCCATAATGAGATCCTACTGAAAGGAATGCTACCCAAGTTGTAATGCCTGCATAGTGTGATCTGTCATATCTAGAAAGGCAGAGACAAGTGTGTGTTTTGTAATCTCCGTAAACTTTAAGTGCTAAGATGTTATTTGAAGGCAAAGTTATTTCTGACCACTGAGGAAAACAAAGGTAGAAATTTTGGAACTGTTTACTACAGTTAAAATATTCTAATTTCTTTCTTTAGTTTCTATCAATATCTATGCAAAAAAAGTAAAGGAATGATAAACAGTTTGAGTGTAAACATTTCCAAAATTCAGGTTTTCTGTGTTAACTTACTTAATAGCTACATCTTAAATATGTGATCTGCCACTAAAGCCTAACTTTTTGCTGCCTTATGATCAACCGAATACTTTTTATTTTCAACCGGGTGCTTTTATACCTTTAGTAGCCTTATTGTAATTGTGAAATAATGTTGATAACAGGTCCATGTAGCATTATCTGAAAAACAATTTTTTTCTTAAGCAGAAGAATAGCTAATTTGAGGAAAATATACAGAAAATCCTAAAAATAAACACAACTTATATAACACAGATAAAATTAAGGTCAAAAAACTAAATAGCATACTTCAAATACAAGATGAGAATATGCTTATTAAAATAAATATTTTTATTCTTAAAATTCTGAATTGCATTTACCATGTCATACAAATATGATTGTATCAATTGTGCTTTGAAAACAAACAAAAAATAATAAAAACTGTCAAGTAAACTGTCAAGTTATTAGATAGTGAGCATGAAAAATATGCCATTCATAGTATCTCAGATATTCTAGCCATATTGTGAAAATGCAGTCCTGACAAAATCTCATGAAAGTACAGTAATCTCAGGAAGAAAAACAGTACCTGGTATGAGAATATTAAAAACAAACAAATAATTAAAATTTAACTCACACCTTTGTTACTCATCTTTGAACAATCATTGTCTACATCAGCACATGTGTTTCTAATTGTAGAACTACTGTTTCTAACCACTAACATTATGTATAGTTGCTAGATCACACAATTTATGTGACTAGTCACACCAGCCTCTTTGAGTCCCACAAGTCATTTTTGTGGGCAGGGTCTGATCGGGGGCAGATATTCCTACTATCTGAGTGTTTCACAACCTCAGAGAAGAAAAACTGTGCTTATGCTACAAAAATGATGACTCTGTCCATAGTTCTTCTAATCAGGCTGGGAAATTCATTTTATCAGGCTAACACAGCAATTTTCAAATGGTGCCTTAAATTTTTATATAATCAGAAACATGATCCAATATATGCACCATTAACTAGAGATATCTTAATCCTGCATTTTTAATGGCATTGCTTCTGTAACAGTTTTATTTGAAAAAGTCATATAAGATGGTATAATATTAAATTTCCATGTGCTAACACAGACTTAGCTTTAATCATTATGTGTTAACTGATTGAAAAACTTTTGTACTTAAAATAAGTGTATTCAATACACTGTCATCAGAAATTTATATAAATAGGACATTAGAGTTTTCTCAGTTCAAACTGAGCACTTCATACAAGTTATTGTTCTCAAACCTAAAAACTATAATCTTCACATAAATATCTGCTTTTTTCCTCATTACATAGTGATGATTAATTTATATTCATTTTATTATGAGATAAAGTCAATTAGGTGGTGTATTTAAAATCCCTGTGAGAACTAGAAATCTTCTCTATCTTATAAAACTGAACACAACTTACGCATCAATCCATCTTAGATGTGGACTGCATAAATTAGAGCACATTGAATGCCAAGTTATGTAGCACAGAACAGAGATAAACAGATCTTCATGTATTGACAGGTGTGTCACTAAGTAAAAACAAATAACTATATTGTATATTTTATATTCTCATTTCTGTAAGAAAAGAAGAAGAAGAAGAGGAAGAAGAAGGAGAAGAAGAAGAAGAAGAAAAAGAGGAAATAACTTTATGTATGAAGAAGTGCAAATACTTCAAAAAACATCTCTGGACCAGAAATACAATATTCGTGGCAAGTTAATAATTTTTCTTGCATGCCGTCTTATATATTTGGAAATATATATTAACCACACGGAAAGAAAAGATTGACTTAACGTTTCATAACAGTAGTGGTTGCTTAAAAATTTTTTAAATATTTATTTACTCTGCCAATACAATAGTTAAATAAATTAACAAAAGTCTGTGTTTTTAAAACGGAAACTCTCCTCTTTACATAGATCCCACAGGACAAATAAAGATCTGTCCTTTTCAACAGTGAGTTTAGCTAGAAACTCCTGCAATTTGCCAAAAAATACACTCACAGAGAGAAACATATAAACTAACATAATTTCACATTTTCGATTAAATATCTGTACAGAATACTGTTGTTAATTATATTTGTAACCCTCTGATTTCCCTTGAAATGAACTAAATTTTATGTTTTTTGTTTGTTTGTTTGTTTTGAGACGGAGTCTCGCTCTTTCGCCTAGGCTGGAGTGCAGTGGTGTGATCTCGGCTCACTGCAAGCTCCGACTCTCGGGCTCACACCATTCTCCTGCCTCAGCCTCCCATGTAGCTGGGGCTACAGGCGCCCACCAGCATGCCCGGCTAATTTTTTTCTATTTTTAGTAGCGAGGGGTTTCACCTTTGTAGCCAGGATGGTCTCGATCTCCTGACCTTGTGATCCGCCCTCCTCGGCCTCCCAAAGGGCTGGGATTACAGGTGTGAGCCACCGCGCCTGGCCTATTGTTTTTCAATTTACTTACATCACCTCTCGCTATGAGTTTCAGTTCTGCGTAAGATTTGAACATTGCTATCCATTTTGTTTAATTGATGTGGACATTTAAAAGTAATAACATGCACTCACATGATCTCTTTTCACATTATGATTTTAAAATAATACTTCTCTTGGAATTTAACTAAAACAACATTAAGCAACTTCAATGTTTGGGTTAGAAAAATCTTTTTAATGTATACATTTTTAGTATAAACTTTTTGTACCATTAAATTTGGTTTCTTCTTACTCAAAAGTCTTACTATTTTTTTGTATATGATTAAATCAATTCCACTGTGTTAAATTACCAAAGCCATATATGAGAACATTTAAGTAATACATCTCATTCAAAAAATAATAATATTCTCTGATATAAATGGTTTTAATTATATACCTGATGGCTACAAAATGTTAAGCTAGTTGACTAAAAACAAAGCAAAACAAAAGCGATGAGTTAATTTTTTCTAAATGTAAATTTAGAATTTCAAATAAAACTGTTATTAACAATAAAAAAACCTCTTTATGATTTTAAATACCCACTAGTTATTTCTTTGTCCATGTAATATATTTCCATCAAACAGACTGATATCTTTTTGAGATTTTTTTACCCAGCCAATCTTGTGCTGCAGGTAGCTCAAAACCAGGGTAGATGGTAGTGGGTGAACTATGGACCAGAACAGCCTGCTCTGCTAGCAGTTCTTTATTTCTTAAATATTGCAGGTGAACTTTTGATGCTGGGAAAATTTAAACATCCATTAATTCCTAGTAACATACAAAAGGTAATCACACAGTATTAGTAGAAACATAGCTTAAGAAAAAGTTGTCTTTCAAAGAAAATACCTTTTAAGTTTATTTGACATAGTTAAACATCTTATTGTATCTTGAAACAATTTAGAATACTCTTACAAAAGAAAATCCAAAGGAAAAAAAATGCAAGTGTAATCAATAAATGCAAGGAGTTTTCCAAATGAGATATGTAAAGCGATTTCTAAGATGTGAGAACTCTTCACCATAGAAAAACGACTTTCTAAATATACCTACTCTTTTAATTATGTGTTACTGGAAATAAATTCATTTCCAATAAAGAGACAATGCACTTAAGTTATCTTTGTGAATTATGAGACATAAAACAAAACTCATCAAAAATATGATATAAAAAATAAGGTTTGTAAGACCAGTGTATTTCTCAATTGGAAACTTAGACGAGGGCCGGCAAGCCTTGGTGGCTCATGCCTGTAATTCCAGCACTTTTAGAGGCCAAAACAGGCAGAGTACTTGAAGCCAGGAGTTTGAGACAAGCATGGCCAATATGGTGAAAACCCTTCAAGTGTGTTGGTGCATACCTGTAATCTCAGCTATTCAAGAAGCTGAGGAAGAATGAACATTTGAACTTGAGAGGCAGGGTGCTGCAGTGTGCTAAGATTGCACCACTGCACACCATCCAAAGAGACAGTGTGGGATTCCATTCTAAGAATAAAAGAAAACAAATTTCATCAATTAAGAATTGAGATATTCTACTTATTTGCTTTTCAATGCAGTTTGTGACAACCCTGATTTGTAATTAGAAAATGTCTTAAATAAAGTGTGGCACACATTTCAGTTAGTATAACCTCACTTCTAAGAAAAGAAAGCCTTTCTAGTTTTATTTAATTTATTTAACTTTGTTTTGTATTAAGTTCCAGGGTACATGCAGGACATGCTGGTTCATTGCATAAGTGACAGGATATTAGAACAGCAGAAAGTTAGATAAAAATAAGATCTCATATAAAATTTGTGTATTTGTTTTGTTTTTTAAGACAGAGTTTCACTATTGTGATGCAGGCCGGAGTGCAATGGCATGATCTCAGCTCATTCTCGCCTCCTGGTTTCAATCGATTCTCCTGCCTCAACCTCCCGAGTAGCTGGGATTACAGGCGACTGTCACCATGCCCAGCTAATTTTGTTTGTTTGTTTGCTTATTGCATTTTTAGTAGAGACAGGGTTACACCTTGTTGGCCAGACTGGTCTCCAACTCCTGACCTAGGGTGATTCTCCCAATTTGGCCTCCCAAAGTGCTGGGATTACAGGTGTGAACCACCCTGCACAGCCTCTGCAAAATTGTTAAAACTGGTTTTTTTATTCATTCTTCATAACTCTTTAGAATAGTCAATGTCAACAATTTAGCTTCCAGAAGACACTAAGGTATTTGGACATTTCAACCATGGAAAAAATATGTTACTATTGCACTTAGTGGAAAAGGTCAGAAATGCTGCTCACCCTCTTACAATGCACAGCAAAAGTGCCTCCACAAAAAAACAAAAACAAAAAAAACAAAAACAAAACAAAACAAAACAAAACAAAAAACACGAATGTGAGTATACAGTGTCAAAATCCAGGGATTAGAAATTGTGTTCCATTGTCAAGTTTCACAATCTGCTAAAAGAATGCTAATCTGAAGCCCAATGCTTATATTTCAGAAATATATTTTGTGAGAATCAGGTGGTACCATGCAAATATATTCTTGGGATTCACGTGGTTCAACGCAAATACCAATTATTCAAATTTTATTTCTAAATAATGTTGAAATATAATACTTTCCAAATAAGGATAAAATACGAAAATATTCAGGGCATTGACACTGAATTATCAGTGTCTCAGGATTTAAGAGAAGTAAGGCATTTAAACACAATTAGCTATGCTTCTTTTGTTACAGAATTTTAGGGAGGTCATTTTGCCAGATGAAAACCCCTGTGGCCACTGGTGCCTTTGCTCCAGTTTTTCCCAGGCCTGCTACATGTGTTCTACCCACTCTGCCTGACAGGCTACACTCAGCTTGCATTAAGAGCCAGCATTTATCGCCTGCCAAGGGCAAGCATGGTGGAGTGGTGAGTGTTGTAATGAGCAAGTGTGGGCTCCAACCACTAAACTCATCCAGGCATGCCAGCTGTGGCAAAACAAGAAATTTTAGGTGCCAACAGAAGTTCCGTCTCACTGAGAAGCAGCAGCTGGGCCAGGGATACTGCAGGCAGCATCCACAGCTGATACTGTGAAACATAATGGGGCCCAGAAGCTTGGAGATGCCAGAAGATGCAAAGCCCCTAAGAGGGTGTCACAGTCATGGCATCGAGAGCCCCTAAGTCTGCGCACCCTGAAGGGCCATAGCTGTCCTCTTATGTTTGTGTTCCACAATACGATAAGCAAGGGGGCGAGTTTTATCCATAGTTTTGTTACAGGTCATTCAGCCCTGATAGTCAGCTGATCTCAAATTATTGTTCTGCATCCCAGAAGAGAGAGGTACATGCTGCCTTCAGTCTTTCCACCTCTACCTATAGAGATAAACCATGCGCTGGCTGAGGCCACAGTGATGGCCTCCCCTGAGTCAGTTGCTGGGTATGATAATGTTGATTCTTTTCAGAGGCCACACCCAACATCTCTGTTTGGTTCTAAGCCTATAACTAAACTAAAGTACTGGTGGGCTCTTTAAGGTGATATTGAGAGTGCAACCCATGAGAAGTTGTGGTAAACTGAAAAACAACTGTTTGAGTTCTATAATATACATGAACAGCAGGCTAGAGAAGACAGAAGCAAATGGATATTAAGGGTATGGGATAATAACAGAAGGAACATAGGGTTGTATCAGGCTGAATTTATTGACTAGGGCTGACCTACTAGGGACTCTGCATTTAAAGATGCAGCACAGGGAGCTAAGAATTTCTAATAGTTTATCTGCTTGGTTAGCTAAAATATGGATTCAAAGATGGCCCACTGTGAGCTCTATAAATGTCCGCTCTCCATTGGTTTAAAGTAAAGGATGAAATCCGAAGGCCTTGGGAGATTGGAATGGTGGAGTGGATTAGTTCACTTTAGACCTACTCATCCCAGCTGAGAGAGTCCAGAGGATATATACTTGATCAATGCCTTGTGACGTAGAGCAGTACCCGCATCTTTGAACAGCTCTGTAACTACTCTTCTCTGTGTGTCAGATCTAAGGGTGGGAACTGCAGCCACTAACTATAACATTTAAATACACTAGGGATAATTGAATCCCAAGGTGGCAGGAACCAAGTGGCAACACTCGACCATCAAAGGCAAGGTGGGTGTAGGTACCATAATGGACAGCTGTCGGAAAGCAGCAATCAGAAGAGTCTGACACCTGTGGAACCCTGGCACTGGCTAATTAATCAGGGTGTTCCTGGAAGTGAAATTGATAGAAAGCCTACTGCATTCCTACTTAAGTTATAGAAACAGAAAACTCTGGTGTCAAATAGATGAAGAACTGTTCTAAATTATAAAGACAGAACAACAGCTTCTCAACCTATTTCCATACCAGAGCCAATTTAAAGACACAGAACCCCCTGAATGAAGGGGAGGCTGGATCCCCTTGAGGAAAGACCCCACTCCATTACCAACAGTTTATGCAGTGAATCTTTCTCTCATTGTTCCTTAAGTAACTCCTGGACTTTTGTCAGGGTAACTGTGCATGGAAGAAAGGGAAATGATCAGAATTTTCGGGCTACTGGACCCTGGATCTGAGCTGATACTGATTCCAGGAGACCCGAAACATCATTGTGGTTCTACAGTTAAAATAGAACCTTATGAAGGTCAGGCAATTAATAAAGTTTTAGCTTCCGTCAGACTTATGGTGGGTCGAGCGTGTACCTAGAGTCATCCTAAGGTCATTTTCCCAGTGCCAGAATGCATTATTGACATAGACACACTTAGCTGCTGGTAGAACCCCACATTTGCTTCCTGACCTGTAGGGTGAGGATTACTAAAATGGGAAAAGGCAAATGGAAGCCATTTGAGCTTCCTCTACCTGAAAATACAGTAAATCAAAAACAATATCACAACCCCAGAGAGATTGTGAAGATTAGTACCATCATTAAGGACTTCAAAGACACACAGTTGGTCATTACCAGCACATCTGAAAGCAACTCTCCCATTTAACCTGTGCAGGAGACAAGTGGATCTTGGAGAATGACAGGAGATTTTGGTAAGCTTAACCACTTGGTGACTTGAATTGCAGCTGCTGTACCAAATGTGGTTTTATTGCTTGAGCAAATAGATATATCTCCTGGCATCTGGTATGCAGTGACTTGGCAAATGCCTTTTTCTGCATTCCTGTCCCTAAGACCCACCAGAGGCAATTTGCCTTCACCCGACAATACCAGCAATACACCTTTACTCTCCTACCTCAAGGGTATACCAACTCTCTATCTTTGTGCCTTAATCTTTTTCAGAGAGATCTTGATTTCTTTTGGTGGCTGCAAGATATCACACTTGTCTGTTACACTGATGACATTACGCTGATTTGATCCAGTGAGCAAGAAGTAGCAAACACACTGGACTTATTGGTGAGGCATGTTTATACCAGATTATAGGTAATAAATCCGACTAAAATTCAGGGACCTTCTAGCTCAGTAAAATTTCTAGGGGTCCAGTGGTGTAAGACCTGTTGACATATTCCTTCTAAGGTAAAGAACAATTTGCTGCATTTGGCCCCTGACACAAACAGAAAAATGGGGGACAATGTCTAGTGGGTTTCTTTGGATATTGGATAAAACATATTCCTTATGTGAGGTTGTTACTCTCCCCCTTTTATTGAGTGACTCAAAAGGCCGCCAGTTGTGAGTAGTGTCCAGAACAGGAGAAAGCTGTGTAGAAGATCCAGGCAAGCTTTTCTGTCACTTGGGTCATATGACCCAGAAGATATAATGGTGACTGAGGTGTCAGTGGTAGATAGGGGTGCTGTTTGGAGCCTAATGCCAGGATCTCACAGGTGAATCACAGCATAGGTCTCTAGGATTTTGAAGTAAGGGCCTGCCATCTTCTGCAGATAACCACTGTCCTATTGAGAGACAGCTTTTGGCCTGTTACTGGGTTTGGTGGAAACTGAACCCTCGTCTATAAGTCATCAAGTCACCAAGTGAACTGAAATGCCTATCATGAACTGGGTGCTTTCTGATCCATCTAGCCATAAAGTGGGTTGTCCATAGCAGAATTTCATCATCAAATGGAAGTGGTACATACGTGCCCAGTCTCAAGCCAGTCCTGAAGGCACAAGTAATTTACATGCGTAACTGGCTCAAATGCTCATGTTCTCCAGTCTTGCCACCATGGCTTCTCTCCTCCAACCTGCACTGATAGTCTCATGGATAGTTCCCTGTGGTCAGTTGACAGAATAAGAGAAGAGTATGGCCTGGCTCCAGACGGTTCTGCACCATATATGGAGCCACCACCCAAGAACGAACAGCTGCAGCAGTACAGATTTTTGCTGGGATATCTGTGAAGAACAGTGGTGAAGGAACCTCTTCCCAGTAGACTTAATGTCAAGGAGAAATAACGAGATGTGTGATTATATACTGGTTCATGGGCCATAACGAATGTTCTGGTTGGATGATCAGGAACTTGGAAGAAGCATTATCAGTAAATAAGTGGCAAAGTAATTTCAGAGAGAGTTACATAGATGAGCCTCTCTGAGTGGTCAAAAACTGTGAGGATATTTATATTTCATGTGAGTGTTCAACAACGGTGACCTCAGAAGAGGAAAAATTTGGTAAGCAAATGGATAGAATAAACCATCCTGCGGAAACCATTCAGCCTCTCTCCCAAGCTTCTGCTGTCATCACCCAGAGGGCCCATAAACAAAGTGGCCATGATTGCAGGGGTGAAGATTATGCATGGGTGCAGCAAAATGGACTTTTACTCGCCAAAGCTAACCTGGCTATGGCCACTGCTGCATGCCCCATTTGCAAGCAACAGAGTTCAACACTGATCCGTGGATATGGCACCATTTCTCAGGGTGCTTACACTGGATATGCGTTTGCCTATTCTGCATCCAATGCTTCTGCCAAGACTACCATCTGTGGACACGCTAAATACCTCATCCACCAACATAGCATTCCACACAGCATTCCCTCTGACAAAGACACTCACCTTATGGCTAAAGAAGTGTGGCAGTGGGCTCCTGCTTATGGAATTCACTGGTCTTACCATGCTTCCCATCATCCTAGGGCAGCTGGATTAATAGAATGGTGAAACGACCTTTTAAAGTTACAATTGCAATACCAACCATGTGACAAGACTTTGCAAACCTGGGGAAAAGTTCTCCAGAAGGCAATGTATGTTCTGAATCAGTGTTGAACATATACTGTTTTTCCCATAGCCAGAATTATTGGGTACAGAAATCAAGGTGTGGAAGTGAAAATGTCCCCGCTCACCGTCACCCCTAGTGATCCACTAGCAAAATGTTTGCTTCCTGTTTCCTCTTCATTATGTTCCGCAGGCTTACAGGTCTTAGTTCCAGAGGGAGAAATGTTGCCACCAGGAGACAGAATGACATTTCCATTAAACTGACAGTGAAGATGGTCCCCTTGGCATTTTGGGCTACTCCTGTCTTTCAGTCAACAGGCTAAGGAAGTGACAGTGTTGGCTGTGGTGACTGACTTGAATTAGCAAGATAAAATCAGTCTACTATTTCACAACGGAGGTATGGAAGAATATGCAAGGAACACAGGAGATCCATTAGGGTGCCTGATAGTATTTAACTGCCCCGAGATTAAGATCAACGGAAAATTACAACAGCCTGATTTTGACAGGACTGTGAGTGATCCAGAACCTTCAGGAATTAAGGTTTGGGTTACTCCAACAGAAAAGAAAGGAAGAAAGCAAGCAAGCAAGCCAGCAAGCAAGCAAGCCAGCCAGCCAGCCAGCCAGCCAGCCAGCCAGCCAGGCAGCCAGCAAGCAAGCAAACAAACAAGAAAGAAAGAAGAAAAGAGAGAGGGAGGAAAAAAGGAAGTAAGAAAAGAAGGGAGGAAGGGAGGAAGGAAAGAAGGAAGGAATAGAGGAAGCAAGGGAGGAAGGAATGGAGGAAGGAAGGAAATAAAGAAGGAAGGAAGAAAGGAAATAAGGAAGGAAGGAAGGGGATTAGGGGTCTCAGCTGAGGTGCTTGTTGAATGCAAAGGGAACACATAAAGGTTGGTAGAAGAAGGTAGACATCAACACCAGCTACAGCCAGGTGACCAGCTGCAGAAATGAGGACTTTAATTGTTCTAAATAGTTCCTCTTTTTGTTAAAAAAAAGTTTGTGTATGTATACACATGTAATAGTACCTTCATTTTTTCTTTTTCTTTATTATGTGACATTAGATTTATTGACATCAAATCAACATTTGAGTATGGTTAACTTCACATAATAGTGTTTGGATTTGGGATTGGTGAATTACTGGTTGTAATAAAGAGAGTTGTATTACGTTAGGTGTAATTATGATGTTATTATTTTCTTTACTTGAGGATTAGGTATTCCCTTAGGAGACGTGTATGGGTTCAAGTTGTCAAGGGGTGGATTTGTGATGGTTAATACTGAGTGTTGACTTCATTGGATTGAGGTATACAGGGTATTAATCCTGGGTGTATCTGTTGGAAGTTTTCCCCGAAACAATCTTTGAATCAGTGAGCTGTGTAATGCACATCCACCTTATTCTTGTGGACACAATCTAATCAGCTTTTAGTGAATATAAATCTGGTAGAAAAATGTAAATTCATGAGATGAGCCTAGCCTCCAAACCATGGTTAACTACCATGTTGTTGCTAGCTGCTAAAGTTTGGAAACAATTTTTTTAATCAAATGTAAAAGATTTTACGCTGTACGAATTAACCTCCTTTTTTGATTTATCTTAACATTTCCACGTACATTTTTCTATTACGTCTACTTCTTCATTCACTTGTTTTTATTTTCTCTAATTGGCTCATGTAAATTTTTGTGAATGTATTTATTTCTGGTTAATTTAGAACATGAGAGAGCATAACAAATTGCGATCAAAATTTCCCACTATAAAAATCTTCTATCAAAAACAATTTTAGAAAAGTAGAAGGTACATCAGTGTTAATTCTACTCAGCAACTTTAGCAAAAGCAAGAGTTCTCTAACCCCAGCTATAATCCTTGAAATCTTTGTTTTCATTTGGCTTGGTTATTATAATGGCTTAGCAACTTTTATGTCATAAGACATATTTAATTTTTGCCTTACGATAAATATTATGCCCATTGTGCATGCATAATGTAGTGTGCCAATCCACAAGTGTGTACGTCTTTTCTGTATGCCTTCCAGCTGTAGTCAAGTTTAGTTCTATCCCAAAAGCCGTTCATTGAAAAAGTAATGGGAAAAGAAAAGGGGAGAAAAATAAATATATGCTTTACTTTGTAATCATTGACTAACGGAACTGACTTTGCTTTACTAACACTTACCTTAACTTGAATCAACAGAACTTTACAAAAGCTTCTTAAAATTCTTCTTATTTATAGAAACCAAAGATTGAGTTAAGTAATCTTGAAAATATAAAATCAACGTGTGCTTTTTTTATTTACAATTTTCTGGAGAGATGATCTATCACTGTTAATTTATCAAAGAGAGGCCTGAGACTCTAGATTTTAAGATATTTATCAGCTTTTCTAATCTCTCAGGGCTAGATGTTAGTAAAAACCTTACCAATTCCACTTCTAGTCATGAACCAGGCTTAAGGTAAAAAGAAATTAAAATCTATTGACTTATAGAAACCCTAGCCACGCACATGGACTGTCTGTTACCTCCATGAGCTCAATGTCTATAACTGTTTGCCTTCCACGGTCTGCTCTGGACACAGTGACCTGGCTGTTTTTCAGACAATTTAAGCAGGCGTCTGGTGGAGGTCATCAAACTTGTTGATCTTGATGCATGCTTGTGTGATTATTCCCTTATTATTTTATTTAGATATTTACTTCAAAGTCACTTTAGAGACTAATTATTTTATGCTTGTCTCACGAGACCAAGCTGTACTCAATAGAGAATTTTACCTCATGCATTTTATATGAAATTGATAGGATCAATTAATATAAAGCAAACAAAAAACCTTACACTATAACCACTAAAACAAACAAATAAAAAATCTAGAAACCCAAATTAAAAGTGTAACATTTAACTTCAGCATTTGAAACAACATTTTCATGGGACAAAATTTAGATCTCCTAAATAAAAATAAACTGAGATTAGAAAACAATTCATGCTTCACAAATAAAACTGAAACAAAATTGCAGAGCAGGCAGCGTCAAACCATTCAAAGAAATCTCAAACAAATAAAAAACTGTCTACACCCAGGAAACCAATAGTTCACCAATAGTTCACATCAACCAAGGAAACACTTAATCAAGAGAGACAATTTTAAAACAGTTAATGTTTTGGATTGTCATACTGCCTCCCAGACACAGATGAAGCCTGCACAACTGAAATCCACATTTTCAATTTGAGGCCCTGATTCCTGATTCTAGAAGGAGTAAAATAGCCCTTATGTGCTAATTTATTGTGTTTGTTCTAGTCTTTCTAGAGAATAAATGATGAATTGATTAGTCATTTTTATTTCTGTTTTGCCAAAGTCAGAAGTCACTCTTGGTTGAAAATGCCAGGAATTGGTCACAAACATTTAGGTTACTGAGAACCAACAATGCAGTTACTTCATATAATTGACAATCTGATAATATATATTCAGTTTTTTTAAATAATAGCTTATATACTGCTCTTATACAAAATGCTATTTAAGTGGATACTAAGCTGCCAATAACTAAGAAGACACCTTGGAGAAATGAAGAACATTTATAATTTGTAAAATAATACACAAGCAGAAAATGTCTAGATAAAAATAAGCTAGAGAAATCTGTGTCTAACCCTCCCCCCACCAAAGTAAAGCTATTACTATTACCTAGCAAAGATAATTACTACTATTATGCTTATTATAGGCAGCTATTACATACAAAAATATACAAATTTAATTTCATGGACACTCTGTGTGTGGAGACATAGTCTGAGACAATATAATATAATTTGAGAAGAACAGAAAAGTACAGGAGCAGAGTACCTTTATATTGTTGAACTTAGACTTTAGATTATTTAAATAAGGTAGTATTATCCAACGTAGGCTATTTTAAGTTTAGAATATTTATTGAGGTCCCAAATGTAACTAACTATAATATAAAATATATAGAAAAAGACAGTTTTGAGAAATTAAGGAATTTTTCTGAGAGATCAAAGGAGAAATTAAAAAATTCAAATAAGGTAAAGAACATACAGAAAGCAAGTAATTAAATATCAGAGTGAATAGTTTTTTACGTTTAATAACTTTAAATGTGAGCTCTTTCATAAAAAGGCACAGAATAATGCAAACGTAACTTTAAAAGAAGGGTTCACATATGTGATTTCCCTGCAAGTGTTACTTTAAGTGCAAAGAGAGAGATTGAAAGTAAAATGATACAGGTTCTTGGAAAAACGAGACAATGAATTACAGAGCACTATGTATCTGTCCTTTCAACTATTCAATATGTGCAGTGGCAGAATCGCTATGATGCAAATAGTTTGGAATTATAGATCGTATCTGAAGTTTTGAAGCTTTCAAAAGATGATTTGTAAAGTCAACAACAATTAAGTTCGATCAATTTTACAGCATAGGTCAACAGCAGTTATTTATTCCTATCAACTACTGCCGTGGTGTGCAGCCTTGCAAATACTTCTGGAGCAGCTGGCAGTAGCCACGATAGGCAAAAATGACCTTATCCTCCAAATGTCAGGAGGACTTGCTAACCGATTGCTGTTTCTTATTACGGAGGTCCTGCGAGTGGTGAACAGTCATTGTTTCATTTTCCAAACCTTTTACAGGCTTTTTCTCCTCCTACTCAAGTAACTTTCAGACGATTTACAAAGGCAGAGCCTTTCTTTCCTAATTTTTCTTTTCTTTTTCTCTCTCTTTAGAGGCCAGAGAATGATAGACAAAACATTCAAAGAAAACATATGTAAGTGAAAATTTAGAATAAAATGTGTTGCTACACATCTGTGCTCCACAATGATGCAGCCTCAAGAAAAACCCCCAACAAAATCAGTAAGACTGATTGTCATGACAGAAATAGCCTAGATGATGAATAAACAAATCCCTAGCAAGCTACAGAGGGAGAAAATCTGATTTTCAAAGGTACAACACTTAAAAATTTATATGCCTGTTTTCGACACCAACAGAATCACAAAGCATAAGGTGAAATAAGAAAGTGTGGTTCGGCCGGGCGCGGTGGCTCACTCCTGTAATCCCAGCACTTTGGGAGGCCGAGGCGGGAGGATCACGAGATCAGGAGATCGAGAACCATCCTGGCTAACACGGGGAAACCCCGTCTCTACTAAAAAAATTAGCCGGGCGTGGTGGCGAGCGCCTGCAGTCCCAGCTACTCTGGAAGCTGAGGCAGGAGAATGGCGTGAACCCGGGAGGCGGAGCTTGCAGCCAGCGGAGATCTCGCCACTGCACTCCCGCCTGGGGGACAGAGCGAGACTCCGCCTCAAAAAAAAAAAAAAAAAAGAAAAAAAAGAATGTGTGGTTCACCCTAGAAAGAAAAAAAATCACTAACAGAAGCTTTTCCCAGGTGGCCCAAATGGCAGGCTAACTAAAAAATAATTTTTAAAATTCATGATTTTTTTAGAAAGCTAATGCAATGAAGAAAAGCACAGAAAGCCATGAACAGAAAAAAATTATTAATAGACAGTAAACTTACAATAAACAAAACTTACAATAAAGTAAACACAGTAAAACTAAGAAGGAAATTCTAGGCCAGGTTCAGTGGTTCTCTCTCTCTCTCTCTCTGATCTATCTATCTACCCATCTATCTAATCTATATATACATATATTTTAGACTTTAGATTATGTTAGACTTTAGTTTATATATATAGAATACATAAAAATATATTTCTATATTATATATAATATATTTTTATTTAATATATAATATAAATATATATGTGTATATATGTGTGTGTGTATATATATTATATATGTATACTTATACATATATATCTGGAGCTGAAACGTTAAACAACTGTCACTAAAATTTACTACAGCCTGGCACAGTGGCTCACGCCTGCAATCTTAGCACTTTGGGAGGCCAAGTCGGTTACATCATGAGGTCAAATGATGAAGATTATCCTGGCCAATATGGTGAAACCTAGTCTTTACTAAAAAACACAAAAATTAGCAGGGTGTGGTGGCATGAGCCTGTAGTCCCAGCTACTTGAGAGGCTGAGGCAGGATAATTGTTTGAAACCAGGAGATAGAGGTTGCAGTCAGCCAAGGTTGCCTCACTGAACTCCACCCTGGTGACAGAGGAAAACTCAATTAAAAAAAAAACAGGCCGGGCGCGGTGGCTCACGCCTGTAATCCCAGCACTTTGGGAGGCCGAGGCGCGTGGATCACGAGGTCAGGAGATCGAGACCACCCTGGCTAACACGGTGAAACCCCGTCTCCACTAAAAATACAAAAAATTAGCCGGGCGTGGTAGTGGGCGCCTGTAGTCCCAGCTACTCGGGAGGCTGAGGCAGGAGAATGGCGTGAACCCGGGAGGTGGAGCTTACAGTGAGCCGAGATCGCGCCACTGCACTCCAGCCTGGGCGACAAAGCAAGACTCCGTCTCAAAAAAAAAAACAAAAAAACAAAAAGAAACTCTACGGAGATTTAAAAGGACACTTGACAAGACAGAAGAACAAACTATCAGCAGATCTAAGAAAAGGGCAGTTGAAATTGTTAAGTCAAGAAGGGAATAAATAAATAAATAAATAAATAAATAAATAAATAAATAACTGTGAAAACAACCTAGAAACCAGTGGGCCACCATCAAGCAGTCCTCCTAAAGGAGACTAAAACAGTACTGGTCAGAAAGGTCATAAGTTTGAGGAAATAAATAAACACCAAAGAAGTTCAACAAACTCCAAGCAGCATAAACTCAAACACATTCAAACTTACTTGATAATTAACCTTTCTAAAACAAAAACAACTTGAAAGTTGAAAGTTGCAAGAGAAGTGACTGGTCATGTAAAAAGAACCCCCATGAGTAATCAGTGGATTTCTTTTCTGAAAATTCAGAGGTCAGAAAGTAGTAGACTAAGATATGCCAAATGCTGTAAGAAAAAAACTTTTAACAGAAATCTTATGCCTACACTAACTGCCCATCAAAAGTGAGAGAGATATTATAAAATTCCCATGTAAAAGCTGCAGTCTTTTACCAGTAGACTACCCTTTAAGAAATGCTTTATGGAGTATTTTAGGATAAAATGAACAGACAAGAAACAGCAGTGTGAATAAGTAAAGATTAAGGAAAAGACAAATATATAAACAATATAAAAGGTAAAAAAAAAGTGCACCTCCACAATTGGAAATGGAAGTGGGAAAATGTGAAAGAAAAATGCTGCAGCTGCTGTGGAAAATAGTTTGGTGGTTCTGCAAAAGCTAAACATAAAATTACCATAGAACCCCCAAAATGCACTCCAAGCTATATACACACAAAAAAAATGTAAAAGAGGTATTCAAACAAAAATATGTATACGTATGTTCATAGCAGCATTCACAATAACTAAAATCTGGAAACACACCAAATAAATGTCCACCAACAAAAAATAAGAAAGAAAATGTAGTATGTCCATACAACGGCATACTATTCAGCTGTGAAAAGGATTACAACTCTAATGCTACAATGTGAAGAAACTTAAATTTTGGCTCAAGAAGCTGAGCCAAAAGTCACATAGTGTATGATTTTATTTATATAAATATTTAGAATAGGTAAATCCATAGAGAAAAAATGCAGATTATTGGTGCTGGTGTCAGAAAGAGAACAGATTGGGTAGGAGCTTCTTAATAAGTAGGGTATTTCCTTTTGGAATAATGAAAATACTTTGGAACTAAGATGTGGTGGTTGCACACAAATATGGATGTACTAAAGATCACTAAGGAATTCATTAAGAAACAGTTAATTTTATATTACATGAAGGAATTTAACCTCACTAAAAAGACAAAATTTCTTCCTCAGCATTCTCTCAGCAACGTGAGTGCTCTTTCCACAGAGTGTTTGCAGCATGGGGTTCTGGTCCCTCCACAGTCCAGAACTGCCTGGGGCCAGGCCAGCCACACACTAGACATGAACTCCCGCCACCCTGTCCAGCAGCCCCTCGAACTGTTACCAGTGGAAGTTATCTGAGTTACTGGCATCAAATCTATCATGGTCTGCAGTAACCTCAACTCTTGCCTCCTCAGGAGAAAGAATTTGACTGAGGGGAGTAAAGTAGCAAAGGAGACTGAGAAAGTTTCACAGAAGAAGGGGATGTTTATTTAAAATATTTTAGAGTAAGAAAAAAAGAAGAGTGCATTAGGAAGCGATCCAAGTGTGTGATATGAATATATACCACATATATGACTTGCAAATATTGTGTCCCATGCTGTTGGTTTTCTTTCCACTATACTGACAGTGTCTTTTAATGCACAAAAGTGTTTAGTTTTGACGAAGTTCAAGTGATCTATTTTTTCTTATGTTTTGTGTTCAGTCAGTGATATAGCCAAGAAATCATTTACAAATCCACAGCCAATAAGCACATGAAAAGATGTTCGAAATCACTAGCCACTTAATGCAGGAATATCTAAACCACAATGAGATTACCACTTTATCCCCATTGGAATTTTTCTTTCTTTTTTTTTTTTTAAAGAAAACTTTGAGAGTATGTGGAGAAGTTGGAACCCTTGTACATTGCTGGTGAGATTGTGAAATGGTGGTGATGTTTGCACAATTTGAGCATAGTTAATGCTTCCAAATTATACACTCAAAGTGTTTGAAATGGTGCATTTGTTTATGTATGATTTTCCACTTATAACAAAAGCTTCCTCAGAAATTGTCCTAAAATAGTTCCATGTGTGATGAAAGAAGACACTCCTCTCCTGTCATGAGTAGAAGCCTATTTATTTATTCATGCCATTATACACACTCTTGACTCTTCCACATGCCCAGCATGATCTCATCAAGCAGAATGAGTCTCTTCTCATCTAGCCCATTTGTGCTCCTTTCCATAATTGCATTCTCCTTTTCAACTCACTACCTGCCTGCTAAAAACAACTGTAAGTTACAGGCCAGTTTACTGTCTCTATAAATATTTCTTCTCTGTAACATAATAGAAATGAAATAATACAATATGTCACCTCTTCAGACTGGCTCTTATCACTTTGCTTTATGAATGCCTGATTCATCCATGGCTTTGCATGACTTCATAAATCACTCCTTTTGTTTTGATGAATAGTATTTCATTTTATGAATTTACCTGGCTTGGTTAATATTGAAGGGCATCCTGATTCCTTCAAGTATGTGGCCATTGTCAAGAGAGCAGTTATACATAAATGCTTGTGGTTTTTGGTTAGATGTGAGTTTCCAAATCAGTTGTCTAGATACCTAAGTGTTAACAATTGTTAGCCTATATGTTGGGACCATGTCCGCCTTTGGGAAAAACTGTCAAACTCTTTCAGAAGAAAACAACCATATTTTAAAGTTGCTGTACAATTATGCATTCCTTCAGCAATGAATGAGATTTTCTGTTGCAGTTTTGAGTATATTTAAAAAGAAATTTAGACATAGTATAGCTGTTTAGTGCTCACACTCTTATTTTAATTTGCCTTCCCCGAACGGCAGGTGTTGTTGAGCATTATATTGTTGTCATTGTTTGTTCATTAATCTATGATTGCTGCCAAAAAGCATACAGGTGTTGTGCAACAGAAAACCAATTTTAAAAAACGTACTCACAGCTCTACTTGGTAAAAAATAAAAAAATTAAGTGTCATACTGCCCAAGGTAATTTATAGATTCAATGCCATCCCCATCAAGCTATCAATGACTTTCTTCACTGAACTGGAAAAAAGTACTTTAAAGTTCATATGGAACCAAAAAAGAGCCCACATCACCAAGTCAATCCTAAGCCAAAAGAACAAAGCTGGAGGCATCACGCTACCTGACTTCAAACTATACTACAAGGCTACAGTAACCAAAACAGCATGGTACTGGTACCAAAACAGAGATATAGATCAATGGAACAGAACAGAGCCCTCAGAAATAACGCCGCATACCTACAACTATCTGATCTTTGACAAACCTGAGAAAGACAAGCAATCGGGAAAGGATTCTCTACTTAATAAATGGTGGGGGGGAAACTGGCTAGCCATAGGTAGAAAGCTGAAACTGGATCCCTTCCTTACACCTTATACAAAAATTAATTCAAGATGGATTAAAGACTTAAATGTTAGACCTGAAACCGTGTAATGACTTGCTGTTTGGTTTTTACTTACTACTGTTACTGTGTTTTCTGTCTTGAGAATACCAAAATAGTAATGCATTGTACCAAGCCTTCTAAAATAACTGCCTAAAAATGTAATTGAGTCCTTTTGTTGTTGTTGTTCTGTTCTGTTTGTTGTTGTTGTTGTTTGTTTGTTTGTTTGTTTTGAGATGGAGTCTTGGTCTGTTCCCATGGCTGGAGTGCAATGACATGATCTGGGCTCTGGTAACCTCAGCTTCCCGGGTTCATGAAATTCTCCTTTCTTAGCTTCCTGAGGATCTGGGTTTACAGGACCCAGACACCACTACCGGCTAATTTTTTACATTTTTAGTAGAGAATTTGTTTCACCATGTTGACCAGGATGATCTCAAACACCTGACCTAAGGACATCCACTGGCTCGGCCTCCCAAACTGCTGGGATTACCGATGTGAGCCATCATGCCTGGCCACGCCAATTCCTTTATTTCTTTATGGAATCAAATGTAGGTTGAGAATCATCTTTCCTAATACTTGTCAGTGCCTCAAGATTGTTAGAATAAATCTAAAACTTCCAACCAAAGGATACTGGTTGACATCCAGAATTTTAAGAAAAGTTGTGAAATAAAATATCCAGCTTCTGGCTCTTTCCTCATGAGCATGCTCAATGTCTGGGAAATCCTTGGAACCTGGAAGAAGGGTAGAGCTGGGGTAGGTGGGGATGATCTTTGAAACCACTGCCTCTCTGGCAGCCACTGTTGCTCCTCAGGAAATGGCTTGGAGCCTCAGCCTTCAGAGAAGTAGCAGGGGCTCAGCAAGCAGTATTTTGTGTGCCAGGTTTTCCAGCTCCATATCTGTTTTGGTGATGTATCTATTCAGGTCTCTACTTATTAATTATGTCATCTTATTTGTTTGTATATTTTGCATAAAAGTCACTTTTCAGATGCGTTTCCTAAACTTTTCTTAGCCTGAGGCTTGTTTTTTTCGGTTCTCTTAACCAGAACATAGTTTTTGTTTGTTTGGTTTTGTATTGTTTTGTTTTCTTCTTTTTTGTTTTTTGCCTTTTTTTGAGGTGGAGTCACACCTTGTCACCCAGCCTGGGGTGCAAAGGCATGATTTTGGCCCACTGCAACATCTGCCTCCTGGGTTGAAGGGATTCTTCTGCCTCAGGTTCCAGAGTAGCGTGGATTACATGTGTCTGCCAACAAGCCCACCTATTTTTTTTTTTTTTTGTATTTTTAATAGAGACAGTGTGGCAGTCAGTTACTATGGGATGAAACAAAGGTGGTTGAATGCAAAAATGAAGACAAAGACAAAAAAGATCTGTTTTGAAAGGGGGGTCGGGGGCTCATTGCTTCTAATCAGCAAAGGCCCTGAGCTTCTACAGGCCTTCATATTTAGTAGGCAGAATCAACAGGGAGGAAAGGTAATTGTTGGTCAGCTGCTTGAATTATCACAGGCTCACATAATTGCTTTCTATGTACTACAGGCTTCAGATGTTCCTATATATAACCACAAGAAAGACTGTGCTTGGGGCATGACTGCCCTCAGCATTCCTTCTGACACCAGACGTGGTGTGTCAGGTTGCCAACATGCTGCTTTCATGAGAACAGTTCCCTCTCTGCTCATAGACCCTCCAGTCATTACTGAGTTGGTCACGACCCTCATTCTTTTGGCCTCCAACATCTCCTCCTTTTTATTTTTGCATTAATTGAGTAAAGATAATTGCAGGCTGTGCAGCTCTCCACTGCTGCTTGGTGGTCCAGCTGCTTTTACAGACAATGAACATAAAAGAGGGACATCATGACGTTACTCTGATAATCACAAAAAAGACATTTAGGTGATGTTTGGAGGAGGTCCAAAGGCTAAGGCTCTCTAAACCTTGCTGGAATTCTGCCCAAGTTTTCAGAGACGGCTGAATTACTTGAGTATGCTTTTTCAAGTTAAGCATTTCGCTTTGTAAATCAAGTTTCCATGGATATTCCCTTTGGTTTTATTCCAAATTGGTTACACAAATATGAGCATGCTTAAAATGACAATGCAATTGCTGCCGCAACTGCTAGTGTGTTCTTGGTTTCCTAGCCACAGAACTGTAATCTTTAACTCTTTAACATTGCTACTTCCATGTGTATCTCAGTGTTAAGTTTATTTTTAAGCATCCATGCCTGGTCGGCTGTACACATCCAATTTTCTACATATTGAGCTGTGATTTGAATGGAGCTGTACATTACTACTAAGGACACCACAACAGAAGTTATTAATGTACCTAAGGAAACTTTCCCCAAAATTTTCATGCCTAAGGCTCTACAAGCACAATGAATAAGCTGACTAAGAAAAAAGTTTACAAAATGGAAACCAGAGGTGGCCACCCAAGGCTCAGGCAGATTTACAGGAATCCATAATCTGGGATTGCAACCTACAATTACTAGGGTGGATATGCTGTATGTTTGTACTGTGTTATGATTAAGGGAATAATACAGTTAACAGGAATCACAAGTCAGTCAGGCATCGTTTACCTGGAGTTGGTCCTTTTTGCTGCCAGAAAAACATAAGTTCAAAAACACAAATTGTAAATTGAGTCGTAGTGTTTTCTACAATGTAACGTTAAAACTGTGTTCAGCACAATTACTATAATTAGATAGTGTTCCGACACAAATGCTGCCATTCATATAGTGGAGTGCTGCCTTCCCTATCGACTCCTGAGTTGGACCTCTCTTTCCTTGGTAATGCCATTGAGGCAAAGTTGGGCTGAAGCCTGTTCCATGCCAAGTGAAACTTGCTGCAGGTTGGGATTGAATCCCAGCTCAATGTAGTGAAGAGATGCTGACCAGTGTCAGCGAAGTTTATGCCTTGAGGTCGGATTCTCATCTCTCCCATCTAAATGACCACAGGGACCTAGAAAATAATGTCTCCCATTAGCATGTACTCTTGTCTAGCTAGGGGACCAAGACACTGGGTCCAAGGAGGGGGGTAAGAATTATCAAAGGGAGCCCATTCTGTATAATTGATACGATTTGGGAGATGGGGCTGGGAGTGATTAGTAGCTACACCAGTAATGTTAATAGAGCTAAGGCCTAATAGGTACATATTTCTTTCCATGGTAACTCAGCCATACTTGGGATTAATTTGCAAGGCCACTGCAGTTGAGTGATGTACCCTGGGTGACTCATGAAGGAAGTCCCTCCAATGGAGCAGCATAATTGATAATCATTGTTCTGAGAGTCTAATTACTGTTTGTCAGGGGGTGTTAGGGGTCCTGGTGCCCCTGCTTCATGATCATGATAGATGTCAGGAGGAGTGTCACTCCAAATTACACTCCGTAATACTGGGGGATTGGGAATATATGCCCAACATGTTTTTGTCTCTCTGCACAAGGGAAACCTACTGCACAGGATGTTATGGGTAGCATGGCCATAAACGTGATGTCAGGGGTGTTTGCCTGACCCTGGTGCTCCAGCAATTTCAAGTGACTCATGGCTTGTAATGGAGGAGTTGGATTCATAGCTGGGATCCATGGCTCTCTCCAGTCTCCCTTTACATGGTCACAAACACATTGAGGGCACCCCACACAGATTATCCATCTCCTGTAAAAACACAAGCATACCCTCATCCTTACATCAGTAAATCTCCTGAGCATTTCCACCATCCTTAGGGGGATTTTCATAATATTTTGGGGTATACTTTACTTTTTCCCTATAAGATTTACCAGTGTCATTCTGCCATAGTCTTACTATCTGTGCCAGGAATCAAAAAAGTTAGAGTAAATAAGCAAAAAAAAAATTAAAGTAAAAGTAAATGTATTTTGTTTGAGGTGGTAACTGATCTCTTGTTTCCCCTTTCAGTTTTTTTCAGCACAGCTTGTAATGTTTGATTTGCCCCCTCTATAGTTCCTTGTCTTTGGGGTTTGTAAGGAATTCCTGTTTTATGAGTGATTGACCATAGCTGTAAAAAATTTTAAAAAGCATGACTAACATAAGCTTGTCCATTGTCAGTTTTTAATTGTTTAGGGACCCCCCCATACGAGCAAATGACGACAGACAATGTCATTACACATAACCAGCTGTGTGACCTGGTTTGCAAGCTTTATGAGTAACATCCATCTGTCAGATTTCATTTGAAGCTAAGTCTCATGGGTTACAGCCTTCTATGAGTGTGACTCCAGTGACATGCTGGCAAGCAGGACAGGCTTGTACAGGCTGCAGCCTGGCTGTTAGGCAAATGAAACATATGAGTAAAGGCAGAGTTTTGATGCAGTAATATATGAGAAGGTTGAGCTTGTTGAAATGCAGAACAAACCAATTTATTGGCTCTATTATTACCTAGATATAGTGGTGTAGGTAGTTGTGTGGGAGAGCAAATATAAGAAACATAAAAAGCGGCACAAGAGCAAGCAGCTTCTTAAAGTCTTAGAAACAAGTTAAACTGCTCTGGTTCCAGGGTGCTTTTAATAGTGGCTGTCCCAATATGACCGGCTACATTTACAACATAGGCTGAATCACAGAGAGTGTTAATAAGAGATGAACCAGTGAGCTGTAAAACCTGCATAACTGCCATTAGTTCTGAGCGTTGATCTGAAACTCTGGGATTTTTTATTGTTTGAGCATGCTTAGTACCATAAGTAACTTTGCGACCTTTGGAAGAGCCATCAGTAAGTAGGTCTGGCTGCCTGAAATGGGCTTGTGATGAGTAATCACGGGGAAGATGAAAGGTTGAACTTTTAAAATTGCCAACTGTTGTCTGATGGATAATGTTTATGTATTATTCCTACACGATCTGAAAGAGCAATTTGCCACACAGTCAACATTTCCCATGCTGCAGCCTGTTGCTGGGAATCCAATATTTCTCCTCATACTTTTAGACTGGCTCTAAAAGGAGAACAATAATTTTGTGTGGATCATATCTCTTAAGCATTTTTGATCTATCCCTACCCCTTGTTATAAACTGAGTAGTTAAAGAAAGATAAACTTGCAGAGATTTTACTCTCTGATTGAATTTCAAAAAAAGCCATTCTATTACAATTACATATTTTTTTCTATGATCTGGCCTAAAAGTCCTGTTGGAGAATGAGGGGTAGAGAGAATAAAGGGAACCAAGGGCTTTTGTGGCTGTAGCCGGGAGGCATGTGTTTGCTGAAGAGTCTTCTCTACAAGCTGTAACTCAGCTTCAGCCTCCTTAGACAAACCAGCAACCGGGTTGTCTCCTAAGCCCATTGCTCCTAATGAAGAATTTCCATGGAGTGCCTGAGTGTTTGAGTTGATGAGTAGCAATACCTAGGATTGGACACAGCCAGTTTGTATCTCCTAATAGTTGTTGGAAATCACTGAAGGTTTGTAATCTGTCCCTATGGAGGAGTGCTTTCTGAGGTCGAACATTTGTTTCAGTAACAATAGTGCCTAAGTATTGGTATGGGGAGGTTGTTTCTACCTTTTGTTGAACTATTTTGAGATGTCCCCCTGTTTTGCTTCTCTCAACAATTGGTGTAATAACTCTTCCATTAGAGCAGCCAAAAGAATTTCATCCATATAATGAATGATGTAGGCAGTAGGAAATATATTATGAGGCTCCTTTAAGCACTGTCCTACAAAACGCTGAAATAGTGTAGGACCCGTGATCATGCTTTGGGGTGAAACTTTGCTTATCCTTCTCATGTAAGGGTATAGTAAGGAAATAATCTTTGAGATCTACTACTATAGGAGGTGAGTCACTTGGAATGGCTGCCAGGAATGGCAGAGCTTGCTGTAATGCACCCATTGATTAAATCTGTGCATTAATCGCTCTCAAATCATGTAGCAACTTGCTGGCAAATCGGTCTGTTTTTATATACTAAAATTTTGCTGAAACCTTACACTTGTGTTGATACATATGCATATGTATATGTGTGTATATATCTCTATATGTGTGTATATATATATACATATACACATACACACACATATGTATGTGTGTACATATATGTATGTTATATGCAGATATGTAATATGCACATATGTAATACCCAGAGTTTATGGATGTTTACCTATACACTCTGGTATGTGTGTATAGATGATATGTGTATATGTAGGTATATATGTATACACATACACATATGTATATGTATATATAACACGTGTATATATACACACATATATGCACACATACAGACAGATATATAAGTGAGTGTGTATATTTACATATATATGCATGCTCTGTCTATAAATGTGTTTATATATACACACAAACATATATATAACACATATATACATATACACATATGTGTATATGTGTATATATATGTGTATATATGTATGTCTATATATGTTTATATATATAATTCCTAATTCCTCATACATATATAAAATTTTATACACGTGTGTGTGTATATATATCTATGTATATCTATATATATCTATATATCTATATCTATATATCTATATATATCTATATATCTATCTATATCTATATCTATATCTATATCTATATCTATATCTATATCTATATATATGGATATATAATTTGTTGTTTTTCTCCTAAGCCCATTCAACCCAAAACCTTCCAGGTATGTGGGAAGCTTAAGAGAGATTTTGCAGTAGTTAGATGGCAGCAAGAGTCTTTAATAGAGTTTGAGTCTTTATACTATCCCTGGCTTCCCTTACTGTGGTCCTAGCAAAACACTGACATCCTCGTAAATAACACAAACTGACTTTGAAAATTAACATTCTCTTCTTATTTAGGTATCAATGTAGCTGGATGTAGAACAGCTGCCTCAAAAAAAAAAAAAAGAGATTCCATTCTTTTCCTTCTTTTATAAAAACTTCAGCAATGAGGTTGGAACTTGTCTCTCAAGGGCAGCTTCTTTTTGACTGTTGAAAGTGGAGATTTTCTGCTTACAGATGGGACATAGAGTCTTATAATTATTAGTGGGACATGGGAGGAAGAGAAAGGTAGAAACTAGACGTTTTGGGCAAAGGGCTGACAAGGCTCTACACAGAGAAAATTCCTATCTTACTAGGTGGCACTGTAGGATCTGAAAAATTAGATTAAAACTCTGATTCCAAACACTTTTCTGTCAAAAGTTAGAGAAGGGGGGTGGAGCCAAGATGGTTGAATAGGAACAGCTCCAGTCTACAGCTCCCAGCATGAGCCACACAGAAGAGAGGGGATTTCTGCATTTCCAACTGAGGTACCGGATTCATCTCACTGGGGCGTGTCAGACCGTGGGTGCAGGACAGTGGGTGCAGTGCACCGAGTGTGAGCCAAAGCACAGTGAGGCAACACCTCACCCAGGGAGCACAAGGGGTCAGGGAATTCCCTTTCCTATTCAAAGAAAGGGCTGGCAGACAGCACCTGGAAAATCAGGTCACTCCCACACTAATACTGCGCTTTTCCAGTGGTCTTAGCAAATGGCACACCAGGAGATTATATCACACACCTGGCTTGGAAGGCCTACACCCACGGAGACTCACTCTTTGCTAGCACAGCAGTCTGAGATCAAACTGCAAGGCGACAGTGAGGCTGGGGGAGGGGAGCCCGTCATTGCTGCGGCTTGAGTAGGTAAACAAAGTGGCTGGGAAGTTCCAACTGGGTGGAGCCCACTGCAGCTCAAGGAGGCCTGCCTGCCTCTGTAGACTGCACCTGTGGCGGCAGGGCATAGCCAAACAAAAGGCAGCAGAAACCTCTGCAGACTTAAATATCCCTGTCTGACAGCTTTGAAGAGAATAGTGGTTCTCCCAGCATGCAGCTTGAAATCTCAGAACGGACAGACTGCCTCTTCAAGTGGGTCCCTGAACCCCACATAGCCTAACTGGGAGGCACCCCCCAGTAGCTGCAGACTGACACCTCACACGGCTGGGTACTCCTCTGAGGCCAAACTTCCAGAGGAACAATCAGCCATCAGTATTTGCTGTTCACCAATATCTGCTGTTCTGCAGGCTCCACTGCTGATACATTCTATGTGTCAGAAAGAGAAAAAATGGCAGTTGAAGTTTTAACTCAGACTGTGGGGCCCTGGCCAAGGCCAGTGGTCTATCTCTCAAAACAACTAGATGGGGTTTCCAAAGGCTGGCCACCATGTCTAAGGGCCCTGGCAGCAACAGCCCTGTTAGCACAAGAAGGAAATAAACTTGCCCTTGGGCAAAACCGGAATGAAAAGGCCCCCCATCTGTGGTAACTTTGATAAACACAAAAGTACATCATTGGCTAAGAAATGCTAGATTAACCAAGTACCAAAGCTTGCTATGTGAAAATCTGCACATAGATATTGAAATCTGTAACACCCTAAATCCTGCCACCATGCATCCAGTATCAGAGACACAGATTGCATATAACTGTGTAGAGGTGTTGGACTCAGTCTATTCTAGCAGATTTGACCTTCAGGACTAGCCATGGGCATCAGTAGACTGGGAGTTATACATGGAGGGGACCAGCTTTATCAATCCACAAGGATAAAGATGTGCATGATATGCGGTGGTAACATTGGACACTGTCGTTGAAGCCAAACCATTTCCACAGGACACTTCAGCCCAGAAGGCTGAGCTCATTGCTTTAACTTGGGCTCTGGAACTCAGTGAAGGTAAGACTGTAAACAGCTACACTGACTCTTGATACACCTTTCTAACCCTCCATGTGCATAGAGCATTATGTAAGGAAAAGTGCCGTTAAACTTTGAGGGAAAGAACATAAAATATCAACAAGAAATTCTAAAATTATTAGAGGCAGTGTGGAAACCTCAGAAGGTGGCAGTCTTGCACTGCAGTGGACACCAGTGATCCTCCACCTCAGTGGCCTTAGGATACTCTCGAGCTGATTCAGAAGCTCAAAAAGCAGCATCTACTTCTTACTGGGCACCAGTAGCTATCCCCTTACTCCCTCAAATCCCTGACTTGGTGTCTGCCTATTCTAAGGTAGAAAAAGACTTCTTCCATGCAGAAGTGGGGCAAGTAATAAAAGGAGGATGGATCCGACTGCCAGATGGGAGGGTAGCTCTGCCACAGTTGCTGGGAGCCACAATCGTATTGAACATGCACAAAACACTCATCTAGGACAAGAGTCACTTGAGGAATTGTTAGGCCAGTATTTCTACATCTCACACTTGCCAGCACTTGCCAAAGCAGCAGCACGATGGTGTGTTACTTGCCAACAGCCAATTCGAGGCAAGGCCCCACAGTTCCACCATTCATACAAGCTTATGGAGTGGCTCCTTTTGAGGATATTCAGGTGGATTTCACAGAAATGCTGCAATGTAGAGGTAACAAGTATTTGCGGGTTCTTCTGTGTACTTACTCTGGGTGGGTGGAGGTTTATCCAACAAGAACTGAAGAGGCCTACGAGGTAACCCATCTGCTTCTCTGAGATCTTATTCCTAGGTTTGGACTGCCCTTATGAATCAGCTCAGATAACTGGCTGGTGTTTGTGCCTGACTTGGTACAGAAGACAGCAAAGGCATTAGGACTCACTTGGAAGCTACATGCTATCTACGGACCTCAGAGTTCTGGAAAGGTGGAGCGAATGAATCACACTATCAAAAATAGTTTAGGGAAAGTAAGTCAGGAAACAGGATTCAAGTGGATACAAGCCCTTCCTGTGGTATTGTTTAAAATTAGATGCACTTCTTCTAAGAAAACAGGATAATGACCTTATGAAATACTGTACCATAGGCCTCCTCCTATACTGTGGGAGCTTCCAGGCACTCCCAGAGAGTTAGGTGAAATTGAATTACAGCGACAACTACAGGCTTTAGGAAAAATTACACAAACAATCTCAACTTGGGTAAATGAGAGGTGTCCCATCAGCTTATTCTCCCCAGTTCACCCTTTCTCTCCAGGTGATTGCGTGTGGATCAAGGACTGGAACATAGCCCCTTTGGGGCCATGGTGGAAAGGACCTCAGATCATCATCCTGACCACCCTCATGGCTGTAAACGTAGAAGGAATCCCAGCCTGGATCCACCACAGCTGTGTGAAACCTGCAGCCAATGAAACCTGGGAGGCAAAACCAAGCCCGGACAACCCAGCAAAGCGACTCAGAGGAGGACGATAAGACCTGTTCCAGTCACACCCAGAAGCTGACTGTTTTACGAATGTCTGAAGCATGAGAACAATCATCATGGGACTCATTTTCCTTATAATTTGGACTTGTGTAGTAAAAACTTCCACTGATTTTCCACACATGGAGGACAGCTCTCAGTGTATATATCAGGTTACCAAGGTAGGGCAACGAGTTAAAAGAATCTTTCTGTTCTATAGTTATTATGAATGCCTAGGAACTTCAAAAGGAACACGTTTATATAATGACACTCAGCACAAGGTATGTAGCCCAGGAAAGGACGGACCAGATGTGTGTTAGGACCCCTCTGAGCCTCCCTTGTCCACAGTTTTTGAAATAAGATTAAGGACTGAAGACTGGTGGGGACTCATAAATGGTACAAGTTAAGTATTAGCCAATAAAGAAGAAAAAGAGGAGCCTGAAAGGATAATCTTGAAATTTGATCCCTGTGCTGACATTAATAGCAATAAGTTAGAAAGGGGATGTGGCTCTTTTTGTTGAAAAAAAGGCTATATGACCAAAAATAAGTACATTTGTCATGATTTAGGACTCTGTGGAAATGAATGCGGATACTGCTCTTGTTTCGTGTGGACCACTTCGATAAAAAATGAAACGGATTCAGTCCACCTTCAGAAAGGGAAAAATGGACCTTCCTGTACCAAGGGACAATGTAACCCCTTAGAGCTAATAACAACCAATCCCCTTGATCATCGCTGAAAAAAGAGGGAGTGTGTGGCCTTAGGAATCAATGGGGCCAGACTGGATCCTCCACTAAATATCTTGGTTCAAGGAGAAGTTTACAAGCAGTCTCCTGAGCAAGCGTGTCAAACTTTCTATGATGAACGAAATGTGCCAGTACCAAAAATTCCAGGAAAAACAAGAAATTTGTTTTTGCAATTAGCCGAGCATACAGCCTAGTCTCTCAATGTCACTTCATGTTATGTATGTAGATGAACTGTAATGGGAGATCTATGGCCATGGAAAGCCCAAGAATTAGTAAATACAGATGCAATTCCTGGCTCAGAAGAATCGCCCTGATAATTTCTGGGTCCTAAAAGCCTAATTATTGGACAATATTTCATAGCTAGAGAAGGAAAATAATTAACTCATCCCTTAGGACAACTTAGTTGTCTTGGAAAAAAACTGTAAACTGGTACCACAAAAACAGTCACTTGGTGGAGTTCAAATCACATAGAGAGGAATCCGTTTAGTAAATTCCCAAAGCTGCAAATCATGTAGACCCACCCAGAGTCCCACAGGGACTGGACAGCCCTCACTGGATTGTACTGGATATGTGGGCATATAGCTTATGCCAAATTACCTGACCGGTGGGCAGGTAGTTGTGTTATTGGCTCTATTAAACCATCTTTCTTCCTACTGCCTATAAAACCAGGTGAACTCCTGGGCTTCCCTGTCTATGCTTCCCACGAGAAGAGGAGCATAGCTATAGGAAATTGGAAAGGTGTTGAATGGCCTCCTGAGAGAATAATACAATATTATGGGCCTGCTACTTGGGCACAAGATGGCTCATGGGAATACTGGACCCACATTTACATGATCAACTGAATAATATGGTAACAAGATATCTTAGAAACAATCACTAATAAAACTGACAGAGCCTTGACTATTCTGGCCTCACAAGAAACTCAGATGAGAAATGCTATCATCAAAATAGATTGGCCCTCGACTACTTGGTAGCAGCTGAAGGAAAGGTCTGTGGGAAATTTAACCTTACCAATTGCTGTCTACACAAAGATCATCAGGGGCCAGTAGTTGAAGACATAGTTAGAGATATGACAATACTGGAACATGTGCCCGTGCAAGTGTGGCATGGATTTGATCCTGGGGCCATGTTTGGAAAATGGTTCCCAGCACTAGGAGGATTTAAAACTCTTATAATAGGAGTTACAATAGTAATAGGATCCTGCTTACTTCTCCCTTCTTTGCTACCTGTACTTCTTCAAATGATAAAAAGCTTCATCACTACCATAGTTCACCAAAATGCTTCAGCACAAGTGTACTATATTAATCACTATCAATCTGTCTTGCACGAAGACATGGGTAATGAGAATGAAAGTGAGAACTCCCACTATTGAGTAAGATTCTCAAGATGCGTGGGGGGAATAAAGGAGGAGACCACCCCTCATATTGTCTTATGCCCAATTTCTGCCTCCAAAGAAACAAGAAGTAAAAATTAAAGGCAGAAATAAAATCCACAAGCACACAGCCCAGCACCACACTCTGGGCCTGGTAGTTAAAGATCAACCCCTGACCTAATCAGTTATGTTATCTATAGATTATAGACATTGTATAGAAAAGCACTGTGAAAACCCCTGTCCTGTTTTGATCAGATCTAATTACCCATGCATGCACCCCCAGTCACGTACCCCTGCTGGCTCAATCGATCATGACCCTCTCACGTGCACCCTCTTAGAGTTGTTAGCCCTTAAAAGGGACAGGGATTGCTCACTCGGGGAGCTAGCCTCTTGAGACAGGAGTTTTACTGATGCTTCTGGCTAAATAAGCCACTTCCTTCTTTAACTCGGTGCCTGAGGGGTTTTGTCTATGGCTTCTCCTGCTACAACATGAAAACATCATTACAACTCATAGGCAATATGAAGAAATATTAAAGGCTGCAATGAAAGATTATAAGGGAACCTGATTGCTTGGGAGTGATAATTCAGGAGAAACTTTTCTAAGGAACTGATTTAAATGATTTTTAGTTAATTTGATACTGCAGCTTTCTTCTGACCCTATCACATTGAATTACAAGTATAAATCTATTCCAGGGATCTTGATGCTGGGCTCAGTTGTGAATAGATTGATAACTCTGGATCTATTGGTCCTTTTGTACTGATCAATGAAAATGTCACAATTCTTTGATTTATAACTTCTCATAGATCTTAGCTTTCTTCCTTCTGATTAGGCTGAACTGGTTGATAAGCAGATTGTAGATACAATTTTATACATCCATAAATTTGGTTAATAAGAATTCCTTTCCCCCACTCTATTGCTTTGATCCCTTCATAAGCATCAAATTTCCTGAGTTCTCTCACCGACTTTTCTAATATCCTTAGTCGGCAACACAATTGTCAACCTGACTATCTCAGTGTCTGCTCCCTTGCTCAGCTGTTCTCTTACCCTCTCTTGACATTCAAGGACAGAACTTTTACTAAGCAATCTTCCAAATGCAAATTAAACCCCTCCACTACTGAATTTATGGAAATCAATATTAAAGAAATAATCTAAACAATTAATTTCGCTCTTCTGTCAATATTACTGCATAAAAAAGAAAAACAGAGACTTCTAACTATTTTAAGAAAAAATCAACAGTCCCAATGTAAGGATTGAGTGTTTTCATTAGCATGTTAAATACTTTAAAATTTATAAAGGGTTTTATCACACATTTTCTTTTGTGCCTATTTTTCTATGTACGGGAGTTGTGAGTATAATTCTACTGATAACAAAACCATGGCTCAGAGATGGAAATGTGTAGCCTGAGGTCAAAACCTCACCTAGTACAATCTGTTTCTATTTCTGATTATAATGACAAAGTAGCTCACTCAATGTTGCAGCTTGTCTTATCTTGTGTTCTCTCTTCTGGTCCCTGGGAGGCTGTTTATTTGCAGTTCAACAAGGCTCCTGCAACTTTTATTTGCTTTCTCCAGCTGTTCCTGCTGTTTGAGAGCTGGGTCATCAAAGCTTTGCTTGAATCCTGACACTTTAGCCATGAAAATTTTACAATTTTCACTGCTCTACTTGGAAGCTTAACTACACTGAACTCCCATTGTTTCTCAATAGAGAAAGTGCTGCAGCAAGAACCCCATGTGTTTCAGGTGGTTTTACTGAGGATATCTTACACACCCACAGGTTGTGACCTGTGGGAGAAACTCTCTAGCCAACTAACAGCACATGCTGGATCACTGCCTCTTAAAAAACCATATCCTGCCCTGCCATCTGTAGCTATGGTTGTTTTAAGGATTACTCTGTGCAGAATTTTCCATATAATTCAGAAAGCCAGACTTTTTATCTGGGTAATCATTAGGAATTATTTCCATTATGACTATTTTTAAAAGAGTAATTTAAGAATAGCATTGCAAGCTTTTCAAATGTACAGAATGCGGTTTTCCTCCCAACTCTATTCTAGTCACTATCAAAGACAGGGAACTGGGTCCTTCCTAAAGTCTTATGTCTACCTCTGTGAACATTGAGGCAGAAAGGAAACTGGCCTCACCAGACTCTTTTTCATCCTCAATTCTACCTTTTGCTCTTTATCATTCAATAGTTTTCTCTGGTTCTTAAGCTGTCATGAAAAAGAAACTGCAGTTGCTAAAGTGCTCTTCACAAATGTTTTCTGAATTTCACTTTGAGACCCAGATGTAAGAAAACATACTCAGGCACATGTCTGCTCTTTGCCTTTCAGTAATCTGACTATATTTGAAAACGTCTTTCCTTCAGCACTGGTCTTTGCACTTTAGCTCCCACTCAGCACTTTATCCTCCCTATCACCGTCTGACCTCTCTTACCATGTACGTAGGAATCATTAAAATAGCAGTATATAAACTTCTGATTCCATTGTCTTAAAGTATCTAATATGGTTGAGAGTCAAAATGTCTAGATTTAAAACCTGGCTCTACTGCTTATGAGAAAGTTGCCACAACTCTCTGGATCTTAGTCTCCTCATCTGTAGAATGAGATAATTGAAAGTATCTACCAACCCCAAGTTGCAGTAAGAATGAAAAGTGATAAGGCATGCAAAGTGCTCAGAATAAGGTTGAGCAGGTAATAAGGATGCAATAAATGTGAACTATATTATTATCACCCCAATGTATGTTTCTGTTAGATAGAGTCAACTTTATTGATGTCATAGGGCTACCATGAAAACTAAATCATGTAGGCAGAATGCCTAGCACAGGGTCTGGTATAAAACAGACATTTGGTAAATACTCCCATTCTGCAACAAATCACTCCACCTTTCCATGCCTCCTTGCTTAATGTGAAGAGTCGTTTTCTTCATATATTTTTTCTTTTCTGAATTGACTATTATACTACAATTCTAAAATGAAAGTTAAAGTACTGGGTTTGAATTAAGTCCAAAAATATGGGAAAAAAATGTAAAAAGAAAAATTGTCAAGTAGCAGCTGTGTTGTCAGGCAAGGAGATATTAGAGTGGTGACTCATTTATAAGAAGTTTCTTTTAACTCTACAGTGAAGTGGACATTGTAATAGCCCTTACCTTCTGGTCATAAAATACTTGAGGACTGCCAGAAAAAACTGAAAAACTGGCTATTCTACCTGAGGTCGTTCTTTTTAATTGCATGAAGTCAAGGGTAATGTGTAATCACTTAACTTCTGTTCAACTGGTGCCACTTTTCAATTTGTTCTTTTTAATAGTCTCACAGATTCCTCAGCCTGGGAGAGGATAGGAAATGCCATATTCTCCTACTTGAGTTATAGTGTTTGATGGCCTCTAGGTCACTCCTGCCAGGTGGTCATCCAGTCTCTGTTGATGCCTTTCAGGGTGAGGAAGCTCACAATATCCAGAGAGCTGCCTAAACCAGTTTGAGAGCGATATATCTGTGAGAAAAACTTTCTTTTGATGAGCCAAAGTTTGGCTTCACATGTTCATTGCTAACATCCTAATATTGCCTCTTCAGGCCTTATAGAACTGTGTCCTCTTTCTTGTGAAATAATAGCCAATCTATTACTGGAAGAAAATTCTCATATCCTTCACAGATGTTTTTGTTTCTCCACATGGATACTATTCTAAGCTAATTAACATTTTTTTTTTAAATTGAGATAAGTATCCAGATAACGTAGACCCAGGGATGCATTCATTCCTGGTATTTAGTATACCCTTAAACAATTTTCAGATTTGGGAACACATTGCATGCCTCCAGATGCCACTCCATAATGTATTGTTTGAGGGAATAGCAGGAATAACAGTTGATGTTTGTCGTAGTTCATTCAGGCTGTTATAACAAAATACCATAAACTGGTGGCTTACAAAACAAAAACAAAAACAAAAAAAACAGAAATGCATTTCTCCTAGTTCTGGAGTTTGGAAAGTTCAAGGACAAGATGACAGAGGAGTAGATATCTGGTGAGGGGCTACTTTCTGGTTCATATATGTTGCCTTCTAGCTGGGTCCTCACATGGTAGAAGGGGAAAGACAGGTCTCTGGGGCTTATTTTGTAAGGGCACTCATCTCATTTATAAGGGCCCGACCACCCTGACCTAATCATACAGATTTTACATTTGGATACCACCACATAAGTGATAATTTTTCAACATATAAATTTGTGAGGGGGTGGAATAAAAAGAATCAGATTATAACAGTTTTAGAAAAATACAGAATCTGTGTACAGATGTTTATTTATTCATTCATTCACCCCAAGTTGTAAATATTTGATATAATTTTTATGACATAAATGTATATTTTTCAGCATAATATTTTACAATATTCTGTTCATATCAGCCTTCTCCCAACTTTATAGTAAAATAATCCACATTTAAAAAATGGGGGCAGAGGAGACAATTATTTTAAAAGATGGAAATAACACTGTTGCCATTACAACAATCCTTCTTTTTCCTTTAAACCACACTCTCCTTGTTCCATCAGTTTTCCTTCTTTTGCCTTTATGGGTTTATGATCTTCAGCATTTCCCATAGGCATTGAAGGCTCATGAGTCACAAGACAGCTTGGTGCTTGGGTCTTTTTCTCATATCCAGAATCAGTATGTCAGCTGGCACGTACTTTGACTTAGAGATTCACTTATCAACTACAGGACAGTAGAAAAATCATCCTAAGACAATGGAGAGGATAGTTATCATTACTTTGCTTTGTTCACTAGATAAGGAAATGCAATGTGAAAGGCAGGAGAGCTCTAACATTGCTTGGTGCTTGGAACTTTACATTTATCTGGAGTAGCCATAACTTTAAACCCTTTAGGGTTTAGGTGGGATATCCAGAAAACTGATTCAATGAAAATTGTTTGTCTACCTACCTCCCATTATCTCAAGTCAAAGACCAGAAGAAACACTTCCATGGTTGAACCACTTGGGTTTATTTTTCATTGAAGCATGAAAGGAGCATGCATACCATAAGATGTCTTAGTAACATATAAGAAAATAGTTTATAGGATTTGGGTTTACGTTAGGAGATTTGGGGTAAGGTTTACAGAAGCAAGGCAGTGTCAGAAAGCAAAAGCTATTTTATGATGGGGTGTTTCAATAAGTCTTATGTAGAAGGAGGGGAAAATAGAGCAAGTTTAAATTGGTAGTTGATGAAGAAGTGATCACTCACATCAGCCCAGATAGGTGGATATTTGGTCATTTTTTTCCGACTTGAACAATGTTTCTGTTATATATGGGTTTAGATGATTATGGAGTGGTGTTGCTTTTGTCTTCATCCATCATGGTCACAGAGTGGCCTTATATGATGTTGCTGCTCTGTGAAATTGTTCATGTTCAACAAAAGAACACCAAGACCTTGCCATAAGTGATAGGCCAGCTCCTAGCAAGACCCAGGCCCAGCTGATATGACCACATCAGCTCTTTGATGTCAGGGCTGCTCTTCTTCTTCTCACTGGTGGGCAATTGTGGTGCATCAGTGAAAACATTAGAAAACAAAGCGGATGGCAATATGTCCATTCTCATTGGGAGAAGGGGATACAAAAAACCAATAAACTTGGTAAGTAAATTATATAGTGTCTTAAATGCTATGGGAAATGATAAAAGATAATGGAACACTGCAAAAGGATAGGAATTGGAGAAGGCATAGCAGAGGAAAGTTGCAGTTTTAAACAAGGCAGACCTCTCTGAGAAGGTGACATATGAGTAAATACTTGGAATGGAGGTGAGGAAGTGAGCCATGAGAACAGGGAATTCTGGTCGAATTTCAGAAAAATTACCCCAATATTGAGTATAGATGGCTAATAATCATCTGCTTACTCTACAGGCAATTGAACCCATCCCCTGCTTCATGTCCAGTTCTTGGTTTTCCCATTGACCTCTCTGAGGCCTTTCTGCCCTGCACTAGATAGAAAGGGATGAATAGAAGGCACAGACAAGTTGGGAGATGATTTCCTTTTCCTCAGAACTTCTGCTTTATGACATAAAGGCAATGAGTAAACTTCTTACCCATCTTCCTTCCCAAAGCTGCTAACATCAGTGATCTGTCCTCCATGGAAGGCAACTGCCCACCTGACTATTCCTATTACAAGATGATTCTTGCTTCATCTTCACTGTAGCCAGGATTCTGCATATTCTCTTCTCATGCAAGGTAAAGGTTGTTCAAGTTCTATCCCTACCCATTAGAACTGGAATCAGAGACATGATTCTGAGCTGTCTCCTAGGAGATTTCTTCTGTTGCTTCTGTTTCTTCAGAGCATATTTATGGCTATGAGACTTGTTTCTCTTCTAGGAAAATCTCCAATTTCTCTTTGGTATGCATTATCATCAACTGTCAAACTTAAAGGTATAAACACAGGCCAATAATTTATCTATACTTTGATCAAGATCGCAGCTTATAAGTGATATATCTAAGTGAGCTCAGTCTTCAAATTTCCTTAACAAAGGTCTTGTTTCTAGGTTCCAGTACATTCCTACCTGGTAGCTATGTTGAAATAAAAAATTTTTCAACAGAAATGTTAAAGGTGAAAATAATTGACACCAAGTGACATAATGTAGTACCCTTCTGTGATAAATTGAATAAAACCAATTTAAATTTGTACACTTCACTACAATGAAAGTAATGGCATGGGAATCTCTTGATAACCAGCACAGCAGTATGACAAAAAGTGTACTCTATAAATTTCTGGTTTTAGAAAGATATAATTCTTGATTTGATATGTTTAATAATCAGAATGTGGGACCCATTTTTATTACTGAATTATAATAACTGTAGTAACTTACATTTTTATGGGGAATTATGCCTTACTTTTATATTTAGTTTCTCATTTGAGTCCCTTAATATCTCTGGAAGGTAGATCATGTGTGGAGTTATTGTCTTCATTTTACTGTGAAGAAAATAGGGCTCAAAGAAAACAGACTTGCAAATTTAATAAGAGCTGAATGCAGGGATGGAATCCAGTTCTCCTTAATATGAATATATCTTTCAAACAAAGGTCAACAAGTTATTATTTCAATTTTCTATCTGTTGCTTATTACACATCTGAACTTGGACAAGTCCTATAATCTGTGAGTTTTCATTTTCTTGAGGCTAATGGCAATGCCTACCTCAATATATTATTTTATAATGAATATCTAAACATGTATATCAATCCTAGTATAATACCTGGCAAACTCAATGTGCTCAACAACTGATAGCCCTATTATTATGAGCAACAGCAACATTTATAAAACTATTTATTAATCTGTAAAACAGGAAGACTAGAACTTGACTCACAGGGTTGTCATTGGTATTAAATGAAATATCAAAAGAAAGTATTCAACATAGTATGTGTCACATATGCAGACAATCAATGGTAGCTTATACTGTAATTATTTTCAATTGCATCTTAGGATTCACTTTTTCTAACAGTGACTGAAAACTGGTCTCAAATTTAAGTAAAGATGAGGACTTACTGGTGCAAGTAATTTAACAATGAAGGAATATATCTTGCTTCTAGTGTACCTAAATAAAGGCTATTAAATGATATCTTCAGAATCACTCCCATCATGTACTCTGCTCCTCTTTGTTGACTCCATTATCAAGTAGTTCCAAAGTAGCTTTCATCAGTTCCCACGTCTACATACTCCAACATGTTTTTCTGGTGGGAAAGAACAAAAATATTTATCCAACCATTACCATCTTAATGTCACAAGATTCATGTGATTTTATTGAGTTAGGTTAGGTATCAATCAGTTTGGCCAGAGAAATATGATGCCTATGTTGACATGCATCCTGAGTAATATGCAAGTGTCTATTATGTTATTAGTAAGCTATATAGACTCATTCTCAAGGAGGTAGGTCCTTGATCTATGTAATTTGGTTATTCTATTGTAGTTCCCATACCAATAGTTCACCTTCATCCATGCATTATCTCATTTTTCTGTTGATAGCCCAGCAAAGTGGAATTTAGCACAAAGGAATTGAACAAAATTGTTACTTAACATACTAACAATATCAACCTATTCATTGTAATTAGCATTTCTGTGATACATCCTTACATTGTGTAATCATCTGTCTTGAACACCAAAAGAAGATGAAAGAATTATTCTTGCCTTCAAAGGATCCCAAGCTCATAACACAAGAGACAGGTCTTTTAAATATTTAGGTGAATGTGAGCAGTAAGATAGAGCCATCCCAAAGTGCTCTGGAAATGCAGAAGATATTATTTCTGAATGAGACTGAACAAAGGCAAAAACTTGAGATAGCTAGAAAATTTAATGAGAACAGTTGAGAAAGCTGTTGGTTTAAGACATTAACACTGTAGTTTTCCAAGGTAGGCCTGGGTGTATTCTGAGGAAGTTATTCTAGATTCAGGGAGCACATAGTTTGCAGATGAATGAGTGTATGCTTTCTTTTTATTTTTCTCAAGACACTTTTTTCCTTCCCTTTTCTGCCTCTTGATAAATGAAATCCCATTATCTTTATAAATTTCCAGAGACAATTCGTCACTTAACCCCACCCCCAGGACCTACTCTCAGGATTAAATTGGGTTAGGTAGCAACATTCATTCATTCAGTCTATCAGTCAGTGGGCTCCTATTTGGTGTCAGTTGTGTGCCAGCCACATTAGGGAATAAAAGTTTAGTTAAGATATATATTTTTTGCCTGAAATTTAAGGTGTATCCATTTCACTTAAGGAGACAGATATGTTACCAACTCAAAAGTATAATTTGAGCAATGCTGTACTGAGACATGTGGAAAGTATTTAGAGACATCAGAAGGAAAAATAACTAGTACTGCCTGGTGCAAGGTGCAGGTGGATAGTTGATTAGAAAGGTTTTCACTGAGGAGATGGCCTTTGAACTGGACTGCTAAGCAGAGGAGGAAGTCTATACAAATGAAGGGAGGCATAAAAAAAAAGAAACACTTGGGAAGTACCTAAGGATTCGGCAGTAGCTTGGTATGTCTGGTATGTGTATAGCTTCAAGGGAGAAAGTGGCATGAGATAAGGCCATAAAGTTGTGCAAGCACAAGGTCAGGAAGGTTCGTAGAGATATGGTATTATGACATAAGTGAAGGTAATGCAGGGTATCAGAGGAGGGAAAAGAAAAGATTCAATCCAGGCTGTTGCCTAATCATTAAACATAACTACAAAGTGTAATTACAAGTTTTGGAATGGAAGGCTGTAATTGTAACATGCTACAGAGGCCCTGTTTTAGAAAATTCTAATGAACCCAATGCAAACAAAAATTAAATACAATAAATAAGTAAATAATATTTCATCTTAAGAAAACATATTTCCTTGAAATTGAGATCTCTTCTGGTATAATATGATATGGAATTCTATTTATAATAAATCATCATTATATTTTCTCCAGAAGTATGTCCATTGGTCTCCACCAAAGGCTACTTGCTTGCTTGGGCCAAATATGTTAATCTGAAGACAATTGACTACATAGCTGAAATGCATTGCTGGACATGTTCAATATTTGAAGAGAAATGCAAAGGTGACCAAGCTATGTACTCATAATATACCAGAGCCTAACTTTAGCAGTAAACCTTGTGATTCCTATTGAAATATCACTACACAGGTAGAAGGAAACAACAACTGAAAGACTTTGTAATGCTTGAATAGGTAAATCCATTATATTAAATCCAAAAGCCCATATGGCATGGTGGCAGAGAATATTAGCAAATATCAGGTTTATATTAAAATTGTGATGACCTTGTGCTTTTTCTTTAGGAAGTTTACAAATATTGATATTCAAAAAGTAGTTTTTGGACTTGCATTTCTGAAGTTATTGAAAAGGCTAACAGAATGCTATGTCAATCATTTAGTTTTTCTAATTGACTTTGCAGTTACATCTTCTTAAGTGTTTATTTCTAACACAACCACAGTCCTCTCCCTTTTAAGCTTTCAGTGCTGAGGGCAAAAATTCTGATAATCACAAACAAAACTCTGAAAATGCCATTATGTTATCACCCAGGAACACAGACAATAAAATTAATCATCACTCCCAATGCATTTCCATTTGCTAACACAGTGAAATCACCAACCACAACTTCATTCCCCTGAGGTTTCCATAGAAAGTTTTCATATCTTATTCCAGTGAATCAGACAAAAGCTCTAGGTGTCTATTTATCATGATGACAGTTTTTAAATTTAAATTGCAAAATGCAGCCATGTGATCACCTATACAACCATGGAAATTTGGTTTCCTAATCTGGGGAGTAGGTCTGAGTTTGTAGATACTGCTAAAAATTTCCAACGAAGTGTATGGAATTGTTGCTTAGATAATAAATATTTGGATAAGTTGGACACAAAAGGGGCTAATATACAAGGAAAGTGACCTATATCATTTGAAAATATATACTTTTCTCTAATATTTTATTCATTTTGGGAAAATAATTCCTTTTGCAAAGAGATTTCCAATGCTCTTGGTTTTGTGGGTACTCTGCATTTGTGTGTATAATAGACAACTGGGCAAATCTTACCCCAAGTTTACCTTTCCTGGCTTCTCTATTTCTACTTATGATCACTATTGAATCTTGAAGCTGGAAGGAATCATGGGAGCTATTATTCATTTGGCAATTTTTTTACATGCTTATTGAATATCTGTTACAGATTACGCTCTATTTTAGGCACTGAGGATTTACACATATTCTTGGGAAACTCTTCAGAGTGCAAATAATACACAACTAAATGAGAGAAATAAGCTCAGATGGTAATGGTTGCTATAATGAAAACTGTTCAGGGAGATATTTAAATTAAGCTTTTGATCAAGAACTACTTCAATGAGATGATATTTAATCTTGAGAAAGAGCTGGCCAAGTGGAGATTAATGAGGAGAGTATCCCAGATAGAGGAAAGAGCAAGTATATACAATGAGGTGCTAGACAATTTTTGATAAATAAATAATTATCTGTACCTTACAATTTTAAAGTATTTTCATATTTAGTGTCCATCTATATTTTAAGTGATATTTTCAAATTTTCTATGAGGGTAATCATATTTTAGTAGAAAGGGATTTTTTTGCCTTCAGGATATTAACCATTTATTACTGGTATTGCAAATACTTTCCTATTTAGTTATTTATACTGTGACTAATTTTGTTCTTTTTTAAATAAAGATTATATGTTATATGTAACTCTATTAATTTTTTATGTTTCTTAACTTTCATTATATGCTTAGAAATAATTTCTCTACCTAAAGATATTTAGTGGTTAAGTCTCTAGTAATTATTTATGTTAACACTTCATCTTTGATTTAATGTTTTTAAGTATTTGATGTATCTTTGCATTTATTTAAGAAACCATTTTAGTTTTTAGAATATGGTTAACCAATAATCACAATGAAATTAAATAATTCAGTCTCTCTGCTTATTTTAAATGCTGCCTTATTGTATACTAAATTACACGTTCTTGAGTCTAAATCCACACTTTGCACTGTGTTCCTTTCAGCTACTGCTCTGTGCCAATACTAACCGTTTTGCTTTTTTCTATCTTTATAATTCCATTGATATACGTTGGGACCAGTCTTCCCTCACGTTTCTTTATCAAAAGTATTTTAATATCATCTATTATTCCAGATATATCTTTGAGTTCTTTTGCCAGCTCACTTTTAAATAATATTTTGATGGGAACACAATAAACATTATAATTTTACTTACATAAGATATACATTTAACCTTGATTATTTCAAAATACATTTCGTTGTTGTTTATGATAATAAATGTGCCCACATTTTAAGATACTAAACCTGTGATTAGTTCTAATAAGACATAGAATGAATTTTCTCAGATTTTCTGGGTATATAACAATGTAATTTACAGATAACTAAATACCTTAAAAGGAATTGCAAATTGTTATTACATATATGTGTATATTCATTTGTTTATTTATAGGAGCTAGAGCTCATATGTTTTAAAATAGCTGCTGTGATACTCTACATCTCTTAACCTCAGCTTTCTGTAAGATGGTGAGACAGTTACTTACCACAGAAGGTGGTTTTGAGCATCAAAGGATCACGTTAGTTCTTTTAGACAAAATGCTTAAAACAGTGTCTATCACATAGTAAGCACTATAAAGTGTTTTTGTTGCTGATATCATTATTAGTATTATTTTATTGGCTGCAGTTTCAAAATAAAAGATAAATAACCATGGTGTGAGTAAACATCTTTATTTTGCTCTTTATCTTATGGATGATACACTTTAGAGGTTTATTTTTCTATTATGAATCATGTAAACTTATTTAGACATTTAGACATTTTGACATTGTGTAACTTAAGTTTGATATGCATATTAGTCTGTTCTCATGCTGCTAATAAATATATAACCAAGACTGTTTAATTTACAAAGGAAATAGGTTTCATTGACTCCCAGTTCAGCATGGCTGCAAAAGCCCCAGGAAACTTAAAAATCATAACAGAAGAGGAAGCAAACACATCCTTCTTCACATGGCAGCAGGAAGAAAAATGAGTGTTGTGTTACTCCATTTTCATGCTGCTGACAAAGGCATACCTCAGCCTGGACAATTTTACTATAAAAAGAAGTTTATTGTGCTTACAGTTCCACATGGCTAGGGAGGCATCACGATCATGGCAGAGGGCAAGGGAGCAAGTCACATCTTATGTGAATGGTTGCAGACAAGAAGAGAGCTTATGCAGGGAAACTCCACCTTATAAAGCCTGCAGATCTCATGAGATTTATTCTCTATCAAGAGAACAACAAGGGAAAGACCTGCCCCCATGATTTAGTTACCTTCCACCGGGAACTTCCCACCATATGCGGAAGTTCAAGATGAGATTTAGGTGTGAACAAGGCCAAACCATATCATTATGCCCCTGGCCCTTCCCAAATCTCATGTCTTCACATTTCAAAACCAATCATGCCTTCCCAACAGTCCCCCAAAGTCTTAACTCATTTCAGCATTAACTCAAAAGTCCATAGTCCAAAGTCTCATCTGAGACAAGACTACTCTCTTTCACCTATGAGCCTGTAAAATCAAAAGCAAGTTAGTTACTTCCTGGACACAATGGAAGTACAGGAATTTGGTAAATACAACCATTCCAAATGGGAAAAATTAGCCCAAACAAGGAGCTAAAGGCCCCACACAAGTCTAAAATCAAGTGGGGGAGTCAAATATTAAAGCTCCAAAATGATCTCCTTTGACCCCATGACTTGCATGTGAGTCACACTGATGCAAGAGGTGGGTTCTCCTGGTCTTGGGCAGCTCCACCCCTACGGCTTTGCAGTTCATAGTCCCCCTCATAGCTGCTTTCACAGGCTGATATTGAGTGTCTGTGGCTTTTCCAGGCACATGGTTCAAGCTGTAGGTGGACCTACCATTCTGAGGTCTGGAGGATGGTGCACTTCTTTTCACAGCTCCACTAAGTGGTGTTCCAGTAGGGACTCTGTGTTGGGGCTCCAACCTCACATTTTCCTTCCACACTGTCTTTCTCTTCTATAGTATTGTCAGGCTGTAAATTTTTCAACATTTTTTGCTCTCCTTCCCTTATAAAATGGAATGCCTTTATCAGCACCCAAGTCACCTCTTGAATGTGTTGCTGCTTAGAAATGTCTTCTGACAGATACCCAAAATCATCTCTCTCTAGTTCAAAGTTCCACAAATTTCTAAGGCAGGGGTAAAAGGTCACCAGTGTCTTTGCTAAAATGAAACAAGAGTCACCTTTGCTCCAGTTCTCAACAAGTTCCTCATCTCCATGTGAGACTTCCCCAGCCTTGATTTCATTGTCCATATCATTGTCAGCATTTTAGTTAAAGGCATTCAGCAAGTCTCTTGGAAGTTCCAAACTTGCCTATACTTTCCTGTCTTCTTCTGAGCCCTCCGAACTGTTCCAATCTCTTCCTGTTACTCAGTTCCAAAGTCATTTCAAATTTTGGGGTATATTTTCAGCAATACCCCACTCTAGAGATGGGGTATTTACTATATTCATTTGTTTTCATGCTGCTGATAAAGACATATCTGAGTCTGGGCAATATTATGAAAGAAAGTGGTTTACTGCACTTACAGTTCCAGATGGCTTGGAAGACATCAAAATCATGGCAGAAGACAAGGAAGAGCTCATCACATCTCACATGAATGGTGGCAGCCAAAAAGAGAGCTTGTGCAGGGAAACTCTGCCTTATGAAGCCATCAGATTTCATGAGACTTACTCACTATTAAGAGAACAGCATGGGAAAGGCCTGCCCTCATGATTTAATTACCTCTCACTGGGTACCTCCCACAGCATGTGGGAATTTAAGATGAAATTTGGGTAGGGACACACCAAAACCATATCAATGTCCATTAAAGGGCAAAGAACCTTATAAAACCATCAGATCTTTTGAGAACTAACTCCTTATCATGAGAACAATAAAGGGGAACCTGCCCCCATAATTTAATTATCACCACCTGTTTTTTTCCATGACACATGGGGATCATGGGAAGTACAATTTAAGATGAGATTTGGGTGGGAACACAGCCAAATTGTATTATTATGTATCACTAAAAAGCAACATTTAAAAAATAAACTGCAAAATTATTAAGATAGCAAACAAAAGTAATATCTTCTAAGGCCAGGCACAGTGGATCATGCCTGTAATCTCAACACTTTTGATACCAAGATGGGCGGATACCCTGATCCCAGGATTTCAAGACCAGTCTGTGAAACATGGTGAAATCCCATCTCTACAAAAAGTATGTACAAAAAAATAGCTACTCTGGAGGTTGAGGTGAAAGACCTTTTGAGCCCAGGAGGCAGAGGTTGTGGTGAGTTGAGATTGTGCCATGGTACTCCAGCGTAGGTGACAGAGTGAGGCAGAAAAAAAAATTCTATTATTATTGTATTCATATTTAAATTTGGCTGAGCTCTTTTCTTGGCTGGTTCATTGAAACATACATCTCATCAAGAATTAAGCATTTCACTTAGTCACTGCATCTCAAATCTCAGTCTGGAGTAGTCTCTACCTTTATATTAATGATATTGAAGAAAGGTTGCCATCTTCTGAAATTTTGTGCTTGTTTACTCATGGTGTAATTTACTTTCTTCTGATATCATTGTATTTTCTGTAAACTGGTACTTCAATCTGAAGGCTTGATTGAATTACAGTTACAAATATTTTGTGAAAGAGCACTCTTTACAACATTATGTGTCACATCTGGTCCTCTGGGAAGCAGATGTCACGACATAATTAGATGTGCAAAAGATTTATTGAGAAAAATGCCTGGGATGATAGAGGGGAGAGGGAGCAAGAGGTTTTGTGATCTTCACCAAAATTCTGAAAACTTTAAAAAGGTAAAATTATTTAGGATTTGTATCCTATTCTCCTTCAGGTGTTCACCTGCTCCCATTTCCCCTCAGAAAACCTAATTTGTAAATTTGAAATTCTCTGAGTTTTTGAGTGGCTATGATTTTTGTCATTTCTAATAGTTACACACGCTATTCATTCCCTTGCTTGGAATATTCTTTCCATCGTAGTCAATGTGAACTCTTAATTACACTATAAAGATAACTTAAATATCATCTCCTGCAGCAAGTTCACCTTCACTTATGTGGACACTGGTTGACTGATTCTTTCTCTAAATTTCTGTAAATCCTCATATGTTGTCTAGAACAGTGCTAATCTTATGGTTTATCACAAATTATATATGTGTTTGTTTCCTCATTTCACTGTGGGTTAGGAGGACTGCAAATATGCTATTTCATCTGTGCATTATTAGTGGTTAGTACAGAGATTGGTCAATTTCAAACTATCATCCAAAATGCATTTTAGGAAAAATAAAACACTTAGTGGTTACACTCAAGGGCTCTGAAGCCAAATACCTGGAGTTAAAATCCTACGTAAGCCACTTATTTTGTGACCCTAATCACCTTGGCCTTATTTTCTGCACCTGTGAAATAATAATTAGCTTATGAATTTTATATGATTGCTTCAAGGATTAAATGACACAATAGGTGAACATTCAATCAACATTAGTTACCATTTCTGAACATTGCATCTCATTATAAAATCTTTCTATTTACCTACCCCTTCCACACATGCATCACATGCTCCAGCTACATTAAAGTCACTGATGCAAATAATTCTATCAGCTGGCTGGGCGCAGTGGCTCATGCCTGTAATCCCAGCATTTTGGGAGGGCAATGTGAGTAGATCATAAGGTCAGGAGTTCAAGACCAGCCTGACCCCCATGATGAAACCCCATCTCTACTAAAAATACAGAAATTAGCTTGGCATGGTGGTGCATGTTTGTAATCGCAGCTACTCGGGAGGACGAGTCAGGAGAATTGCTTGAACCAAGGAGGCGGGTGTTGCAGTGAACTGAGATCACGCTCACTGCACTCCAGCCTGGGTGACAGAGTGAGACTCTGTCTCAAAAACAAAATCAATTAGCTTGTAATTATTTACTATGTTCAATGCACAATTTAATTGACTGAGCACATATTTTGAATCATGCACTGTTCTAGATATTAGAAATAAGGCAGTAAACAAACAGATTGTTTTTTCCCTCATGTGGCTTATATTCTAGGGAGAGGAGGCAGGCAATAAGCAAAAATAAATATGCTAAATATGTACTATGTGTGATAGTACACAATGAAATGGAGAAATAATGTAGAGTGTGGGGGTTCAGGGAACGCTGAGGAGATGTTGTTTTCAATAGAGTTCAAGTAAAACCTCACTGAAAAGGTGACGTTTGAGAAAAAACTGAAGAAGATGAGGGAGTAAGTCACGTAGATATTTGAGGAAAAGCAGTTCAAAAAAAAAATAATGAACTTCTTTTTATTCAGAAGCAAGGCTGAATTCTTGAGGCAGAAATGTGCTTGGCATATGCAAAGAATCATGGAGAGGCCATATTGACCAAAGAAGAATAAGAAACAGGCACAATAATGGAGGCTAAAGTCACAGAGGTAGCAGGTTCTAAATGACATAAAGTGTGTTTTTTTGCTTTGAGCAAACTGGAAAGGCATTGCCAGTTTTGACTGAACAAGTGATGTGATGAATTATTAAAAGGTTATTCTAGAAGCTGTATGTAGAGTAAATTGTGGATTGATAAGGATGGTAGTAGAAATGTCAAGTAGGAGTCTATTCCAGTAATCCATATGAGGGATGGTGATGATTCAGTCTAGACTTGTAATGGTAGAGATGGGGAGAAGTGGGCCAATTTGGAAAGTATCTTAAGGATCATACAGGATTTGCTGATGCATTGGATTTGGAGTATGATAAAAGGAGAGGAGTCAGGCATAATAATAATAATAACAATAATAGCTAATACATTTTCATTTAATACATATTCAACACTATCAATTTTTTAATAAGTATTAGCTAATTTAGTTTTCAGAAACAATGAAGAAATAATTTCTGGCATATATGAGTACTCAATATTTACTAACTGAGGGACAGAGAAGATAACTAGCTTATCCATGCCATGCAGCTAGTAAATAGTGGATCCAAGATTCAAACTGAGACAGTGTAGTGACAGAACCCATGATTTTAAGTACTGCATGATGGATGGATGCCTTGAAAAAATGTTAGGGCCAGGGTCTGGGTTCCATGAAAATAAAGGAGACCATTCTTTGTGTAAGCTCAGGAGCCAAGAGCAGGAGTGCTGCTAAGAGGCCCATGGAGATACCTGCTACTGAAAGGTAAAGCCAGCTGGACTTCCTGGGTCGAGTGGAGACTTGGAGAATTTTTCTGTCTAGCTAGAGGATTGTAAATGTACCAGTCAGCGCTCTCTGTCTAGCTAAAGGATTTTAATGCTCCAATCACTACTCTGTAAAAACACAGTAATCAGCACTCTGTGTCTAGCTAAAGGATTGTAAATGCATCAGTCAGCATTCTGTAAAAATGCACCAATCAGTGCTCTGAGTCTAGCTAAAGTATTGTAAATGCACCAATCAGTGCTCTGTAAAATGGACCAATCAGCAGGATGTTGGCAGGGTCAAATTAGGGAACAAAAGCTGGTCAGCCCAGCCAGCAGCAGCAACCCACTTGGGTCCCCTTCCACACTGTGGAAGCTTTGTTCTCTTGCTGTTTACAATAAATCTTGCTGCTGCTCACTCTTTGGGTCCGTGACACATTTAAGAGCTGTAACACTCACTGTGAAGGTCCACAGCTTCATTCTTGAAGTCAGCAAGACTAAGAACCCACCAGAAGGAAGCAACTCCAGACACATCTTGGTGACCAAGATGGGACCTAGACTCAGATCATGGGGACTGGTGTTGTAAACATCTGCTGACCTGTGTTCTATAAGGACTAAAAAGAATTAGGGAAAAGCCCATGAATTATTCAATGATGTCCACTACAACTCAGGGAAAGGAAGAAAATCATTTTGCCTTCCTCAAGTGGCTATGGGAGTCCTTCAGAAAATGTACTCCCCTGTCACCCAACTCCCTCAAGGGTCAATTGATCCTAAAAGATAAGTTTATTACCCAATCAGCCGCAGATATCAGAAGAAAGCTCCAAAACCAAGCCCTGGGTCCTGAAAACATATAGAGGTGTTATTAAGCCTGGCAACCTTGATGTTCTATAATAGGCACCAAGAGAAACAGGCCAAACAGAAAAGCAAGATCAGAAAAAGGCCACAGTGTTTGTCATGGCCCTCAGAAAAACAAATCTTTATGGTTCAGAGAGGACAGAAAATGGAGCAGGCCAATCACCTGATGGGGCTTGTTATCAGTGTGGTTTGCAAGGACCCTTTGAAAAAGATTGTTCAGTGAAAAACAAGATGCCTCCTCACCCATGTCCCCTACGCCAAGGCAATCATTGGAATTCTGGCACAGTGCCCGAGAGGTCAAAAGTTCTCTGGGCCAGAAGCACCCAAACATGTGATCCAACAACAGGACTGAGGGTGCCCAGGGCAAGTGCCAGCCCATGTTATCACCCTCACTGAGCCCCAAGTATGTATAACCATTGAGGTCCAGGAAGTTGACTTCTTCCTGGACACTGGATTGGCTTTCTCAGTGTTGATCTCCTGTCCCGGACAACTGTCCTCAAGGTCCATTACCATCCAAGGAATCCTGGGACAGCCTGTAACCAGGTATTTCTCCCAAATTCTCAGTTGTAATTGGGAGACATTGCTACAGATAGTAAGTGTGCTTATCTAATCCTACATGCCCATGCTACAATATGGAAAGGAAAGGAGTTCCTAACCTTTGGGGGAGCCCCCATTAAATATCACAAGGAAACCATGGAGTTATTGCACACAGTGCAAAAATCCAAGAAGGTGCCAAAGCCATCAAAAGGGAAGGGAAGGGGAGAACAGCAGCATAAGCAGCTGGCAGTGGCAGGGAATGACCAGCAAAGAGGAAGAGACAGAGAGACAAAGAGAGAAAGAAAGAGACAAAGTCAAATAGAAGGAGATAAGGAGAGGAAGAGACAGAGAGACAGAAAGTCAATGAGAGAAGGAAGGAGAGGAAGAGACAAAGAGGGAGTCAGAGAGAAACAGAAAGAGAAAGAGAGACAAAGTCAAAGAGAGAAGGAAAGAGAGGAAGAGATAGACCAAGGAGTCAAAGAGAGAGAAAGAAACAGATAGAAGTAGTAAAGAACACACAGTGTAACCTATTCCTTTAATTCCAAGGTAAATTTAGAAACTATAATTGATAATTGAAGGTTTTCTCTGTGACCTTATAACACTCCAATACCACCTAGATGTCAGTGTAAACAAGGAAGTAACCTAAAATCACTGAGGCCACTGACAACCCATAGCCTTCCTATCAAAAATCCTTAACCCAGCAGGTTTCTTAAAAGGGGATCTAAATTTTAACTAATTACCATACAAAGGTCCGACCAGAGCTGGGATGATCTCCCTTCAGGACAGGATGACAGATGGTTCCTCTAGGGTGATTAAAGGAAAAAGACACAATGGGTACTCAGCAAGTGATAAGAAAATTCTTGTAGAAGCAGAATTGGGAAAATTGACTAATAATTGGTCTGCTCAAAAGTGTGAGCAGTTTGCACTCAGCCAAACTTTGAAGTACTTACAGAATCAGAATGGAGCCATCTATACCAATTCTAAGTTAATATGGACTGAACGACATCTTATTAATAGCAAAGAATAAATGAAATCCCACACTTAGAATGTTTTTAGCAAAAGTAGAGTTTGCTAAAAGTTAACAGTGTAACATGTATTATCCTAACTTCTAATCTTGTGGAAAGCAGACCGTATTAGTGCCCCTCAAAGCTCAAGTTGCAAGAAATAACAAAATCTATCCTTACTCTACAAACCCAAATAGATTTTTTGGCAGCAGTGACTCTCTAAAACCGTAGAAACATTGACGTACTCATTGCTGAGGAAGGCAGACTTTGCACCTTCTTAGGGGTGTTATGCCTAGATCGTTAGTTCCTTAAAGAAGACCACCAGAGTCCAGAGTCAAAGCCAAGTGGCAAGGATCTTTACTACAAGTTCGAACCTGGTCCTTCCATTCTACAGCATACAGGAGGGCCCTGAACAATGCGAGTGTTTGCTTTTTATAGCCTGAAAGTTACAGGGGAACAAAGGAATTCTTTTGGTTCCTGCTCATTCAGTAAAACTTTGAACGGCTGTCTCCTTATTGGAGACTTTCCTGGTGGTGTTTGTACTGGGCTCAGGAAGTTTGAGAGATATATGGCGATATGTGGTGGGATGGGAGGATGGGATGTGTTTGTACTGGGCTTGTTTGTTTTGAGCCCGGGGCTGAGGAATGTGCCCGGCTCCTTTCAGGGGAAGACTGTTTCTTTTACACTAACAAGTCAGGGATAGTACCAGACACCACCCACATTTACAGGAAAAGGCTCCTGAAATCAGACAATACCTTTCAAACTCTTACACTGACTTCTGGGTTCTTACTGGGTTAATAACTTCAAAAATGTTCATCTTCTTTTCTAGCTTCATTTTCATTTAATTCACTACCTCATTCTCTCTTCCCTGAATATTTCTGGTATCATCTTTGCTAGTTTTCTTGCCTTCTACAATTAAGGCTTGGTTCATATTTGTGCAAAGTGATCCATCATTCTAAAATGCGTACAATGACACAAAGGAGTATATAGAAGTAGAAGAGAGGAGCTTTAGCGAGAGCCACCAGCATGAAGGAAGTTGGATTTTTTCCGCCTATTTCCATGTGAGATTTGTTTTCTTTAGATCATTCATTATGCATTAACTTACTTTTGCTATTGCTTACAGACAGTGTACTTTATTTTGTTTAGCAACTACAATAGTGCAAAGCACAGGAATGTAGATGCTCACCACCATGTACCGTTATGTGGGTGCTTCTCTACTTCCTATACTCGTCACAGGACATTACAGTGCAAAAGAGAGATGACTTTTCACATTCCTAGTTAAGATACCATTCATAAGCCACAAAAAGAAAAGCCATTAATCCAACTGATTCCTAAACTCTAACAATCTGTATTCAAATTCTTTATTTAGCATTACAAAATGAAGACTGAACTTGGAATCTTAAGCATCAAAGATGAATTCTACTTTTAACTCTTATTGCATGTATGGCCTCAGTACAAGCCACTGAACCTTTCAAACCTGTTTCCTCATCTGAAAAAATGAAGGTAGAAAGGAAATTTAACTTGGGTTGGGAACTGGGCTACACACGTATGTACACTGTCTCATCTAATTTGCAAAAAAAAAAAAAAGCAAAGAACTGTTAGTGCACAGACTTGTTTTTTCACTCTTCTATCTAAAAAATCAAAAGTTTTTGTGAATTATAATAAGAGATAAGGCTGAAATATGAACTCTGCATAACTGAGGACCTTAGCTATAATTCTAAGAGAATATCCATTTATTCCAAAGGACGTCGGGGAAGCTGGCATCTAGTAACTACTTTGTTGTTGATAAGATGTGTGATTTTAGACAAGCTACGTGCTCCCACTTGGGTTCAGTTTTTACCCCCTTCTTAAAATGAGAGGATTGGGTTATTTCTACAAAACCTTCCTTTTGATATTCTATGCCAGGAATTGGCAGCTATCTTCTACAAAGGGCAAGGTAGTAAAGATTTTATGCTTTGAAGGTCATAATATCTCTGTCAAAACTACTCAACTCTGTCTGTACAGAAAAACAACAGCTGTAGATAATATGTAAATTAATTGACATGACTGCATTAGAGCAAAATTCTACTTACAAAACAGATTGTGGCCTAAATTTAGCCCAGAGAACTTAATTTGATGAGCCCTGATCTACGAAGCAATGAAGAATTTTGTGTGTTACCAATTCTACACTCCTCCTGTTTCTGTTTGGATCAATATAGTGAGAACTTATTTTGTTCATGGCTTGTCTAAAGATGTCTCTCTGTTGAAGTGGAGTTTACTTATGTGCTTCAATCATTTGTTTAAGTCGGGATTAAGCTGAGTATTTTGAGAAGTAAATAGACTGGTTTTTGGCTGTAGCTTATGTAGAACAGCATTGGCTATTTTAAGCATACATGAATACTATCATGTTCTACACATGAACATGACAGAAATGAAGAAAACCTTAATAAATAAAAGTTATATGACAGGAATTAGGATAGACTTAAGATCCTACTGTCACCTATTTATTCCAATTTTTACATATCATCACATTATCACAGTATCCCAGCCAATATATTGACATTCATAAAAATACACATTGGATTGCATTTTAAGTTATCAAACATCACTTTTCTGAAATGCACAGAGGTCTTCAATGAGGCTTCTTAGCTACAAGGGACTGTTTTACAAAGTATGGGAAACAAGGGGGGAATTAAGGATTTTCATTTCTGCTGATGGTAGATGGACAAATTGCCTGTTAAAGGTGTTTGATTATGTTAAGCAACTATCACAGGAAAGGGACCTGGGAATCATTGTCAAAGCCAGCAGCTGAACAATAATATAACTCTAGGTCTGAATACTGTAAGTTTTTCTTTATATAAGGCTTGGCCAGTTCAACCATGGTAGCATTACTTTACGACTTTCTTTTTCTTTGCTGTTGTTTAATTCAGCTAGCTCTTTGTGCTAAAGATGAATCTGATGGCAATATTTATCACCAAAGTTTTTCATCACAGCAAGAAGCACTTCTGAAGCTGGAGGAAGCTTTGGGCACACTGACAAATTTCCCCAAAGCAAGATTGAACTATGGTCTCCTAAATCAGCAGTGTTTTGATATTTGCACATTCTCTTTATTTTCTATTCTCATTGTTTCTTTCTGTTCCACTATGCCTTCAACTTCACTTGTTCAATGACTTCAGTCATAGAACATATTGAGAGGGCATGGGCAGATGGTGAATTCACCAGGGAGTTTATTCAATTCTCTGATTTATTTCATCATTCTAGAATTATACAGAAATAAGACTAGTATGAGCTTAAGCATATTCTGCCTTTAAGAATGAAAAAAATGACACCAAAAATGATTAAAACATAAATTTAAATAGAGTTCTATTTTCCCTATACAATATTTCCAGTTAGATTTTAGCTGAATTCTGTCAGTTCCTCACCCTGATAGCTGCAATTTTCAGTTCTGGATAGCATTTTTATCGGTGTTTTCTTTTTTTTTTTTCCAATAATGACATTTTTCTCACAATTTTTTATCTGATCAGCCTTTCATGAATTTTGTAAATAAATATGTATTTATTGTTTGAGTTTCAACATTATTGTGCTTACTTTTGACATGATCCATTTTTGTTATTTTGCAAACACAGAATTTAACATAGGATACAAACATATTATGCATATTACACACCACATATACACACACACATATCCATATGCAGTCTTGTGCTGCATAGTCTGTCAATTCCATTGATCCTCAGTGAGATGCAATTTTGTTCCATGTCACATATTTGGCAATGTTTGGGACATTTTTGGCTGTCACAACCTGGAGTGAGAGGAGACAGGGAGAAATTCTACTTGCATCTAATGGGTACATGTCAGGGATTTTGTCAATGGTCTTGCTATGCACAGTCCAGACCCTCATCCCCAACAAAGAAAAAGAATTATCCAGCCCACAGTACCTATAGTGCACAAGTTTAAAAAATTCTGGTCTGGCCTAAAAGCATGTAAAAATGTACAGATAATTCAAGCAATTCTGTATCATATCATTGATCATTAACATGTCATAAGTCCTTACAGTATATATGAAAACGTTTTACAGAAAAATGCTAGAAATTTTTTTTCTGGTGGCATACAATCTACTCTTATTAAGAAAATTGCAAAGTAGAGTCTTACAATGCCCTCAAAGTAATATATTTTTTCTTGAGAAATGACAATGAGGATTTGATTAAGAATATATATTTATATTTGTAGTTATTGTTATAATTGTATCTGCCCCGAATATTTTTATTCTATTACTTGCTATCCATCATTCTATTCATTTTTTTTTTTTTGGTACCTGTACTTGAGTAATAGAGAAGCTGCCATGTTTTATCAATATAAGCTTTGAACCTGGAAATTTGGGGAAATACATTGGGAGTGAGAATCTACTCTTTCTTTCGCTATGGCTACTAAACTATTATATGCAATGTATCAGGTATTTCTAAGGCTTTCGACTACATGAATTGAAGAAGCGCTGAAGCTCTCAAGGGAAACAGAGATAAACAAAAAGAGGAGGAAGGTGTGTAATAAGCTTTTCTGTGCATTATGAATGTATTTTCCACTCTGGCAATTTTTCAAAGTGGGAAATAGAAAATAAAGCTGCTTTTTGCATATTGGCAATGATAGACTGCTGTTTCTTTCTTTTTTTCTCCTTTTTTTTTTTTTTTTTGAGACAGTTTCTCTCTTATTGGCCAGGCTGCAGGGCAATGGTGCGATCTCGCCTCACTGCAACCTCCGCCTCCCGGGTTCTATCAATTCTCCTACCTCAGCCTCCTGGGTAGCTAGGATTACAGGCAGGCACCACTATGCCCGGCTAATTTTTGTATTTTTTAGTAGAGACTGGGTTTCACCATGTTTGTCAGGCTGGTCTCCATCTCCTGACCTCAAGTGATCTACCTGCCTCAGCCTCCCAAAGTGCTGGGATGACAGGCTTGTGGCACCGCACCCCGCCGACTGTTGTCTCTTTGAATGAGAAACACTGGAAATAGATTTTAATGAGAGAACACGGAGATCAAGATTATTTTAGTCATATATTCATATATGCGCACACACACTTACACCTTTACACATATAAATCCATAATGTATATGTTATCTGCTACTTTGCTACTTTTACTCATGAATGTCTTGTAAACTCCTTTTTATTTCCACTTACATCACTATTTTCATAAATGCTGAATGGCTCCTGTCTTGACGGCTCTTTACTAAGCTATGTTTTCTTGTTTGGAATTTAGGTGCTTTGTTACCAGAAGCTCCCTGATAAAACAATGCTGCAGTGATCATGCTTGTGCATACTCGTTATGAATTTTTTGCTATCATCTCCAGAAATATTTCTAGAAGATCTGTTGTGCCAAATGACATTTAATTTAAACAATTTTGAAGCACAATGCTAATTTCCCTTCTGGAAAGGCTGGGACAAGTTGCATTCCCACCAGTACACAGATACGGCCACATCATACACCTTTCCTGACAGTGGGAGACTACATGTTCTTCCATCTTTGTTAGTATTTTCCTAGTTACCACTATGAAGGGTAAGAAAATTTCATTTTCATATAAATTTTTGATAAGCAGTAAAGATGAACATCTTTTCATTTTTACTATTTTCAATTATTATTTTGGCTTATTCAATTTCTATTTTGGCATTTTCAGTTGTTATTGGCTTTTCATGTTTGTTGCTCAGTTTTAAAATAATGTTACTTATCTTTCTAGTTTTGATTTATCAAGCTCTTTGAATACTAAGAAAATTAAACTGTCAAATGTATTACAAATGTTTTTTCCCAGGTTGCCTTTTAACTGTCATCATGGTATTTTTAGCTAAAAAGAAGCTTTACATTTTCTATGTCATCATATTTATCATTTTTTATAAGTTCTTGGTATTCTAGTGAGGTTTAGTATGTATAAATATGCTCACATTCCATGACATCCCTGACAGCAGATTTCCTTATGTTCTTTCCTTTTTGCTAATGTTTTCCTTTGTTACCAATTTGAAAGTTCAGAATATCACATTTTAATCTCTTTATAGACACAAGAAGGACTGACATCTTTAAGTCACTGCCTTTTCTATGTTTCTCTACTTTTTTCAGGCCTTTTTCTTTTAAACTCTCCCAGTAAAGTTTTATATGGTAGCTTTCTTCATTTAGTACTCATGCATTGCTTATTTAATTTATTAATTGTTATTTTCTTTTCATTTTACTTTTGACTGCCTGTGTGAATGGGCCTTTTCATCTCATTTTAGCTTTTTGTTTGTATGAAAGGAAGATATTAGACATTATATATTAATTCTGCAGCCACTTTCATATCAAATATGTAAATTTGTCCTACTCTTTTTTTTTTTTTTTTGAGACAGAGTCTCACTCGGTTGCCCAGGGTGGATTGCAGTGGTGTGACCTCAGCTCACTGCAACCTCAACCTCCCAGGTTCAAGTGATCCTTGTGCCTCAGCCTCCCAAGTAGCTGGGATTACAGTCACATACCACCATGCTCAATAACTTTTGTATTTTTAGTAGAGACAGAGTTTCACCATGTTAGCCAGGCAGGTCTCAAGCTCCTGACCTCAGGTGATCCACACCACAAAGTACTGGGATTACAGGCATGAGCCACTGAGCCCAGATTTTTCTTTTCTTTTCTAAATGTATTATGTAGCAATTGTTAAAAAATATTTTTTGTATGTATTCAAGTTATAAAACATGATGTTATAAGATACATATAGAAGAGCAGAAAATCTATCAATTTGAAAATAATTTTAAATAACTGTCAAAACCTGCATCCTAATTTTGTGCACATATAAATTTTAAAATTTTCAATTACTTTTACAATTAAACATATGGCTTTTAATTTGAATCACATATTACACATTTTCAGAAAGCACTCATATTTAAATGAAGGTTTAAGTTTATAAATTGCCTCATTGACATCTGCCAGAATGACCATATTTCTCTCCTCCTTTGGCTTGTTAACATGGTAAAGTATATTTATGCAATTCTTCACAGGATTCCCGATTTTGAATGTTTTTCATTCTCAGAATGTCTCCCACTTCATCATTATATATTATTTTATTGATATACTGTTGGATTACATTTACAAATATTTTCAAATACTTGATTTCAGACTTTTGCATTGACATATTTTTCTGTAGATTTATTTGCATTTATTATTGTCATTAGGTTGATTTGGGTGTTAGTATTATACTTTCTTAATGAAACAATTAGAAATGTTTTGTTGTCGTCCACACTCTGAAACAGTTTAAAATGTGTGGAAATTATACTGGTTAAAGGAGTGACATTTCTAGCCATAGAAATGCAGAGAGAGAGAGAGAGAGAGAGAGAGAGAGAAATATTCAAAATCTGGATTTCCTTACTCTTCTACCTTCTCTTTGTTTTTACATTTATAAAATCATTATAATAATTGATACAATTTGCTGTGTCCCCACCCAAATCTCATCTTGAATTGTAGCCTCCATAATTCCCATGTGTTTCAGGAGGGACCTGGTGGCAGATAATTGAAACATAGGGGCTATTTCTCCCATACTGTTCTTGTGGTAGTCAATAAGTCTCATGAAATCTGATGATTTTATAAGGGGAAACCCTTTTCTCTTGATTCTCATATTCTCTCTTGTCTGACACAATGTAAAATGTGGCTTTTGCCTTCTGCCATACTGTGAGACCTCCCCAGCCATGACTTAAGGGCTCTTAAGCCCAGTTGAGTTAGTGCTCTTTTTGGGCAATGAAAATGTTCTACAACTGGATTCTTAGGATGATTGCACAACTGCATAAATTAACTAAATATCATTAAATTACACAATTTAGAACTCATAACCTTTATGGTATGTTAATTATACCTCAATAAAGCTGTTAAAGTGAAGAAAAGATAGAAAACAGTTTATGCAAATAATGGTAAGAAATGATAGATTTGGTGATTTCATGTGAGAGAATGTGGAATGAAAACATTTTATCATAATACCCAAGGCTCTGCATTGAGTACCAGGGATTACAGTCTTGAAATTCACTGTACTGATGGACACAGGAGGAGAAATGAGATCCACAGGAAAAGATAAATTCATGTTTAACAGTTGAGTTGGAAGTGCTAGTGAGATTTTCAAGTGGATGCCTGTGAGGCAGTTCAGTATAAGAGTTGGAGATTAAGAGACTGGTCCAAATGGTAATTTGGATTTGGAACTTCTCTTCATTAGTATTAGTGTTTTTCACCATTTCCAAATAAGTAACTCTTGCAATCTTCCTTAATCTGCTTTATTTCTCTAATATCTCATATTTTTACTCTTTATATTCAATACTCTATATAAGAAATAATTGCTACTGGTAATATGTGTTTTTGAACTACATATTCTCCCCCATCATGCACTTTTAGATACTTTGATAATTCTTCTAGTGATTTTTATTGAAACATTTCATCTGTGGTAACTGAATCCATTGGAGTGGCTGAATTTGCTCACAGCACAATGAGAAGGGACCATAGATCAAAAGGCTGAGAAATATAGAAATATTATTAATGAACTTATGGGAATAGCTTCAGAGGACCAGAAGGAACAGAATTCCAGTTACAGTGGGAAGTTGGCTGTGAAGCAATTTTCAGCTAAGACAGAGAAAAGATATAGGGCAGTAGCTGGTGGGAATGGAGAGATGCAAAGGTTAAGATTAAAAATATGTTAGTGTATTTATATGTAGATGTGACAGATAAATGATATAACTGGAGATTAACAAAGCATGAATATTTAAAAAGTTAATTCCCTTAAAAGATGAAAGGAATTTGGTGCTCATACTCAACAGTTTATTCTATTATAACCTAAAGAAAGGATGAAAGAATTGCTTCTCATACACAGATATTCGTAGTTGTTCCTCTGTGTTCATCCCCAATCTCATCATTTTCTATTTGAAATTTTGGGGATATTGGCTCCATTACATTATAATTATTTATAACATATTAGATTGTAATTATTTATAAACTATTTTGCTCATTTTTCAAGGGTGGGTGTGTGTGTGTGTGTGTGTGTGTGTACATATATTCTATAATCACCAAATAATGCTTTATGGATCAGTACACTGTTTTCTACACAGTAACCCTTGACTTATAGCTCTAGAAGAGTTGCTTTAAGACTCTGTTTAGGAAGCTGGCCCAGAAAAAACGTGGTGATACATTTAGTCCTGTGGCTGTTCCTCTAGCCCTCCCTTCCCTGTAGAGAGCTGAGGTCAAGGAATACAAAGCAAGAAGGGTATGCTATTTCTCATGATTTGCTTTTGCTTCCTGTCCCCAGCATTCTAAGCTGAGACCTATCAATGGAAATCTTAATAACTTAGTAACTGACTCACATCGGCCAGGAAGCTTAGTTCTGTTTCCAGATGAAGGGTCATATTTCTGTTTCTTGGTATTCATATTGCCAGTGGTGCTAAAATGAGACACCAACTGCAGGTTCCTTCCAACTATAAGAGAAACATAGTTCAGAGCATGGACTATGGAGGGCAGGATTAGTATCTTCATATTTGTTCCTCAAGATGGATTTTCCAAAATTCATTGACTTCTCACATTACATTTAGATTTTTATTGGCAATTTTTGAGGTCATTAATCACTAGTTCATTTTGCTAATCCCCCACCATTGAGCACCAGTCAGTTGCACAGCATTGATTCAAGTGTTGTGAGGCAGCAAAGGTTAACTAGATGAAGTTTATCCCTGACAGGAGATAAAGGTTTCACTGATAAATATGTGCATATTTCAAAAATAAAATAGAGGACTGCATACATTTTCTTAGTGTAGTCTAAGGGAGGCCTCATAATGTAGGGAAAAGAACATTAATTTCACAGTGGTGTGGACCCAAATGTGTCACTTAAATATTTTTTGACCTGGGACAATTTATTGAACTTCAAGTCCCAATTTTTTCAACTGTAAAGTGGAAATGATGAAAATCCCTACCTAAATGGTACACGTGTGTGCATATGTGCATGCAGTGAGCAAATAAAATAATATGCAAAGCACTGTGGAATATAGTAGGACTTCAGTATATTTTTACTTAGTCTCTTGTCCCTGCCAAACCATCCCAACACCTTAAGTAGTTAATTCCTCAGAAGTCAGAGGAACATAAAATATTTGGTGATATTATACTTCTTTGATGAATTATCCAACTTTAAAAAGTACATGCCAATACGTATATACGTATAGTTTTCTCAAAATTCAAAATAATGCCCTTACTAAAACAATTTGGAGTGGTGACTTACAATGTCCTTGCATACTGCTTCAGAGATTTGGCTTATATTATCAAGAATAGCATTTTATTTAAAAAGCTCATCCTCAGCTATTACTGATTTAGGAGTAGCAGATATATGGAAACTTTAACACTCTATTGAATGGGATTATACATTTTTCTCTAGCCTACATAACTCATATTTCCAGGATCTTTCTAAATTCTTCACTTTCTGATTAATGATGTGGATAGCATGGCTCCAGGTAGTGTTCCCTTATCTGACCATGCCAGAGACTCACTTTCAATTGCCCTTCAGAAAGCATTAGGCAGCAGTTTGGCAAAACTTCCTTTAGTAAGGAATACTGGATAGGAAGATTGTAATTTATAATTCTAAAACTACATAAAAAGTTCACACACACATATCCAAGGACTCTGGATTGCTGACATATATATATATATATATCTCACTTTAGATATGAGCTATAATCAGTCTTATTATATAGTACTGCTATAAGGATGACTGAGATATATGCAAACACTGACACATAATAGAACAAATATTTGCTTAAATGAATTTTTCCATTTAATCATGTGAGGATGTTGCAATTCAATTTAAGTAACTTTCTCAAGGTCATACAGATTTTAATAACAGTTGTATATGTGTGTGTGTGTGTGAGCAATCCAGAGTCTTCTTATATTTTATATATAAAATGACCTTATGTAATTGTGTGTGTGTGGGGGGGGGGGGTGTTTGTGTATAAATTAAGCTTATATAGGCTCTCTTTCAGTTATTAATTGACATCAATTTTTTTCTGGAGCACAGTATTATTAATTACAAAAATAACTGGCAAATTTCTCATTAAGGATAAATGTGAACTGAGAAGACTAGATAAATCATTGTCTGCCTCATTCAGATTGAAAGAAACATCTAGACTCTTGAGGAAGCCGTGAAAAATGTGTATATTATATAGTTTTATGTTTTAATAGCTTCACCTCATTCTATTAAACCTCTAACTCAACTGTAATCATAAAAGGTTAATACTGAGATAAACCCTAAAGACATAAATTAGGCTTTGCCATTACTTGCCCCCAAAAGGGACTTAAGCTATGTAATACTTGATCAGCAGGACTCTTCTTTATTATTAAAGAAATGAAGATACGCTGCATTGAATGATATTATTGAAAATGCCTAAATTTTCTCATCATCCTACAACTGCTTAAAATTGCTGTTGCAGATTTCTGTAGGCAAAATCTTAGGTCCCAGAGTAGCCCTGCAGAATGTTATGGAGTATTAATAGGTAATGTGTTTCAGTTAACCACAAAAATATACTTAAATAGCCATATTGGGTATTTTCAGGATGAAATGAGATATTTTATTTTTATTCTACTATAAAGAAGGGTCAATCTGAAATGGTGTGCTGGAATTACAGGCTAAAAATCAAAACTGAGGCATCATCAAAAATATTTCTCATTTATGAACATTTCATGATATTAAAACACCAATTATCTATCATATCTTGCTCCTTGCGTAGCTTCAGTTTTCAGTATTAGATATTACCACTTCACATTTGCTATTCATCAATTTTAAAAGCAACACTTTTCTAATAAAAATTGTTGCATTATCCTTGGCAAAGACATGGCACTGTTGGGTTGCCACATATATCATCAATTTATTCTAAGAAGAAATCCCCAGGTTTTAACTAATGAATCTGCAGCTCTCTCAGAGGTAAAATAATTTCACACAAATCTTTCTTAGCATTTTGTTTTCTAAAAAAAATGTTAAATTTAATTTAAAGATTTCAAAAGTTTTTTTCTTCAACATTTGTGCTAAAATAGTATGTTCCTAAGACTTTAAAAATATATAAACCTTAACTGTTTTAATTTGTGGCACAAAGGTGTAATGGTACATAGCATAGGTTTCTAGAGCAGTGACATTTATTTAATCTTAAACATTTTTCTTTTAAAGCTTCCTTTTAATATTCAACTAACAATCTCAATTATAAGACTATGATTTTAATTTGATCATCATATATAACTCTACAAACAATTACCAGTGGCTATGATTATTCAGATTTTTCATCAAAACACAGGGGGAAAGAATAGACAACAATGTAATTACTGAAATGTTATGCTTTGTCAAAACAAATACATCAAATTTAAAGTAATAGTATGTTTGGTGAGTACTTTCTAATTTATAAAGCATTTTCACATTTTTGCCCATTTGGTCCTCTTAATGTGAGGAGACAGGGAGGGCCTCAATAATTTTCTGATACTCAAAAACAACAAAGCTGAAGGCATAACTCTATGGGTATACTTCAAGGAATACTACAAGGATATGGTAACCAAGACAACATGGTACTGGTCAAAAAACAGACACATTAGATCAATAGAACAGAACAGAGAACTCAGAAATAAGACCGCACACCTGCAACCATCTGATATTTGATGAACCTGACAAAAACAAGCAATGGGGAAAGGATTTAATAAATGGTACTGGGAGAACTGGGCAGCCATATGCAGAAAATTGAAAAAGGACTTCTTCCTTATACCTTAGGCAAAAATTAAGATGGATTGAAGGTTTAAATATAAAACTCAAAACTATAACAACCCTACAAGAATATCTAGGTAATACTATTCAGGACATAGGCACAGGCAAAGATTTCATGATGAAAAAGCCAAAAGCAATTGCAACAGAAGCAAAAATTGACACATGGGATCTAATTAAACCAAAGAGCTTCTGCAAAGCAAAAGAAACTATCATCAGAGTAAAACAGATAGCCTACAGAATGAGAGAAAATGTTTGCACCCTATCCATCTGACAAAGGTCTAATATCCAGAGACTACAAGAAAGTTAAACAAATTTAGGAGAAAAAACAAACAACTTCATTAAAAGTGTACAAAGGACATGAACAGACACTTCTTACAAGAAGAAATTCATGTGACCAACAAACACATTAAAAAAAAAAACCAGGATCGCTGATCGTTAGAGAAATGCAAATCAAAACCACAGTGAGATGTCATCTCATGCCAGTTAGAATGACAATAATTAAAAGGTCAAGAAACAACAGATGCTGGAGAGGTTGTGCATATAAAGGAATGCTTTCACACTATTGGTGGGAATCTAAATTAGCTCAACCATTGTGGAAGACAGTGTGGTGATTCCTCAGAGATCTAGAAGCAGGAATACAATTTGACATGGCAATCCCATTATTGGGTATATACCCAAAGAAATATAAATCATTCTATTGTAAAGATGCATGCATGCTTATATTCACTGTAGTACTATTCACAGTAGCAAAGATGTGGAATCAACCCAAATGCCCATCAATGATAGACTGGATAAAGAAACTGTGGTACCTATACACCATGGGATACTATGAAGCCATAAAAAGGAACAAGATCATGTCCTCTGCAGGGACATGGATGGCGCTGGAATCTGTTATCTTCATCAAACTAATGCAGGAACAGAAATCCAAACACCACATGTTCTCACTTATAAGTGGGAGCTGAATAATGAGAACATATGGATACACAGGGGAGACAACACACACTGGGGTCGGGAGGGTGAGGGGAGGGAGAATATCAGGAAGAATAGTTAACGGATGCTGGACTTAATACCTAGGTGATGGGTTGACCTGTGCAGCAAACCTCCATGGCACATCTTTGCCTATGTAATAAACCTGCACATCCTGCACATGTACCCCAGAACTTAAAAGTTGAAGAAAACATTTATTTTTTCACCTATTAAATTAGGATAATCCCTCTTATTAGATAGTACTGCTATAAAGATGACTGAGATGTCTGCAAATCATCTACTGTAGACACTGACACATCGTGGATGCTCAACAAATATTTGCTGAAATGAATTTTTCCATTTAATCATGTGAGGATATTACAATTCAATTTAAGTAACTTTCTCAAGGTCATACAGATTTTAATAACAGTTGTATTGTTAGAAGTCAAGTCTTGATGATTCAGCTGAATTACTGCTAAATATGAAGATTTAACGTCACTATCAGTTCACTTTTATGCTATTGTATTAATCAATGTGATTTAGACTTATTAAATTTATTTTAGTTAATGTTAGTAATATATCTCAAAGAACAAATGAATTAAAGTATGTTTCAAAATTGTTATAACTTAAACATGAAACACATTCAAATCACAAATTTGACTTATATCACTTAGCCTTGTAGTATGAAGATAGTAGAATGAATACATTGTTAACAACAACAATTTATTTATCACTTATTTTGGCCCAGAAACCTAAATGGTTTACAGGGGTCATCTAAATTAATCCTTTCAACATCTTAATAAGGCTATTATCATTATCATTTTGTGATCTAGACAAATAAAGTTCAGTGACAGGTTAAGTGACTTTGTAAAGGTAGATGAAGTAGGAAGTAGGGAAAGAAGGAATTTTAACCCAAGCACACTGACTCTAGTCTAGAGTTCATACTCTGAATTCCCATAATCCCTAGCTTCTGTGGAGGGTATGTAGGTAAGAATGGCTCCATTGAAGTGCAGAGAAATCCACAGTTCAAAGCAAGAGGATCAAAACTTGACTGTTAGGACAATATGGAAAAATGGAATTAGAATGTTTGGAAGAACAAGGGAAATGTAAATGGACAGCAGAATAGGCTTGCAATTTTGCACAGCAGTCTTGCATGAGAGTATAAAAGCTGAAGGCTATGTGAAGATTGTACTTCTGCATCTGTCACAAGGCTGAGGTGTGTAGAGAGGTTGACAGTTCTATGAAAGGACACTCCAGAATGTTCTGGCATGTTCTACAATAAAGACATCAGCTGACAGGTTAGGGAAAGTGTGCAGCTGTAACCCAGTGGGCCAAGGAAGGGAGCTGAGGTTGTATATCAGTGTGTAGTCATGGTGCAGGGAGAGCTACAATGGTGCAAAAATAAAGGAGTGAAGCCTTTTCGCTCATTTGTCTACATTAATTAGATTTCTGAAGCCAGATCAGTAGGACTCAGAAGACATGAGGGAGCAAGGAAGAATTCATTAAGTGAGAATTGACAGGAATGAGAAGCCTACTAGAGTATAGTGGTAAACAAACCAAGTGTGTGTTGATCTGAATGTGTGGTCAATATGATACACACACACATTAAGCTACACTTCCAAATCTAGTTTGTCTTCAGGAGTTTTTTAAAATTTTATTATATCAGGATTCAAGTTGAAATTATCTAATATTATGTGTGAATTCTTCCATGAAATTTAGTTTTATTTGGTAACACTTGTAGATAGCTCATATATAGCTTGATGACTATAATGTTTTGTTCCAAACATATGGTATCATAATGTGCTTGAGCTTTCATAATAAAATATGATAGAATTGGTGGCATAAACAACAGAATTTTATGTCTCATAATTATGGAAGCTGGGAAGTCCAAGGTCAAAGCACCAGCAAATGGCTGGGTGTGGTGGCTCACACTTGTGATCCCAGCACTTTGGGAGGCCGAGGCAGGTGGTTCACCTGAGGTCAGGAGATTGAGATCAGCTTGGCCAGCATGGTGAAACCCCATCTCCACTAAAAATAAAAAAAAATTAGCTGGGTGTGGTGGCACAGGCCTGTAATCCCAGATACTCAGGAGGCTGAGGCAGGAGAATCACTTGAACCCAGGAGGCGAGGGTTGCAGTGAAGCGAAATCGCACCATTGCACTCCATCCTGTGCAACAAAGCGATACTCCATCTGCAAATGGAAAATAAAAAAAGGTAACAGCAAATTAGGCCTCCTTCTGAAGCTTTTTCTCTTGGCTTATAGGCAGTTAACCGTCTCACAGTTTGCTCCCACTGCCTCTCTGGTGTTTCTTCTTATAAGGCCCATCATGAGGGCCCTACCCTTTTGTCATTTAACCCTGATGACTTCCAAAATGCTGTATCTCCAAATGCTATCACGTTGGGGGTTAAGGATTCAACATGCGCATTTTGGAGGGACACAAACATCCAGTCCTTAACATATGGGAACTATGTATACATATGGTGGAATTTATGCTAAATGCTGTGAAAAAGTTTCAAATATTTTCAAATAATTGTCAGATAAGTAATTACTTGTTATGTTTTATTCAAACTTTCTATCTTCCTATAACTATGACCAAAAATGTATTCTCTAGATCTTGGTAATTTGTCTATGCTGTGCCATTATTTTTCCCTTTACTCAGAAATTTTGACCCATCAGCCGGACTTGTATCTATCAAAAATAGGTGCAATGGTAGCAAGAGATTTAAACTGAGAGACAGTGATATAGAGTACAGAGTGTTAAATTTGACATTAATTTGCTATGTAACCTCCACTTGCTCTGTCTTAGCCTTCCTTTACTCATTAGAAAAAAAATGTATGGTTGAACTTATTTATGGTTATTTTAATGAATCACTTGAATGACCAAATGACTGGGTTTCCCTGAGACTGTTTTGGTTTTAGCCCTAAAAGTCCCACCTACCCGAAAACCTCTACCCTGGGATGTGGAAAAAACCCAGTTTCCCTTTATCATTGGAGAGGGATGGGGAGGAAACAGGCAACCCCTACAATAGGAGCTGAAAGTAATACTATTTTCAGTGTTAAATGGATAAGTATCAGATTATTTGTCTTCTGTGTTTCTCTTGTTCCCCCTCCACCCCTCCTTATTGCTAATGTTGCAACCCTGATCTGTGATAAACACTAATAGGTCATCCACTATTGCCTCACTTTAAGATAATGCAGACAAAAGTGTCTGCAACTTATGTGTATTGTATTAACAGTTCAGTTGTTAATTTGCCTGTTGTGCTTTGTATCAAGATACTACTAGTTTAACTTTCTAACATTGTGGGTCGTGCTACCATGTTATGTAACAGTTCAGATAATGACAAAGATGATTGCAATATCAATGCAGAACTGGCTATCACTGAAAAAGAAGGATGTGTGATTTTAGTATTGACAGAAGGACTCAGATAGGAAATAAAGGAAGTAAACAACCCAAACAGAGAATACTGTGCAATATGCAGAAAATAATTTGAGATTAAGCATAATGCAGAAGGAGATGTGAAACACATATGTAGAATGAATTTCATAAGTCTTGGGTGAGACAGGTGAGAAATGTTTTTGGCTCCCCAAAAGACACCAATTGTTAGTTGAAAACACTTGCCACTGAATTAACCTGGGCATACCACATAAAAGTACATTCATGATCATATCATTCCTTTGATTGCTCTATAAATCTGAATAAAATTACATTTCAGATTTTCATTCAGAGGTTTCAACTAAATGTACTTTATAGGTAAAAAAAGGGATTTGATAATGGATGTGTTGGTTTATTACAGTGTAAAGCTGACTCTGTCCATTTTTTAACCAAATATCATGCTTTCTACAGTATATTACTTGATACTTTATATCATAGCAACAAGTCTTCTCTATCTTTTAGGTGTTTTGATTTGAAATAGAGAGTTTCAAAAGTCATCCTATATGAAGATTTTAATTATGATATAGGAAACATAAAACAAAAGATATAAATTAGATTTTACTCATTTATCTGCATATTCAGCAGACAGTACAAAGCTAAATTTTGGCAAATTTATTTCAATGTATACACTTCTTACCAAAGAACATTAAAAGATCTTATCTAGCGAATATTCTGTAGGCCTTAGCCACAGTACTTCTGAAAAAGTGTGCAACTTGTGTCATTAAGGCTTTTGTAATGGAATGTTTTTGTTTCCCAAAACGTGCAGCAGAATTTGATGCATTGTTTTTTTACTTTACAGAAACAGAATTCATCTGTAGACCTTTGCTTTCAAGATAACTCCCATCATTGTTGCTGCCTGTAAAAAAAGATTAAAATTTTGTCCTGCCATAAAATCACATTTTCAAGATAAACAATCATGTCGTCTGCAAACAGGGACAATTTGACTTCCTCTTTTCCTAATAGAATACCCTTTATTTCCTTCTCCTGCCTGATTGCCCTGGCCAGAACTTCCAACACTATGTTGAATAGGAGCGGTGAGAGAGGGCATCCCTGTCTTGTGTTTATCTAGAAAACCCCATTGTCTCAGCCCAAAATCTCCTTAAGCTGATAAGCAACTTCAGCAAAGTCTCAGGATACAAAATCAATATACAAAAATCACAAGCATTCTTATACACCAACAACAGACAAACAGAGAGCCAAATCATGAGTGAACTCCCATTCACAATTGCTTCAAAGAGAATAAAATACCTAGGAATCCAACTTACAAGGGATGTGAAGGACCTCTTCAAGGAGAACTACAAACCACTGCTCAAGGAAATAAAAGAGGATACAAACAAATGGAAGAACATTCCATGCTCATGGGTAGGAAGAATCAATATCGTGAAAATGGCCATACTGCCCAAGGTAATTTACAGATTCAATGCCATCCCCATCAAGCTACCAATGACTTTCTTCACAGAATTGGAAAAAACTACTTTAAAGTTCATATGGAACCAAAAAAGAGCCCGCATTGCCAAGTCAATCCTAAGCCAAAAGAACAAAGCTGGAGGCATCACGCTACCTGACTTCAAACTATACCACAAGGCTACAGTAACAAAAACAGCATGGTACTGGTACCAAAACAGAGATATAGATCAATGGAACAGAACAGAGCCCTCAGAAATAACGCCGCATACCTACAACTATCTGATCTTTGACAAACCTGAGAAAAACAAGCAATGGGGAAAGGATTCCCTATTTAATAAATGGTGCTGGGAAAACTGGCTAGCCATATGTAGAAAGCTGAAACTGGATCCCTTCCTTACACCTTATACAAAAATCAATTCACGATGGATTAAAGATTTAAACGTTAGACCTAAAACCATAAAAACCCTAGAAGAAAACCTAGGCATTACCATTCAGGACATAGGCGTGGGCAAGGACTTCATGTCCAAAACACCAAAAGCAATGGCAACAAAAGACAAAATTGACAAATGGGATCTAATTAAACTAAAGAGCTTCTGCACAGCAAAAGAAACTACCATCAGAGTGAACAGGCAACCTACAACATGGGAGAAAATTTTCGCAACCTACTCATCTGACAAAGGGCTAATATCCAGAATCTACAATGAACTCAAACAAATTTACAAGAAAAAAACAAACAACCCCATCAAAAAGTGGGCGAAGGACATGAACAGACAATTCTCAAAAGAAGACATTTATGCAGCCAAAAAACACATGAAAAAATGCTCATCATCACTGGCCATCAGAGAAATGCAAATCAAAACCACTATGAGATATCATCTCACACCAGTTAGAATGGCAGTCATTAAAAAGTCAGGGAACGACAGGTGCTGGAGAGGATGTGGAGAAACAGGAACACTTTTACACTGTTGGTGGGACTGTAAACTACTTCAACCATTGTGGAAGTCAGTGTGGCGATTCCTCAGGGATCTAGAACTAGAAATACCATTTGACCCAGCCATCCCATTACTGGGTATATACCCAAAGGACTATAAATCATGCTGCTATAAAGACACATGCACACGTATGTTTATTGCGGCATTATTCACAATAGCAAAGACTTGGAACCAACCCAAATGTCCAACAATGATAGACTGGATTAAGAAAATGTGGCACATATACACCATGGAATACTATGCAGCCATAAAAAATGATGAGTTCATGTCCTTTGTAGGGACATGGATGAAATTGGAAACCATCATTCTCAGTAAACTATCGCAAGAACAAAAAACCAAACACTGCATATTCTCACTCATAGGTGGGAATTGAACAATGAGATCACATGGACACAGGAAGGGGAATATCACACTCTGGGGACTGTGGTGGGGTGGGGGGAGGGGGGAGGGATAGCATTGGGACATATACCTAATGTTAGATGACAAGTTAGTGGGTGCAGTGCACCAGCATGGCACATGTATACATATGTAACTAACCTGCACAATGTGCACATGTACCCTAAAACTTAAAGTATAATAAAAAAAAAAAAAAGAAAAAAAAAATCACATTTTCAAAGTGTGGCATAAAAAAAACTGCTGTTCTCTCATTGGAAAATACATTGATGATGAAAATGGAGGAAAATGACAATAAAACATCCTGTATATGTTGTTTCTTTAAAACTCTTTGAGGATTTTTGATGGTGTCATAACTTACCTAGAAAAGGGTGAACTGAATGACCCTGAGTTCTTCAATGTTATGTGTAGTTTCAATAAACAACTCACAGCCTAAAAGGGACTCACTTTTCAAAAATAACCCTGCTTCCAAACTCTAAATAGTGTTACCACAATGGGGTTGTTAAATGGAACCTCCTCAATTTAGTTCATAAAACTGTATATGATTTGATAATAAAAATATCTCATGTATTCCACAAATAAATAAACCTATTATGTCACCACAAAAATAAAAAAAAAAACAACTTCAATTTTTACAAACAGTAATTACCTTTGTGGATTGTAACTGTTTCAAATTATCCTCTTCTCTATAATGTTTAAAAATTACAGGCCTTTTAATACATGGATACCATATCTGATAAATTTGTGGCTGCAATAGTTCAGTTTGAGCAACAGCTGGTCTACCAAAATAAGCCTGTAGTTACAAAGTGGATGGGTATGTTCGGAGACCTAGAAATTAATTCTTGCAAGTCTGAAAACCTGTTCTCACCAGTAAGTAAAATCTTAAGTATCCCCTGCTTAAACAGTTTTTTTGTTTGTTTGTTTTTGTGTTTTTTTGGGGGGGAGGGGTCTCACTTTGTTGCACTGGCTGGAGCACAGTGGCACAATCTCAGCTCACTGCAACCTATTCCTCCTGGGTTGAAGTGATTATCCTGCCTCAGCCTCGCAAGTAGCTGGGACTACAGGCCTGTGCCACCACACCCAGCAAATTTTTTGTATTTCTAGCAGAGATGAGATTTCACTGTGTTGTCCAGGATTGTTGTCCAGGATTGTTGTCCAGGACGGTCTTGATCTCCTGACCTCATGATCTGCCTGTCTTGGACTCCCAAAGTGCTGGGATTACAGGCATGAGCCACCATGCCCAGCCCTTAAACAGTTTTTTAGAGGGTAGTTAGCATGATGCCATCACACTGGACCCATATCAGTAATCATTTTAATGTGGTCTTGAGAAGAGCAGAGTTGCATGTCAAAATAAATTATATATTTGGCTGTATTCAGTTTTATTATTGTATGAAAGAAAAGAAGGATGTCCTAAAGCATGTAGGCAGTTCAGACATCATGTAGAAATGGAAATGGAAACAGTGAATAGTAGAAACATCATGCAGCAGGAAAAAAAGTCATTATTTTTGTCAAATACAAGTAACCTTTTAAACATGTCATGTTCTTTTTAAAATCATGTCATGTTCTCTTTTTTAAAAGTCTTTTTTAAACTCAAGTGTCTTCAACTAAGCATTGATGTCTTTTGGGGAAAGGGAGAGTTCTCTTTTTTAAGAGTCAAATGTCTCAAGATGTAAGATGTTAAAGGTAAGCAAGGTGATAGGTATGTTAATTAGTTTGACATAATCCTTTCATATGTACACATACATCAAAATATCACATTGTGCCCTATAAATATATATAATTAGTATTTATTAAAATATTCAAAATAAATACAAAAGCTACTTGAAAAAACAAAAAGAACATATGACAATATGGCCTACAATATTTAAATATTCAATAGTTTTTAAAAAGAGTTAAATTGCTATATCAGAAGACACACTGATGTATTATAAATTATATTTTTCTCACAACCATAAATTTATATGAATTACTGCTAATTGTGACTGTTAACTAGTTTGATTTTAAGTATGAATTATAGAATTTATGCAACCAAAGTAAACACAGATAATATATATTTCCAAAAACCTATTCATTTTTCATAGTTTACTTAAAATAATAACACATATGGGTATAACTATTTATTATAGGTTATATTATTATAGATCTTTGTCTGGTATTATTGTGTCCCAGTTTTGTTCTCTGATAAGTTAGTCACTTACTCCATGTGCCACTCAGCTCTAATGTTCTGTCTCCATGATTGCAGATGGCATCCTTTGCAGTATAAATAAGACAAGTAGCAAAATTCCTGGAGTTCACAAGAATTAATGAAGCATTTCGGTAAGAAAACAGTCTAACCTACTTTTCACAGATGATTTTGAGACTGGCCAGAATGAGCGCAAAAGAAAACATAGGGTAACATTATATTCCTAAGAATTCTCAATACTTTGACATGATTATTTCATTTCTGGTACACATACTCTTACTTTGTCAATGAAAAATCCCAGTGATTTCAGTTCTTAAAGTAAGGGACTTTAGGGGTATATATGGAATGAAGTAGGGCAAGATGAACAAGGTGTCACACCATTTGGAAGTGTAGTTATTCCTCACACACATGATGTGGAGAAAGATTCCTTTTGGCCAATTGCATAGTTAGGAAGTAAGAGAGGTTTTTGTTTTGTTTTGTTGTTGTTTTTGTTTTTTTAACACAGAGCTCACCCTGTTGTCCAGGCTGGCGTGCATTGGCGTGATCTCAGCTCACTGCAACCGCTGGCTCCCAGGTTCAACCAATTCTCCTGCCTCAGCCTCTGGAGTAGCTGATGTGTCCAGAGTTGGTTCCTTCCAGTGGGTTCTTGGTCTCGCTGACTTCAAGAATGAAGCCACAGACCTTCGTCGTGTTACAGCCCTTAAAGATGGTGCGACCAGGGTTTGTTCCTTCAGATTTGTCTGGAGTTTGTTCCTTCCAGGGGATTCGTGGTCTTGCTGACTTCAAGAATGAAGCAGCAGACCTTTGTGGCAAGTGTTATGGCTCGTAAATGTAGTGTGGACCCAAAGAGTGAGTGCAGCAAGATTTATTGTGAAAAGCGAAAGAACAAGGCTTCCACAGCATGGAAGGGGACCCTAGTGGGTTGCCACTGCTGGCTCTTGTGGCCAGCTTTTATTCACTTATTTGGCCCTACCCATGTCCTGCTGATTAGTCCATGTTACAGAGCACAGATTGGTAAGTCTTACAGAGTGCTGATTGGCTGATTTTACATAATGCTGACTAGTGCATTTACAATCCTTTAGCTAGACACAGAGTGCTGATTAGTGTATTTACAACTCTTTAGCTAGACACAGATCGCTGATTGGTGCATTTTTACAAAGTGCCAATTAGTGCATTTACAATCCTCTAGCTAGAGAGAAGAGTTCTCCAAGTGCCCACTTGACACAGGAGGTCTCCTGGCTTCACCTCTCACTGGGATCAGAGGCGCCTGCCACCACGTCTGGCTAATTTTTGTATTTTTAGTAGAGAAAGGATTTCACCATGTTGTCCAGGCTCATCTCAAACTCCTGACTTGATGATCTGCCCTCCTTGGCCTCCCAAAGTAGGGGGATTACAGGTGTGAGCCACTGTGCCCAGCAGGATGTAAGAGAGCTTTTTATACACCTGCTCTGTGAAAAACATTCTATTAAGAACACTATTTTAGGTGACATTTTCCAGAAAGTGAGTATACTCAAAATTATATATACTTCATTCTAAATATTGTGTTGGCATAAAGTATGAAATCAAATTAGTAGTGCCCTGGAGGTTAATATGGTAGCAGAGGACTGTCAAAAATAATTTGGGTGAAGGGAATTTTGGGAAAAAGAAATACAATACAAACAACTTTGGCCGTGGTGAAAATTTACTCACAACTGCAAGCTATTAGATAACAGCTATGCCAAATTATTGGATTTTTATATATTTCTTTTTTCTCTCTTATTAGTAAAAAACAATTAACCTAATTAAGTCTTCTCTGTGTTATTGGCAATAATGACAAGTGAAGATCTAAACATACATCACATGAAAATTAAAAACAACTTAAAGATCCATACCCATATATCTCACATATGCCCTTTGTGAGGTGCTACATGTAAGTCATAAAATTGTTTTTTAGTGATTAGCAACAATCATTTTCAATATACTTGAAAAATATTTAAAATCATGAGAGCACTACTAAACAAATACAAGAAAAATTGTTTGAAAATAGAATATTAAAATTAGAAAATGAAAGAAAAAGGAGTTTTATGATGTTACTGCTTACCTTTCATTTGCTTTTTTGTTATAGAAAAAGAAGAGAAAAAAAGTCAGAAAAGACATTGTAACAAAAAGAATGCAACTGATGATCATAATCTCATAAAACTCAGAGACTTCATCTATTGAGACCTCAAGATCTATTTTTCTGGGTCCTTTTGTCTTGCTCTCACTCACCTCACTCCCTTAAAGGAGATTATGCCATGAATGTTCATCAACAATCCATGTTTAACTTAATACAATATTTCAGAAACATCGTTTATTTTTAAGCTTCATTATAAAATATATACATGGAAGACTGATGTATATACTTTGCCAATATATATGATGCTCTCTGATTATTCCTTCTTAATGTTATTCCCTTATCTCTCATGTTATTAGTATTCTGCATATTATGGTAATTATTCCCATGCTCTCCTTCATATTTTACCACCTATGTATGTATCTTTAAACGACATAATTGTTTGTTTTTTTCCTGTATTTGACTTTTTATTATTGGAATCATATGTGTTTTTCTGCCACTTGTGCTCATTACATTTTTGTCTCCGTGTTGATAAAAGTAGCCAGTTTTCATAAGGTGTATAGTATTTAGCATTCCATTGTAGGCATAAAATGTGTTTGTTTTGTTTTGTTTTGTTTTGTTTGTTTGTTTTGAGACTGAATCTCACTCTGTCACCAAGGCTGGAGTGCAGTGGCATTATCTGGGCTCACTGCAACCCCTGCCTCCTGGGTTCCAGAGATTCTCCTGCCTCACCTCCCTAGTAGCTGGAACTACAGGCATAGACCACCATGCCCAGCTAATAAATATAGTTGTATTGTCCATAGATTTTTTGGTTAATTTTAGTGTTTCGATGGCACAAACAATATTTCTCTATTTCTATGGTTATGGTTGCTAGATAAAATACGAGTTGCTCAGTTAAATTTGAATTTCAGATAAAACAATTTTTTAGAATAAGTACATTCCTAATATTGCATAGAAGATACATACACTATGCTTTATTATTTATATTAAATTTAAATTTAACTGAAAGTCATGTACTCTTATTTGCTAAATCTGGCAACAACTCTACAAGGTGCAAATTTTTAGGAAGTTAAGTAGGACATATATATTTAAGTATGTAATTGTTACTTGTGTAGCTGTTATGTCTTGGGTAATAAGTGTGTTCAATTTATTTCCAAATTGGTTATATTGATTTATATATCTATTGTGGTTCTATTGGAGTGCTAATTACTTGCTATCTTCACTAATGCATAGTATTGTCCGACTTCATAACTTTGCCAGTTTGATGAGTGTCAAATTTTATATCATTGTGGTTTGAATTTCAATTTCCCACGTTACGAATTAAGTTGAATATCTTTTCAAATAACTGTGGACCATTTGTGTTTCTGCTCCTGTGAGATGCCCGGTTACATATTGTGCCTCCTTTTTCTATTGTGTTATCAGCTTCAGGATTTGGAGGATTTCTTTATATGTTCTGGATGCTAACCATTGTTGGTTTATGTGTTGCATATACAGGCTGCCATTTTGTGGGTTATCTTTTGATATTAACATTAGTTTTTGTTCATCCCATGTGTGTAGACTGGCTTCCAGGATCTCTAGTTAGTTCTATTTTCTCATCGTCTATCACTGAGCCCAAAATACATAATGTAATTATTATAGCTCTACAAGAAAATGCTGTAATAACTTGTAGGGCATTTCTCCTAATCTTTTTGACAACTGACTTAACGGCTGGCAGATGGTCAATTTATGTTAATGTTTCCTATACATTTAAAATGTACATTATCCAGTTGTTGGGTGCCATCATGTTCTATTTAGATGTCCATTTGATTAAGCATGCCATTTATCCTGTTCAAATCTTCCAGATATTTACTGATATTTTTCTGCTTAACCTGTCAACTATTTAGAGAAGTACGTTAAAATTCTCAAATATGTGGCAGGGAGCGGTGGCTCCTGCCTGTAATTTTAGTACTCTGGGAGGCTGAGGTGGGCAAATCACTTGAGGTCAGGGGTTTGAAACCAGCGTTGCCAACATGGTAAAACCCCATCTCTACTAAAAATACAAAATAGCAATTAGCTGGACATGGTGGCACGCGTCTGTGGTACCGGCTACTTGGAAGGCTGATGCAGGAGAATCACTTGAACCCGGGAGGCAGAGGTTACAATGAGCCGAGATTGTACAACTGCACTCCAGGCTGTACTGCACTCCAGCCTGGGAGACAGAGTAAGACTCCCTCTCAAAAAAGAAAAAAAAAAAAGAATTCAAATATGATGGTTGGATTTGTTAGTTTCTTTTGATTTGTAGTTTAGTCAAATTTCACTTTTAACCTATTCTCAAAACTATTTTTACTATGTTTTGAATTGCTTAATCTCATAATGAATTAATACTTCTGTAACTATTTATTGGCCCTCTTTATAGAAATAAATGTTGCCTAAAATTTATTTTGTCTGATACTAATGTAGTTGTGCCAAATATTTTTCTTCTCATTTATTTTGTATATCTTTCGTATTCTACTTATATGGTTCTTGTGTCCTCATGTTTAAATATGACTTTCATTAAAATGTACAAATATGTCTTAAAAATATGATCTGACAGTTAACAGCATAGTTTGTGCTTTGTAATATATGTATATATGTTTATATATACATGTATATATGTGTGTTTATATATACATGTATATATACATGTGTATGTTTATATACACATGTATATATACATGTGTATGTTTATATACACATGTATATATACATGTGTATGTTTATATACACATGTATATATACATGTGTATGTTTATATATACATGTTTATGTTTATATATACATGTATCTATATATGTGTACATGTTTATATATGTATCTGTATATGTGTACATATGTTTATATATACATAGATACATATGTTTATATATGTGTGTATATATACATATATACATGTAAGTACATGTGTATATACATATGCATATACATATGTATATTCTTTGTTTCATTTTCTTTTTAATTGGCATAATAAATACACATATTTATTGGGTACTATATGATGTTTTATACATGTGTATATCATATAATGATTAAGTCAGGATGATTGGCATTTGATTTATTTCTATCATCTTATTTAGTATTTCCTATTTGTCCCACTTTTATAGTTTTTCTTCTTTCATAGTTGATTACTTTTGGTTTGATCATGATTCTTTCCCATTGTTTCATTTTTTGTTGTACTGTTCTAGAAGTTGTACATTCTATTTTGTTTATTTAGTAGTTAATTGAGGAAATTTAATATGTATATAAAATATCAAAACTTCTAAATAACATCTGTCTCTTACGTTATATGAAAATGTTAGAATGCTTGAACTCCAATCAAAACATCCCAAATTATTTACTCTTATTATTCAGTATTTTCAGATTTGTTTTGATTTTCTGTGAAGATATAGTCTTTCCTATTAACAGAAAATAAATAAAAATATATTTTATTAAATATTTTTTATCTTACATCATTTTAATCACATAATGTTCAAGTAATTATTTTGATAAATCAGCATTTGTCCTGCTGACTTTTGTTGGACATTCAGATAGTTTCCGGACTACACTAATGCCAACAATAGTCTTAGTTGGCTGAAAATTACTTAAAAGGAAACCTAATAGCTCACAATAACAGTTAAATTTTGACAATTTAACATCATTCTATATGAAGCAGTGCAAAAATATATCAGGAAACTGAAACTCTAAAAATAAATAACTTGGTGAAGTTCAAAGGGCTATTAAGTGGTAAAAGTGGGCTTTGGACCCAGATAGTTTACATTTTGAGACATACAGCAAAAATGTGGAAATCACACACACACACACAATTTCCAAGTTCTACTTAAGGAACAAAAACTGATGTAAAACTGTTCTAAGACACACACATACACACACACACAAATATCAATTAGTGACAAAAATGTGTGAAGTAGGAACATTCATTTTTGACCTATTGTCTTGAGTCGTCATTATCCCAGTGTTTCTCTTTTTGCCAAGCCTTTATCACTGCAGGCTATTTTGGACAATTGGACAATTTGCTTTCAAATATCTTTTCTTACCAAGGAAACACCATTGAGTGATTACAGTTCACATTGCCTAATTCTTAACATTTCTACTATACAGACATATCTGCTGTAACCTTTAGGCCTCTCCAACAAAGGTATTTTCTCAGTCGCAAAATAGATATTCATTATAAAGAGAGTTGCATTTTATGAAAAGGAAATCTTCACTTTCTAGTTTCCATTGAAATTGAATTAAATGAACATGAAGATCTTTTATACCACTATTCAGAAACATTCCTCTAGCATGACAATAAGAATACCTATAATATAATTTAATTGTAGATATGAAGCTTGAAATAAAAGTGCTTAAAATATTGACTACTTTAAACTGAAGATAGAAAATTGATTGACTTAGGAAAAAATATAGATTTTGAAATTTAATTTTACTAAAATTTGCACCGTCTTATTGATTTTTCCATTGGCTACCACTTTGTATCACAGACCATTAAGTATGATTTCAGACTTTCATGAACAACAATTTAAACACATTTGAAAATAAAATACGCATTTTATAAATTAAAGTATCTCCCACTCAACCTAAGGTGAAAGACACTTATAGCCAGAACACCAAAATTTAAGGAGCATGAAAACAGGAATTTTTGCCTATTTGTTCACTACTACAATTGCAGTTTCTTGGATGTACATGGCCCACAGTATGCACTCAGTAAACATTTCTTGAATGAATACACACGTGAATAATTATTTATCAGCATTCACTATTTGGTGCATATTAATTGTGTGTTATAAATTTAAAAAGGACCCAAAGTGCCTGGTTCTACAGCAGCAGTTTTCAACAGGTGGGCTAGCTGCTCCAAGAATATAACTGGGGCAGGAATTGTAGTTCAAAAAACTTCCCTTGATGATTCAGCATTACAACCATGCTTTACAAGTTTTCCCGGTATCATAAGGGCAAGACAGTTAATCATGTTTCTCTCAAAATAGGTTTATTTTTTTTTCTATTTAATAGTGATTCTGAAAGTCCTGAGTATGGCCTAACATGTCTGATAGCATTTTCTCATTGTGAATCATCTTTTGTCCTTTATTGAATAAAATTGGTCTGTCTTGTGCAGTAGCATATGTGGAAAGGAATTGCTAGGCTGTTGTATAGGGTCAAATAGGATGAAAGGAGATAGCAGGCAGAATGTTAACAAATGGTGGATACAATTACTAATATCGGAAGAGCCATTTTAAGCATTCCATTTGTGTATTCACTGATTTGCAGATGTTCTGGAAAACATCCTGTTATTTCTTTTTTAGTGTCTGAATAAAGAGACCATTCTAATCATTTTAAAAGCTTTTCGTTATAAAAAGTTTGAAAAGAAGCTGGGTTTTATTAACAGCTATTGAATATATACATTTTGAAAAAAAAAATATTTTTGAATAGTTTTCTTTGCCCTTCTCATAGATAACTTGGCAACATTGTGCATTGTTTCTCAAAGGGAAATGTAGATTTAAATAAATACAAGTATGCCCCAATTTATGAAGTCCCGATTTATGAAAACATGAATTTAAAAACTCAGTTGGTTCATTAAATTTTCTGCCTAGAGACAATCTTCGTGTTCAGAAAAATACAGCAAGACCTAATAGAGATCATAGAGACAAGTTTTTGCTTTTCTGTCTTTGTGTTGCCTTATAAAATCAGACTGTATCACTCTTGGGCTCAGTTTTCTTATTCGTAATATAAGACACAAAGAATTCTCTAACAAGCATCAGTGAAGTAGTTAAAGCCTGATCAAATTGTATTATAAATAATTGTTCCCAATGGCAGTTTTGCTACTACTACACCTTCTGAAGTGCTATTTAATATTTTAGATACTATGACCCCACTTTTAGATACCCTGGAGGTCTGTAGTTTTGCTAAATATTTTGTTAAATATACTCTCTATATGAATCTCATGGACCCTTTTGCCCAAAGACCAAAATTTTGGAACCCCTGTTTTGAAAACTTATGAGAGCTATTGAATTGACCACAGACATATATTGGTCAAATTTAAAAACAGACTTTTTGGCCAGGTGTGGTGGCTCACGTCTGTAATCCCAGCACTTTGGGAGGCCAAGGCAGGTGGATCAACAGAGGTCAGGAGTTCAAGACCAGCCTGGCCAAGAGGGTGAAACCTTGTACCTACTAAAAATACAAAAATCAGCCAGGTGCAGTGGTAGGCGCCTGTAATCCCAGCTACTCAGAAGGCTGAGGCAGGAAAATTGCTTGAAGTCGGGAGTCAGAAGTTGCGGTAATCCAAGTTCAGGCCTCTGCACACTAGCCTGAGCAACACAGTGAGACTCCATCTCAAAGAACAAAAAATAGACCTTTTATTGTATGTCTTTTCATGTAGCTGATTTGATTATTCGTTTATATTCCGTTATATGTAATACTGCAAGTAGACTTATTGTTGAATAATTATTTTTCCTTTCTTTTTCTTATTTCATATAATCTAGTTTGGTTCACTTTTTAGATGTGGAATAACTGAATCAAAGGCTGAGTGTTGCCAGGCATGTCGATACTAAGTACAGGGGTTCTAAGTAGAAAGGAAGCATTTGCCTTGGACAAAAGATTTTAATAGTGTTTAAATGCAATATTTTAAAACAAAATTATAGCAAAAACCTGTGATGAACGAAATCACATTTCAAATAAAGACAGGATCCAATTTCGTCATTTTGCCTCAGGTTCCAATGTGACTGTGGACAGCACACCGGCCAGCATCATTTGAATATTATCATTTCTGAGGACACTTACAAATTTGACAGGTGGAAAATAATCTCTTCATATCATTATTTGTCTCATATGAACATATTTATACCCATCTTTATACCACAATGCCACAGTAAAGTATGGTGTCTTTCCAATCACACGTAACGTGGCAAAATGATGTAAATTTCAAGCAGGTGAGAAAAGATAGGTGATGCACTTTTGTCTCTGTAATTCTTTCTGGATTTGTTTCATATTGTTCAAAACTAGGTGTTTGTTCTATACCAGGTCATGATTGTTATGTTCTTGGTGGATTGTTTTTTTACTAGTGTGCACTCTCTGTCTGTGTTCACATTAATGCTTTTTCACTTTCAATTCAATGCTTTTTCACTTTTGATTCTATTTTGCTATATATTAACATTTATTTGAATTATTTGTTAATTTACTTGATATTTTATTCTAAACTTATTTTGTTTATATATGACTATAGTAAATAGTCTATAGAAGGAATTATTTTGTTTCTGATTTGAATACTTGCCTTTCCATAGGCATGCTTGATTTATTTCCTTTTCCTGAGATCACTGATCTGTTTTCATGTGTGTTTGTATATACCATCTTCAGCATCACATCTGTTTTCGTTTCCTGTTTCATTATGGATTGTGGAGCTTACTCCATGCGCTTCTCTATTAGATTAAACTTTTATTTTCTAGTCTTTCTCTAATTTTCCTTATATTTTTAACATTTAAACAAAACTCTGAAACTACTGGGACAACTGGGTATATACCTGTAATATAGTGAAGTGTGATCTCTACCTTAAACTGTATATAAAAATTAGAGGTCTCAAGATGCATTGTAGACCTAAATATGTGCTGAAAATGTTCTAAAAGTAGAAGGTTGTGATGTTTGCATAATCATGTGAATATACTTAAAAACACTGAATTGTAAAGTTTAGAAGGGTGAGTTTCATGGTACTTTATCTCAAAGCTTATATTAAAAATCTAAAATTACTATGTCTATCTTTCTAAGACAGCTTGCTGTAGTATCTTGATTTTCTTAATTTAGATTTTCCTATTACAATGCTATCTCTTTCATTAATCTGAATTTCCTTTTGTGCTTTTTGATGGAGGGTTGTCCTGACTGGGAGGTGGCTGTTTTATTTTGTTTCAAATCATACATTTTCCTCCACATTTAGCAATTTCATTGTTGCTTCTGCTACACATTTTGGATTTGGAGACTCAAAAGAGAGCCACACGAGCAGTTTGGAGCTCTTTATTTGTATAACACAATCCTAGTCACTATGTTTGTGTGCAATTCAGGCTGGGTCCTAATTTCGTAGCAGCATCTCAGCTTCCTTCCTGTTCCACAGGCAGCTTTCAGTGGACAGCTACATCTCCTAAACAAGTCAGAGAGCGCAATTCTTAGCCCTGGCTTCATGAAGGAAGCCTGGTTTTGCTATCCAACCACTTAAGGGATGAGGTCACTCTCTGTTACTGCAGGACACTAAAACTAGACCCCTGCTACTTGTTTCTGATTTTGGTGTCTTTCACCTTTAGTTAGTTTTCTGGACTGTGAGTTTCCCCTTTCCCTGGCACACAGTACCACTCTGTATCAGTGTAATTAGGCATTTTAAAAATATTTTAAAAATGCACACATGGTCCCATGTTTTCAGTGAAGGACAAACTTTTAGTATATGCTCAGTCATCCACCTTATGTGGGAAACTAATCAAGGTTAGAAGTATGGAGCTAGAATTCAGCTAATATAAAATACTGAGAAATAGTGGGCATAACCTAATACTATTACTTAACTATGATTACTACTAATGAAGATGAACATTTCCCTATATTGTTGTTAATGTTTTATATTTTATTTTAGTAAATTAGGTTTTAATATTCTCTTCCACAGTTGTCTTTTTGAAACTTGCTCTTTTCCTCGTCGGTTCTTATGAGCTACAAATGTGCTTCACTTTATTTATATTTTGATATTTAATTTAGTTTTTAAATAATGTTCAAGGTAGTTTAGTTATTGGTCAATTATGGAATGAGACCACCACTTCTGTTGTCCTTCCCAGCCTGTCTCCCACCTCCCATTTTCCCTAGTTTATAAGCAGGAGAAAAGGGAGAAAGCAAAACGTTGGAAGGAAACAGAAGTAAGACAAATAGTTAGACGATCTTGTTGCCAACACCTGGCCCTGGTGGTTAAAATAATAATAATAATAATAATAACAATAATAATAATAACCTCTGACCAAAACTACTGGTGTTATCTTTAAATTCCAGACATTGTATGAGAAAGTGCTGTAAAACTTTTTGTTCTGTTAGCGGATGTATGTAGCCCCCAGTCACATTCCTCGTACTTACTTGATCTATCATGAACCTTTCACGTGGACCCCTTAGAGTTGTAAGCCCTTAAGATGGCTAGGAATTTCTTTTTTGGGGAGCTCAGCCCTTAAGATGCGAGTCTGCTGATGCTCCCAGCTGAATACAAACCTCTTCCTTCTTTAATCCGGTGTCTGAGGAGTTTTGTCCATGGCTCATCCTGCTACATTTCTTGGTTCCCTGACCAGGAAGCAAGGTGATCATGGATGATCGAGGCAGCCCTTCAGGTGGCTTAGGCCTGACCTGTGGATTATCCCTGTGGGGAACTCAGGCCAGCTTGAATGAGAGCAGATCCTGAGAGTGCTCCTGGGCAGGCAATTGCCCCAGTGGAATGCCTCACGAGAGCAGTGCATGGCAGGCCCCCATAGAGGATCAAGGCAGTGGCTGAACACTGGGAAAGAAATGGCAGTTTAAGTCTGGATATCTGATACTTGGTAAGACTGGTCTTTGGAACTAGCCCACTCCATTTGAGTGGAAGCGTGGCCTGATCACCCATGGTGTGCCTGTGCCAGTACTTTGGTTTTTGTTTTTGACTTGACTTCAGTTGTTTGATACTTTGGTTTTGGTTTTTACCTGGTTTGATTTCTGGATATTGTGATTTTGGTTTTGATTCTGGTTTGGTGTAAACTGGGAAAGTGTGTGTGTGCCCTTTTTACCCATTCTTTGTTCTGTGGTGTGTGTGTGGTGTGAGTTTGGTGTTTTGTCTCAAGGTAACATGGATCAGACACAAAGTAAGCCCACTCTGCTAGGAACTATGTTGAAAATTTTAAGAAGGGATTTAATGGAGACTATGGGGTTACTATGACACCAGGGAAACGTAGAACTTATTTTGAAATAGATTGGTCAACATTAGAAGTGGGTTGGCCATCAGAAGGAAGCCTGGAGAGGTCCCTTGTTTCTAAGGTATGGCACAAGGTAAGTGCCATACCTTACTTACTTACCTGGTAAGTCAGGACACTCAGACCAGTTTCCATACATAGCCACTTGGTTACAGCTGGTGCTAGACCCCCCACAGTGGCTAAGAAGGCAGGCAGCAGCAGTGCTAGTAGCAAAGGGAGAGATTGCCAAGGAAGGATCCTACTCCACCCGCCGAGGGAAATCAACTCCTGAAGTTCTGTTTGACCCAACGTCAGAAGATCCATTGCAGGAGATGGAACCAGTGATCCCAGTGGTGCCCTCCCCTTACCAGGGAAAGATGCTCCCCACTCTTGAGCCCACAGTCCTTGTGCCTCCACAAGACAAACATATCCCTAGGCCACCCGGAGTAGACAAGAGAGGAGGTGAAGCCTCGAGAGAAACCCCTACATTGGCAGCTTGCTTAAGACCCAAAACTGGGATACAAATGCCCCTGAGAGAGCAGTGGTATACTGGGATAGATGAGGATGGTCACATGGTGGAGAGGTATGTTTTTGTGTACCAGCCCTTCACCTCTGCCAACCTTCTCAATTGGAAAGACAATACCCCGTCCTATACTGAAAAGCCACAAGCTCTAATTTATTTGCTCCAAACTATTATCTAGACCCATAACCCCACTGGGGCTGATTGCCTCCAGTAGCTCATGTTCCTCTTTAACACAGATGAAAGGCAGAGAGTGCCCCAAGCAGCAACTAAGTGGCTAGAGGAACATGCATTGGCGAATTACCAAAATCCCCAAGAATATGTAAGGACCCAGTTACCAAGAACCAACCCCAGTGGGACCCAAATGAAAGAGAGGATATGCAAAGGCTAAACTGATACAGGGAATTTCTCTTGGAAGGATTAAAGAGGGGAGCCCAGAAGACCACAAACACTAACAAGGTCTCTGAGGTCATTCAGGGAAAGAAGAAATTCCAGCACAATTCTATAAGAGACTGTGTGAGGCCTATCATATGTTTACTCCCTTTGATCCTGATAGCCCTGAAAATCCTGCATGATTAACATGGCTTTATTTAGTCAAAGCACAGAAGACATTAGAAGAAAACTGCAGAAACAGGCTGGGTTTGCAGGGATGAATGCATCACAGTTATTAGAAATAGTTAACCAGGTGTTTGTAAACAGGTATGCAGTAAGCCATAAGGAAAACCACAAAGAGAATGAATGTCTGGTCCAGTGAAATGCTGTCCTGTTAGCTTCAGCAATCAGAGGGGTCTCCCCAAAGAGGCAAGGGAAGAGGGGACCTGGGAGAGAAACTCAGCCTGGCTGTCAGAGCTTGCAGCATAACCAGTGTGCTTATTGTAAAGAAATAGGACATTGGAAGAACAAATGTCTACAGCTAAAAGGAAAACAAGGTGACTCAGACCAGGAGGCCCCAGATAAGGAGGAAGGGGCCATGCTCAACCTGGTAGAAGGGTTATTGGACTGAGGGGGACTGGGCTCAAGGGCCCCCTCTTTAGGGGCATATGGTCAGGATGACAGTCTGAGGTAAAGACACTGATTTTCTTGTAGATACCGTTGCTGAACATTTGGTAGTACACTTGGACCCAGCTTCCCCAAGGGTTCAAGAACTCTCCCACCATCTTCAGGGAGGCATTGGCTCAAGACCTCCAGAAGTTTCCCACCAGAGACCTAGGCGAGTGTTGCTCCAGTAAATTGATGACCTTCTGCTGGGACACCCCATGGCAGTCGGGTGCACCAAGGGAACGGATGCCCTACTCTGGCACCTGGAGGACTGTAGGCATAAGGTGTCCAAGGAAAAAGCTCAGATCTGCCAACAGCAGGTTTATTACTTGGGATTTACTATCTGACGGGGTAGCGCAGCCTGGGATCAGAAAGAAAGCAGGTCATTTGCAGTCTACAAGAGACTAAGACCAGAAGGCAGGTGAGAGAATTCTTAGGAGCTGTGGGGTTTTCCAGACTGTGGATCCCAAACTTTGCAGTACTAGCCAAGCATTTGTATGAAGTCACGAAGTGAGGCGGCGGAGGGGGGTGGGGGGTGGGCTGGGAACCATTTGAATATGTTATACCCAAGCGAGTTAGAGAAAACTCCACACTTTGAGATGAATTAAGAGTCCTTTATTTAAGCTGGTGGCCAAAGAGACAGCTAATGCTCAAAATTCTCTCAGCCCAGAGGAAGGGGCATGATTAACTTTTATACCTTGGTTTAGGGAGGGGAGGGGAGTTTAAATGCAATAATTCTACAGAAGTAAAAACATGCAAGAACCAAAAAAAAAATGGTTACAGAGAGATAAACAATTTAAAAGACAACTGGTTACAAAAAAAGGAAAGGGAACCAGGTGCAGGGCTCTAAATCCTTCATTAGAGTTAGATATGGATGCTATGCTGGACACAGACTCAAGGCTTTATGTTGTTATCTCTTTGATCAAAATCCTGGGAACTTCATACATTGTTTGTTCCAGTACCTTATCAGTTATTTGGGTTCCTTTGAAATGCTGAGGATCTGCTTACACAAGTTAACTCCTTGAGGAAGGGGGTTGGGTAAGGAGCGCTTACTGTCTTGTAAGTCACAGGGCCAAATGGAGTTCATCCAGCGTTCCCAGCTTAGAGAGAGTCTATTTACATTGGAAACAAGGCTAGGTAATTACAGAGACAAAAAAGGAAAATTTAAAAATAGTGAGTTAGAGTGAAAACAAGGTTAGACATTACAAATGGGGATCCCAACAACAGTAAGCCTTTCATGAGTTACAGGAAACACTTATGTCAGCCCCAGACCTGGGGCTACCAGATCTGACATTTACATCTTATGTGTCAGAGAGAGAAAAGATGGCAGTTGGAGTTTTAACCCAAACTGTGGCGGCCTGGCTGAGGCCAGGGGCCTACCTCTCTAAACAACTAGATGGGGTTTCTAAAGGATGATGCCTGTGTTTGAGGGCCTTGGTAGAAACTGCCCTGCTAGTACAAGAGTGGATAAGATGACTTTGGGTGGAACCTGAACATAAAGGCCCCCTATGCTGTGGTGACTTTAATGAATACTAAAGGACATCATTGGCTAACCAATGCTAGACTCACCAAGTACCAAAATTTGTTCTATGAAAATCCCCATATATCCATTGAACTGTGTAACACCCTGAACTCTGCCACCTTGCTCCCGGTATCAGAGAGCCCCGTGGAACATGACTGTGTAGAAGTGTTGGACTCAGTTTATTCTAGCAGACCTGACCTCCAGGACTAGCCTTAGGCATCAGTAGACTGGGAAATATACGTGGATGGGGGCAGCTTCATCAGCCCGCAAGGAGAGAGATGTGCAGGGTATGCAGTGGTAACCCTCAGCACTGTTGTTGAAGCCAGATCTTTGCCCCAGGGCACTTCAGCCCAGAAAGCTGAACTCATTGCCTTAATTTGGGCCTTAGAACTCTGTGAAGGTAAGACTGTAAACATTTACACTGACTCTCGGTATGCCTTTTTAAATCTTCAACTGCATGGAGCATTATATAAAGAAAAGGGCCTATAGAACTCTGGGGGAAAGGACATAAAATATCAACAAGAAATCTTGCAATTAATAGAAGCAATATGGAAACCCCACAAGGTGGCAGTTATGCATTGCAGAGGACATCAGCGAGCTTCCACCTTGGTGGGCTTGGGGAATTCCTGCACTGACTTAGAGGCTCAAAAAGCAGCATCTGCCCTCTTCCAGGCCTCAATCACAGCCCCCCCTGCTCCCTCAAGCACCTGGTCTTGTACCTACTTATTCTAAAGAAGAAAAAGACTTTCTCCAGGCAGAGGGAGGACAGGTGATAAAGGAAGGATGGGTTCGGTTACCAGATGGGAGAGTAGCTGTGCCACAGATGCTAGGAGCTGCAGTTGTACTGGCTGTTCATGAAACCACCCATCTAGGTAAGGAGTGACTTGAAAAGTTGTTAGGCCAGTGTTTCTACATCTCACATTTGTCAGCCCTCACCAAAACAGTGACACAGCAGTGCGTTACCTGACAACAGCATAATGCGAGGCAAGGTCCAGCTGTTCCACCCAGCATACAAGCTTATGGAGCAGCCCCCTTTGAAGATCTCCAGGTGGACTTCACAGAGATGCCAAAGTGTAGAGGTAATAAGTATTTACTAGTTTTTCTGTGTACCTACTCTGGGTGGGTAGAGGCTTATCCAATGCCAATTGAGAAAGCTCGTGAAGTAACTCATGTGCTTCTTCGAGATCTTATTCCTAGATTTGGACTACCCTTACGGATCGGCTCAGATATTGGGCCATCATTTCTGACTGACTTGGCACAGAAGATAGCAAAAGTATTGGGGATCACAAGGAAACTACATGCCACTTACAGGCCTCAGAGTTCCAGAATGGTGGAGCAAATGAATTGGAGTATCAAACATAGTTTAGGGAAAGTATGTCAGGAAACAGGATTAAAATGAATGCAGGCTCTCCCTATGGTATTATTTAAAATAAGATGTATCCCTTCTAAAAGAACAGGATGTTCCCCTTATTAAATGTTATATCATAGGCCCCCTACCATATTGTGGGGACTTCCAGGCACTCCCCAAGAGTTAGGTGAAATTGAGTTACAGCGACAGGTACAGGTTTTAGGAAAAATTACACAAACAATCTCAGCCTGGGCAAATGAGAGGTGCCCTGTTAGCTTATTCTCCCCAGTTCACCTTTTCTCCCCAGGTGATTGAGTGTGGATCAAGGACTGGAACATAGCCTCTTTGTGCCCACAGTGGAAAGACCCCAGACTGTCCTTCTGACCTCTCCCACCACTGTGAAGGTAGGGGGAATCCCAGCCTGGATCCACCAGAGCCATGTAAAACCTGCAGCGCCTGAAACCTAGGAGGCAAGACTATGCCTGGACAACCCTTGCAAAGTGACCCTGAAGAGGACCACAAGCTCTGCTCCAGTCACACCCGGAAGCCGGCTGGTCCATGCACAGCCAAAGCATGAGGAATCTCATCGTGGGATTCATTTTTCTTAAATTTTGGACTTATACAGTAAAGGCTTCAACTGACATTAGTTAAACTGGGGACTGTTCCCAGTGTATTCATCGGGTCGCTGAGGTAGGAGAGCAAATTAAAACAATCTTTCTGTTCTATAGTGATTATGAATGTATGGGAACATTAAAAGAAACTTGTTTGTATAATGCCACTCAGTAAAAGGTATGTAGCCTGGGAAATGTCCAACCTGATGTGTGGTAAAACCCACCTGAGCCCCCTGCAACCACTGTTTCTGAAATAAGATGAGGAACTGGCCTTTTCCTAAGTGATACAAGTAGAATAATAACTAGAACAGAATAAAAAGGAATCCCCAAAGAGGTACATTTAAGATTTGATGCTTGTGCAGTCATTAATAGTAAAAAGGTAGAAACAGGATGTCGTTCTCTTAACTGAGAAAGGAGTTACAGAGTAGAAAATAAGTATGTTTATCACAAGTCAGGGGTTTGTGAAAATTGTGCCTTTTGTCCATGTGTTATTTGGGCTAGTTGGAAAAAGGACAAAAAGGACCCAGTTCATCTTCAGAAGGGGGAAGCCAACACCTCCTGCTCCGCCAGTCACTGTAACACATTAGAACTAATAATTACCAATACTCTAGATCCCCATTGGAAAAAGGGAGAATGTGTAACCCTAGGGATCAATGGGACAGGGTTAAACCCCCAAGTTGCCATTTTTGTTTGAGGGGAGGTGCACAAGCGCTCTACAAAATCAGTGTTTCAAAGCTTTCATGAGGAGCTGAATCTGCCAGAACCAGAACTTCCAAAAAAGACAAAAAAATTGTTTCTCCAATTAGCAGAAAATGTAGCTCATTCCCTTAATGTTACTTCTTGTTATGTGTATGGGGGAACCACTATCAGAGACCAATGGCCTTGGGAAGCCTGAGAGTTGGTACCCACTGATCCAGCTCCTGATATAATTCCAGTTCAGAAGGCCAAAGCTAGCAACTTCCGAGTCCTAAAAACCTCAATTATTGGACAATACTGTATAGCCAGAGAAGGAAAAGACTTTATCATCCCTGTGGGAAAGCTTAATTGTATAGGACAGAAGTTGTACAACAGCACAACAAAGACAATTACTTGGTGGGGACTAAATCACACTGAAAAGAACCCATTTAGTAAATTTTCTGAATTTAAAACTGCCTGGGTTCATCCAGAATCTCATCAGCACTGGACAGCTCCCGCTGGACTATACTGGATATGTGGGCACAGAGCCTACATTCGGTTACCTAATAAACAGGCAGGCAGTTGTGCTATTGGCACTATTAAGCGATAATTTTACTTATTACCCATAAAAATGGGTGAGCTCCTAGGTTTCCCTGTCTACGCCTCCAGAGAAAAGAGAGGCATAGTTATAGAAACTAGAAAGATAATGAGTGGCCCCCTGAAAGGATCATACAGTATTATGGGCCTGCCACATGGGCACAAGATGGCTCACTGGGATACCGAACACCCATATACATGCTCAATCATATCGTATGGTTTCAGGCCATCTTAAAAATAAGTGCTAATGAAACTGGCAGAGCTTTGACTGTTTTAGCTCAGCAGGAAACCCAAATGAGGAATGCTATCTATCAGAATAGACTGGCCTTGGACTACTTGCTGGCAGCTGAAGGAGGAGTCTGTGGAAAATTTAACTCAATCAATTGCTGCCTACAAACAGATGATCAAGGACAGGTAGCTGAAAACATAGTCAAGGACATGACAAAGTTGGCACATGTGCCTGTACAGATTTGGCATGAGCTCGATCCTGGGTCTTTATTTGGAAAATAGTTTCCAGCTATAGGAGGATTTAAAACCCTCATTATAGGTGTATTGTTAGTAATAGGAACTTGCTTGCTGCTCCCTTATGTATTACCCTTGCTTTTTCAAATGATACAGGTTTTGTTGCTACTTTGGTTCATCAGAAAATTTCAGCACATGTGTATTATATGAATCACTATCGCTTTATCTCATGAAGAGACTCAGAAAGTGAGGATGAAAGTGAGAACTCCCACTAAGAAAGTGAATATTCTCAAACGGGGGAAATACGGAATGAGACCACCACTTCTCCTGTTGTCCTTCCCAGCTTCTCCCCCACCTCCCCTTTTGTCTAGTTTATAAGGCAGGAGAAAAGGGAGAAACCAAAAAGTTGGAAAGAAACAGAAGTAAGATAAATAGCTAGATGAACTTGGCACCAACACCTGGCCCTGGTGGTTAAAATAATAATAATAACAATAATAATAATAATAATAACCCCTGACCAAAACTACTGGTGTTATCTGTAAATTCCAGACATTGTATGAGAAATCACTGTAAAACTTTTTGTTCTGTCAGCTCATGTATGTAGCCTCCAGTCATGTTCCTCATGCTTACTTGATCTATGATGACCCTTTCACATGGACCTCTTAGAGTTGTAAGCCCTTAAAAGGACAGGAATTTCTTTTTTGGGGAGCTCAGCTCTTAAGACATGAGTCTGCTGATGCTCCCGGCTGAATACAAACCTCTTCCTTCTTTAATCCTGTGTCTGAGGAGTTCTGTCTGTGGCTTGTCCTGCTATAAATGAAATCTGTTAACTTTCTTTGTAATTTCCCATTTCAAAAGTGATTTTTTTTATTCCTTTTTTATTATTATACTTTAAGTTCTAGGGTACATATGCACAACGTGCAGGTTTGTTACATATGTATGCATGTGCCATGTTGATGTGCTGAACCCATTAACTCATCATTTACATTAGATATATCTCCTAATGCTATCCCTCCCCCAACCCCACAATAGGTCCCTGTGTGTGATGTCCCCTTTCCTGTGTCCATGTGTTCTCATCATTCGCTTCCCACCTGTGAGTGAGAACATGTGATGTTTGGTTTTTTGTCCTTGCAATAGTTTGCTGAGAATGATGGTTTCCAGTTTCATCCATGTCCCTACAAAGGACATGAACTCAACCTTTTTTATGGCTGCATAGTATTCCATGGTGTATATGTGCCACATTTTCTTAATCCAGTCTATCATTGTTGGGCATTTGGGTTGGTTCCATGTCTTTGCTATTGTGAATTGTGCCACAATAAACATATGTGTGCATCTGTATTTATAACAGCATGATTTATAATCCTTTGGGAATATACCCAGTAATTGGATGGCTGGGTCAAATGGTATTTCTAGTTCTAGATCCCTGAGGAATCACCACACTGTCATCCACAATGGTTGAACTAGTTTACAGTCCCACCAACAATGTAAAACTGTTCCTATTTCTCCACATCCTCTCCAGCACCTGCTGTTTCCTGACTTTCTAACGATCGCCATTCTAACTGGTATGAGATGGTATCTCACTGTGGTTTTGATTTGCATTTCTCTGATGGTCAGTGATGATGAGCATTTTCTCATGTGTCTGTTGGCTGCATAAATGTCTTCTTTTCAGAAGCGTCTGTTCATATCCTTTGCCTACTAGTTGATGGAGTTGTTTGTTTTTTTCTTCTAAATTTGTTTAAGTTCCTTGTAGATTCTGGATATTAGCTGTTTGTCAGATGAGTTGGTTGCAAAAATTTTCTCCCATTCTGTAGGTTGCCCATTCACTCTGATGGTAGTTTCTTTTGCTGCACAGAAGCTCTTTCCTTTAATTAGATCCCATTTGTCAATTTTGGCTTTTGTTTCATTGCTTTTCGTGTTTTAGACATGAAGTCCTTGCCCATGCCTATGTCCTGAATGGTATTGTCTAGGTTTTCTTCTGGTTTTTTTATGGTTTTAGGTCTAACATGTAAGTCTTTAGTTCATTTTGAATTAATTTTTGTAGAAGTTGAAAGGAAGGGATCCAGTTTCAGCTTTCTACATATGGCTAACCAGTTTTCCCAACACCATTTGTTAAATAGGGAATCCTTTCCCAATTTCTTGTTTTTGTCAGGTTTGTCAAAGATCAGATAGTTGTAGATGTGTGGTATTATTTCTGAGGGCTCTGTTCTGTTCCATTGGTCTATATCTCTGTTTTGGTGCCAGTACCATGCTGTTTTGGTTACTGTAGCCTTGAATCATAGTTTGAAGTCAGGTAATGTGATGCCTCCAGCTTTGCTCTTTTGGTTTAAGATGGACTTGGCAATGCAGACTCTTTTTTGGCTCCATATGAACTTTAAAGTAGTTTTTTCCAATTCTGTGAAGAAAGTCATTGGTAGCTTTAGGGCGATGGCATTGAATCTATAAATTACCTTGGGCAGTATGGCCATTTTCACGATATTGATTCTTCCTATACATGAGCATGGAATGTTATTCCATTTGTTTGTGTCCTCTTTTATTTCACTGAGCAGTGGTTTGTAGTTCTCCTTGAACAGGTCCTTCACATCCCTTGTAAGTTGGATTCCTAGGTATTTTATTCTCTTTGAAGCAATTGTGAACGGGAGTTCACTCATGATTTGGCTTTCTATTTGTCTGTTATTTGTGTATAAGAATGCTTGTGATTTTTGCAGATTGATTTTGTATCCTGAGATTTTGCTGAATTTGCTTATCAGCTTAAGGAGATTTTGGGCTTAGACCCTGAGGTCTTCTAGATATACAATCATGTCATCTGCAAACAGGGAAAATTTGACTTCCTCTTTTCCTAACTGAATATGCTTTATATCTTTCTCCTGCCTGATTGCCCTGGCCTGAACTTCCAACACTATGTTGAATAGGAGTGGTGAGAGAGGGCATCCCTGTCTTGTGCCAGTTTTCAAAGGGAATGCTTTCAGTTTTTGCCCACTCAGTATGATATTGGCTGGGGGTTTGTCATAGTCAGCTCTTGTTATTTTGAGATACGTTCCATCAATGCCTAATTTATTGAGAGTTTCTGGCATGAAGTGCTGTTGAATTTTGTCAAAGGCCTTTTCTGCATCTATCTATTGGGATAATCATGTCGTTTTTGTCTTTGGTTCTGTTTATGTGTTGGATTATGTTTATTGATCTGCATATGTTGAACCAGCCTTGCATCCCAGGGATGAAGCCCTCTTGATCACGGTGGATAAGCTTTTTGATCTGCTGCTGGATTTGGTTCACCAGTATTTTACTGAGGATTTTAACAGTGATTCTTAAAAACACACACACACTCACAAACTTGAAGAGATTAACAAATGATCTTATTGTGTTTGTGATAGGTCTGGAAACAAAAAATTCTTCAAGAGAGAACCAAGCTCTGAGTATTTATGGCATTTAACAAGTTTTTCTCTGCTAGAATGAATACTTTATTAAATCAAGTAAACCTCATTAAGCAAATACAATTGTGATCAAATATGGTATTTATGATGGCCTCAGTGAAACAAGAATACATTTCTCGAGGTCTCTTGAAGTCGTTATAGAGTCTTGATTTTGAATTTGACTGTCAATCATCAGAGTTTTTCTTTTATCATATTTCTATTTGCATACCTCAGAGAAACCACTATGGATGTACAAAAATGATATTTCACTGGCATTTTGCAAACAATGGTATTAACAGAGACTGTAACTGAGAAACAAAGAAATGGAACTTGAGAGACACAGCCAAGATATGAGCTATTAATATTTAAATTGAGTTTCTAATTGGAGACAGGTCTATGTTCATTGCCTTAAAGAACAGACTTTTTTTTTTATTTCCTTGCTGAGCATTTCTTCAGTGAGAGTATATAATTTTATTTCACCTTTTTTAAAATTTTTTCTTGCTTCACTTCTCAAAACAGACAAAAGCTCCTTATTGTATAGAATAGAAGGCACATTCTTTATCAATGATTTCAGAGTCAGTTACAATTTGGCTCCAAACCATTTTTCTCATAGTATACCTCTAAATGATGATGATGATGATCATAATAATAGTAATAATAATAATAGTGATAATCGTACATTTTGCTGATGATTTCTGACAAGGCATCATTAACTTTTGTAAGCCCATTATGTACATTATCTAATTTAATCTTCATAACAACCTTCTTTCCAGCTTTCATTTTCGAGATGTGCAATTTGAGGCTCAAAAAGTACAGGTGAATTGCCCAAGGTGAAATAGTCACTTTGAGCCCAGGGGTGGTGCATTAACTCCCTTATTATTTATAGCCAGTCTACACAGACCTACATGTCATGACCTAAATATCTTAATATCAGATGTCCACGTATTTGCTTGTCTTTTTCTTAACCCCCAGAGGCATTGATACTGCTCATCTACAGTCAAATTCTTCTTCAACTTTTAAAAATACTTAAATGCTCTTTTAAAATGCTGAGAAATTCCATGCTACACCACTCCAACACAGATCATTCATGTAACTCCTTTTCTCCAAAATCAAATGAAAACACACCCACAAGCTTGACATAGAATCTGAGTGAGACACAGCTGAGTGTGGGTGTCAGAGGGTTCTAGTGTTAACACAAGTTTTCTACCATAAATTGGGTTGAGGAATGCCAACTCTTTTCACTCTTCTCCTTGAAGTAATTTGTGCTAACAATTCTGTGCTTCTGATTGAACTTCCGCATCCTGTAGCCAATAGATAACTGAAAGTTATGAGTAAGTTAGATGTTATTAAGCCTATTTTAATATACCCAATCCATACTTGCACTGGTCTCTGTATAGTATTAATTAACAGTGTTGCTGGGATTGCCTTTTTCTAGATAGCTTAACCCAGGATGTGACAAGTGGTTTTTGTAGATGAATATTGCTCTGTCATTAAGCCAATATCTACCATTCCCTCGTGTTCCATAATTTTGAGCCAATAATGATCTTTCCCTTATGTAGAGAAATTAAAAAAGGAATGTTCCATATATAGCATAATAAATGTCTGACTTTCCTCATACAAATGATTATCAAAATGCTCTGAAAAGGAAGAGTACAGTTACAATATCTTCATTAATTTTCCTCCTAAGACCTCTAAAATAACATTGACTAGAGACTTACTGAAAATCAAATTCTCAACTGAGATAATATTCAGTTATTAATTTATTCATTCTTGTCTTTATTCATTTAGAACAACATGTATGGAAAAATTTGGAAAATGATCCAATAACCTCTACAACATTGTAATGTGTATGAGACAATGTACCATTTATAGATTAATGCGTATACATCATTATATGCCATGAGGCATATCTCCTATACAAATTTCTAAAAATATAGTAAGAACAAATAAAGGCCTTCCAACTAAGCCAAATACAATAGCTGTTTTTATCTGTACATTATTTTGTTTTTATTTTCAAAAGAAGAAAGATATATACCCATATGTGTAAGACAGAAGATGTTTAATGGAAAAGAAACCTGTTAAGAAATCACCAGCCTTTATTTCATAAAATAATATAACAATATTAAGGAATATGCATAGAGAATGTATGACTAGGCAGCACTAACCAGTCACACATTTATATGGCCCAGAATTCTAAAAGTTTGTAGCAAGTCATTTTTCTTAAAACTAATGTGTTATGGTAATATTCATTTGAAGTTAGCATAAAAAGAAAATCTGAAATTTTTTAAATACTCAAATGATTGAGTACTTGCCTTCTGTTTTCTGCTGTGCTAAGCAATGAAGGAGCTTCAAGGTTATATAAAGCATGAAACTTGTCTTCCATGAGGTTACCATCTAATTTGGAAGGCTTCTAATGTGACTGTCCCAGATGACCCCCTTGTGAGACACCCCTACTGGTCTCAGAAGACCTCAGAGTTCTTTCCTTCAAAAGCGGTTGAAATAAGGAGGTAGTTAAATTAATTTCTACAACACATTTCCATTAGGTAGTTCCCTGGTATTATTAAAATAAAATGTTCATATGTTAATTTAATTTCTACTAGTGACTTCATAAATTTAGATTCCCTAAGGTCATACACAAAAGAAAATTACCATAATTTTTTACTCTCTCCATCAGAGTTTGTACAGAACCAATCCATACATAGTTCATAAAAATAAACACCACTTACACAGTAAAATCAGGTTGCATCAACTTCTGAATTTGACAAGTAATAATTCAGTAAAATATTAACATTTGTAATTCTAACCTTTCATTGTAGTTTCCTCATTGTGACATGTGAGAAATACATAGCTGATTATCTTCTAATAAAATTTATCCAAACTCAGTAGCCAGTTAAGCCTCAGTAACTGGTATGTTATTTCATTATTTATTTTCTTAGTTTAAAAAAATTATAAAGCCTACACACTAAACCAATGCAAATAAGTTGTGAGATAATTGTCCCATTTTATGTAATACCATAACAGTAGGAGAAAGATCTACAGTGACTTATGAAGGGGAAAACAAAAGAGTGAAAGGAAAAGGATATGCCAGTGATGAGCTACTGCAGCCTTTTCAAAATGGTGTTTTTCAGATTTTATTTTATGGGGAGCTAAGAAATGTAAGTGTTGGGGAAAAAAAAAGAAAGACAACAAAAAAAGAAAAGAAAGGTTTTTCATGACAAAATAAGTTCTTAACATTGCAGGACTTTTCTGATACTTTACAATGTCCATAAATATGGAAAAACTATAAGTGAAAAATAAAATATTTGATGGCAGAACCTCTTACCCATCCTCTTTTAAAGCAACTATTATCAAGTACTGTTAAGGGTGAGGTTGACAATCTCCTTCTGTAAAGGGCCAGATATGCCTGACAGGCCTTAGGGTCTTTTGCTCAGCTAGCCAGCTGTACTGATGCAACACAAAAGCAGCCATAGACAATATGTAAAAGAATTAGTGTGACTGTGTTCCCACAAAACTTGATTTATAAACAATGACATATGAATATTCTGTACTTTTCACATCACAATACTATTCATTTTTGACTTTTTTAACCATTGAAATATGTAAAAATTTATTCTTGTCTCACAAAGCATACACAAAGAGAGAGTAGGCAGAGTTTAACACATAGGTCACAGGGGGGCCAACATTTGATCTAGAGGAAACAGGAACTGCATTGTGCAGACCCTGTCTCTTTTTCCAGAAACATACATTCCACTTTGGAAAAGACAACTATATTACCTCTTCCTTGTTAAGGGAAAATGGATTGAGGATGAACCAAACTCAGATGTGGCCATGTGGTTTCTAGCCAGGTTACTCAAAACTGAAAAGATATATTCCATTTTCAAATGATTTATTGCATGTGCTTTGGGGTGAGAATAAATTGAATTCATATCTGGCTTTTACTACACACAAGGTATGAGTCTTCAAATAAATCACTTGACCAACTGGAACCTCTGCTTTCATTGCTAAAGAGTAGTACCTACAACACAAGGTTGTAGTGATAATTAAATAAGCATTGAAAACAGTAGGTATCACCACAGAGTGTTTCCCAAACAGTAGTGTCACTTTATTCTTAGTTTGTATTTATGCAGATGGTTTGTCTACTGATTATTATTTTCATGTTGAACAAGTTGCATCTGCTGCTTATTATCAAGAGTGAAAGTCTGAGCACTCCTACCCACTTCCTCTTGGTATTGGAGTCACTGAGGAAAACACAAGGCAGTCAAGCACTGGTGCATAGAGAAGAAACAAAGAAAGATCAGCTTCAGTGGTGGGTGCCATTCCGCCATGGCCAGTGGGTCCCTCTTGGCCGCTGACACAGGCAATTGGCCTCCACACACCCCTCTTGTGTCACAGCAGAAGGACTTTACCTTCTCCCCACTGGGGTTGGCCAGTCCAAAGGAGTGAACATTGAGTCTAAAACAGAAAAATACCCCCAAGCAAGGTGACAAGTGTAGGACAGGCTGTGGGGATTCTTTATCTCTTCATAAGAAAGTGCTCCTGGACCAAGGTCCATTTGTATGTGTCAAAAAGGAGATAGAAAGACTGCACATGTGGCTAGGTGCAGTGGCTCATGCCTGTAATCACAGCACTTTGGGAAGCCGAGGAAGGTGGATCACCTGAGGTCAGGAGTTCGAGACCAGCCTGACCAACAACCCCATCTCTACTAAAAATACAAAAATTAACCAGGCAGGTGGGAGGCCCCTGTAGTCCCAGCTACTTGGGAGGCTGAGACAGGAGAATTGCCTGAACCTAGGAGGCAGAGGTTGCAGTGAGCTGAGATAGCACCATTGCACTCCAGCCTCGGTGACAGAGTGAGACTCCATGTCAAAAAAAAAAAAAAAAAAAAACAAGAAAAAGAAAGATGACATGCACATGACTGCCTTACCCCGGAATTCATATACAGACACAGGTGTAGATATATATATTTATTTATACATATCAGAGGTTTACTACAACCTTGTAGGTGTGTTTATATGCAGTGAGTTTTCTTTTCACTGAATATAATAAACATAATAAATTTATTAAGAAGTGCCAGCCTAATGGAGAGAAGATGAAATGGTTTTGCTTTTTAAAAAATCACTGCTTTTAACTTTTGGCTGACATCCGTAAATGCTATCTAGGGTAAATTCCACCACTTTCTTTACTTTAAATCCCAGAGTTTGCAATTCAATCTCTAACTCAATTCAAATCTAATTTCAACTTCTCTCTTTCTCATATCTTTAGTTTGAGGTCACATATACCCAGAGGAAAGAGGAAAGAGTAGTCTGCTCTTTTACCTCACTGTTCATACCACGTTTAGGTAGGACCAGGGATATGTTCTCTCCCTGTTTCCTGAGTCTGACTTTTCCAGGGGGAAAAGCACAAGGAGAGACCAGTGCACCAGGGTTCACTCTAGGTGGACAGAAAGCATCTTTGTTCTTGCTCCTCTTTAGTCTGTTTTCATCTACTGGTGGCCTATTCTAGTGTTACTGTTTTCTCACAGTTAATATGTGTACTTTCTTTGGATGTTCATCAGCCTTATTTCAGGTCCATGAACCTGAAACCATGAGAGAGAGAGAGAAAGAGAGAGAGGGAGAGAGAGAGAGATAGAGAGAGAGAAAGACCCACGTTTCCTTTGGACCCCTGTGAAAGCATATTGTCAGCAGTGTACCCATCAACTCTTGCTCTAGGTAGCGCATCTCATAAATTGGTGTTTGCTTGGGTCACCCAATGGAACCTGTTCCATATCTATCCTTTTTGCTCCTTCACCTGTAGCTATTAGAACTATGAAAGACCTGTCTGATGCTATCTTATCACTCCACACCCCTCCTCCCCTGAAAATTTATTGTCCTATTACCCTGTAGTTCTTTCTTGCCTGCCTTGTATTGGGTACTATTCTACCAATTTCTTAAGCTTTGGAAATTTTCAGAAATGTAGACACTAGTTTTCATGTTCACATACATGTCAAGTTCTGTCAAGAATCTCCTTACAGAATGGAAAATAGTTGAGACTCTATGGAGAATATGAGGATTCCTCAAAAGAACTAATCATACAACTATGATGTGGTCCAGATATCCCACTGGTTGGTACATATCCAAAATAAAAGAATTCAGTATATTGAGTCCAGGAGCTTGAGACCAGCTTAGGCAACACCACAAAATGCTCTCTCTAGAAAAAGCACAAAAAATTAGCCGGGCATCATGGTGTGCATCTGTAGTCCCATCTACTCTTGAAGCTGAGGTGGGAGGATAACTTGAGCCTTGGAGGTAGAGGCTACAATGAGCCAAGATTGTACCACTGCACTTTAGCCTGGAAAACACAGTGAGACCTTGTCACAATTAAAAAGTGTATCTTCACTCTCATATTTGTTGCAGCACTATTCACACAAATCCAAGATATGGGATTAACCAAAGTGCCCACAAATGGTTGAATGGGTAAAGAAAATATGGTAAAAACACAAAATTGAATATTATTCAGGCAGAAAAAGAAAATTCTGTCATTTTCAACAACATGGGTGGAACTAGGAGACATTTTGTTAAGTGAAATAAGGAAGGCACAAGAAGACAAATATTGCATGTTCTTACTCACATATTGGAGAGGAAAACATTGATCTCATGGAGATAGAGAGTAGAGTGATAATTATCAGATGCTGGGAATGGTAGGAGGAGGAGTAATGAAGAAGGGATGGCTAATGGGTACAAGCATACAGTTAGATAGAAGGAATCAGATGTAGTGTTTGGTAGCACAACGGAGTGAAGAGAGTTAACAATAATTTAGGCCAGGAATGGTGGCTCACACATGTAATCCCAGCACTTTGGGAGGCCAAGGTAAGTGGATCACTTGAGCTCAGAGTTCGAGACCAGCCTGGGCAAAAAGGCATAACCCTGTCTCTATAAAGAATACAAAAAAATTAGCCAGGCATTGTGGCATGCACTTTTAGTCCCACCTACTCAGAAAGCCAAGGTGGGAGGATAACTTGAGACTTGGAGGTGGAGGCTGCAGTGAGCCAAGATTGCACCACTACACTTTACCTTGGACAACATAGTGAGACCTTGTCTCAACGAAGAAACCCACAGTAATTTATTGTATATTTGAAAATAACTAAAAGAGTGGAACTGGAATGTTCCTAACACAAAGATATAATAAATACTTAAGGTAATGGATACCCCAATTACTGTGATTTGATCATTACACATTGTATGCCTGTATCAAATATCACATGTATTCCATAAATATGTACAACTATTATGTATATATAATAGTTAGAAAGAATCTTCTTAGAACATTCATCTCACTTGTTTGGTAGCAGCAGATGGCACTGAAGTTTTGTCAGTTCTGCAAATTTTCATCTGAGGAGAGAAGTGGCAGTCTTTCCTTTGAGTAGACACTGCCAATCTTTATGATTAACTTTCTTGTAGCCTCCCCTTGTCTAACTACCAGGAAAAGAGAAAGTAACCGCCCTCCCCAAATGCTGAAGTAGTGAAAGTAAAACATCTAAGCATAAATTCCACATTACTCACAAGGCCAATGACACTGTTGACTCTTTTTCTTTTAGCTGCTCCAGTCTTTGGTTAGAGGTGGTGAAGTGGTGGTGACGGGTAGGTAGGTGGTTGTTTATACAGGCCATAAATGGTGATCTTTAGTGAGGACTGAAAGTTGATATCTGATGTCAATTATCTGAAGCTATCTTTGGCCTGGACAGTAACTATAGCCTCTTTATAAACATTTTGGATCTTACTTGTTAATTCAAGTGCAAAAAGAAGCTAAGTTTTAGTAGCATTTTGTTCTTACTTGAGACCGTCCTTTGTGTTTAATTTGCTGTTCCTTTAATAACTTCTTGTGATGGATGCTTATGCCTGATATGCACATATATGGCTTAAATTTTCCTGTAAGCATAGTTTTAATATTGTCTTATGTTTTGATGTATAGTATCTTTAATATTATTCAGTTCAAAATACATTCTAAATTCTATCATGATTTCTCCTTTAAATAATGGGTAATTTTAAAGTCCATTACTTAAAGCTCACACATTTGAGTATTTACTTATTTACTGCTTTGTATCACTCTGGGCAGAGAGTGTTTTATATGACTTTCATTTCTTGAAAATTCATTGAAAGTTGATCTATGGAACAGCATGTGTACAGTTTTGGAAAATGCTCCTTGTTCCCTTTAAAATAATATTTATCCTGACATTGTTGGGCACAGTGTTCTACACATGTCGATTACATCAAGAAGAATCTTTCCTGATAGTTACATCAGTTACTGAGATGTGTTTAAAAATTTATTTATAATTCTGTATTTGTCTATATGTTCTTTAATTTGGTCATGTTTGCTCTTTATATTTTAAGAATATGTCATTAGATGCATATGCATTTAGAATTAGTGTATGGTAATTAATTTTCCTAAAGTCTATTTTCTTTTTATATAGCTACACTAACTTGCTGTTGGTTACTATTTCAGTAATATATTTTTCACAAACTTTTACTTTAAAAGTTTCTCTAGCCATATGTTTAAAATATAACTTTTATTAGCACCACTTAGTTATAATTTTCTTTGTTCCTTTTATCCTGTCTGATGACCTTAGTTTTTAGTTGAAATATTTATTGTATTTACATTTAGTGTAATTAATTATATATTTGTGATTACTCATCATTTGCTTTATACTTGCCTAAAATACAAGTGTTTCCTGGCTTATAATGGTCTTGGCTTACAATTTTGTTTTTTTACTTTATGTTGCTGCAGATGTGACACTTAATATGCTCCTTGATTTATGATTGGGTTACATTCAGATAAACCTATTGTAAGTTGAAAATATTATATATATATATAACATATATAAATATTATATATGTATATGTAAGCTATTATTTAGCATATATATAGTGTAAGTTTTCTAGTTGTTCTTAGATATTCTGATAGAGCAATCATACATTGAAATATATATATATATATATATATATATATATGTGGCATTTATTTACCATAGTACAAGTTTTCTACCTGTTCTTAGAGTGGTTAATTACAAATCATTAGTTCACCATTATCAGGAAGAGAATTCTTCTAATAAATATCTTGTTTTAATTATATATATATATATTTTAGTGAAGCTAATTCCCCACCACTTACTGTTTTGAAATTTATCTAATTTCATGTATTTATTCTCCCATGAGAACTTTAGAATAATTTTGTTAATTTATAAAACAGACTTTCATTGCACTTATTTATTTATTTGGAAGAGGTGACATTGTTTTAGTAGGATTTTATCAGAGTAAAAATACATGACTTGAAAATAATGATAATTTGAGAACACTGTTTTTGATTTTTATAACATGTCTTTTTATCTTTGTCATGACATTTTAAATACAATGGCTAACTTTTTCAATTTTACCATGAAACTGACTAATGAATGGACTATTTTTAAAAGAAAACAATAAGCATGTATTTTTCTATTTCTCAGTTACTTTTTTTAATTGTAAATTAATGTGGGATTTTATTCATATCCTTCTATTTTTCTTTTCTTTTAACTAATATTTATTTTTTGTCTCCTAGATGGCAGGCAGTCATATATTGTAGGTATCACAATGAACAAAAGACAGTGAGACAATTTGTAAGCTTTAATGAATCTTATAGTCGTTATCAGTCAGGGTCTTAGCAAAAAACAGATGGCATACTCAAAAGTTACTACTACTCCTAGGCCTAAAGAGGCAAGGGGAGGAAATACTTCCTGGAGCATGCAGTGAAAGTTGTATCTGTGTGAAAGTTTTGACCACGGGAGCTATTAACAGATAGACAAATCAGCCCAGACAAATTGCAGCCTATAAGAGAAGGAAACAAAGGAATTAGTACTTCATTCTCTCCTTCCACCCTCAGATATCTTGACAGTATTTTCCTTTGGCCAAATCTAGTTGGAAGCCAGAGGGTAAAGAAGCCCAAGCAGGCCAGATTCATGGAAAATAGTACAACATGGAAATAGATAAAGAATCAATCTATAGCAAAAACTAAAGAATAAGCAACACATAATATAGGGAAACTGGCATTTGAGTAGGTAAGCATTATATAGAGTGATAAGTGCTATGTTAGAGGAAGTTCTGCATGGCATTACGATTTTTAGAAGGGGCATCCCTGATTTGCTACTCTGTAGTAACTCTTGGAAAGGTGTTGTCCACCTGTTCTTCTCTAATCTGATCAATTCATATTCAGTAATTTTAAAAAACATTTTATTATGCAAATTTTTGAATCCACACAAAAGTAAAGAGAACAGTAATTAGTTATGATGTATCCATCATGTAGTCAACAACCATCACTATTTTGGGATTTTGAGCCTTCTATCATCCAATTACTCTTTTAATTTTATTTGAGAAGGGTTTATAAAATATTACAGCATTATGTTATTTTACCAGAAAATACTTAAATGCACATCTCTGACAATAATATTTTAAATAGATGTTACATATCACCATGTCATTATCATACTTAATAACATTAACTTATTATCCTAAGAAAATTAAATTCTTTAACACCATCTAATATCATCTATACACAACTTTCCCTCAGATCATGCAACTGATTGAGAGAGAAACCAGACCATTTATCCTATAGACCATCCCATATTCTGAATATCACAGATTGGTTCCTCATGACCTCATTTAATATATTCCTCTTTTTCTGGTATTTCCCATAAAATTGTGTGTAGCTCTAGAGCCTTAATTGTATTTTGGTCCAATTTTAGGCAAGAATATTTAGTGAGCGGTGGTGTGTACTTTTCATTACATTACCTTGGAGGCACATAATGTCTGATTGTCCTTTTTCCAGTAATGGAAACTGTTATTGTGGGTTCAGATGATGTCAACCTGACCCTTCCATCACCAAATTTCTCACTAACAATTCAACTAAGGTTTTTAGAATTAAGTGATTATTGTTGTCAAGGTACATTATGCCTTTAGGGGATATAAAATGGAGATTTTCTCATTCTATCATTCCTTTTGAATCCATCAGTTCAACAAAGGACAACTTTCTCTCCTCAGTAATTAGCTTATCTTAAAATGCACTTCATCTGGAAAGGGAAGCTGAATGCTTAAGTTTTCCACTTCATCTGTTTTCAGAAAAATGGGTTGATACCTTAGTAACTTCCAATGGTATCTAATAAGTTTTTATCACTCTCAATTTATTTATTTTTATACGTGTGATGTGTTTTTGACCATTGAAGTTATTATTGCTCAAATTATGCCATTTTCTGTCCAGTGGGAGTTCACTAAGTTAACATGTACATTAATATTTTACTTAACTTGAAATTGAGATCTCTCTTTGAATTATACTTGCTCCCAACATCTATTCCTTTTAAAATACTATATGTTGCTACTAGATTTTGACTGAATGTCACATGAACACACTTGAATGCTCTAACCACTAGCCATATATTGGATAGAGTTCCATATTCATTCTAACTTTTCAAGATATCACCAATTGACTCCAGTTCAGTTGTATGTCAAACATGCCACTTAACTGAAATTTGATGTTCTATAGCTTGTCATGCCTACAAATTCTGTTTATACTCATTGTTATGGAATTTGGAGTTCTATATGATTTGTCCTTAAACTTATTTCTCATTACTACTTCACCCTACCTCATTGCTGCCCTATTTGTCTTTTTCAGCTTCTGAAAGGCAGATCCTTATTGAATACTTCCTGCAAGTCTAGGTTTGTGGAAGTTTCTGAGCTAATTTGGGAAAGGGTAAAGGGAGTTGAAATCAAAACAGTAAGAGATGTACTCACATTTTTTTGCTAATTCCTCTAACTCCCTTTGCTATGGCTCTAGGCTCACCAAAAGAATACTTTTGGGTCTTTCTAGGTAGATCTTACTTTCAAAAAGAGACTGCTCTCACCAAAGTTATTTATTGCCTATTTCTCTTTCAGTTATGTTTTTTTCATTATAAATAAGTTCCTGGCATTTTCATTACAGGTAGCTTTCCATGCTGTATCTTTTACATAGAGAAAGTCCATAGAAAAAAAGATGCCTCATCTACAGTGCCTAGTTATTATGATAGTCCTGTTTTTCACTGCAAACTAATTATTTGTATTTCTGATCAGTCTTGTGAGCCAGCACAATGTGAATCTACCCACTCTCTGAGTGCTGATAACTTAGATCACTGAGTCAAAAAGGCTGCAGAGTAGATCTCAGGCCTTGGCATCATGATAATGAATATACCCGTGTGAGATAGTCAACAGCCTTTCCCCTAGTGGCACAAGTCTTTGTGTTAGCCTTATCCTCATCTATCTTATTTGAACTTCTGCAGGCACAACTCACAAGGCATCACAGATTAGATTATGCTTTGATCCAATTATTTTATTTTATACATGAGAAAACTGAAGACCTAAGAGGAAAGGACTTTTCTGAGATTACAAAGTCAAGAAAAAGCCACAATTTATTCCAAGTCTCCTGATACTCAGTTGAACATTCCTTGCCTGATGGGTCTAGATGGATGAAAAAGCATTTTCTTATTATCATTAGGATTTCATAAATATTCATGGATTATACAATTCTAGTGATGCCTGAGACCTTAGAGACCATTTAATCTATTGTATCTCAACAGGGATCTATGGACTAGAAATATTAGAATGATCCCTGGACATTTTCATTCTATGGAACCGGGATGAGGACAAAAAAACTGTGTTTTTTATAAAAATGAAAACTTCCCAGGTGATTCTGCACAGTAAGACTTGGAAACCCTTCCTATTTTATAATTCCTCACATTTGCTGATGAATTAACAAGCCTAGGAAGGAGAAGAAATCTTTTCTTTACACGTAATTTCTTGCTTAGGGTCTTGATCATACCACAGTTGACTTTCAAGCAGTTATTTAAAACTCCAGTACTATGTACTGGAAGAGATTGAAGCTGTTCAGTATGGAAGATCTATGTTAGGGATGCAACACCTAGAGTAAATCCTGGAGCAGATTGTGAAGTCAGTCGCGAATGTCATTTGGGCACAAGTGTTTTTTGCTTCTATTGCTGAAATATGCATAACTTATGCTGTGGGACCTATTCAAACAGACAGAAAGCTGTTAGAAGAAAGCAATTAGAAGGAGGCAATCACACACCTTGCCATCACTGAATTTAGAGAAATAATAATTGAAGTTGTCATTAAAGTCAAAGCTGGATGCATTTTGGAAGCGTAATCAGGTTCTGAAGGGCCCCAGTGCAAATTATTCACGTCTTTGGAGGTTGTTCTCAGCTACATGCTACAATTAGGAAAGTAGGTTGTACTTTAATACTTATAGGTAGTTCTGGTTCTGTGACATTAACCCATTTTAGAGGCTCATATGCCTATATCAATTGTCTATGCCAATACCTCCTCAGATGTGTATCTGTACCTGATTTTTCTTAATGATATTGAACACTTTCACATGTGAGGCACAACCATAAATCATTTAAAACAGGACTATGAATAGCCAGGCAAATTCATAACCTCTTTTAAAAAGGGAATAGTTAAATGAATTATAGTAGAGTCAGACAAGGGAGTAAGACAACTTGTATAGGTTTAAAATAAAAGGTAAGTTTACTTAGTAGTGTTTGTTCAGAGGCAAGAATTATCATATTCAATTTGTGGAAGATAATGAGAAAGATTGATGGCATATGAGGTAGGCCTTGGAGAATGGGGTGGGTAGAGACTGACAAGAGAGACAGAGGGGAGAGAGAGAGAGAGAGAAGCAAGAAGGGAGAGAGAAAGAATGAACTAAAGCATTCATTCCAGGCTTCCAGGCTTCCAGGCTCAGAGAACGGTATGAATAATGCTACAGATGAATGACAGTACAAAATAGATCAGGCTAACCCAGAGACTTATCCTGAGCAGATATTATTTGAAAGGACAGTACATCCTCTACATTTCCTTAAGAAGCTTTCACTCGAAACCTCCTGTCTTGCCCTTTCACAGATTGGTTGTAAACAGAGAGGTGTAGTTGAACATCACCTGTAGACCAAATAGGGTATTAACAGAAACCTAGAACTCTGACAATGATGCTATAATTGTGTAGAAGGTGGGTCAGTAGTGTTAAGAAAATGGGAGTAAAGGATTTAGAAACAGAAGGGTAAATTTGCAGTCTCTTCATTGTTACTAATTAACCATGTGACCTTGGGTTTTTACTCAATGTCTTTTGCGCATTGCTTTCTTTCTTTATAAAAATAGTATGAAAATGCCTCTACTTTCTAGGTCTGTGGATTGCTGTGAAAGTCAAATAAGATAAATGCAAATTTTGGTGTTATTATTAGAAGTAATAATGGTAAAATAGAGTATTTCATATCATTTAAAGATTTTTTTTATTTGTGCTGTGTAAGAGATTTTTTCATACTTTTTCAAAATATCAATTCTGTAGTGTCATAAATAATTTTATTAAATGAATCACTGGTATGAAGATCACATTCTGATTCATAAGTCCTGTCTGGATGACTTAGAAATATTTAACTGTTAATATGAGTATGACAATCCAGCAGAATGAATCATTAAGGAGGAAAAAGAACCCGTTTTATGCATCAGACAGATTTCAGTAGCTTACGTTGTCTACCCACAGGAGCTGGACACAATGGTTCTTGCATATTTTGGATTCAAATGAATTTTTATTATTATTTTACCCCTGAAGCTAGGTTTGGAAAGGCAACATTTTTTATTTAAGACAACTTAGGAAAAAAAAAAACTATTTCTAAGGTATCACATTGGAAGGGTTGTCATGAGACGATCATGTTATTTTATTTGCCAAATATGAATACATTTCCTCAGTAATGTGCTTTTGAATTTCTGTAGTTGTTGTGGTTTTTAGAGAAAGAAGATACTGTTCTCAATAAAATAAAGAACATGCTCAAAAAACCAACTAATAAAGGGATGAAAATAATCAATTAACATTGAGACGCTTGTTCACTCTCACTGGTAATCAAATAAATGCAATGTAAATAAATCATTGAGTTATTATTTCAAACTATCGAATTTGTAAAATTTAAAAGAAAAATAGCCAGGCAAATTCATAACCTCCTTTAAAAAGGGAATAGTTAAATGAATTATAGTAGAGTGATCCAAGTACTTTCTAAAGAATAGATGGCAGTGAGGAAATAATCATTATAAATACATAAAACAATCTGATATATAATTGGTGATCTGCAAGGAAATGTGGGAAAAAGGCAGTAGCATTTACTTCTGAATGGTTGTACAATTTTTAGAGTTTTATAAACTCAGTTTCTGAATTTTCTGCAATGATTATTACTGTTATTATCAATAAAAATGAGAAAACAAAAATACATGTGTATGCACTCATGCATGAATGCACCCTACATCTTCTAGAGTTTCTTGGTACTTAATTACAGTAAAACTATAATCTACCACAAAATGACAGCAGCATGCTTTATTGAGCTGCAGTCATGCATGTGGCCTGTTTATTCTTTTTTTTTTTTGTCAACCTATACTTCTTGTTTGGCTTTCTGTATTATAGGTATTTGATATTATAAATATTAATATTATAGATATTTGCAGGTTACATATTTCCAGTTACCTAGCCACAGATATCAGTGGTGGTATATGCACTATCTACTACACTCATTTGGGACATAAATTTACATAACAGAAAGGTTCTTGTTTTTGTAATTTAAAGGCACAGGGTTATTTTATTCTATGGGAGCAAGCAGAATTGAATTTAAACTGGCATTTTCTCTGTAGACCTGGGAGTATATTTTTTTTTTGAGATGGAGTTTGCTCGAATTTTACCTAGGAATGCACTATTTTATTATTTTATAGTGAATAATATATGTGATAAGCATGCATTACATTACTACTTTCTGAGTCATGAATACTACCAAGTAAATATCTCAAATTTATAAATTTTAATGCAATTTTTATTTCTGAATTGGTCTTGTGTTTTTTTGATAGAATATACCTAGAAGGCTTAAAGTGCATATAACTGAGCAGTTTTCTTTTATGTAATGACACAAAGTATATGGATAGTATGTAATCTGATTCAGCAAAGAGACAAGAGTTCATAGCCAAAAGATTTGTGCTTTGAAGTTTGGAAATAGCTCTTATTATGAATTTTTGATCTTGGGTGGGCTATTAACTATGAGTCCTGGTGTCCTCATCCATAAAATGGTATTAACAGCACCTGCCTTTTTTGCTCTTCAGGTTTAGAGACTTGAAAAGTAAATAAAAATACATGGAAGTTGTCTAACACCTTCTGTACCCAGCTTGACCACATACTCGGGTTTTTGGTAATTAGCACAATTAAAGTGAACCAAGAGGGAACAAGTTGCTGATTTAATTTGGGGTTAAATTGTCTTCACCCTGTGTCATAGGCTAATTTAGTCCATGCATTCCTTAAGCATGCGTGTCTATTTAAGAGATTAGCTGAGAGTGGCTGATATTCAATGTCAGTTTATCTCAGCTGTGGGAAAACAATCCCTGCGTGTACCCTATCTGTGCTTGTGAGTCCACAGTGGGATTTTGTATAAAGAACAGCATGTTTATATTTACAAGATTGAAAATGTAGGTGAAGTTCATAAGCATCGGAAATAATTCTTTCTTCATGAAAGCTGTCCTGCTCTTCTGGCATTCTTCTTTGTAACATTCAGTTTCACGTATACTTTCCTTGTTACATTGCAAACTCCGTGGGGTCAAAGTGTGTGTTAGTTTTGCATACTACTGAGTCTGTTGTGTCCATTACAGTGCTTGACACATAGCAGATGCTCAGTAATTAAAATAGAAATTATACACATACACACACACACATATATATATAAAATATATAAAAACAATTGACAGACAGACTCATTAATTCCCACTACCCACTTCCTAGTTCCTAGCATAGTGTCAGGTACTTATTAGGTGAACAATAGATAGTGACCATGTCTTCTTTATATTATTTAGGATGGTCCTCTAGGAGTTCAGTAATTTACTGTTTTACAGTAAATCAAAATATTAATCCTTACATGACACTCAAATGCACGCATACAGTATTGTGCTTAAGTAGGATACTGTCCTGAATAATTTATAAATACATCCACCTAATTTTTTTCCATGCATTGAAAATGCTAGTCCAGAAATGGATATGAAAGCAGTGATAAAAGTTTTGGAGCAATACCATCCAACTTAGGGCTTGAGGCTCATCTGGATTCCTGAATTATGCTGATCTAGATCTTCAGCCTTGCAGCTCTCCCTGAAGGTCTTGTTTATTTTTCCCAATAGACTCCCCAGTCTCATTGATCAAACAAGTCTTCAACATTAAATATAAATCTCATCATAAAATCAAAGTTGCATTTATCCTAGTAAAAGTCTAAAGCTACTTCTACTAATTATTAACTTCAGGGAATAATTTGCCTAGACATTAGCAATGTGCTGGGACTACGTCTGGGCTACAGTGTATTTACTTACCACAACTGGTGATTTTAAAAAAGATAATTTTCTCACTTGGACTAAAAGAACATCAAAAATAAATGCCATAATTCATAATTATATGAAGTTTGTAAATTCAGAGAAGTTTGTAAAAAAAGGATCTATGTCTGTATATCCATAAATACATATGTATGGTATTCATGACACCGTCTAAATTAGTGCAGCAATACATTATAATTTGTCTCTGATTTAACTGTTTTCATAAAATAGCAAGATCATAAAAATTCCCAGTTAACCAACATTAAAAACAGCATTAAAATCTATAGTACTTAAAGGACATATTATCAACAACTTCCATGATATGTGCTTACAAATTTTTTCCAAATATTGGATGATTGATACTTGATTTTCTAATCACTTTCAGACCTGACAATCTGGATGGTAAACTGTAAGTCAATATCTCCAAACTTACGTTTGGCCAGATTATCATCTTGTGTATGTGTGCGTGTGTGAAGGTGTGTTTGTGTGTGTGTGTGTGTAGCAGAGAGAATGATAGAGACATAAAAACATAAATAAAACAAACCTTGTAAAAGAAAAATTATGATTTGGAAGATAGGGCTTATTTCCCTCTTGGTATATTCTCTTCATAATATTATTTTTAAATTAATTCTTTTTGTGGGGACATAGTAGGTGTATAATTTATGGGGTACATGAGATGTTTTGGTGCAGGCATACAATCTGGAATAAGCCAATCATGAAGAATGGGCTATCCATCCCCTCAAAATTCATCACTTGAATTACAAACAATACAATTACATTCATTAATTATTTTAAAATGTATAATTAAGTTATTATTACTACAGTCATCTTGGTATGCTATCACATTGTAGGTCACAATCATTGTTTCTATGTTTTTTTAAAACTGTTAACTATCCCCACCTCCCTACCAGGCCCCCACTACACTTCCCAGTCTCTGGTACCCATCCTTCTACTCTCTATGTCCATAAGTTCAATTATTTTTATTCTAGATCTCACAGATAAGTGAGAACATGCAATGTTTATCTTTCTGTGCCTGGCTTATTTCACTTAACATAATGATCTCAGTTCCATCACGCTGTTGGAAATCATTGGATCTCATTCTTTTTGTATGGCTGAATAATACTCCATTGTGTATATGTACCACATTTTCTTTATCCCTTTATCTGCTGATGGACACTTAGGTTCCTTCCATATCTTTTATTTTTCCAAAAAACTGAAAATTGAGCTACTATATGATGATCCAGCAATCTCACTGCTGGGTATATACCAATATCAGAGTAAGCCACAAGAGTCAAGTTCTCTATATCATTAATATAATTCAGAGGTGGACAGTAAAAATAAAATTAATCAAAAAATAAAATCAAGTTTATTAAAAAACATAAACAATTGAATCCATATTACTCAACTTCACATTGGTAAAAATAGAAGTAAAGTCACAATATCAGGCCTTGAAATTGTTCTGTATTCTGTTACTTGTTGTAAGGTGATTTGCCACAATCCTAGAGTCTATAAAGTAAGTACATATGAGATACGATGGAAAGAAAGGAGAATTTGAACTATCTCAGGGATATTTTTTAATGATTGAAAGCTATGCTATAAAATCTCTTAGGAAAAACATGCTATCAATTGCCTGATGGAGTAATGCATATCTCATATCCTTCTCATCTCTATTCCTTCAGATCACAGTAGCTTTGGCAGCAATATCGAGACGTTGTCAGTTAAGCTTCTAGATCCCTCCTTCTGCCACCATCAACATAGTCACATGACTAGAAATAATAATTTATGTATCTAGAGTCAGCCACAAGAAGACTGCTGGGTACTTATAAAGGCAAAGTTAGCATTTTTGGGTGGGGGCGGGGGGGCAGTTGTAGAAACACATTAACAGTTCTATAAATGTGCATAAAGACATGCATTTTCCTTAATCACAAATAAATAAACCAGAAGCATTTTCAGTGATTTTTTAAAAAATGAGAAACAGGGAACTTATATAAAAAGTCTTTGAAGCCACAGTGGCTCATGCCGGTTATCTCAGTATTTTGGGAAACTGAGGCAGGGCCTCACTTGAGGCCAGGAGTTCCAGACAAGCCTGGTGAACATAGTGAGATGCTGTCTCTAGAAAAAATAAATCAAATAAAAAAAAAAGTTAGCTGGGTGTTTTGGAGTGTGCCTATAGCCCTAGCTACTTGAGAGGCTGAGGTGAAAGAATTGTTTGAGCCAGAGAGTTTGATGTTGCAATAACCTATGATCTTGTCACTTCAGCCTGTTCAGAGTACTATCCAATCATACTGTGGACTGTTACCAAATCTGCAGCAGTGAATCTCTGGACACATTCTGTGTCTGGTAAAGTCACACCTTGGAACCAAGAAGAATTTCCAGACTTATTTCCCTTGACAGAGCCTATAGCGAAGACAGTCACAACATAGAGCCAGGATAGAATTCTAACTATGAATCCCTGAGCAAAAACTGTAGCTGAAACTGTCATACCATGGATCCTTCATGAAATGCCACCAATAAATCTGTGGACAAAAATGCAGCCTGAATATTTAGCAGTAAATACCTGGCTCCATCTGAATTTAACCCAGTCTCATGGTAGACCTTGGCTTATTTGTCAGTAGGAAACTATTGGATAGAGTTTGATACTGAAACAATAACACTATGAACCCAGGTTGAGTCTCCAGCAACACATTCCTGGAAATAGTTGGGAACTGATATAATCACACTAGGGACCCATGCTGAATCACTAGTGATGAATTCATGGATATATTCTCCTATATGTGATATGGTCACAATGTGTATCCAGGCTGAATCACTGTTATTAAATCATTGGACATAGTCTGAAACAGATTTACTCACAACATGGATTCTGGCTGAAATTCTAGGAGTAAGTCCCTGGGCTCATGATATATTTCTACCATGGACCCAGGCTCAAAGTCCACCAGTATCTTTGGACTCAACCATGGATTCTGGGTAAAATGCCAGCAATGAATACCTGGAGAGAGGGTACAGCTGACCTGATCCTACCCTGGAACCAGGGTGAATTTAAGTAGAAGGAAATGCCTGGATATAGTCTGAAACTTGTACAATCACACAGGGGATCCTGAATGATTCTTCAGCACTAAATTCATGGACACGGGCAATAGCTGATACAGGCAAGCTGTGGACCAAGCCTGAATTTCCAGCAATAAATCCCTGGACAAAGTCTGTTGTTGATATTACTATACCATAGATAACAGGATATGTTTCCAGCAATAAATCCATGAACACAGTATGTATCTTATACAATCAAACCATGTGCCCAAGGTGACTCTTCAGCAGTAAGTCAGTGTACACTACCTGAATCTCATAACCTTATCCTGTGGACACAAGCTGAGTCTCCAGCAGTAAATCCATGCACAGAGACTGTAACTTCCACAGTCACACCATGGGCCAAGGAAGTATCTCCAGCAGTAATTCCATGGACACAGCCTACACCTTCCATAATCGTACCTTGGACCCAGGTTGAATGTCCATCAGTAAATACCTGGAGAACATCCATAGCCAATACCATCACACTATGGAAAGGGGCTGAATTAACCTCAGGATATCCATGGATACTGCCTTGGGTTGCTACTGTCACACTATAGGCACAGTCTGAATCTCCAGCAGTAAATCTTTGGACACAGTCCATGTATGACAGAGACACACCATGGCCTCAAGCTGAATCTCCAGCAGTAGTTTACTGGACAGAACCTGTAGCTGATACACACAAACTGTGGACTCAGTTTGAATTTTTAACAGTAAAGTCTTGGATCCAATCCATATCTGATACACTCATACCATACACCTAGGCTAAGTCTTCAGCACTAAAGCATTTTACACAGGCAATAGCTTATACAATCAAATTGTGGAACCAAGTCAAATCACCTGCCATAAATCTCTGGAAACAATATGAAATGAATATGTTCACATGGTGTACTGAGGTTGAATCTCCAAAAGTAAATGAGGGGACACATCCCACACCTGCTACAGTTATGCCACTGAACCAAGTTAAATCTGTAGGAGTAAATCCCTCAGCAAAGCTTGAGACAGAAATTCTCATACTGTGGACCCAGGCTCACGCTAAAATCAACAATCCCTGCACATACACTCTACTTGATAGAGTGACATCATTGGCTAAGGATGTTTGTGTAGCAGTAAATCCACGGAGGTAGTCTACAACTGAAATAGTCACATCATAGGCCCAGGATCTGTTGCCAGCAATAAATCCCTTAACAGTGGCTGTAACTGGTAGAGTCACACTGCAGTACATGGCTGTATCTCTAGTAATAATTGCCAGGAGAGAGGATCTAACTGATACAGTCATAATATAGACACAGATAAAATTACCAGTGATCAGTTTCTGGTTACAACCTCTGCCTGGCACAGTCAAACTATGGACCCAAACAAAATATCCATCAGTATCACTTGGAATCAGGCTGAATTTCCAGCAGGAAATCTCATGATACAATCTAAGCCTCCACTTGTAAAGATCTGAACAGAGTCTGAATCTCCAGCCCCAAGTCCTCTGTTACAGGTGGAAACAGATATAGCCATACCATGGACCCAGACTGAATCTTTGGCAGTAAATCCCTGGACAAAGCCTGCTGCTGATACACTCACACTGTGTACACAGCCTGTAACTCCATCATTAATCTTTTTTTTTTTTTTTTTTTTTTTTTTTTTTTGTGAGACGGAGTCTTGCTCTGTTGCCCAGGCTGGAGTGCAGTGGCATGATCTCTACTCACTGCAAGCTCCGCCTCCCAGGTTCACGCCATTCTCCTGCCTCAGCCTGCCGAGTAGCTGGGACTACAGGCGCCCGCCACCACGCGTGGCTAATTTTTTCTGTTTCTAGTAGAGACGGGGTTTCACTGTGTTAGCTAGGATGGTCTCGATCTCCTGACCTCGTGATCCGCCCGCCTTGGCCTCCCAAAGGGCTGGGATTACGTGCATGAGCCACCGCGCCCGGCCCATTAATCTTCTTTTCACAAACTTTTCATGCTACACTGAAAGCACGGGTTCAAACTGAATGTCTACCAGTAAATACCTGGACAGAGGCTGCTGCTTCCAAAGTTATACCCTGGATCTAGGCTGAATTTCCAGCAATAAATCCTTGGACAGAGACTTTTGCTCATACAGTAACAAGTTTGGGACAGGCTGTATCTTCAACAGTGAAGACCTGGCCACAATCTTCATTTAATACAACCAGATTATGGTCCCAATCTGAATCTGCAGCATTAATTACATGGATACAGCCTGCATCTGACACATACATAGGACTGATCCAAATTGAATCTTCACCAGTAAATACCTGGATACTGCCTATATCTAATATATTAGCACAGTGGACCCAGCCTGTATCTCTAGCAGTCAATCTGTGAATAGAAGCAATAGCTTCCATAGTCACACCTTGGACTGTTGTGGGAAGTCAGGGACCCCTAACGGAGGGACCAGCTGAAGCCACGGCAGAAAAGCATAAATTGTGAAGATTTCATGGACATTTATTAGATCCCCAAATTAATACTTTTATAATTTCTTACACCTGTCTTTACTGCAATCTCTGAACATAAATTGTGAAGATTTCATGGACACTTATCACTTCCCCAGTCAATACCCTTGTGATTTCCTATGCCTGTCTTTACTTTAATCTCTTAATCCCATCATTTTCTTAAGCTGAGGAAGATGTATATCCCCTCAGGACCCTGTGATGTTTACGTTAACTGCACAAATTGTTTGTAGAGCATGTGTGTTTGAACAATATGAAATCTGGGCACCTTGAAAAAAGAACAGGATAACAGCAATTTTCAGGGAAGAAGAGAGATAACCTTAAACTCTGACCACTGGTGAGCCAGGCAGAACAGAGCCATATTTCTCTTCTTTGAAAAACAAATGGGAGAAATATCGCTGAATTCTTTTTCTCAGCAAGGAACATCCCTGAGAAAGAGAATGTGTACCTGACGGTATGACTCTAAAATGGCCCCTTTCGGTGTGGTCGTCTTCTATGGTCCAGCTGTAGGGATGAAATAAGCCCCAGACTCCCATAGCGCTCCCAGGCTTATTAGGACAAGGAAATTCTCACCTAATAAATTTTTGGTCAGACTGGTTGTCTGCTCTCAAACACTGTCTCCTGATAAGATGTTATCAATGACAATGCATGCCCAAAGCTTCATTAGCAATTTTAATATCACCCGAGTCCTGTGGTCCTGTGATCTTGCCCTGCCTCTATTTGCCTTGTGATATTCTATTACATTGTAAAGCATGTGATCTCTGTGACCCACACCATATTCCTACACTCCCTCTCCTTTGAAAATCACTAATAAAAACTTGCTGGTTTTACGGCTCGGGGGGGCATCACGGAACCTACTGACATGTGATGTCTCCCGCGGATGCCCAGCTTTAAAATTTCTCTCTTTTGTACTATTTCCCTTTATTTCTCAAACCAGCCAATGCTTAGGGAAAATAGATAAGAACCTACGTGAAATATTGGGGGTGAATTTTTCCTGATATCTGGCTGAATTTCCTCTGATATTGGACCAAAGCTTTGCTTCTAGGAACAAAACACTGGACACATTTTGTATCTGATATACTAGCACTGTGGACCCAGGTCGATTCTTCTGCAGTCATTCCCTCCACAGGCAGTATGTGACACAATTATACTGTGACTGCATGCTGCAGTCTCCAGTTGGAATTACCTGGACACAGACTGTATCTGATCTTTTTATATTGTGGAACCATGATGAATCCTCAGCAGAAAATCCAGGGGCATGGGCTGTAGTTTCCACAATGTTACCATGTACCCAGTTACCCCTTCAGCAGGAAAAACCTGGACACTACCTGTGTCAGAATCAATTACTCCACGGACCCAGTCTAGGTCTCCAGTAATGAACACATGGACAAAGGCTGCAGCTTGCACACTCTCGAAGTGGACTCATCATGATTTTCCAGATGCAAATTCTTATACAGAGACTGAAAGGGGCACATGTTGGACAATGCGTAAAACTGAAGCTAAGAAACTCTGGAAAATGCCTGAAGCTAAAATAGAGTTTCATTACCAACTCAACCTGATACTCACGACCTGTGATTCATGAAGAAAATCAAGCACCTATTTTATGGACACATCATGAAATTGAAAATAACAATGAACGGACATTGTCTGAATTTGAAACACTTATATCCTGGATAGTGCCTGTGCTGCAAGCAGCAGAACAATGGCCCCAGCCTGAAGCTCTGCTTAGCAGACTTTCATTTAAAACTGGATCGGAAAAAAATGAAACCTTGGGCTGAGCCAGAATTTCAAACACTGAGCACATTTACTGCATTTGTATCCAATAAACTAGAATCCCGGGCCAAACATAACACTACTACATTGAAAACATGGATCTAATCAGAAACTGATGTCTTCTACACATGTACCCAATCTGAAGTAGGTTCAGTGAGATCATGGTCCGTTTCTGAAGATGATACAGTAAACTATGGATCTGGACTGAAGCAGGCACAATCCACCCCTGGACTCAATCTAAAACTAATATAATCAGACCTTTGACTCATGTGAATTTCAAGCAGTCAGACCCTGGACCTTGTCCATGTCTGATACACTGTTGTATCAGGCTGAAATGCAAGCCAGAAATGTTTGGCCATGCCTGACATTAACACTGTGAGTGCTTGGTTTCAGACTCAAAACAATGTAAGAATACTCAACCTCATTCTCAAACAGTTACTACCTGGATGCAGCCAGAATGGCAAATAATCCACCCATGGAACCAATCTGTAAAGAATGCAGTCAGACCCTGGACCCAGTCTGAAGGTGATGTTCTGCAACCTTGGACCTATGCTGAAACCATTACAGTCAGACTCTGGGCCCATTCTTAAACTGATAATATAGAACAATGGACTGAGCCTAAATCTCAAACAATTAGGACGTGGCCTGAAGCAGACGTGTTTGCACTTTGGTCCCCAACACAAAATGATACAATTTGGCCCTGGACCCAAGTGGAATCACAAATGACCCACTCCTGGACCCAGAGTCAACTTAGCATAAATTACCCTTGGACTCAGCATAAATTACCCTTGGACTCTGCATGTACCTGCTACAATCAGAACATGGACTTACTCTGAAATTCATCCCTGCACCCACCCTGAAGCCAATACAGTGATAAGATACTGTTCCAGACTCAAATGAATTCAATAAGATCCTGGAACCAACCTGAAACTGAAGCATTCCAAATTTGAACTATAAGCCAAGGAATAAAACCATGAAACATGACTGAAATTGATATAGTCACATCTTGCTTACAGACTCAATGTGATACAGTTAGACCTCGGATTCATCCTGAAAGTCAGCCTCTCTCTCCCTGGTCCCAGACCAAAGTTGGTATATTTTGGCCCTGGACTCAGCAAAGAGCTGCTACATATCGAACCTTGACCCACCCTGAAACCCAAGCAGTGAGACCTTGGATCAAGCAGGAAACAAGATATAGTCTGATCTTTGTTTTACATTCAAATGAATAAAGGCAGACATGGGTTTATTTGAAATCTCAAATAGTCCCTGGATCCAGCCTGAAGTTGCTATAGTTCACCCTCTTATCCAGTCTGCAACCTTTCTGCTAAGATTCTGGCCCAAGGTTCTATCTCAAGTAATCAAACCATGGACCTTGCTTAAAGGAAGAACACTCATATCTTGGATACTGCCTGTAACCCAAGCAGACACTGGTCAGTCTCAAGCTCATCTTACTGAATCCTTTGGTGTTCTTAAAGCTGGCAAAGTAAGAATCTGGATCCAGCCTGAAACAGAAATACTAAGACCCAGAACCCATTATAAAGCTGATATAATTGCATCATTTTCTCCTCCTAAAATTAAGCCGAATGGAGAAACACTATTAACGAGTCATTTTGGCTGCTTGTCTAAACGTGTACCCCTTTTGCCAGTAAAAACTGTTTACTCCCCAGATCGGTGTTTTATAGTGTCAACTGAGATAACTGCCACAGAAAGCCAATGTAAAATCAATTATTTCCAACCAAGCCAGCTTAGAAGCATTTGGCTTCCTGGAAGAGTTGTTTACCAGCACTACGGCAGGAAATTAAAAATTATCAAGACAAAAGAAAGCCGTCATGTCCCAAGTGTGTCTCTTATCTCTCTTTCTTAATTCTTTTTCTTTATTCATTCTTGTTCTCTTCCATGTGTATGTACACTGTCCCCTTCTTGTTCAGTCTTTTCTTCTTGTATGTTCCCTTCATTCTTCATTTTCCCATATTGCTCAGGTATTTCTCCTCTCCTATTCTGCTATCCATAGCCTCTTTTGCTAATCCTCCTCAGAATATATTTCCCTCAGCATTTACTAAAGAGTCAATTCTTTCTCATTCTTTTTCATCTTTGCACGCTGCTCCAGCCGCACTTTTAACAAAACAACCTCTCCTGATGCCTGGATCTCAATCTGGACCCAAGCCTGGACAACAACCTCTTAGGTATTCAAAACTCAGTGTTTCCCTGGTTGAGTGTCAACTAGCTGTGATTTAGAAAGAAAATTTCCAGGCTTTCTGGCTCTTCAGGACAGCTGTTATTTCCCATGAAACCACAGGCACCTTCAGTCTAGTCAGATGTTTGAGTTAATATACTTGGTATGAAGACTCTTGTTGAATCTTAAAACCAGAGTTTGTAACAACAGAGGTTATGTTCTCAGACCTTTGCAAAACCAAAATTTAGGTTATTGTATGAATCAGCAGAGATGTCTAAATATTGAGAGAATATCTTTTCTTTTTGCCAAACAGGATTTATGAGCTATGTGTTATGAACACAATTCTATTCTAAGAACAGTATTTTAAAGATAGTCTTACTTCTCAGAAATGTTTTATTATTTTCACTTGAGGTATATACATATATACACACATTATTGGATAATAGTATAAAATCTTGGCTATAAATAATAATATACTACATATATACACTATAGATACACATATATAGTGTATATATGTATATATATGTATAAAGTATATGTGTGTGTGTATATATATATATTTATATATATATATATATACTTTAATGTTTCAAGGGAAACTATGAAGATAACCTCTGTACTATATCTGAAATTGTAGGATGGATAATGCATATTTCTATGTATTTTCTCAGAATTGAAAATAATGAATTTCCAAGCATTTTTCTAAAAGCCTAAATTTAGATTTTAGAAAAGGGAGGGTAGTAACACTAATCTCACTCTATACCACGTGTGGATTCCTCTGCAGAGTGTGGATTCCTCTGCAGAGTGCGGATTATGCCCTGGCATTAGCCCTATCTGTCCCAACTGTTGGGAGGCAGAAACTGGTGAATTCCCTTAGGTAGTTTCTGCACAACTGTCTTTCTCCCATTTTTGTGCTTGGATCCATACTACATGAATAGTGGATCATTAGCACAGCTAGATGTGCCAATTTTATGTAAGTGTAAGCAATTTCATTTCAAGATTAAGATATCATTATAAAGCAAGTAAAACATTGAAATTGTTAACTGAATATGTTTCTTTTCTATTTATTAATTTATGTGTGTGTGTGTTTGTGAGTGTGTAAGAGACAGGGAGAGAAAGCCGGGGGAGACAGAGAGAGGGAGAGAAAGAGAGAGAGAGAGAGGGAGAGTCTAACAGACTCTCCCTCTATTGCCCATGCTAAAATGCAGTGGTGTGACTCACATTAGCCTCAAACTCCCAATATTAAGGGATGCTCCCACCTCAGCCATCTAAGTACCTGGGACTGCAGGCACATGCTACTGCATCTGGATAATTTTGTTGTTGTTGTTCTTGTTGTTGGTAAGGAAAAATTCTCATCATGTTGACCAGTTGGTCTCAAATGATCCTTGCAAATAGTTTCTAAAGTACTATTTGCAACTGAGTGCTTACCTGGACTTCATGTGATTCACGTGAAATCCAGGGTTTTTTCACACTGAAATGTGGAAATAATAAGATTTTTTTCTTGATTTTTTTCCCGAGAAAAAATGCAGAAGCCCTGGCTGTGGCCCGAGTGGGGCTTATTGACCTTCAGGATCCTGCCCAAGCTGAGATTGTCACCTTTGAGCATGCCATGCCCTATTTAGGTCCCAAGGGACCTCTAGGACCTGGGTTGATCTTCCTGAATCAACCACTACATTTTCAATCCGTGGTCCTTCCTATATGCCTGGAGCAAAGCCTGGAACAAGAGAAAATATACAACTATATGACTGTTGTCTACCTAGTTGGTCCCTTATAATGAGTGAGTAAAGAAGAAGACACTGGAATGAAAGAGAAGCATGTTTAGGAAGAGAATAGTATCCTCTCATGAATAATAAAAGATTTGTCTTTCCCTTCACCATACTTCTCCCTCTAATGTGGGCTAAAATTTGAAGACAAACACAAACACCTCTTCTCTGTTTTCTATCAGAAAGTCCTGGAATTGTGCAAAAACGGCACCTGAGCATCCTACAAGTCAGCACTTGTGCCCAATTTTGGCTCAAGCTGAATGAATTCACTTTCTGGGTGGAGGCCAAGAAAGCCATGGGGGAGGCTGACTGTCAGGTGACAAATTCATGGGGTATAAATATCAGGGAGAAAGAGGAATATCTTGAAAACCAAAGGTTACTTCTGTCCCTCCTTTAAAATATTGTTTGATATCTTGTCTCTTGTTTCTTGCAAGGTGACTTGGGAGCACCTTTTGCATGCCATCTACAGCAAAAGGACACTTGGGTGCAAGTGGGAATCTTGAGTCACTTTGAGGACCATTGCACAAAGCCCTAGGTCTTCAGCCAAGTGCACCCTTTCCTTTCCTGGTTCAAGGGAGTGGCACAGTCTAGCCATGCTCCCTGGGACAAGCAAGAGCCCATGACTACCTCTGCTTCTATGTCCCATTCAGTCTCTACCTCTACAAATGCTTCAGCTTTTACCTCCACCCCTGCTTCTATTTGGCCACACTTCTCTCTGCCACAGCCTCAGAGTAAGGCTCAAAAACTTGGTAGGGGAAATAAAGGAAGAAGAGAATGGAATTAGAAAAGAAGAGAGGGAAGCAGAGAGGAAAGAAAGCTCTTCCTGAAAAATATATGAGTTTTTTATCTACCAAATCACAGAAATTATTTTTCTTGTGGTTTACAAAGGTATTTCACACTTGATCTATGATTCAATTTCCACAGTATCCCTGTATGATATAGATTACTGTATAATATAGGTCATAAAACATGATTATTAGAGTTATCTTAATTTCTTACTCATACTAGTTAAGTAGAATGGATTGATCAAGTTCTTATGGCAGAAGATGAATAGGACTAACATTAAGACACACTCTCCTAACACAAACAAATTTCTTTTCTACCACACAGTATCTTACATGTGTAATAGAATTATTTTAAATTGAGTATATTTTAAGTTAAAGATATTATGATGTTTGGAAGCAGCATAGCAGTTGCTAAATAATGTGTTTTATGTGCTGGTGTACTAGACTGTACTACACTGTGATTATCAGTTTTCTCCTTCCCTTGGCTATCAGAAAACCTATCACAATATTAGCAATGGCTATTTCACATTATTGTACATTCATTTATTTCCATAGAAACTCAGGGATCTCTTTTGGTGTCACGTAATAAATGTGCAATTAACCACAGCTATTTTATAGCTAACACACATTGTCATAGCTACAGTGAATAATACATTAAAACACAAAGGAGGTCACAATTATTTGCTCACATCCTACAAAGTCTAATTCAAAGACAACTACACTTAAGATCATAGTTATGCTTCTAATTTCATCTATATTTCCTCACCCCTTCTAGAGAAAGCTTATCTTCATCATTTTTATATCTATACATTTATTAACCAGCATTTCTTCAACTCAGTTTTCTGAGAAACTCTCAAATATTTTTTTAAAATATGAGCTCTTTCCTTAACCCCAAACTTGAACGTTCTATTTAAACTATCATTTTGATATCACACTAAGATTGTATGTTGAGGAACATAAGCCCCCACCAATTTAGAGACAGGTGCCCTATCTCCAAATTTTTCTTTATTTATCTAATATCTCCAAATCAAATCATTTTTGTTGCCTATCAACTTTGATAACTTTTAAGTAGCTAAAATCATAGCTATATAAATGTTGCAATGGGGAGAAAGCTGGAATGACTTCCAACACTTTGACTAAATAAATTTAAGCTAGGACATAAAGAAACTATGAACTTGGAAACATAACAGGAGGATAACTTTTTTTTTAAAGAAAAACATTTAAAAAATGGAAAAGAGGTAGTAATTTGTGTATGCTAGTCGTATTTAACAATGCTGACCTGGTTAGCAGAAATAGGAGGGATCTAAAATTTTTAAAACATGGTCTACATAGGGCAATTATACTCAAATTAATTGTGTGAATTTTCCCCTAGGCTTTGGCAGATCAGATTTATCTGCGATATGCCATGCCTTGGAAGGCTATGATCATCAGCTGTGGCACAGACCTGCAATGGTTCCATACTTGGCAGCTCTTGGGTACTCATAGCTGCCCACCGTGTCAGGAACATGTAAGTTTGTGCCTGCCTCTTCCCATACTCTATAATTCATTATCCCATAATTACGTTGCTGAAAGTTTATCTGTCCAAATACACTTCTGTAATGCATGACCATATCACTTATACAGATACCTTTTTTTTTTTTTTTTTTTAGGCTTAAAAGAAATTGCCTCACTGTGTTTGGCTTATTAGTACCTCTGTTAGTTAATTCCTCTGCAATCACATTGTCTGTGGACTCTTTATTCATAGATTTCTGATTTCAATGAAGATGATCTGCGGACCTTGTTTATCACGACTAAAACAATATGCTGGAAAGCCTGATGTAGGTTTAAGGTTCAGGTTTTCTAATGAGTGTATTGTAATAAATCTTTGCCTATGAACTCAGGAATCCTGAAGATACTGCTGTGTTACTGGGCCTGAGGCACCCTGGGGCACCACTGAGAGTTGTGAAGGTGTCTATCACTCTACTGCATGAGAGGTTCCAGTTGGTGAATGGGGCAGCAAGAAATGACCTGGTATTGCACTCCTCCAAGATGTCCAGACCCGCTTTCGGCTCTTATCACTCTTGGGCTATCTGAAGAACCTGAATAGCTCAGAATGCTGGCTCTCTGGGCCACAAATCATTATACCAGGTCATCGGATACTTTTCTTATTAGGGTAGTAGTTCTAAAAAAATGAGGTTCATATTTTTAATATTACAGTTCAAGGCATAAGGATTTTAGATGTAACAAAAGTTATATGAGGAACTTTCTCTGTACAGTCTAGTTTTGTAAAGCAAAGTAGTGACGATTTCCTTCCCAACTTTTTGCTCACTTTGGAACAAAGGAAAAGGAGGGGTTTTGTATTGTTTTGTTTCATTTTTACCTCTTTATGAAAATCTACTCAAAGTTGACTTGGAATTTTGAATTTCAAATGTGAAAATTGACTTGTTAATTTTGCAGAATGGAATTTAAAAAATTATTAAAAAGTGACAAGGCTGTCTCCATTGACTCACCAATGTAATTTCAGCAATTTGGGAACTTAAACTAAGAGGACACTGAGTCCAGGAATTTGATACCAGCTTGGGCAATATAGCAGGACTTCATCATTAAACACGTAAACAAAAACATAGCCTGGTTGGTGTTGCACACATGTAGTCCTAGCTACGTGGGAGGCTGAGGCAGGATGATAGCTTGAGTCCAGGAGGTCAAGGCTGCAGTGAGTGAAGATTGTGTCAATGCACTCCAGCCTGGGTGACCAACCAAGAACTTGTCTCAAACAAACAAACAAAAAAAGGCTAGACATGTTGGTTCATGCTTGTAATCCCAGCATTTTGAGAGGCTGAGGCAGTGGATCACCTGAGGTCAGGAGTTCAAGACCAGTCTGACCATCATGGGGAAACACCATCTCTATTAAAAATACAAAATTAGCCAGGAGTGGTGGTGTATCCCTGTAATCCCAGCTACTCAAGAGGGGGAAGCAGGAGAACTGCTTGAACCCTGTTGGCAGAGTTTGCAGTGAGCTGAGATCAGGCCACTGTACTCCAGTCTGGGTGACAGAACGAAAACCCACCATAAAAAAGAAAAGAAAAGTGCTAAAAAGATAATGAAATAGAAAAAATGTGTGATGTAAAATGTTAATGGTGATAAAATGAACTGAATTTCTGTATAAAATTTACAGACACAAGTTTAAAGTGATGACGAGACGTAAGTGATAAGACAAATCATAGTTTTATCTTAACACTTAGGGTTTAAATTTAACATATGTTCTTAAGGATAGTTATAGTCCATTTGTCTTTCTAGGAGGAACTGATGACAATCCAGAAATATTAGAAGCATGTGATGAAAGCTTCCAGCTATGCCCACCTGTACCCTGACATAGACAGTTCCATTACTCAGGACAAAGACTCTGATGCAAATGTGGTACACCGTCAATTTTTTTTTCTTACTAGTGATAGGAACCATAACTTTGTCCCTATACAAAAGAGTATACTGCATATGCCTAAATGAGAAATATAAGTGAATCATTGATCAGTAGGAAACCATTTTAAAACTCTTTAATTACAGAACAAAGTCTCTGAAAAAATTTTGTTGTTAATCTCTGAGTTTTCTTACATGGGTTTTCAATCTCTAGCCACACTATATAGCTAGTATGCTGCTCTACACATAAATTAGACATTCTATATTATTCTCTTATTCTAATAATGGTATCTTTACACATCAGAGTTTAAAACAAGTCTCATTTTTTCTATTTCTCCAATTAAAATAACTTTTTAAGATTTAATTTTCAGTGATTTTTTGTAGTAATAGTTTTGAAAGTGTTTGATCAGGATGGTTTATTATGCATTTATCTGATGTCTCCCTTCCTTCTGAATACTTCTTTTATTATCTACTTATTAAATCTATGATTAATAATTTGGAATAGGGATTTAAATCCAAATTCTATGTTGGAATTTACAGGAGTCAGTGAGCCTACGAAAAGCATTTATGTGCAGACCAATATCTGGCAATGGCAGTTGGAGACAAATAGCCTTCACCAGTCTCAAAGCCCTAGCTACTACAGTGAGTCCACACTTCTCCTGGATCTTATCTATTCAGCAAAAGAAGGCCACCCAATAAATCAGGCCCTTGCGCCTTGGGTAGAAACTCCTAAGTCCTCTAGTCTCCTTAAACAGCCAACCACACTGCCACTTTCCTCAATAATAATTACTGCAGCCCTGAGACTTTGGTAGCCTAGTAACTATAACTACTGATGCCACAGTCTTCTCACAGTATGATAAAACACCAGAGCATCAACGAGGAAAATCTTGACTTAGCCTTTCAAAATCTATCTAAATATACCTTCAATAAAGATGGCTTTTCTTCATAACAACTGCTTTCTACCTACTTCCTGAACTAATGCATGGCCTTGGATTGTTTTCATTCCTGAAAATGATTCAAAAGCTCCTATTTAACATGAACGTGAATGCAGGATTTTATTCATCAGCATAAGAATTTTCAAAATGATGTGAAATCCAAATGTGGAATTATATTTGTGAACTTTGTCTTTCAAATTATATTTTCATACCAACTAACTCACACAGTTTTTTGTAACTATCTGAATATTCTCCTCAGGTGGGGGAAAACCAGTGTCAGAGTTCTTGAAGAATTTATGAAAAAGAAAATGACAATAGTACATAAGGTTGTATTTAGTGAATGAAAATATTACTTTTAAAATCCTACTTAAGTACTGAGTAAATAAATAAAGCATATTATTCCAATAACTCTAAAGTATGTGTTCATGAAGAAAATACAACAAGGGTTAAAATGCATAAACAAACAAATGAGGCCAGGCATGATGGCTTGTGCCTGTAAGCCCAGCATTTTGAGAGGCCAAGGCAGGCAGATAACTTGAGGTCAGGAGTTTGAGACCAGCATGGCAAACATGGTCAAACCCCATCTGGAGTAAAAATGCAAAAATCAGCTGAACATGGTGGCATGTGCCTGTAATTACACTTCCTCGGGAAGGCTGAGGCAGGGGAATCACTTGAAGCTGGGAGGCAGGGGAATCACTTGAAGCTGGGAGGCAGAGGTTGAGGTCAGCCAAGATCATGCCACTTCACTCTAGCCTGGGTGACAGAGTGAGATGCTGTCTCAATACACACACACACACACACACACACACACACACACACACACACACAAAACGGAAAAAAAAGAACTGTACTAGAAAAAGAGCTCACAGGCAAACTCACATGTCTAACAGAAAAAAAAAATGTTCTTTAAACAAAAGTTCCACAAGAGGCAAATTAAAAAAACAAATGTATCACCTTGCATATAAAGTACAAATAATAAATTGAAGTGAACCACAAGGGGAAAAAATCAAAATTTACAAGTAAGTACTCTAAAAGAAGTTGAACGTCACTCAAAATTTTTCTGGATTCTATGTCTCTATATTGCAGAAATGATCATAAAATTTGCAGGAGCAGAACAATCAAAATGTATCTTAAACCTCAATAATGAGCTAGCTATCCCTTGAGCCTTGCTTCTCACCCACTGACCTTAGACACTTATGCCTCTTAGGTGACTTAAGGTTCCCTAATCCTGAAACACGAGTGTTACAGTTCCCTGAAGGCCCTTTCTCCTTCAGCCCATGGATGGCCTAGGATTGCTCACTGCAGTCTCTTCCCTGAGGCTTGTGTTCTCCATGTGGGGCACAACTCCAATAATCAAAAGCCCCTCAGTCCCAAGCCCAAGACTGCCTAACCTGGCCTCCTCTCTGTTCCCTCTCTAACTGCCTCCCTCCCTCAGGAAGTACTGCAGGGGATTGAGCCACAGGCCCTGGCTGATGATTGGGGGACTGCAGAAGTGGGTACAGGACAGGTTAGGTCATGGCTCAAAGCCAATTCCCCAGAGGCCAAGGAATGACCAGCAAGGTTTTTTTCCCATGATGCCCCACCGTGGCACCCACCTCAGCAATCCTGCCGGGACCTGGGTAGCCATGGTCAGCCCACAAGCTGAAGAAGGTCACATGGAGGTGCACTGCCTGAAGCTGGAGGCTTAACCTTCATGATCCCACAACCACTGGACTGCAGTGGAATGAGACACCCAGTTTCTTGGAGGGACGGGAAACAGGAAGGTTCATGCCAGACCTACCCTCCCACACACAACTTCCATTACCATGCTGGGAGTCACTCCTGACCGAGGATGCCAACACAGTACTCCTGAATGACCACTTTATTGTGGAAATAAAGGTTGTGACAAAAGGAAAACTTCATCCTGATGCCGGTACCCGGGGTGGCTGAGTTCCTTCACCTCCCTGGCCAAGAGGGAGAAAGAAGATGGACTCAAAGGACCATTTCATGTACCTGGACTAAGGTGGCCTGCTACATGTGTTTTCCTTTCCCAGCTCTCCCTCTTAGATACCCCTGGGCCCCATGGGGACTTCAACCAGACCCAGATGCCTGACCCCTCCCGCTGATCCAGGCTCCGCAGCATAACCTGCAAATCCATCATGTAGCTCAGCAGGACTTCATCATTTGTGATCTCAGCCCATATCTGGGTGTGCCCCACAATCTGCTTCTGGTCTAGGAGCCAACGGATGATTTGGGCGGGGGGGCATGACATGAAACCACCTGCAACTTTGCAAGAGTATGGAGAGTATGGACAAGGCTGTCACCCAGGCCTTTGACGTGGCACTACACCTTGGTGTGGTGGTCTTGGCAGAGGGTCAAGCCAGGCCCAGACAGCCTGCTGTGAAAAGGGGCAGGCATAGAAGTGGGGAGAGGTTTAGGGGGTGGGGTGCTCTGGTGTGAGGCGGCTGCTTCCTCAGGGTTCCTGAGCTGCAGGAGGCCCTTATGTGCCTGGGTGCTGGACAGGCTCTGCTGCTGTCTGAGTGTACAGTGTCCTCTTCTAGTCTCCCTGAGGGGTGGATGTGTCCGCCAGAGGGAATCTCTGTGGGTTGATGGGGCTGCAAGGCTGTGCCTGGCTCTCCCCATGGGGCTCACATGGGTGCAACAGAGGCTATATATGCTCAGGGCCTACACCTCTTTGGATGCAGCACCAGCAGAGGGAAGAAAGTTTGTCCGTGGAGATGGTGCCTGCCTTGCAGAGGACAGCAGCCCAGTGCACATTGAACCTGAGTCTTGAGCACCTTGTGTTTCTGGGGTGAGCCTGCTGGACACAGGCATGGGGAGCAGAGGTAGTTCCATGGCTGGCATGGGCACACAGACTCCCCTTCCTCCAAGGACTTTCCCAGGGAAATGTGCCCTTCAACTTTCTGCTGTGCGTAAAGGGTCCTTTTGCGTTGCTCTTCTCTCTTGTGAGTGCTGTGATTTGCTTCCTGTTCCTATTCTACTTGCCCTCAGGGCACTCGCAAGCAAACTGCCCTCCTATCTGCAGAAGTCTGGCCCCTGCTCCCCTCATTGTCCTCCATCCCCTGACTCCTGGATGACCCCCTGTGCCTACCACCTGGCTTCTCCCAACCCGACTCCCAGGACCTAGACGCCCACCCCCTGCTGCCAGCCATCCCAAATTGGCAGCTGCAAAGACGTGGCTCTGGCCCAGAAGCCGGGGATGCCCTGTGGCTTGAGGCATTTACAGAGCCCAGTTGCAAATGATGGACCTCCAGCGAGTCTGTTGCGGGCCCCGGCCTCCTGGGGCCAGGGACAAGTTCTGCCCAGTGGTCCTCCTGCTGCTGCTCCACGTCGGCCTCCTCCTTGGCCACCACTTCCCCCTCTGCCGTGATGTCATCCACCAGTAGCACGCCTCTTCCCCCCGGGCCGCCCTCTCCTGCAGAGCCTCCAGACTTAACACGGTGCCCTCCTAGGGCTCCCACAGACCAAGGTCTGAGCCGCCCACCCCACGCCCCTGGCACCCCTAGACTCTGGGGGCCGCTCCCCGAGAGGCCGGGGGCCTCGCCTAGCTGAGAATCACGGTCTCACACCTGCGTGGACCCAGGATTACTGGGAAGCCCTGCAGGATCCACAGCCTTCCGCACTCGTCATGAGGCCCAGATTCCCTGCAGGAATCTGGAGCCCAGGAGCCGTAGGCAGAGGCCCTGGGCTTCCAGAGCCCCTCTAGCAGGCACCGCGGCCGGTGGGTGCTGAGCTTATGGGAGCCTCTGCGCCAGCAAGTCAGTGAACACAGGTCATCGGATGGGCGACCACGGCAGCTTGTCTCTGGTGTGCCCAGGGCATAGGACGAGAGATCCTTTGGAATACCCCTGGGAGTAAAGCATCCTCAGGGAGGAAGCATGGAACTTGGAGTCTGTATTTCCCTAGATCTGAAAAAGTCCTTGCGGGGTTTTGACTTCTGGTGCAGGCGAATTCCACCCCAGAAAGGTACCAGATGACTTTCCTCCCACGTGCCCGCCCTGCCCCACTCTCCGAAAGCCACTGCCGCTGCCCTTTCCCCAGCAGGCAGCGCTGGTCCCTCTCTCTGCCCTCTGGATCTGCAATATTCAGTACCATCAGCCTAGCCTGTCTAATGAAGTGAGATGTTTCATGTCTTCTCTGTGGGTCAATGGCTTGCCACACTCAGAATACCAGTTAGGGTGTAGGTCGTCCATGCCCACAATTCCAAAGGGAGCACAGTCCATGTGTACCTGAATCCACCACCACCTAGCACAAGCATCTTCTCAGAGGAGGCTTACTGCGGAAGGATGGAGCTGCAGGCCAGCAATGGGCAGGGCGCCTCGGGAGACGCCTACAGCCCTTGCAATAATTGGCCGACGCCCACCGCCCTCGCAATGATTGGCCGCTGGAGGTAGGGGGGATTTCCAGGCATGGCTTCTGGCTTCCTTCCAGCTGAGGCCAGTTCCGGGGATCTTTCCGGCAGTTGGCCCTGTGGTGTCCCGAAGCCGGATGCATACGACCTGAGGCCCGGGCGACACTGAGGCTGTTTGTCCTACTGAAAAGCACCTGTAATTTCTGTTTCTCTGCACAGGTTGGTCTCTCGGCAAGAATAGAAAGCAAAGGTTTGGGATTGTAGGGGGTGGGTTTTCTATGTGTGGGCGTTGAATTATGCAAGGAGACAGTGGGGAGAGAACTCCTTAGTGCTATTAAGAAACTCATTTTTGTTAAACTCTTATTTTTCTTGAGTATTCTACCTTTAACCGTCGGACATGTCTGACATGTGGGCAAGTCGTGGGAGATGGTGCTGCGGTGCCATTATTTTCATGTGCACTTTTTATTAAAGCAGTTTTTCTCTGTGAATGTGGTCATAATTCAAAATATATGCAATATACTTAACCACCGCGATTAAATACCCGTACTTTTAGTCAGCACATGTCACGTATGTGATTTGCTTGGTGAGAGTTATCAAATTTTGGCATACTTTAGTGTATGTAGCAGTCTGGGGCTATACATTACCTCAGTTCAAATTTGTCTCTGTAAAGCCTGTAATTGTCTCTTTCCTTGTATGACAGTATATGAAACATGTTTCCTGTATCTGTGGCCCCTAAGTAATTTAAACCGAGTCAGTGGGTGTAATCAACTTAAATGGAGTCGGATAGACTTAAATGAAAACAAAATAAATCCGCTCAAGTTATTCTATTAACCTGGCACACGGACTTACTCTTGTAATCCTAGCATTTTGGGAAGTGGAGGTAGGAGGATGGCTTGAGGTCAGGAGTTGGAGACCAGCCTCGGTAACATATGGGCTCCTTTAATCTATTGCCATTTTTGCACCAGGGACCAGTTTAGTGGAAGATAATTTTTCCTCAGAACGAGTTGCCCAGGGGAAGAAGGCAGTGAGATGGACACGTTTAGGGGTGGGGGCTGCTGGCAGGGCCCCGAGGGCCACGTGGTGGGGTGTGGCTTCTGGTGGCAGCAGTGTGACAGGGGAAAGGTGGGGCAGCAGGGCTGCCATAGAGACAGGGTGGGGCAGCGGGATTCCAGGGGAAGGCTGGGGAGGATGGTTTCTTGATGAAACTGTGCCACCTCAGGTCATCCTCAGGCATTACATTCTCCACAGACAGGTATTACAGGTTATCCCCAGACATTACATTCAGGCCACAGACAGGTATACTGTGAAAGCCAGTGTTTGGGGAATCCTTGATCTATTATATATTTCAAATCACTAAAAGATGGTAAAATATTTAAAATGATCTCCCCCTAGAATATTTTAATTAGCTCGATTTAATCTTCCATCCAAATATCAAGCTAGGCGTGGTGGTTCACACTTGAAATCCCATCACATTGGTAGTCCCAGGCTGGCAGATTGCTTGAGCCCAGGATTTGGAGACCAGCTTGGGCAATATAAGGAAAACCGTGTCTATTTAAAAAAAACACAGAAAAATTGCCCAGCCAGCTACTTGGGAAGCTGAAACGTGGGAGGATCATTTGAGGCTTGTTGGAGGAGGCTGCAGTAAGCAGTGCACTTTGGCAACAGGAGATATACATCTTAAGCAAAAACAACAACAACAACAACAAAAACACAAAACATCACACTGTACCTCATAAATATATAGTTTGCAAATAAAATTATTTAACTGGGGACATCCTTCATATTGCAACTTAGGAAAATTACAATAGCTTTTCTTATCTAATTTTTAGAAATGAGATTTTGTCACCTACGTAATAAAATGCAGCATTTCTCCATGAAGTCAGTGCCCCTTTTGCTCTGTATGTTACGAATTTTAAATATTTAAAGTAAGAAATACTAACAAAATGTTAGCCTCTGGAAGGGAATTTTACTTGAATTTTCAACACAGTATATAATAAAATTTTATCTTTTTAGCTTGTTTATTTTTATCAAAATAGAGTATTTTATTTTATTTTATTTATGTTATTTTATGTTATTTTATTTTATTTATTTTCCATTTACAGCACAATGGTAGAAGCAGATTGTCCTGGGAAGCTTTCATTGGTGGCCTCAATAAAGAAGCCAATGAAAAAGATGCTTAAAGAAGTGTTTGCGAAACATGGTCCCCTTTTGGAAGGTAACTTTTTTTTGTTTTGTTCTTTTTTTTGAGACGGAGTCTTGCTGTGTCGCCCAGGCTGGAGAGCAGCGGTGTGATCTCGGCTCACTGCAAGCTCCGCCTCCCTGGTTCCAGACATTCTCCTGCCTCAGCCTCCAGAGTAGCTGGGAGTACAGGCGTCCTCCACCACCCCTGGCTGATTTTTTATATTTTTAGTAGAGACGGGGTTTCACCGTATTAGCCAGGATGGTCTCGATCTCCTGACTTCGTGATCCGCCCTCCTCGGCCTCCCAAAGTGGTGGAATTACAGGTGTGAGCCACGGCACCCGGCCTCGGAAGGTAACTCTTAAAGCCATGTGTATTTGTGTGTGTGTGTGTGTGTGTGTGTGTGTGTATTTTCATATGTATATTTCAACATGTATATTTAAAATATGTATTATTGCAAAGTTCATTGTATACATACGTTAAAATGCCTAATCATTTGTAAACTCTTATTTTGAAGTAACTATTTGATATTTGAAAAATTCTCATAGCAACAGGTGAAGGGCCTGTGGTAAGGATCACTTACTACTTAGAAAGGAAAATGACGAAAATTAAATGTGTCATGGCGTAAGGAAACAAACTGGAATAAAACAGGCTGACTATAGGGATGACTTAGTATTAATAATCATAGTAGTGACGTGAAATGCAGTTTGTTTTTGGTTTGATGTAACTTTCAGATGGTTAGTACTTCAGTGAGTCCATTATATAAATGTAAAATGTTTTTATATATTTTAGTTCTTCTGATAAAGGGTTGAACCAGCAAGTCCAGAGACTTTGCGTTCGTTATTTTTGAGAATGCTGCAGATGCTAAGAATGCTGCCAAAGATATAAATGGAAAGGTAAGAGTCCCTTATTAATAATACTATAACTCTGGTTTTCAATTAACAGTATTTCTAGGTCTTTTTAGTATTACTAAAGTGTTAAAGATAGTAGAATGCCATATGGACCAAAATTCTTTAGCCATTCTCTTCTTTGTGCCATATACCTGAAAGTGTAGTTGGAAGGGCACTGCAATTAACATTATATAAATTAATATATGGTAACTTTTTTCTATTTTTGTATTTCAATATGAGTGTAAATACATTTTCTAAGGTTTCCAAGAGCATTAAAACCCAGAAGGAATCCCCCTGTAAATGAAAGGACTAAGTGAGCATTCATTAAATGCTCTCAATGGACTTACTTCCAATTCATGGAAATACTTCTATAGTATATAAAAACTGTGGATAGACATCTAGACAGACTCACAAGAAGGAAAGATTCTCTCCCATTTTCTGAAAATATATTTTTGAGAAAGTATATTTAAAAAAGAACTTTACAGTTAAGGAAGCGTTAAGTACTTGAAAATAGAAAATAATATCAGAACCTTGAAGTTGGATAACAGAAGAAGGAACTGGAATTTTTGCCCCACCCTTGCTCTTTTCTCCTAAGGACCTTTTTTTCCTCTCACCAGAGTAATTTATGTAACATGAATATCTAATTGCTCATTTTCCCAGTGTGTTTGAGGACATGTTTTGATCAAAACAATGGTCTCTTGTCCTATTGAGTCTTAAATCTAGGGATTGTGTGTTTACTAAAGCTTTAAAATTTTATGTAATTCTACTAACTATTGAATTCCTTTACATTCTAGTCAAGATAATTCCATTCTGGGCCTTTTAGAGCCTTTTTGCTTTATAACATTATCCCAATCTGTTTTTATCTCCTGTTGCTCTTTATGCTACCCCTAAAATGCTTTTCTGAACTCTTGAAAACTATTCTTTCGTATGTGTGTCTCAAAAATAACAATTCATCCTTCAAAAACAACTTTGATTTTATATTTTCTTCCACGTTGCATATCATAGATATTCTGTACTCACTGTACCACATATTAGTCTACAGATTGTTAAATTGTCTACAGGGCATATTTAAGGCTTCCTAGTTGCTTTTATTTCTGTTACCTCTAGTACACTTGGTGGCACATAGTAGAAAGTACATTTTTATTCACTCTTATAAATTAATATTTTAAGCTGTGGTAGAAACCCAGAGTAGCTTTTGATTCATGGGTTTGTGGTAGTTATGCAGATAATTTTTACTTATGTATAGTCATCTATGATAATTTCTTTTTCCCCCTAGTTTTCAAGCACGAGTAGGTAATTTGCACAGATTTTTTGCTTTTTTTTTTTTTTTTTTTTTTTTAAGGTGGTGTCTTGCAGTGTTGCCAGGTTGGATTGCAGTGGGACGATCTCAGTTCACTGCCACCTCCTCCTCCCAGGTTCAAGCAATTCTCCACCTCAGCCTCCTGAGTAGCAGGGACTACAGGCACGTGCCACCACACCCAGATAAATTTTGCAGTTATAGTAGAGACTGGCTTTCACCCTGTTGGCCAGGATGGTCTCTATCCCTTTACCTCATGATCTGCCCGACTAGGCCTCCCAAATCATCAGGATTACAGGCGTGAGCCTCCATGCCCAGCCAATGGTTATTTTTGAATTACTTCATCTCACATATTATATTGTGTAAGCATAAATATGAATGCTATATGCACATAAATGTTAAGACAACCAACAAAGGAGATTCTTAGAGTTTTCAGGGGCAATTAAAAGTTTAAGGAATTTTGACTGACTTTGAAACACTGGGAAGGAAGCAGCCATGCGCAAATCTGGGGAAAATATTTTGGGCCCAGCAATAACAAAAGAAGTTTCAAGGTAGGAACAACTGGTGGTGTGGCTGCAAGGGGTCTTGTAAGGGATTTAAGATCTTCCCCCAAATAACAAAAAAAACATGTAATTTTAAAAGAGTTATTTATTATCTGAACTGTTTTCAAAAATTTGTCCTATAGAAAAGATTATACTGAAAAATGTTATTGTAAAATTAATTAGCACATTTAAGCATTTCTGAGAAACAACATGAAGTACTATATTAAGAGTCATTTTTTAGGGGCACGTCTAAGGCAAAATAAGAAATGAATAAGGCAAGGAAACTTAATGAGATCAAACAAGGATCACATTTACAGAAACGTTTCTAGAGTAAACACAGAATTATAAATCATATGGGGACATTTTATGTAAGTGTTAGCAGCTCAAACAAGAAACAACTCACAATAACTAATTTGACTAATCACTTTGAATAAGTAACCTCATTTTTTTAAATGACACAAGTTTCGTTGGGACACTGAAACTTTTAAATCAGTGATGTGAATACAAAGATGAAGTGGATTATATATTGTAAAAAAAAGATGTGCCACATTCTTCCATAGAATGTGTGATGGGTTAATCTTTTTTGTTTGAGGTGTTATTTTTTTTAATAATGGAGGAGTTTTCAAGGAATTTGAATAATAGAATTTGTGTTTGATCCCTTAATGGAAGGCATGTGCTCAGTAACTATCTCAAATTTGGCATTGCGAAAGATGTGTTCACTTTAGGAGAAAAAAAAAAGTTTGCTTTGGGAGAAAATATCTAGAATCGAACTATAGTTGATGTAAAAATGTTTGTAAAATGTGGTTAGGTTTATTCTTGCCAATGTTATTGATAGTACCCTTAATAATTTTAGTCTTCGGATGGAAAAGCAATAAAAGTAGAACAAGCCAAGAAACCATCTTTTCAAAGTGGTGGTAGGCGGCGACCACCAGCTTCTTCGAGAAACAGAAGCCCTTCAGGAAGTCTGAGATCTGCAAGAGGAAGCAGTGGAGGAACAAGAGGGTGGCTTCCCTCACATGAAGGACACTTGGGTAATGTTTTAAAATATAAAGATGGAACCATAGGACTGAAAGAAAATAAGTTTGACGATATCAAAATTTCCCAATTTTATTTATTTCTTTTGTGAACAGAAAATTAACATATTAATAAGAAGCAAAATTATTTCTAAGTACTAAAGTTGTATTATAAGAATTGTCGCTCTAATATCTAAAATTTGTTTTAAAATTGTAATAACTTTGCATTGAAATGACACAGATTTCAAACTGAATTGAGTTTATGAATGCTGATTGCCTGTACTCAACAGGTTTTCTGAAGAACTCATTTATATTCATTATACTTCATAGAGTTTTCTACTTTGGGGCGCAGAACTTCATATCAGTTGTATTATCAAAATACAATGGAATATTTAAAACTTTCCAACAGGAAAAAAAGTAATTCAGTACTTAGGATTGATTTTCCAATATTAGTTTTTTTTGTGTATACATGGGCAAACATGTATGCAAATCCATTACTTTGTAATTTTCGTACAGACAGTTTGTACATTGGCCTGCCATAAAGCATTTTCAATTTAAGAAATGTAGAATTTTAATTTCTAAAAAGAGTCTGTGACTCTGGAAAGGACATAAAACCACTGCTTCACAGATATGTATGTATTTTTCTTTCTGGAAGGTGAGTCACTGAAAATGGTATTTATGAGTGATTTACACAGTAGAAATGAGGGGTCAATTTCCATATAAAAAAGAAAAACAAACCATGTATATATATATATATATATATATATATATATATATATATATGATGTGGGTGGGCAAGGTGGCTCATGCCTGTCATCTCAGCACTTGGGGAGTACGGCGCAGCTGGACCACAAGGTCAGGAGATCCATACCAGCCTGGCCAACATGGTGAAACCCTGTCTCTCCTAAAAATACAAAAAAATTAGCCTGGTGTGGTGGCACGTACCTTTCATCTTAGCTACTCTGGAGGCTAAGGCAGGAGAATCACTGGAACCTGGGAGGCAGAAGCTGCAGGTAGCTGACATAATGCCATTGCACTCCAGCCTGGGCAGTAGGGCAAGAGTCCATCTCAATCAATCAATCAATAAGCCTATAAATTAACTTGTGTTATCTGTTAACCAACCTTCAAAAATCTGTCATTTAATTTTGTGTTTTAATGACCAGATGTGTAATTAATTGGAGTTGTTTTTTAAATTTGAAATGGCAGTGTTTGCTCCATTTTAAGATGTATAGCTTCATGGTTATTTTGTTTCCATTCATCTTGAGGGAGAGGTTCAATAATACTATGCCATGTATGAGAATGTGCATATTCTAACCTATAACACCACCTAGCAATTGCCATATGTCTACGGTTTTTGTACATATATATATATAACTATTTTTTCTATTACTTAATAAGCTATTCTTAAAGATTATTAAAATTTAGCATAGTCTAATCTGAAAATTAGTGTTTCATAAAGGAATTGTAAGAATTCTATACTATGTTAGTGAATTTTAAAGATAATGTATTTTCTTGATGTGTCACCTTTTGATATTGTAAGTATTTGAGTTTCTTTGAATGGAATTTAGTTTATGATATGCTTTGAAAATTTTTCCTCATCGCAGAATGATATAAACAATCAATTATCATTTTTCTTTAATATTTTTATGTATGTTATACTTAGATATTTTACTGATTGATATCTGCTCCCTGTTCCCTCCCCACTTTTCCTACATCTCTCTCTCACACCAATATATTATGATTCTTGAGTTTCTTTCTAGACTTTCCAAACAGACTTTTATTGCTTGAATTGTACTAATTTCATGTAGAAATGTTAATTTTATTATTTAGACAAATGTGAATTTGTAAGGTTATAATATATAGAAAATCTTTATAAACAACTAAAACTTAGCCATTCAAGAAAGAGTCATGCTAGTTAACTAAAATGATTTTGTTCGAAATACAGATGATGATGGATACACTCTTGATCTGAACATGAGTTCTTCTAGGGGAGCCATTCCAGTTAAAAGAGGTCCATCTTCAAGAAGTGGAGGTCTTCCTCCTAAAAAATCTGCTCCTTCTGCTGTGGCAAGAAGCAATAGGTGGATGGGAAGCCAAGGTAAATGCTACCTGACAGAAAGACCATAGTTTTTGTATGACTAAAAATGAGCTGTTTTACCTGAATGCTTAGCTTTAAGTTCATTGAACAAAAGGGAAGTGACACATACGTGAGCATAATTACTGATTGATAGCTTTTATTATAGTTTCTATCTCACTAGGTACATTTCAGATTTATGTTGAAGAAATACTCGAGCTTCTCATTGCAGATGAAAGAAGTGATTAGAGTGAGGCCAACATTCCTTTTAATCCTGTGTTTGCAAGATAATTCCCCTTAATATTTCTAAAAGTTCCTAGCAGTATTCTTTGATGGTAGGCTTCTTCGTCTAAAGAATTCTCCCATTTCCTAGGTCCCCTGGTAGTGGTGCCCTGGTGTCCCAGTTGAAAATTTGCTTGTTGAGTTTCTTTGTTGGGTTGGAGTCTTGCTCTTACCAGGTCAGAGTGCGTTGGTGAAATGATGGCTTAGTACAGCCTCAAATTCCTGGGCTCAAGCAATTATCCTGTTTCAGCCTCCTGAGTTGCTGCAATTACAGGCATGCATCACCACACCTAGCTAAATTTTTTTCCTGTATTTTTGTAGACAGGATGTCACTACATTGTCAAAACTGACATTAAAGCCCAGGGCTCAAATAGTCCAGCTGCCTCAGCCTTCCACACTAGCTCACAGTGTGAGCTGCTGAGCCTGGCCATCCAGCTTCTGAGACCTCAATAATGTTTATGTGCAAGGCATTCTTACTGCTTATATGAAGATTCAAAAGAACTGCAAGAGCATTTAGCAGAAAAGGAGTCACTGGGCTTAAATATTATTTAAAAATAAAATTAAGTCTTGAAAGGTAGACATGAAGGAGTCCAATATTCTTAAATTAAGTGGATATCACAGAAGTGCAGAGTTATGAAATATAAGGGCATGTAAATCAATAATTAAGGTTGTACCAGGATGTTTAAACATTAACACAAGATCCTTAGTGTAAGATTGGAAATTATTTGTGGAGAGAATTTAGAACTAAGCAACCTGAGGTGAGCAGTAGGATTGAACAGAAGTAATATTTTTGAAAAAGAGAATCATAAGATTGCAGACCAAACAGAAGAAAGCAAGACAATAAATAAGAGTTCTTAGCAAATAAGTTTAAGTACAACAAATTAAAATTCTTGCTTAGTCCTCCACCCTAATATGGAGGAAATTGAAAACTGCCATTTTCTATTTTACATTTCATATGTAGAGTATCAGTGAAATTAGGTATTTATTGACTTCAGGATACACAAGCCAACACATTTTCATTGGAAAATTAGCCATTGAACATATCATAGGTGAAAGACTGACCTCTAAGGAACAGCACATAAAGGGTATATTAAAGGAGAAGCTTTTCTATTTTGAAATAGCAACAATGTTGTAATGACCCCTTTAACAGTATTGCTTATTGCAGTAAAAGTAAATCTTGGCCATCATTAGAAAGTTTTCACTAGTACATTTTAATTTGTCAACATTTAAGATAGATCCAACCACTTAGAGATAAAGGAGAATTTTTTGTAAAAATTTAGCTTGCAGTCATTCAAAGGTAGCATTATTTGTGTGTGAGGTGGATTGAACAACATGGCAAAATTTACCGTCTTCAGCTGAGAAAGGACAATGTATATAACTTTAAAATTCGTGAAGAGTTTGGTGGTTTTACATGTTTTCCTTGTGTCATTGGTAGTCATCAGTAATTCATATGAAAAGAAAAATAATAACTAAGTAGCTATTTACCATTACAAATGAACTTTTACCTAAGAATTAATGTCTGCCTTCTGCTTTGTTAGAAGGACTGGCCTTGGGGGAGCCATGGGATTATCCAAAGCCATAAGAAATATTCACAATGTCATTACTTTCTAGTAATTTAAGGAAGGAAGAACAGAGTCATAGAAGAAATAATTTTAAAAAGTTGTTTAAGAGAAGAGAAAATAGTGTTTCAGACTTGCTGTTCTTTACATGTTTCATCATTTTAATATTAAAGGTCCCATATCACATGGAAGAGAGAATTATGGAAGTCCTCCATGCAGAGAGCCAATCTCTTCCTGGAGAAAAGACCATATGTCTCCAAGAGATGATGGTTATGCAACTAAGAATAGGTAAAGAAAAAATGGAAAAAGATAGTTGATTTTTTTTTGTTATGGTAATGAAATTCGCATAACAAAATTAAATATTATAAGGTAAACAGTTAAGTGGCATTAAATATATTCTGTGTTATGCAGCAACTATCTCCATCGAGTTCCAAAACATTTTTGTGACTCCAAACTAAAACTCCAACTACCAGTTGAGCAGTCGCTTTCATTTTCTCCCTTCCCTCAGCTGCTAGCAAACACCAATCTGTGTTCTGCCTCTGAACTTACATGTGGTGGGCATTTAATGTTATGGACTCAAACACTGCATGACTTTTTGTATCTGTCTCCTTTCCTTTTGTATCATGTCCCGAAGTTTCATTTACATCATAGCACTTCACTCCTTCCACAAGCTGTTAACCCATTATTTTATTTGGGTTGTTTCCACCACAGTATTTCTATGCTCCAGTATTTGTTTGAGTACACTTATTCAATTTTGGGTGTATATATAAGTGGAATTGCTTGGTCCTATGATAATTATGTTTGTTTTCTTGAGGAAGCACCACATTTCTCCTAGTAGCAGCATCATTTTCCATTCCAGCTAACATTGTATCAAGGTTCCAATTTATCTTCACCCTCTCAAACAATTGCTATTTCCTGCTTTTTAAAATTTATTGCCATTCTAGTGTGTGTGTGAAGAATGGTATCTCACTTTGGATTTGAAATGCATTTTCTGAATCACTGATTATGAGTATCTGTTCCATGTGCTAGTTGGGCATTTGTCTAGTTTATTTGGGGAAATATCTATTTAGATGTTTGGCCTTTTAATTTTGTTTAAGTTGTAAGTTAGTTATGTTTTGGAAACTAATTGATGAAAATTTAAAATTTGGTGCTTAAACTTATGCACACAGAAATCATCCACTTTCCCAAGAAACTAGTGATTATGCTCCACCATCTAGAGACTATGCGTACTGTGATTATGGTCATTCTAGTCGGGGCGAATATTCCTTTAGAGAATATAGGTACTATAACATTTCCTGGATTTGTCAAATAGATTTCTTAAATGGTTCATTCTGACATTAATTTTTTTTTCAATTTAGTGATTGTGATGGCTACGATGACGCCCGTGGTAGAGATCATTCTGAACATCCATGTGGAAGTTCTTATAGACATGTATTTCAGAGATAAGGTAAGGGTCCAGGATGGATTTGTAAATTATTGAATTGTATTTAATAGACCAGATCATTATTTTAATGAAATTATAAGGAAAAGTATAAAGGACAAATATAACATGTATAAATATTGAGTATTCTTAGCAGTATAAAGCACAGGGAATGATATAAAGGTGAGAACTTCACTACACGTTCAGAAAATATGGCTCAATGTTTACTTTAGAGTTAAATTTGTTAAGCTTCAAATACTACTCTTACGCTTCTTTTTAATAAAACTTTCTGACTCTTGCAGGCATAATTAATATCCTGTCAACAAAGGCAGACAAAAGTAGATATTTCCAAATAGTACTTTAACTAATTCATGCTTTAGTGATAGCTGTAATGATGTTTAAATGTAGTCCAACATATTATTTTACCGACCCTGCAGGTACCTCTCATGGTGCACTGCCAGCATGAGGGCCTCAGTTGTCTTATGGTGGAAGAAGCCGCCATGATTATAACAATACACGAGATAGATAACGGCAGAAGTCGTGGGAGTTACTCAAGGAGCTGTGGTGATTTTTATTCCTGTGGTCATGAGAACGTTGGCAGAAAAGACCTAAGGAATCCAGCTTCTCTAGGTAGGGTGCAACCTGCTCCTCGTGAAACATGTGGTAGCTCAAGTTATGTGGCATCTACAGGAGATGGTGGGGAAAGTTGATCTGGAAAAAAGAGCCAGAAGCAGATATTAAAGCAAGTATTCAAAATAATAGTTATTGCGTACCAAACCTTGTTTTCAAATCGAAAATTGACATGTTATTTCTGCATTGTTACGTGTGTCTTGCTAAAAGAAACCTGTTGGTTTTGTGGAGAGAGGTAGATACTAACTTCCTCCATGAATTTTTTGAGGTATTCAAAGGAAGAGGAATTCTTTTCAAAGTAATTTCATACTTGCTAATGCTTTTTTGGAACTATTTAGATGTAATATCTGCATTAAAATTTTCAGAATAAAATTTTACATATAATCCAAAATGCCTGATGTTATTGCTTAGCAGCACATGCTTAAAAGCAAATTCAATAGGAGAGTAAATTGCATTGTTTGTTGAATGTTTTCGTTTGTTTCTTTGAACATAAATAGATACAAAATTAGGCATATGTTATGTTTGCCTTGAAAGCTGCACAAGTTTTCTAATTAGGCTGTTTCTCTTTAAAAACTTACAAGCTTATAATGTTTGCGTCCTCTTCAGAAAGACTACAAAACTGTCTGCCTCACTATACAAAATTTATCTTTTAGTGGACTAGTATAGGTCAAAAGAAATAATTAGATGTGGTTGATACTAAAGTTTAAGACATCTGGAACATTCTACTTGAAGCATTCTGTGACTGAAGAGAGATAATGCTAATGAAAACTTTTTTTTTACCTAAATCAAAAGTGAACCAGCTAAATTTCTCAAGTGCATAACATAACGAAATTAAATGTTCGTAGTTTAAATAGTGGAAAGTAAGTGTTTTGTCTTAGAAGGTAGTCATGTTTTTTTTTTCTTGAAAGTTTTGACAATGGTTGTTGTAAGTCATGGTTTAGTAATAAGTTGTTACAAATAGGAATAATCTAGAGTGGCTGGAATTTCAGCAGTTTTTTTTTCTTTTTCAGATGGAGTGTAACTTTATCGCCCAAGCTGGGGTGCAGTGGCTCCATCTTGGCTTACTGCAACCTCCACCTTCTGGGTCCAAGCTCTTGTCCTGCCTCAGCCTCCTGAATAACTGGTATTACATAAGTGTGCACTACAGCTGGCTAATTTTTTGTATTTTTGGTACAGACAGCGTTTCACCATGTTTGCCAGGCTGTTCTTAAAATCCTGATCCACCCTCCTCTGACTGCCAAAGTTCTAAGATTACAGGCATGAGCCACTGCTCTCAGCCTATCAGATTTAATTCATGATATGAATAGAAGCACTTTAAACCTCATACTTTTGGTAAGTGAAGTGTATAAAATGTAAAACCACAGCATAACGTTGCAGACAGGGGATTGCTTAAAGGTGTAATAAATCATCGAATGATAAAAACAAAAAGATTTGGACTTAAATAACTAAATCAATTAATTTTTCTTTTTATTTATTTATTTTTATTTATTTATTTTATTATTATTTTCTTTCTTTTTTTGTTTTTTTTTGGTTTTGTTTTGTTCTGTTTTATTGATCATTCTTGGGTGTTTCTCGCAGAGGGGGATTTGGCAGGGTCATAGGACAATAGTGGAGGGAAGGTCAGCAGATAAACAAGTGAACAAAGGTCTCTGGTTTTCCGAGGCAGAGGACCCTGTGGCCTTCCGCAGGTGTCCCTGGGTACTTGAGATTAGGGAGTGGTGATGACTCTTAAGGAGCATGCTGCCTTCAAGCATCTGTTTAACAAAGCACATCTTGCACTGCCCTTAATCCATTTAACCCTGAGTGGACACAGCACATGCCCCAGAGAGCACAGGGCTGGGGGCAAGGTCACAGATCAACAGCATCCCAAGGCAGAAGAACCCATCCCAGTACAGAACAAAATGAAGTCTCCCATGTCTGCTTCTTTCTACACAGACACAGCAACAATCTGATTTCTCCATCTTTTCCCCACCTTTCCCCCCTTTCTATTCCACAAAACCGCCATCGTCATCATGGGCCGCTCTCAATGAGCCGCTGGGCACAACTCCCAGATGGGGTGGCAGCCGGGCAGAGGGGCTCCTCACTTCCCAGAAGGGGCGGCCAGGCAGAGGCGCCCCCCACCTCCCGGACAGGGCTGCTGGCCGGGTGGGGGCTGACCCCCCACCTCCCTCCCTGATGGGGCGGCTGGCCGGGCAGGGGCTGACCCCCCCACCTCCCTCCCGGACAGGGCGGCTGGCCGGGCGGGGGCTGCCCCCTACCTCGTTCCTGGACAGGGCGGCTGGCCAGGCGGGGGCTGCCCCCCACCTCCCTCCTGGATGGGGTGGCTGCCGGCGGAGACGCTCTCACTTACCAGACTGGGGGGCTGCCGGGTGGAGGGGCTCCTCACTTCTCAGATGGGGCAGCTGCCGGGCGGAGGGGCTCCCCACTTCTCAGACGGGGCGGCCGGGCAGAGAGGCTCCTCACCTCCCAGACGGGGTTGCGGCTGGGCAGAGGCGCTCCCCACATCTCAGACGATGGGCGGCCAGGCAGAGGCGCTCCTCACATCCCAGATGGGATGGCGGCCGGGAAGAGGCGCTCCCCACTTCCCAGACTGGGCAGCCGGGCAGAGGGGCTCCTCACATCCCAGACGATGGGCAGCCAGGCGGAGATGCTCCTCACTTCCCAGACGGGGTGGCGGCTGGGCAGAGGCTGCAATCTCCGCACCTTGGGAGGCCAAGGCAGGCAGCTGGGAGATGGAGGCTGTAGCTAGCCGAGATCATGCCACTGCACTCCAGCCTGGGCAACATTGAGCACTGAGTGAATGAGACTCTGTCTGCAATCCCAGCACCTCCGGAGGCTGAGGCTGGCGGATCACTAGCGGTTAGGAGCTAGAGACCAGCCCGGCCAACACAGCGAAACCCCATCTCCACCAAAAAAATACGAAAACCAGTCAGGCGTGGCAGCATGCACCTGCAATCACAGGCACTCGGCAGGCTGAGGCAGGAGAATCAGGCAGGGAGGTTGCAGTGAGCCGAGATGGCAGCAGTACAGTCCAGCTTCTGCTCAGCATCAGAGGGAGACTGTGGAAAGACAGGGAGAGGGAGAGGGCACCAATTAATTTTTCTGATTATACAACCTAAAGAAATGAAATACATGAAATTCCAGAAGTTTTACAGTCCATAATTCTTACAATTAACAGACTAATCTGCAATGAGGAAATATTTTCTTGATAAAATTTTCACAAGATCTTAATTTTTATAGGGTAAGGGTGCAAATAATTTTAAAGGGAGAAGTTGCCAACTTTGATTTTCAAGTGAATTATTCATGTTATGAAGTTGTGTTTTCATTCACCTATAATGTAGGATTGTGAGGATGAAGTGAAAAAATAAAACTCCCTAGTTTTGTGTGTCTTACTGCGCAGGTGTGATGGCTCAGGTCTTTATTTCCAGCATGTTTTGAGTCCAAGGCTTGCAGATCATTTTAGGTCAGGAGTTCAAGACCAGCCTGGCCAACACCATGAATCCCCATCTCTACCAAAAATATAAAAATTAGCTCGGCATGGTGGTGCACGCCTGTAGTATGTTACAGTTAACTGGGGCACTCAGGTAGGAGAATCATTTGAACTGGGGAGCCTGAGGCTGCAGTGAGCTGATATTGCACCATGCACTCTAGCTTGGGTGACAAAGTGAGACTGCAAATCAAAAATAATTATATAAGTCAACACATATATAAATAATAAATAGGGTATCCTTCATTTCAAGCACTTATCAATTCTTTTTTCTTTTTTGGACACAGTGTCTCACTCTGTTGACCAGCCTGGACTGCAGTGGCACCGTCAAGGCTCACTGCAGCCTTGAACTCCTAGGTTCAAGTGCACAAGCCCCATTCCAGCCTCCCAAGTAGATGGAATTGCAGTCACACACCACTGTGCCCAGCTTTTGTGTTTGTGTGTGTGTGTGTGGTAGGGAAAATGCTTTAGATAGATTTTTCAGGCTGGTCTCAAGTTCCCAGGCTTAAGTGATCCTTCTTGGCCTCCCAAAATGTTGTGATTATAGCCATGAGTCTGACGTAACATTTCTTGTTATGAGCGACATTACAGCTTCACTCTATTAATTATTTTGAGATGTACAATAAATCCTTATTAAGTGTAGTCACCGTGTGCCACTGAACACTAGATCTTATTCCTTCTAAGCAAGTATAATTTAACCCACCCCCATCCCCTCTTTGATCCCTCCCTTACCAGTTCACATTACTTGTATCAAAATATCACGTGTATGCCAAAAGTATTTACAACTGTTATGTACAAATTTTTTAAATAAGTAAAAAATCAATAAAATGATATCTCCAACAAGGTGATAAAATAGGAGGCCCTATTTTGTTCCTCCATCCACAAATGCAAAAAGTAAGCCACACTGACATTAATTCCCTGTGAGATAAACTCAGAAACTAGTTGAGATACTCTTGCACATAGGATTATGAAAATATTCACTTAAAAAGAGGCAAGATAAACTGAATCATTATCTTGTTCTAGAGTTTATGTCTGACCCAGTGCCCTAGAATCCATAGGGAACTGTTATTTCACAGCTTCTCTCAGAGGACTGAAGTATTAAACCACATATGTAATGCCCCAACTGTTACAGCTGCTTCTCAATGAAATGATTCCTCATTCACCTGTTTCTGGATTCTAACATAGATTGACATTCATAACTCTCCTAGGACCTCCAAGATAAAAGAGGTGTTTAAATAGACATTCAAGCACTTCTGAAACTGTTTCCTCCTGGTTTACAGGATCTGAAGCAGTCAAGAAAGCTCAGCTCCCACCTTGTGTCTTGAAGAACTTAGATTGTACATCTAACACCTTGACTTTTTTTTTTTTTCCTTTTTCCTTTTGAGATGGCGTCTTGCTGTGTCACCCAGGCTGGAGTGCAATGGCACAATCTTGGCTCACTGCAACCTCTTGCCTCCCAGGCTCAAGTGATTCCCCTGCCTTAGCCTCCCAAATAGCTTGGATTACAGGTGGCCATCACCATGCCAGGCTAACTTTTATATATTTTAGTAGAGACAAGTTTTCACCATGTTGGTCAGGCTGGTCTCAAACTCCTGACCGCAGGTGATCCACTTGCCTTGGCCTCCCAAAATGCTGGGATTACAGGCATGAGCCACCGCACCCAGCCATGTCTTGACTTTTATAGCTTCTGCCCAAGTATCTTGCTTGTAATTCTCCTTACTTTTGAATCTCTCAAGGTCCTCTGAGAGCAGGTACATAGGCATTTCTTATCAGTGTTCATCATCACTCACTCTAGCAATATACTGAGCTTCTAAATTTTCCTTCCAAGAAGTCAGAGTACCCAGCTATTGCCCTGACTTCTCAGGTTGCTGCCTAAGAATTTGAATACTAATTTGCCAATCTCTGGAAGCTAATGAATCCCAGTTTTTTGTAATCTCAAGATTCTGAAGAGGAAAAAGAATTGTTTTGTGAAAACTCTGCATGATCTTTAAACTTCCCTATCAATATAGTTTGGATATTTGTCCCTCCAAGCCTCAGGTTGAAATGTGGTCTTCCACACTGTAAATGGCACCTCGTGCGAGCTGTTCGTTTGTGTCATGGGGATGGATGCCTCATAAATGGCTTGGTGACCTTGCCATGGTTTAATAAGTGAGTTTTCTGCTCTACTAGTTCCCACAATGCAGCTTACATCCAAGTAAGTTGTTGAAAAGAGCCTGATACCTTCTCCCCTTCTCTCTCTTTCTGTCTCCACGTGTGACATGCCTTATTTCCTTTTACCTTCTGTCTTGAGTGGAAGCCTCATGAGGCTCTCATCAAATACAGATGCTGGCACCTCACAACTTTTACAGCCTGCAGAACCAGGCACCAATGGAAGGTCTTTTCTTTATAAATTTTCCGGTCTCATATTCTTTTATAGGAACACAAACAGACTAAGACATGTATCTCTGGCTGCTTACTTGCCTATATCAGTAAGCAGTGGAGATCAGCATTTACTATCTCCTGAGTTCCTTAGAGGACAAAGAGGTGGTTTTCAATGGTCCTGTGAGCGCTTCCTTATATCCAACCCTTGGCTTGCTCTAGCTTTCAGCTTCTCTGTGAAAGCACCCCAACCTTTTAAACTCCTCCCTTAGGACAAGTATTTTGTTGTTGTTTTTTGTTTGTATTTATTTATTTGTTTGTTTGTTTCTTATGATGGAGTTTCACCCTGTCACCCAGGTTGGAGTGTAGTGACGTGATATCAGCTCACTTCGACCTCCACCTCCTGGGTTCAAGAGATACTCCTGCCTCAACCTTCTGAGTAGTAGCTGGGACAACAGGCACATGGCACCAGGCCTGGCTAATTTTTGCTTTGTTTTGTATGTTTAGTAGAGAGGGGATTTCACCTTGTTAGCCAGGATGGTCTTGACCTCCTGACCTCATGATATGCCTGCTTCGGCCTCCCAAAATGCTGGGGTTACAGGTCTGTGCTACTGTGCTCAGCCTGGACCAGACTTTTAACTTGCCTGTTTCTAGGGTATGATGTGACAGAACAGGCATTCTGTGATTCTGCTAATTCCCACCCTCTCTGCAAAAAACCTCAACTCACAACTATCCTTAGATACAGACACCTGAGTGAATGATTCTATAACTTGGAATTGGATCTCTGACACATTTTTTTGACTGTAGAACTGAGAATAGCCACACAGATAGGAAAAAAGAACATGCTTTTTCTCCTCCCCAAGCCAGCACAGTGTTGCATACAAAAAATTCCCCTGGGCTCACAGTTTCTTCAGAGAGGAGAGAGTTGAAGGTATACATTCAGCCCTTTCTTTTCCATTTTGCAATTCTTCACATGATGCTCTCTCTAGTCTTTCCCTGTGGGTAACATTGGGGGTATCATATAACTGGGGTTAGTTAGAAATAAAGTACAAGGATGGGGCTCACAGAGGCCATAACTGTAATCTTACTGGTGGCTTTGCATTCCAGCCAGCAGAGGTGCACCATCAGGTAAACTACGCAACAGCATCATTCTGCAGCAACCAACCATGGTTGATGGGTCTGCCAGGCTCAAATCACTGGCCAACTGCCAAATCCCACCCTGGTTTTCTCTGCAAAACTTCCAAGGCTGTGACAAAGAGGCAGCTTGGTGATTACCCACAGAAGGGGCATGTGACCCCACCCAATCCCAGCTACCATACTTTTGACCATCCTAGCCCTGTATTCTCCACCCAACCCCAGGCTGAAAAGCAGAGGCAATTTAGTGGTTGAGGATGAATTTTCTGGCCCTACCTGGACCCAGTGGGCAAGTAGCTTATATAATAAGTCTTGGTACCCCTAGAAGGAAGTTCACTTCTGATATATCTAATGGAAATCACTGGGGCATTAGAATATGTAGAGCACATGACTTTATTGAGAAACAGATAATCCTATGCTCAGCTCCAGCCTTTCCCACTGCTGTTGGGAAGCAACTACCCTGCTGGGGAAAGTGCCTGTCTGAGCTGATGAATGCAGTCTATCCAGGCTCTGTCCAGCAGAAAATGGATCTAGACTCTCCAGGCTTTGTCCCCTATAGGGATGACCCACTCTCAGCTCTGGCCCTTCCATTTTAGTCAGAGACCAGGATTTAAATGATCTGTTCAACAGCAGATGTCAAGGGATCTGGTTGTCAGCCCCGGGCCCTCTTGCTGCAGGCAGAAAATTAGCCCATCTGTGCAGAGACCTTCCAGTAAACATCACAACTAAAATTACAGGCATTTCATTCTCTGCTCCGCAACAGAATCTAAGTGGACACAGTCTCAGCTCCAGACTGTCCAATTTCAATTTCTGAAATGGAATCATTAGTAATAAATAACCTACAAGCCAAAAAAAAAAAAACAAAACACCCAGGAACCGACAGATTCCAGATGAATTCTACAGATCTACAAAGAGCTGCATCATATTCCATTGTGAGAGTGATCCCAGTTTTTTCAACTGGTATGCTTACACACACTCACACAAAAAAAGCACACACCTATGTTTCATGTTTTCTCAAAAAGCTGCAGTGGAAATGCCAAGCTGGCCTCTGGTATCTTCCAAAGGATCAGTGGGGAAGGACCCATTCCTTTGCTTGCCTTACATTGTCGCCAGCAGCCTTGTCCTCAATGGCAGTTGTTCAGTGGTTTCGTACAGCTCTCTAAAGAACCTGCAATTATATTTATTTATATGGTTTACAATATATTTGTTAGCCTTTATCTCTAAACATGAGGCTGGGTACAATGGCTCAAGTCTGTAATTTCAGTACTTTGAGAGGCTGATGTTGGAGGATCCTCTGAGCCCAAAAGTCTGAGACTACAGTGATCTGTGATTCAGCCTGATGACAGAGCAAGACCCTGCCTCTAAGTAAATAAATAATAAAAATACAACTGACAGTAATATTTTTGTTTTACAGTTTGGGAAACACAAATTTCCTTGATCAGATAAATGAATACTTGATAGTCACTAACACAGCACATTTGCTTGTGTATGGGAACCAACGCAGGAAAGCAGTAGGATTGGATGCTCTTTCCCCTTAATCCCTGAACATGTATATACTGTGATAATAAAGAGTGAATTTGGATCAGGAAGTCTTTCTGCCAGAGCCATCAAAACTGTGGAAACAAAACCCTCCACAAGTCAGGAAACAAAACAGTCTTTACTGATAATAGTAACTATAAAATCTTTTGCAGATTTCATTTCATTTTTAATTTAGTGTAAATTAGGCAGCATAACACAGACTACCCTGCTGCTAGTACTATGCGATTTGATGACAAAAGTCAATTAGACTTGGTTGTTTACAACTACAAAAATCTTTATTAACATCATAATTACATGAGTAATTTTGAAAATATAAACCAGCTTATTTTAAACTTTCAGTTAGTCCACTAGATACCGAAATATTATTTGAAACACATTTCAAAATTCATGTGGATAATGTGCAAAATGACAAGCTTTTATTTTTATTAATTTCCTTTTGGTTTTATGCCTTTCATTATCTCTTTTCTCCCTTTCCTCCCTTCCTGCCTGCCTTCCTTCCTTCCTTCCTTCCTCTCTCTCCCTTCCTTCTCTCCCTCCCTCCCTCTCTCTTTCTCTCTTCCTGCCTTCCTTCCTTCCTGCCTGCCTGCTCGCCCTCCCTCCCTCTTTCCCTCCCTCCCTCCCTCTCTTCCTTTCTCCCTCCCTTCCTTCTTTCTTTTTTTCCTCTATCTCTGTTTCTCCTTTTGATTTTTTTTTTTTTAGCAAAACCTTGCTCTGTCACCTAGGCTGGAGTGCAGCAGCATGATCTCATCTCACTGTAACCTCCCCATCCTGGGTTCAATCAATTCTCCAGTCACACCCTCCTGAGTACCTGCAACTGCAGGCATATGATACCAATCCTGGCTTTTTTTTTTTAAATTGTATTCTTAGTAGAGACCAAGTTTTACAATGTTTGCTCAGGCTGGACTCGAACTTCTGTCCTCAAGTGATCCACCCACCTTAGCCCCTCAAAATGCTGGGATTCCCAACATGAGCCACAATGCCCACCAAGTGTTACGCATTTCTCTCCTCAGTCATCTCTCTTATCTCATTTTTTATTTTATTTTATTTTTGTTTCTTAGAGTCTCGCTCTGGTGCCAAGTCTGGAGTGCAGTGGTGTGATCTCACTTCACTGCAAACCCTGTCCCTGGGGTGCAGTGGACTCTCCTGCATCAGCCTCCCAAGTAGCTGGGATTGTATCCATGGGCCACCACACCCAGCTAGCTTTGGTATGATATTAGACATGGGATTTTGCTGTGTTGGCCAAGCTTGTCTCAAACTCCTGAGATCAAGAGATCACCCACCTTGGCCTGCCAAACTGCTAGGAGTGCAGTTGTGAGCCTCCACGCCCTGCCTCATATCTCTTTTAAAGCTCAGTTGATTAGCAATATTGTCTTCCTGGAATGCTTTATGTTTACGAAACAACTATAGCACTATTATTTAGCCTCTTTGGATAAAATATGGTAACACACACAACATATGTACATATGCACAGACACAGTCAGTGATCAAAAAATCATTGCAGGCCAGGACCTAAAATGAAAGATGAGTTGCTGCAGTTGGCTAGTATTAAAGCAGACCAGATTTGACCCTTACCCAGCCAAGAGATGTGAACAGAGGCTTTCAAAAAACTCCATCAGATACATGTTAGATTATTCTCCAGCCATAGCAAGGGGACATTAAAGATCTGTTTGTGTTTAGAAGAGTCTTGATGGTTTGACATTTCCAGGGTATTAGCATTCATGACGTTGGCCTTTAAAGCTCTCTGCAATTACTCAAATCAGTAGACAACTCAGTTTTTCTAGGGGTCTAAAGTGCTTTTCAAAATTATCTAAAACTTAATGGCTTAAAACAATAATTATAATTTACTAACTTCAGTCTTTGCAATCTTCCAGTCCCTCAGCCAAATGATTGTGGTTCAGGGGCACTCAGAAGGATGCAGTCTAGTGATGGCTGAGGACAGGGGCATTGTTAGGTGTCTTCTCATCTCCCTGGTGCCATGGCTAGCATGACTCAAATAGCGGGGGCTGTACTGCTGAGATCCTTGGGCATCTCCTTCTATTTCTATGAGTCTCTCCATGGGATGTCCCTTCTGCATAGCGTTATCAGGGTGTTCGACTTCGTGATGTACTGGTCCAGGGCTCCTGGGGGGTTTGTCCTCATGAAAGCAGGAGACTTAGGCAGAGCTGTGTCACTTTTTCTAACCCAGGCTAGGGGTGGCCCAGCATCCAGAAAATGCTTGCACTGTTTTCTTTCATTAGAAACAAGTACTGTGTTCAGTCATATCAGGAATATTTTCAAATGGGCTTGAGAAGAATTTCAAAGTGTGTTTTAGACCACTACAGTGGACGTGACTAATAATTACTTATTTGTATAAGTGCTGGATGGGTTTTACCCAACATAATAGCAGATACAGACTTTTAAGCTTAAAACCTAAATGCCATAGCTCCGAACATTTGGTTATATGTTGAAATAACTCTCAAGGAAAAATTGATTTAGAAATGAGAACTATAAATAAATAAATGAGATAAACTCATAAATATCTGGATGAAACGCTTATAAAGAGGTCAGCCTGAGAAATGTCATGAAGTCTAATGTGCCACTATTTTACTATTTCTATGGATATTATTTGGACAGGAGGACAAGGACTCAGGGGTCTGCTGGTCAGTCTCTGCACCTTGAAACAGCAGCTGGGGCACCAGGAGTAACACTTCCAGCCAACACCATGTGGTGAGGATGAGGAGTCCATCCAGGTTAAGGAGGTTGTCAGCCAAATGTGACCTGAAGGAGAGTATACCTGGTATGACCAGGATCAAGGTCTCTGGCACACACTGAAATCCCCCATGCCCAGCTGTTGCAGAGTGAATCGCTCAGCTGGTGCTGGGTTTCCAGGTGTGTTCAGGAAGCAGCTCCCTGGGCTGGGAAGGATCCCCTCATTCCCTTGCCATGTGGGAGGGTGAGGCTTGTGGCCTCTGCTCTGTCTGTTCCCGCTCTTTACCTTCCCATTATCCCACAGCTGGGTAAGGTGGCAGGACCCTAGAATGTAGAAGGGCCCTGGGTTGTTGACAGCATCTGCGGGTGGCCATGTACTAGGAGGAGAGTCCCCACTGAGCCTCCCGTGAGCTTGGAGGCGGAGAAGGAACAGTCATGGGGCACTGGCTGTTCCAGAGTCCAGGGGCCTGTCCCAGAGAAGGCCAGGGGGACATTGTAAGCCTGTGGATCTGCAATCTAGGTGGAAGAGCTGTATCTTCCATGGCTGACATCATCAGGGCAAGACACCCACTGGGTGGAGAGCTGGGCTTATGCATTTTATCCCTGTCCTGAAGAGACTCTGCATGCCTGGCTCTCCTGGGAACGGTGATCCTGCGGACCCCTCTCTAGAACCACTCATGACCATAAGCTTAGGATCTTGTGTGCCTTGCTTCCAATCCACCCAGGTGACACATCCTGGAGAGGATATGCGAGGTGAAGCTCATGGGCGCACATGCTGCACTGGAACGGGGTGTCACCAGCCAGTTAGGCCACTGCTCACCAGGCCCTGTCCTGAGCTCCCACCTGGCTAAGTGGTAAGTGTCCCATCTACATGACCCCGCAGCCCAGGTTTCTCCTCCACCTACCGACCCATGCCCTCTTGGGGAGAATGCCTGCCTCCCTTGAGACTCAGGCCCTGCCGGACCCACATGCCGTCCTCTCTCATGGGCTGGACATGCTCTGGTGCATAGGGATTCCTGAATAGCAAATCCGAAAGCTCCACGGGTTCCATTGCTTCTTCTCTGAATACCTGTCTTCCCCGAGCAAACACACAGGAAGACACATACAGCCGCTAGATTTTATTTCCCTCCAGGTGTCATTTCAGGTCCATGACATCTCCTCTAGGTAGCTTGCATCTGCCACCCATTTCCTCCTACCTCTGCCATTTGTGAAAACTATGAGGACTCTTCCCATCTCCCAAGAGTGCAGACTTCATGGGTCCTGAAGTTGGATTGCCAAACCTGGTGGTGCCCTGCTTGCCAGCTCAAGAGCTGAGTTTGAGGCACACCTCTGGGTAGGAGTGTGGGCCCCCCTAAACCAAGGTACACAGTGGTACACAGTCACAGGTGTGCACACACAGGCACAGCTCAGACACGCAGGCTGGAACATCTCCACACTCAGTACCATTGAAACTGGCTGTCTACACCAATACTAAAGTGGACCTTAATGTTCAGCCACATTCCTTCACTACACACACACAGAAGGTCCCTTGTCATTTAATTGATCATCTATAAAGGGATTTATTTTTACTTTTATACTTTTTTAACTTACCAAAGTATGTTGCATTCTTTCCCCCATCATGAAAAAGACTTTGATACAAGTAAGGAGGAAGAGCACTTTTTATAATAAAACGCTGTATCTGCATCTATATTAAGGCATTTTAAAAACTTCATGTCTATTTTTTAATGTCACAGGAGATGTCTCAGGGGCCGGGGAAGCATGAGTGAGGATGGCAGAGGGGAGAAAGCATGTCAGGGGAGCCTGGGGTCATTGAAACGAAACATGACACGACTGGGATAGCCATTCCAGAAGTATGTAGACCTAGGCATGCCTCATGTGCACCTCTCTGTGGAGGGTAAGAGGGCCCTAGTGGAGGCCAAACTGAGCCCCAGGTGGTAGCAGGTATCAAGGCACTGAAGGAAGCCAGGGAAGGATCATGTGGCCACTATCCATTGAGATTGCTTCTCACCCATTGACCTTCGCCACTTCTGCCTCTTAGGTGACTTCGGGTGCCCCAGTTCTGAAACATGAGTGTTACATTTCCCTGATGGGCTTTTCTCCCCCAGCCCAGGGATGGCCTGGGATTTCTCAGGGCAGGCTCCTCCCTGAGCCTTGAGTTCTCCATGTGTGTCCCAGCTCCAGGACCCACAGGGCTCTGAACCCCCAGCCCTGGGCTGCTTACGTGGCCTCCTCTCTGTTCCCTCTCTGAGGGCCTAACTCCTTCCAGTAGTGCTGCCGGGGATTGAGACAGAGGCCCTGAATGATAATCAGGGGGACTGGGGAAAGGGGTCCATGACTGCTCAGGTCATGGTTCAAAGCCAGTTCCCCAGATGCCAAGGAAAGACCAGCAATGTCCTTTACTATGACACCCCTCAGCGGTACCCACCTCAGCAATCCTGACTGACTTTGAGTGATCACGGTCAGCCAACCAGCTGAAGAAGCTCAGTTAGGCTGTGTCCTGACTGAAGCTGGGGGCTTCTGCTGCATGACTCTAGAAGCACTGGGCTACGTTATGCCAGACATCCTGTATCCTGGAGCAAGAGGGGTTGGGAAGGCTCAAGCCAGGCATAGCCTCCCACACTCCACCGCTGCTGCCATGCCAATAGGCACTCCTTACAGAGGATGCCAACCTGATACTCCTTAATGATCACTTCATTGCAGAAATAAAGGTTGTGACAAAAGGAAAACTTTGTCCTGCCGCCAGTACCCTGGATGGCTGTTTCTTCACCTGCCAGTCCAAGAAGAAGAGAACAGACTCAAAGGGATCATTGCATCTTGCTAGGCTGAGGGCCTGCTAGCTAGGATGAAGCATGCATTTCCCCTTCCCAGCTCTCCCACTGAGACACCCCTGGACCCCAGGAGGACCTCAACCTGACCAGGACCCTCCATCCCTCCCCCAGACCCAGGCACCCCAGACTGATCTGCAAATCCATCATGTAGCTTACTTGGCAGGACTTCCTCATGGTTTCTGAACCCTGCCAATATCTGGGTGTGTGCACAATCTGCCTCTGTTCAAGGAGCCTCCAAATGATTGGATGGGTGTGCCAGGAAACACCCTGCAACTTTGCAAGAGCTGGGAGAGTGTTGGGCAGGGCTATCCCCTAGACCTTTGACCTGGCACTCTGCATTGGTGGTCCTGTCTGTGTCCAGCATGGGGGCACTGTAGCAGATGTGGTGGTCTTGTGGGCGGGTAGAGGGAGGCCCAGAAAGCTTCTGCCAACAAGGAGTGGGGATCACAAGTAGGCAGGGGATTGGGTGTGGGGTGCTGTGGTGTAAGGCAGCTGTTTCTTCAGAGTTCCTGAGCTGAGCAACACATAGGTGCTAGACAGGCTCTGCTGAGGGTGTCAAGGTGTGTGGTCCCCTCTTCTCCTGGTCTCCCTGAGGGGTGGGTGTGTCCACTTGAGGGAACGTGTGGGTAGAAGGGACTGCAGGGCTGTGCCTGTCACTCCTTATGGGGCTTGTGTGTGTGCGATGGAGGAGTGTGTGCAACAGAGGTTATATGTGCTCAGGGCCTACAGATTTTTGGGTGCAGCAGAGGCAGAGGGAAGAAAGCCTGTCTGGGTAGCTGGTGTTTGCCTTGCAGAGGACAGCAGCCCTCTGCATCGTGAACCTCAGTCTTGAGCAACTTGTGATTCTGGTGTGAGGCCTCTGGACACACACACGGGGAGTGGGTGTTGTTCCATGGCTGGCATGGGCATGCAGACTCCCCTTCCTTCAAGGACTTTCCCAAGGAAACCTGCCCTTCAACTTGCTGCTATGCCTGAAGTTTCCTTGGCACCACTATTCTCTCTTGTGAGTGCTGAGCTTGGCTCCCAGTCCCTGTCACATGCTCTCAGGGTACCCACAAGCAAGCTGTCTTACTATCTTCAGAAGCCTGGCCTCAGCTCCCCTCATTGTCCCCCATTCCCTGCCTCCTGGCTGACTCTGTGTGCCTCTGTCCTGGTTCCCGTGCTCTCCACCCCCAGAAGCCTGATGCCCACCCACTGCTGCCAATCATCCCAAATGGGCAGCTGCAAGGATATGCTCTGGCTCAGAAGCCAGAGATGCCCTGGCTGATGGCACCTGTTCTGTCCAGGCGGGGCAGGCGCCTCTGCCAAAGCTTCTGCCTCAGCCTCAGTCAGGCCATGAATCCTGGGCCATTCACAGAGCCCAGCTCTGAGTGAAGGACCTCCAGCGAGCCTGCTGCTGGCTGGGGAGTCCTGGGGCCAGGGCCAGGGCCAGGCTGTGTCCACTTGTCCTCTACCTGCAGCTCCATGTTGGCCTTTTCCTTGACCACCACCTGGACCACCGCCATGATGTCATCCATCACCAGCACCTTCTCCTCCCACGAGGGCACCTCCACACTCTGTGCCCTGGCTGGCCTCTCCTGCAGAGCCTCCGAATTCAACACGGTGCCTCCTTTGGAGGTCCCACTGACTACGACCTGTACTGTCCCCTCCACATCCAGATATGTGTATCCTTAAAATATACATTAAAAAAAAACTTAAAGGCATTCCCATTTCTTCACATCCTCTCCAACATCTGTTGTTTCCTGACTTTTTAATGGTCGCCATTCTAAGTGGCATGAGATGGTATCTCATCGTGGTTGCAGGGCCATTGATGAAGCTGAAAACCATCATACTAAGCAAACTACCACAAGGACAGAAAACCAAACACCACATGTTCTCTCTCATAAGTGGGAGTTGAACAATGAGAACACATGGACACAGGGCTGGGAACATCACACATCTGGCCCAGTTTGGGAGTGGGGGCCTGGGGGAGGGATAGCATTAGCAGAAATACCTAATGTAAATGATGAGTTGATGGGTGCAGCAAACCAACATGTGACATGTATCCCTATGTAGCACACATGCACGTTCTGCACATGTACCCTAGAAGTTAAAGTATAATTAAAAAAAGGAAAAAAAAATCAAAAGGAAAAATAGCTCTCCAAACCTAAATACTAAATAGAAAATTAGTATCAAGTGACCTAGAATGTAATTTACATGAAAATGTCACAAACATTCAGCAGATAGTTTCTAAATGCCACAATAAGCCTGGCAGTCAGCAAGAAGCTCAGAAAAACACGGTCCTTGCTTTTCTGAGTACGCAGTTGTTACAGGCACAGAGATAAATGAGGAATAATAAGTGTTGTAACTGCTTTAATAGGCAAATACAGGAAATATAACTGGAAATAAGGGCAATGATTTTGATAAACAAAACATTAATAAATGATGAAATGTTAAAAGAAGATGCATGTTTTTAATAAACATTGCCTTCTTCTTCCCTCCAGAAGAAAACTCATGCCTCTGCTTTATTGGCTGGCATGTTCCTAAGGAGATATGACAGGTCTGATTTGTATTACTAAATCACAATTGCCTCATTTATGAAACACATGTTTTAAATCCTTTTGAAGTTCAAATGAGAATATTTGCTGTTACTGGATAAACTGTCAAGTGCTAACCAAATATTATTTTCTCATGGTGATTTATACCGTATGTATATTACATGGTTAGTGTAGCGTTCTCATAAAGAAAACCTTGAAACATATCTACTGCTCAGTTTTTATTTTTCAACTGTTTCAGTCATTATTATTTATCATATGTTTCGAGGGGCTTTTGAATTTTAAAGAGATATGTATAGACTGAAAAAAGAAGGACAATGAAATTGTGAGACTACAGTCATAATAATTTCATTGATTAATTTGTTTATAAAGCTAGATTAGATTCTATTTCTCCCAAAAGATTCTCAGAGAAATACTAAGCTGATGCACCCACTGTCTGAAATGGTCTTAAAGTTGTTGCTTAAGTTAGAGTTAACTATTTTTAAAGCCTGAAGATACAGTAATAGTTTCATGCACTGCAACAGGGAATATAGGATGTTTAGTGCTACTTGCTCTCACCAGAAATAATCATAACTTTTAAATTGTTCTTTATGTCACAGTAAATTTTTCATTTCTACCTCATGTTTTGGCATTTATTTTTAAATGCATTTTCACCCTTACTATGCTTCTGTGAGAAACTGTGGATTTAAGTTCATATCATAATTATTTTTCATTGTTACTTGTCTGCTCCTAAAGCTTCACAGAAATAAAGAATTCCATTTATGCTTGTATCTTTCAGCAACCTCATTTCAGATAATGGTGCACATTACTGCAAGTATCACACGTACAGGTCCAAAGTTGGGGGTGGGCAGGAGGAGGAGGATGAGATGGAAGAGGAGAAGGAGAAGGAGAAGAAGAAGGAGAAGAAGAAGAAGGAGAAGGAGGAGGAGGAAGAGGAAGAAAGAAGGAAGAAGGAAGGAAGGAAGGAAGAAGAAGAAGAAGAAGAAGAAAGAAGAAGAAGAAGAAGAAGAGGAAGAAAAAGAAGAAAACAGCAAGCTTTTAAGTCTATATATTTGTAACACTAGATCAGAAACTCAGTACTCATAGTGAAATCCAAAAATGATCACAGTCAATTCCATCTCATACCTAGACTGAAATAAGAACCTTCGAAAGAAAAGAAAGTTAAGAGCTTCAGGCTTGTCAAAATTTTCCTATACAGATAAAATTATTGGTGACTTTCTCTCACTAGAAAACATAAACAAAAATTCATGCTTCGTATATTTGTAAATAGAATATATTTATTTCCATCAGTTATGACATGCAAGCAAGTAATAAAGTGAAAGTATAATAATAAAATGATATAAGGAAATGTCTCTGTGTCAAAAAACTCTATTGAGGCTATTAATTTTATAAAAACCATAGAGAATACTTCATGAAACTACATTATACAGTACTTTTTACTATTTTACTTATATTTTAATACTCAATAAATTAAAGAAAATTCTTAATCATTATTTATTACCAATAACATTATTCTACTTGAGTAATCATTTTGAGATTAAATATTTTAAATTAAACATTAAAAACAAATTGTATTGACTGATATCAGCTTTCAATGAAATAATACTTCTGTATTTGTAGTCATGTGAAGTATAACTTTCTCCTCACAATGGTTCTTTTATAACACCAGTGGTATTTTTTTCTCTGATATACATCCTTTTTGATCTCACGGTTTTACTGTATCTATATATTACATTCCTCCAGATAGTAGGCTTCAAACAGATGGAAAATTTATATTTGTTACAAAATTCTAGGAGGGGAATGGTAAAATGGGAGAATAATTTCTGAATTTCTAACTGTTCATTAGTGGATTTGGATGTATTAAGATATAGACAAATATTTGCACCCTGCAAGTTTCCATATGTGTATATAAATTTAAATGAGGTACCCATAATGTATGGGTTGTGTAATCTTTCAATTCATCCTCAATTTTCCATGTGGAAAATTTGATAAGAGTTTATCCTTATCAAATACTCAATTTGAAGTACTACACCCAATTTCAAGTACTACACTCAATTTGATAAAATTTTGTTGGTAAAGCCAACAAAATCTGTGTCAACATTCATTTCAATTAATCCAATAATGTTAACTGCAGATAGCTTCATTCTCCTTCATCCCTGTTGGCAGCCTGAAAGCTAATTCTCACTGTAATTCAGCGCTCAAGGTGCCATCCACAAGTGTCTGTCACCTTGGTGTGGATTGTGACCTCTGACTCCACCACTTTCATCCTATAGTAGTCCTACTTTTGCATATTTAATAAACTTTATACATGGTTAAATAGTAAAAGTGCAGTGAAATGTCAGACCATGCTGTGAAATGTTCCATTGTTTCTATATCTCTAATTGACCTTTCATGTTGTGGAGGACAAGAAAAACAGTTCAATATGTTTCTTAGTATCCAATCCAATGCACCTTTTCTTATTAATATGCCAAACCTGTCCCTTCAAGGCACTGACATCCAAGCATGGCCAGATGTATCAAAATATCTTCTGATTAATCACCATTATGTTAATCACTGTTGCCCAGATCTGGACTCTGACTGTGAAATCGTAGGGTGGAAATTGCTATAATGGCTCAAACTATGGGAATGACTATGTTTTGTCATAATTACTACTGTCATCTTACTGAAAAATACCACATTACATGGCAGCTTTTAGTTACATAAATCCTGTTGATTAATTTTTAATGTCCAGCATTTATGATATTGCACAAGTAAAGATCTTTGATAACTTAAATGATTAGCTGAGCAATGATTAAAATAACTCACAGCAATTTAAACATTCATTTACTTACTAGAAGTGCCATACATCATTATCTCCAGATGAAAACAAAGTTGGGAAATTGCAAGTGCTGAACTGGTTACTAAAGTATGTATTTCAGGATATTTTATAAAACTATCCATGCCGTGTATGATGCCTCACCTGCAAGGATAAAGCTTTAGCATACATAAAAAATAAATGCTTTTGGTTGTTAATATCTCTCTACATTTGTCTTCATAACCTCAACACAAAAACACCCATGTACTTGACTTTCGGCTGAGTTGACTATCAGTTATTAGGGTTTAAGTAAACAGAATAAAGATTTCAAAATTTGGTGACCAAATATGAAAAATCATACTCTCACCATAACATGCAATTATTCTCAAATGCCACTGCAAATGCAAAATCGAAAGAAGAAATTAAACCTAATATATTGCAATATTCTAGAGTCTAAAATTTTTTCTTCGAGGTCTGGTGGTTCATGCCTGGAATCGCAGCTCTTTGGGAGGCTGAGAAGGGAGGATTGCTTCAAGCGCAGGGTTTAAGACCAGCCCAGGCAACATAGCAAGTCCTGTCTCTACAAATGTAACTAATTAATTAATTAATTAAATTGGGCATGATGGCACACATCTATCGTTCTATTTACTCAGCAGTTCAAGGTTGTAGTTATCTGTGATCACACACTACACTTCAGTCTGGCCCACGGAGCAAGACTTTGTCTCTACAAAATAATACAATATAATGAAACAAAATAAAATAAAAAACACATTCAGTTGTTTTTTGGAAGTTTGTATAATTGCTCAGAATCACAGACATTGAAGTTGAGTGCTTCATGGGGGGATGTGCAGTGAACATTGTTTATATTGTTTTCCAAAAATTACGATAATTTTTAGAATATTATATATAAATACCTCATAACCTTTTGTACAATAAATATTGACAAATGTCAAGCAATTGTGTTTATAGGCTTTTGCTTCAAAATATTCATAGTTTAATTGGAGAATGAAGAGAAGAGCAATAATTGCAATGTACTCTGAGAAGTGTTACAATAGGTACAATTTAGTAACTTCGTTGGAGAGGAAGGAAGTTCTTAACTAGGTTTTCAGGAGTTTGGAAAGCTTAAGTCAGGAACAGTTGAGGCATCTGTAAGGATACAGATTTGCAAGAGAAATGTTTGGGAGATAAACACTGTAGAAAAAAAGAAACATTCTTTCTATCAATGATAGATGTGTACTAACAGTGCATATGATGCCATCTGCCCAATTCTTAGACCATACTAGCTCAATAAATATTTCTTGAATGAATCCATGAATGGAAGATATTGGGAAAACGATGCTGGAAGGGATTTTCAAAATCCTGTGAAGGAAAGTTAAACACCCTGGACTTTACAATTTTTCCTGCTTTTCTTTAAGTTCTTGTTATGTTTACTACCTCATAAGCTCTGTTTTATTTTTTGGTCTTTTCACAAATATCATGCATGTATCATTCCTGAAACTACTTCTCTCTTGATGCCTTGATACTATATTTGTCTCTGATACTCCTTTGTGTGAGGTCCTGGTTTTTTATGCCAACAGCTACATCACTCACCTCTTCTTGGCACTATTCTATGATACAGTGGCCTGGCCCCTGGGAGGCATGGTTCCTGCGCTCTCATAAAAATTACTTCCTGTTTCAGCTCAATCAAGGGGTAACACTGCAGAGATTAGAGAACAAGAAGATGAGAGAAGCCAGTTTGTGTCACTTTCCTTCCAAGCAGGGGGTATGTTTCCACAGTGATTCCATGCCTGCAGGAATGCTCTCTGTGTTTCCATTTTCCATGTAGTGACCCTAATCCTAGACTGGCTCTTCTAATGCCATTTTCTCCAATTGTCTTCTCTGAAGGATTTGGGTACTATTTCGGAGTTTTAAATTTAAAAAAAAATATTGATATGGAATGGGGGCAGGGAAGTTCCTGGTAGAGGATGGGGTGGTTCTTGGCTAGGGGATCCACCCTCAGGCCTGTGCTCACTGATGTATGTAAGGACATGCCTTTCTGTTTTCTTGCTCAACTTGGTGAGGGCATGCACTTCTGTTTTTTTGCCCAACTGTTGCGTTTTTCAAGACCGCCCTGGCCTGCCATACCCACATCCTATGCTATCAGAAACCCCGAGACCCTAGTGGGCAGAGACACAGTAGATGGACATCAAGAAGAACCATCAGCAGAAGAAGACACAGCAACTGGACATCGAGACGACACCAGAGGAAGCAGAGCACAAGGACAGAGGCGGCAGGCCATCCACCGCAGAAGAACACGGAGTTTTGTGGGGCTGTGGGAGGAGACCGCTGACCTGCCCCATTCCAAGGTAAAACCACCTTCCCACTCCATCTCCCTTCTGGCTCCCCCATTCATCTGCTGACAGCTTTCACTCAATGAAACCTTGCACTTATTCTCCAAGCCCACATGTGAGCCAATTCTTCAGCTACAGCAAGGCAGGAAACCCCCAGGATCCAGAAAGCCTTCTGTCTTTGCAGTAAGGAAGGGTGTATAATTGAGCTAACACAAGCCGCCTACAGATTGATAAACTAAATTAACACCATGTAACACATGCCCACTGGGGATTCAGGAGCTGTAAACATTCACCCCTAGATGCTGCCTGGGGTGGGTGCCCCACAACCTGTCCTCATTGTTAGCTTCACAGCAGGGGATAAGGGACATTTTCACGTTTCAACATCAGTCTGTTTCCAGTGCAGTGTGCTTTCTGCAATACTGCAGTGTTACCTCATTGGATGTATTTGACAAAATAAGTTACAAACTATAATGTGAGAAAAAATAAATGATGGAGAATAAGGAAGGAAAATGAAACATTGTATCAGTAATGAGTGTTTTTTACTTCATATAACAGAAAAAGTAAAAATGAATTAAATTTCCAGTTTTCACATGTGAACCAGCCATAGTTAGGCAGTTGCTGCCTTTGATCAGTTGCTCTGCTGCATGGTAGTAGCAGAGCTGCATGGTAGTAGTGAGAGGTGACAACGTGCTGGCAGCCCTTGCTCACTCTCTGTGCCTCCTCCACCTCGGCCTCTGCTCTGACCATGCTTGAGGAGCCCTTCACCCACCGCTGCACTGTGGGAGACCCTATCTGGGCTGGCCGAGGCTGGAGCCAACTCCCTCTGCTTGGGGGGAGGTGTGGAGGGAGAAGCGCTGGCAGGAACCGAAGACCTGCCTGGTGCTCTAGGGCCAGCATGAGTTCTGGCTGGGTGTGGGTTTCCCAGGCCTGCACTCAGAGCAGTCAGCCTGCCGCACTGGGGGGCAGTGAGGGGCGTAGCACCTGGGCCAGCAACTGCAGAGGGGGTGCTGGGTCTCCCAGCACTGCTGCCCCACCTGCACCACGCTCGAATTCTTGCCAGGCTTCAGTCACCTCCCCTGGGGCAGGGATCAGGACCTACAGCCCGCCGTGCCTGAGCCCCCCTCCATGGTGGGCTGCCACACCACTGAAGACTCCGGATGGGTGCCACCCCTGCTCCATGACACCTAGTCCAATCGACTGCCCAAGGGCTGAGGAGTGCAGGCATGTGGCACCGGACTGGTGGGTAGTTCTGCTTGTGGCCCTGGTGCAGGATCCACTAGGTGAAGCCAGCTGGGCTCCTGAGTTGCGTGGGGACTTGGAGAACTTTTATGTCTAGTGGAGGATTGTATATGCACCAATCAGCACCCTGTGTCTAGCTTGGGGTTTGTGGATGCACCAATCAGCACTCTGAATCTAGCTAATCTGGTAGGGACTTGGAGAAATTTTATGTCTAGCTAAAGGATTGTAAATGCACCAATCTGCATTCTGGGTCTAGCTCAAGGTTTGTAAATACAACAATCACTGCTCTGTGTCTAGCTAATCTAGTGGGGACTTGTAGAACTTTCATGTCTAGCTAAAGGATCGTAAGTACAACAATCAGCACTCTGTGTCTAGCTCAAGGTTTGTAAACACACCAATCAGCACCCTGTGTCTGGCTCAAGGTTTGTAAATGTACCAGTCAGTGCTCTGCGTCTAGTTAATTTAGTGGGGACTTGGAGAACTTTTACTCTAGCTAGAGGATTGTAAATACACCAATCAGCACTGAGTGTAGCTCAGGAATTGTAAATGCACCAATCAGCACTCTGTGAAACTGGACCAATCAGCTCTCTGTAAAGTGGACCAATCAGCTCTCTGTAAAATGGGCCAATCAGCAGGATGTGGGTGGGGTCAGATAAGGGAATAAAAGCAGGCTGCCCAAGCCACCAGCGGCAATGCCCTCAGGTCCACTTCCACACTGTGGAAGGTTTGTTCTTTCGCTCTTAGCAATGAATCTTGCTATTGCTCACTCTTTGGGTCCACACTGCCTTTATGAGCTGTAACACTCACCATGAAGGTCTGCAGCTTCACTCCTGAGGCCAGCGAGAACACGAACCCACTGGGAGGAATGAACAACTCCAGACGGGAGAAAGGAACAACTCCAGACGAGCTGCTTTAGGAGCTGTAACACTCACCACGAAGGTCTGACGCTTCACTCCTGAAGCCAGTGAGACCATGAAGCCACCAGAAGGAACAAACTCTGAACATGTCTAATCATCAGAAGGAACAAACTCTGGATACAGCATATTTAAGAAGTGTAACACTCACCGCGAGGGTTGGTGGCTTCATTCTTGAAGTCAGTGAGACCAAGAACCCTCCAATTTTGGTCACAGGAGCAGTGACTTCCTTTTTGCTGTTTTCTCCAAGGTGACACCTAGATCAAATCCAACACCATGTTTGGTCCAGTTGTTGCTAGCCAGCTTTGCCCACACTCTGGTTTTTCAGTCTTATCAGCTTCTGGTTTATGCAGCTACGTTAACAGTGTGTTATTGCTAGTCATGTTTGCTGCCTGAAATTTTCTATTCTGCTGCGATCACTTTTTATTTTTCCTGTCTCTAGTTATGTGACTTGCTCATTTTTCTCCTCAGGACACTATAGCATGTTCTTTAGCTGATTTTTTAAAAAGAGCATTGGTAAACCTGTTTCATTTTCTTCAAATACATCTGAGAATTCTTGAGAAACTTATGCATGTCTCACTGGACTGGACCACTGCCCACTCAGCTGCCTGTTATTGACTTCTTTCTTTAGATAAGATCCTCCAGGCAGCAAATGCATGGCCCCTCCCCCCCCCCCCCCCGCACCACACTCCCACTGAAGACCAACATCCAATGTAATGAAATATTTTAAGTCTTAGATATAGCATAAAGGGATTATGGAATACAAAACAACACATCAGACACATATATTAAGAAAGAAAAATTCAGCCAGTATCAGTCTTTGACAACAAAATTAATCATTTTAACTATACAGTATAAATGTATTTACAAATAAAGTGTATGCCTGGGGAATTGTTTCTTGCATTGTATATACTTTCTCTAGTGATGTCTTAGGCACTCATTTAAAATAGGTCATTGATTGAATTGGAGCTGTAATCTATAATGAAAATAGTAGAGTAGGAAAGTTTTTTTTTTTAAATCATATGTACACATTGTTTGGTCTTCCAGGTATACCATTTCTTTTGCATGTGTGGATATGTGTCTATGTAATTTTAGATACTTACAGGGAATAGATTTAGTACAAGTAATTAGAAATTAAGCAGATTTTCTTTGTAATGAAAAAGGAAATGATTAACTTTAATTGAATTTTTAGTGCAACAGTAAAACTCGATAAGAATTTATGCTGCTCAGGGAAAAGATATACTGTGGTTTGCAACTGAAAGAGTTCTTTCCTGAGTAAGCCAGTGTTGGCCTATATGGCAGAAATAGATTCTTTTTGGTACACCCTGTAGTCAGCTACCCTATAGTCAGCAGAGAAGGAAATCCTTGTAGAGAGAATTTTAAATTGAATATCAAATATTCTTTCACGTAGGTGAAGCATTCACATATATTATTTTACATTCAGCATAATTATAAAAGTTAATACATTGGATAAAATAAAGCAATTACAAAAATTAGCAAGATAATTGTATATTCCTCCTTTAAAAATTTTAACCTATTCAAATCTAACAAGTCCACTCTAAAATACCTGAAAATAAGATATGAAATGAATAAGAAAAGAAAATACAGCAGAATATACCAGATGTTATGTGTTGGGTGTTGGATGTACATACATCTGTTAGTTTTTAGTGGCAGACAGAGTGCAGTCTACATAATTTTATTCATAGTAGATGCCTATCCATCATATATTCACAAATAAATATTATTTCTCTGAAGATTGAAATAGAAAGCTAGGAAAACATAACATGGCACATATGCCGAATTATATTTAAGCAATTGTGAATTATATAGTTAAATAATCTCTTCGAGGGGCTTCTTATCACTCTCTCTGTGGGTAGTCTAAGGATTAATTAGTCTAAGTTCCTAGGCTCTTTCAAGCTAAGAAACACTATGTATGTGCTATGCATTATCATGGTAACGTGAGAGTGAGGCATAAGTCATTTGTAACAATATGAGCTCTGTGAAATGTGTGTCTAGCCTGAAAACTGTCGTTTTCTCTAACAGTGTTTTATGAATTGGAAAGTTCTTATCATATTTGAAGATGAAATGTCCTGTATTGAAATCAGGCAAATCCACTTAATCAATCTTTGTTCTATGTATTAGTAGAGTGATGTTTCTCAAAATAGAAGAAAACTTGGGATATGATTTCAAAGGTAATATATAATAAGGTAGAATTTTGACAACAATTATAACTTGTCTATTATCATTTGATTGACTCAGCTGTTGCTCTCTTAATTAGTACAACTGAAGTCTAGTTAATTTGTATAAAGGTAGCTATCCCATCTTTTATAATTTTAAAGACAGTCAGGAGACTATTCACTGGTTCTGTAAAGCTTATATAGATTTTATCAACATGTTTCAATTACGTATGACTGCAATAATGCCAATTCTTAAATGTAATTTATTATTTCCCTTAAGAATATTTTTATTTTATTTTTTATTTTCATTTTTATTATAGATTCAGAGAGTACATGTGCAGGCTTGTTAGAAAGTATATTGCATGATGCTGACGTTTATAGTCTTCTATTGATCCCATCACCCAGAGAGTGAATCTAGTACTCAACAGGAAGGTTTTCAGGCCCTGCCTATCTCCCTCTGTCCATTTTTTGGAGTCTCCAGTGTCTATAGTTCTCATCTTTATTTTTCTGTGCACCCAAGTTTTAGCTCCTATGTATGAGAATATTCAATATTTGATTTTCTGTTTCTCCATTATTTTGCTTAGGTTAATGACCTCCGGCTGTATCCACATTGCTGCAAGTGACATGATTTTGTTCTTTTAATGGCTGTGTACTATTCCAGGGTTCATATGTACCACATTGTCATTGTCCCATCCTCCATGGATGTGCTCCTAGATTTATTCTATGTCTTTGCTATGGTGGTGAATATGAGAATTCTTGTGTCTTTTTGGTAGCTTTAATAATTTATTTTCATTTGAGCATATACACAGTAATGGGATTGTTGGGTGAAATACTAGCTCTATTATTAGTTCTTTTAGAAATCCACAAACTGCTTTCCACAGTGGCTGAACATTCTCTCCAGCAGTGTATAAGTATTCTTTTTCCTCTACAGCCTTGCCCACATATGTTGTTTTTTAATTTTGGTTTTTTAATAATAATACTCATGCTGACTGGTATGAGATGGCACCTTATTGTGACTTTGATTTGCATTTCTCTGATGATCAGTGATGTTGAGCAGTTTTCTTATGTTTCTTGTCCACTTGCATATCTTAAGAAGATATTTTAAATACACATACAACTATTTCCTCTACTCATAGGTCAAATTCTGCCAGTGTCTTTCTCTCTTATTCTACTACATGAATTTACATAGATAACGAGTCAAAAAATGTGATGTGCTGGTAATACATTTTATTTCTTTTTTTTTTCACTCTTTTTTTATTATACCTTAAGTTCTAGGGTACATGTGCACAACGTGCAAGTTTGTTACATATGTATACATGTGCCAAATTGGTATGCTGCACCCATTATCTCATCATTTACATTATGTATATTTCCTTATGCTATCCCTCCCACCTCTGCCCACCAAACAACAGGCCCCAGTGTGTGATGTTCCCCTTCCTGTATCCAAGTGTTCTCATTGTTCAATTCCCACCTATGAGTGAGAACATGTGGTGTTTTATTTTTTCTCGTTGTGATAGTTTGCTGAGAATGATGGTTTCCAGCTTCATGCATGTCTCTACAAAGGACAGGAACTCATCTTTTTTATGGCTGCATAGTATTCCATGGTGTATATGTGCCACATTTTCTTAATCTAGTCTATCATTGATGGACATTTGGGTTGGTTCCAAGCCTTTGCTATTGCCAGCATGAATTATAATCTTCTGGGTATATACCTAGTAATGGGATGGCTGGGTCAATTGGTATCTCTAGTTCTAGATCCTTGAGGAATCATCACACTGTCTTCCACAATGGTTGAACTAGTTTACAGTCCCACCAACAGTGTAAAAGTGTTCCTATTTCTCCACATCCTCTCCAGCACCTGTTGTTTCCTGACTTTTTAATGACTGCCATTCTAACTGGTGTGAGGTGGTATCTCATTGTGGTTTTGATTTGCATTTCTCTGATGGCCAGGGATGATGAGCATTTTTTCATGTGCCTGTTGGCTGCATACATGTCTTCTTTTGAGAAGTGTCTGTTCATATCTTTCACCCACTTTTTGATGGGGCTGTTTGTTTTTTTCTTGTAAATTTGTTTAAGTTCTTTGTAGATTCTGGATATTAGCCCTTTGTCAGAGGAGTAGGTTGCAAAAATTTTCTCCCATTCTCTAAGTTGCCTGCTCACTCTGATGGTCATTTCTTTTGCTGTGCAGAAGCTCTTTCATTTAATTAGATCCCATTTGTCAATTTTGGCTTTTGTTGCCATTGCTGTTGGTGTTTTAGTGATGAAGTCCTTGCCCATGCCTATGTCCTGAATGGTTTTGCCTAGGTTTTATTCTAGGGTTTTTATGGTTTTAGGTATAACTTTTAAATCTTTAGTCCATCTTGAATTAATTTTTGAATAAGGTGTAAGGAAAGGATCCAGTTTCAGTTTTCTATGTATGGCTAGCAAGTTTTCCCAGCACCATTTATTAAATAGGGAATCCTTTCCCTATTTCTTGTTTTTGTCATGTTTGTTAAAGATTAGATGGTTGTAGATGTGTGGTATTATTTCTGAGGTCTCTGTTCTGTTCCATTGGTATAAATCTCTTTGGTACCAGTACCATGCTGTTTTGGCTATTGTAGCTTTGTAGTACAGTTTGAATTCAGGTAGAGTGATGCCTCCAGCTTTGTTCTTTTGGCTTAGGATTGACTTGGCAATATGTGCTCTTTTTTGGTTCCATATGAACTTGAAAGTAGTTTTTTTCCAATTCTGTGAAGAAAGTCATTGGTAGCTTGATGGTGATGGCATTGAATCTATAAATTACCTTGGGCAGTATGGCCGTTTTCCCAACATTTATTCTTCCTATCCGTGATCATGGAATGTTCTTCCATTTGTTTGTGTCCTCTTTTATTTTGTTGAGCAGTGATTTGTATTTCTCCTTGAAGATGTACTTTCCATCCCTTGTAAGTTGGATTCCTAGGTATTTTATTCTCTTTGAAGTAATTGTGAATGGCATTTCACTCAGGATTTTGCTCTCTGTTTGTGCGTTATCAGTGTATAAGAGTGCTTATGATTTTTGCACATTCATTTTGCATTCTGAGACTTTGCTGAAGTTGCTTATCAGCTTAAGCAGATTTTGGGCTGAGACCCTGGGGTTTTCTAGATATACAATCATGTCATTTGCAGACGGGGACAATTTGACTTCCTCTTTTCCGAATTGAATATCTTTTATTTCTTTCTCCTGCCTGATTGCCATGGCCAGAACTTCCAACACTATGTGGAATAGGAGTGGTGAAAGAGGGCATCGCTGTCTTGTGCCAGTTTTCAAAGGGAATGCTCCCACTTTTTGCCCATTCAGTATGATATTGGCTGTGAGGTTGTCATAAATAACTCTTATTACTTTGAAATATCTTCCATCAATAACTAGTTTATTGAGAGTTTTTAGCACTAAGTGCTCTTGAATTTTGTCAAAGTCCTTTTCTGCCTCTATTGAGATAATCACGTGGTTTTTGTCTTTGGTTCTGTTTATGTGATGGATTATATATATTGATTTGCATATGTTGAACCAGCCTTGCATCCAGGAATGAAGCCACCTTGATCACAGTGGATAAGCTTTTTGATTTGCTGCTGGATTCGGTTTGCCAGTACTTTATTGAGGATTTTTGCATCGATGTTCATCAGGGATATTGGTCTAAAATTTTCCTTTTTTTTGTTGGGTCTCTGCCAGGCTTTCTGTCAGGATGATGCTGGCCTCATAAAATGAGTTAAGGAGGATTCCCTCTTTTTCTATTGATTGGAATAGTTTCAGAAGGAATGGTACCAGCTCCTCCTTGTACCTCTGGTAGAATTCGGCTGTGAATCCATCTGGTCCTGGACATTTTTTTGGTTGGTAAGCTATTAATTATTGCCTCAATTTCAGAGCCTGTTATTGGTCTATTCAGAGATTCAACTTCCTTGTTTAGTCTTGGGAGACAGTATGTGTCTAGGAATTTATCCATTTCTTCCAGATTTTCTAGTTTATTTTGTGGAGGTGTTTATAGTATTCTCTGATAGTAGTTTCTATTTCTGTGGGATCAGTGGTGATATCTCCTTTATCATTTTTTATTGCATCTATTTGATTCTTTCTCTTTTCTTCTTTATTAGTCTTCCTAGTGGTCTATCAATTCTGTTGATATTTTCAAAAAACCAGCTCCTGGATTCATTGATTTTTTGAAGGGTTTTTTTGTGTCTCTATCCCCTTCAGTTATGCTCTGATCTTAGTTATTTCTTGCCTTCTGCTAGCTTTTGAATGTATTTGCTCTTGTTTCTCTAGTTCTTTTAATTGTGATGTTAGGGTGTCAATTTTAGGTCTCTCCTGCTTTCTCTTGTGGGCATTTAGTGCTATGCATTTCCCTCTACACACTGCTTTAAATGTGTCCCAAAGATTCTGGTATGTTGTGTCTTTGTTCTCATTGGTTTCAAAGAACATTTATGTCTGACTTCATTTTGTTGTTTACCCAGTAGTCATTCAGGAGCAGGTTGTTCAGTTTCCATGTAGTTGAGAAGTTTTGAGTGAGATTCTTAATCCTGAGTTCTAGTTTGATTGCACTGTGGTCTGAGAGACAGTATGTTATAATTTCTATTCCTTTACATTTGCTGAGGATTGCTTTACTTCCAACAGAGTGGTCAATTTTGGAATAAGTGCTATGTGGTGCGGAGAAGAATGTATATTCTGTTGATTTGGGTTGGAGAGTTCTGTAGATGTCTATTAGGTCTGCTTGGTGCAGAGCTGAGTTCAATTCCTGAATATCCTCGTTAACTTCCTGTCATGTTGATCTGTCTAATGTTGACAGTGGGGTGTTAAAGTCTCCCATTATTATTATGTGGGAGTCTAAATCTCTTTGTAAGTCTCTAAGGACTTGCTTTATGAATCTGGGTGCTACTGTATTGGGTGTATATATATTTAAAGTAGTTAGCTCTTCTTGTTGAATTGATCCCTTTACTGTTACGTAATGGAATTCTTTGCATCTTTTCGTCTTTGTTGGTTTAAAGTCTGTTTTATCAGAGACTAGGATTGCAACCCATGCCTTTTTTTTGTTTTCCATTTGCTTGGCAGATCCTCCTCCATCCCTTTATTTTGAGCCTATGTGTGTCTCTGCATGTGAGATGGGTCTCCTGAGTACAGCATCCTGATGGGTCTTGACTCTTTATCCAATTTGCCAGTCTGTGTCTTTTAATTGGAGCATGTAACCCATTTACATTTAAAGTTAATATTGTTATATGTGAATTTGATCCTGTCATTATGATGTTAGCTGGTTATTTTGCTTGTTACCTGATGCAGTTTCTTCCTAGCATCAATGGTCTTTACAATTTGGCATGTTTTTGCAGTGGCTGGTACCGGTCATTCCTTTCCATGTTTAGTGCTTCCTTCTGGAGCTCTTGTAGGGCAGGCCTGCTGGTGGGCATGGGACTTTATTTTCCTAACAGTTTATACAAAACATAGTTAATGTTTCTTTTTCAAGTACAGCTTGTAGCAGAGTGCTTGACAATAAATCAATATATGCTGAGTCAGTATTGGCTAGTAATGGCTAGCTTCTTCCAACCTTGCCTGGTGATGGAAGAAGTATTTAACATAGTTTTTTGTTTGTTTGTTTTTTCTATATGGTTCACTTATGTGACACTGCCAGATCATCATATGGTGGGTTTGGGGAAAATGAAGGAAACAATGAGCTAGATATATGTAAATTATGTGCTAGAAATAGAAGCTTAGCACAGACACAGTAGTAACTGGTCTGGCTACAGGGGCTTTGTCATCTCTCATATACCTACAACTATTTATTTATGGGCTATTTTCTAATGATTTTTTAAAAAATCTGTTTCAGCAGCAATGACTAAAAAGTGCAAGTAGATATTTAATTAAAAACAACTCAATTTCCCTTCCAATCAAATTATGGGTTGAAACATACCTATAAACACATGGTGTAATCATTAAGCCTTGTATTCTGTGATTGGGACAACAGGCTAAAAGTGATATCCAGAAATCCAGAATATAGAAGGCTGAGAGGAAAAACCAGCTGCTACTTCAAAAGGTAATACTTAGTTACATCAAGAAAACTATGCCTGAAGATCACATTTTCACAGATTTAATATGCAAATATGGAAAACTAAACATATAATTCTGAGATTGTTGGCTTTTTAGTTACAACAAATTACTATTTTTAAAATCGTGTACATTTTTTAATTCTAATTTTTCTGCACTTAAGAAATATGCATCAGTAATTTTAATATATTAGCTCCATTAGCTACTGAAGAAATTCCAAAAGAGTTGAATAATGCCATTTAGATGTTTCAAACATAAAACTGGATTAAAAAATGGTTTGAATTTTTAATCAATCATTGGAACCGAAGTAAAGCTGTTGAAATATTATTGTGTCAGAAAAAAGAGAACATTGGACAATATGATAATTTTTTTTAAAGTTCACTTGAAAAGCAAAACATTGTTGATAAAATTTATTGGTGACAAAGATAAGTAACTTTGGAAAAGCTTACAAGTAACTTTATTTAAAAATCAATATAATATTAAAACAAATGCATTTTCCAGAAAAGAACTACAGATAATTTTGTTAAGAAACAGATTAATACTTATAAATATGTTCTAGAATTATTATTCTGTCTCTTATTTGTAATATTTCAATAATAAATATAAAGAAGTTATTTTTTCTATTTTGCTTCAAGCTATATAATTGTAGATTTAAATTTTTGAAGGGATTTCATTTCCAAAATAGTTGGAAGGTACCTATTTCATAGGTCCATTGATATAGTAAAAGAAATTGCCTGTAAGGAAATAACATAATAAATATTAAATAATTTTGCATATGTTAGTACTCTTTTATTCTAAAGAAAGTTTCCTTGGGAACAATAAATATTTTATTCACCTTAATTTTACTGAATATCATTAGATAGTGGGACTTGTGATTGATGGAACCAAATTACCATTCCTTACATCCTTGACTACACTCGGTGTTATTTTAATAGTGGCCAAGCAAATTAACAAAAGTTGGAATGTAATGTGGTTTTGATTTATATCCCTGTATTACAAATGAGCTCAAGCATCTAGCCATTTTTCATTGGTCATTTGACTTTCTTCTTTTCTAAAATGTATCTATTTACCTGTCCTGCTTTCTTCTACTGGGCTAGATTGTCTTTGTATTTTCTTGTCTAGTTATTTTGAGTTTTTTGGACACTGGTAATTTTATGTATATTTTTCTTAGTGATTTTCTGGAGTTTTATAAACCCCCAAGATAATTTTTAAAATTTAAGATCTGAAGATTTTCAAAAAGCTAACTCAGAAGTCATTTGTGGCCATAATGCTAACTTCTAATGAAAAAAATAATTTTGAAACTTTAGCAAAACATACTTTAAAGATACTAATTAGAAAGCACTGAAGTGCTCAGTTCTATCTTTTTAATAAAATTTGCATTTAAATAGTCATTTCAACAAAATCCTTTACCCTTATAGTAAGAACAAATTATTAAATGTTGATTACCTATCTCCTGCATGGTTTTCTAAATATTTCACAATTGTCATTTTGGTAACAATCACTTAGCATATTTGTTAGAATTGCTGGTTTTCCAGGTCTCATCTCAAATGATTAAACCAGGATTTTGAAGCAAAATAATGAGAAATATCAGGATATATATTTTATGACCCACATAATTATTTGCGGATATTTGTGAAACTCTGGTCTGACACATAAAGTAAAACAACAACAACAACAACAACGGAAAGAAAACACACAAAGAACATCAAGTCAGGAATACATACCTTACAGTCTCCTCACTCCCTACTTCTCAAGTCATATGCGCCTGTCTTCTTTCTCATTCTTGGTAAATACTACTCCATCTATGTAGCACTTCACAGGAGTAATAAACCTGCTAGTTTGCAATTTAGCAAAAAGTAAGAAACCTATTTCTGAACATTTTCTTTAGGAACATGGTTCTTGCTATACACTGTGTGTCAGTTAATGCTATGGATAGATATAAAATAGCAGTATTTAACAAAAATATTTGACCACTGTGGCAAAATTACCTTCAGTAAATGACCCACTGCTACTAAGATTACATTTACATTTTGGAGAATGTGCTGACATTTTAAATTTCACATATTCATGGGAGACTGGAAAGTGTCTTCAGATGTCAGTGTTTATAATGTTGAGTTAATACTTGTATTAACCTCAAAATTTTTCTCTATTAAAGCAGGTGTGCAGGTATTGGATAAACAGGTATGCCACTGAAGCATAGCTGTGGCTAAAGTTGTGAAAGTTTTTGTGAAATTGCACAAGACAACATCTCCACAGCAAATTTAGATTTTTGGCTCACCTGGGTGATGTTTGAGAAAAGGACATTTTATATTCTTAATGATTTCCCAGCTGGTCCTTAAAGCGAGATAACACAATACTGTGGAAAGAGGCAGTTCTGTAATCTGACATTAGACTTTAAGATATGCTAACTATTTTGAGAGCCAAATTTCAGATGTATGAAGTGGGATCTAAAATATCTAGTACATGTGTAGAGTTATAAAGATAATATAATAATAATAGATCCTGTTTGCCTTGTGCTTTTCTGTAAAACAAAGACATCATTTAACTCTGTTACTTAGTATAGCTTCGTGTGGGCATTTTTTTAAGGAACATTTATATTGTGATAAAGAAAACAGTAATACTGGCACAAAATGGTACTTACTCCAACATTGACTTTGAAGAGTTCCAGCTGTTCTGTAAAGAAACTGATGTGAATTAAAAAAGAAATTGGATGATTGAAGATTTTTAAGGGGCAAGTCTTCATTTACTAAGAACAATTTTCAGGGAGGACACACAGCCTGTGAAGTGTTGGATGTGAAGGATGAAGACCCATCAAGAAGAGGCTGCCTCAAGGATCATCCTCTACATTTCTAGCTTGAAATACAAAGTATATAGTGCTGTGAATTTCTGAAATAGTGGAATACTGTAGGGGGAAACACGTTTGGAGGATGAAATATAATATAATTAAAATAATCCTTACCATTAGAGACAGGTTTCACCATGTTGGCCAGGATGGTCTTGATCTCTTGACCTTGTGATCCACCCATCCCAGCCTCCCAAAGTCCTGTGATTACAAGCCTGAGCCTCCACACCTGGTTAAAAATTTTTATTTTTTATTAAAGCCTTTTAAACCTTATTAACAGTATTTTTCTGTTATTATAAACTATTCTCTAATATTTTCTTCTAGCAATTTGGCAGCTTTGGTTTTTACATGTATTTTTAAAATCATTGTCCATGGGCTCTTCTGTATACCATGACATAAAGATTTATTTTTATATGTGTTTAACAATTGTGTTTAGTCCATTTTGCCTTCAATTTTCTTCTTAGGATATTATTGAATAGTGCATTACTTCAGCATTGCTTAGCCTGCAACTTCTGTCATAATAGTGTATTTACTTCCAGGTTACTTCTATTTGCAATAGATTTTTACATACTATAATATTTAGAAACAGCTGTATGGAAGTGTTCACTATTAAGCAGAGTCCTCAGCCAGACGCGGTGGCTGATGCCTGTAAACCCACCACTCTGGGTGGCCAAGGGGAATGGATCACAAGGTCAGGAGTTCGAGAACAACCTGGCCAACATGGTGAAACTGAGTCTCTACTAAAATTACAAAAACAAGCCAGGTATTGTGGCAGACAAAACCCAGTTACTCGGCAGGCTGAGGCAGTACTGTCACTTGAAACCAGAAGGTGGAGGTGCAGTGAGCTGAGATTGGGTCACAACACTCCAGCCTGGGCAACAAAAGCAAAACTCCTTCTCAAAAATAAATAAATAAATAAATAAATAAATAAGTCCTCTTTTCCATCTTCCTCTTCAATACCATTGTTTTCCCACACTTACTGCAAATTCGCCTAGATGAGTCCCATCCCTTTTCAATTCTGTATTTAGAATTAGCTCATCAATGTATAAGCTTCTTGCTGTAATTTTTATTATTATTGACTGAAGTTATGTATTAATTTATATATTAATATAGAAAGAGACTTCTTATCATGTGAAGATATTTTAACAATTGCCTAGCACACATTTTTATGTATATTTTGACTTTCATTTATGGTGCCCTTCAATAAAATTTAGTACTTTTCCTTGAAAATTGTTGTGTTTTTTTATACCATTTATTTTTATATGGCTCATAATTTTGTTTGTTCTCATAAATTCTATCAATTGTAATTAAATTCTAATCATATTGGTTAGAATTTTAGGCACACCTTACCTACATACTTAATTACTCAGTGTTTGTGTTACCATTTACATTGTTATTTCTAGCTTAGGGATATGTTCCTCCTTATTAATTTCTTTACTCATCTTCTTGAATTTTCCCTTTTGTGTGAAATTTCCTCTTTCCTGAAACTTAACCTTAAGAAATTATTTCAGCAAACAAACTGTTTGTACTACATCCTTTCAATTTTGTATATCATAAAGTATCTTTATTTCAACACTCACATTTTAACTATAGTTTTAAAAAATATATTATTTTAGATTATGGCTTGACAAAACCCTGCTTGTTTATGTTTAATTGTTGCTTTTTAGAAACTTCTTGCTAGTGGAAATGCCATTCAGGTATAGGAAATTTGTCATTTTTTCTAGTACCCTTTAAGATAATTTCATTATGTTTGGTATCTGTTTAAGGTGTTTTTGTTTGTTTGTTTTGGAGGAGAACAATAAAGCTCTACTCTCTAAGCAAGTTTGTTAAGTATACGGTATAGTATTGGTGACTGTAGTCACCACAGGGGAATGTTTTCATGAGCTATGAGTGAAGTCCCAGCTGTCAAGCCACATTATATGTGGCATATAATGAGATTCCCTCTCCAGATGTCTCAGATCTGTAATGGTATAGCTTATTTCTCCCAGCATTAATTTTTTTTCAAAAAAACAATAGTCACAGCCAATGTGGAACTTTTGCACTCTACCTGATGTCTGCAAATGTGTATTATCTTGCACTCAGTCTGAATGTTCTATATCATACCTATTATCTAATTTTCACTACCACTATCATAGCCTGTGACAGAGGATCAGTGCAGGGAGAAGCAGCGGCTATCCTCACACTCACAGCCCAATGTATCAAATGTAAACTATGCGAAAACAGTGTACTTACTTTGCAAATACTGCTTTAAGACGTATCTCTTAGCATCTTATGTATATTCATCTAAGTTTAGCCCTAATGGATTTCCCAATGACATCGTGCAGACTTATTCTCTACTTCTGTTTAAAAAAAAAGTTAATTTAATTTTGGTTAGTTGTTATTCTGCCTGTATTTATTCTTTATTTTTAAAGAAAAACAAAAAACCCTTCAAAAAATTAATGAATCCAGGAGCTGGTTTTTTGAAAAGATCAACATAATTGATAGACAGCTAGCAAGACTATAAAGAAGAAAAGAGAGAAGAATCAAATAGATGCCATACAAATGATAAAGGGGCTATCACCACTGATCCCACAGAAATACAAACTACCATCAGAGAATACTACAAACACCGCTATGCAAATAAACTAGAAAATCTAGAAGAAAGGGATAAATTCCTCGGCACATACATCCTCCCAAGACTAAACCAGGAAGAAGTTGAATCTCTGAATAGACCAATAACAGGCTCTGAAATTGAGGCAATACTCAATAGCTTACCAACCAAAAAAAGTCCAGGACCAGATGGATTCACAGCCGAATTCTACCAGAGGTACAAGGAGGAACTGGTACAATTCCTTCTGAAACTATTCCAATCAACAGAAAAAGAGGGAATCCTCCCTAACTCATTTTATGAAGCCAGCATCATCCTGATACCAAAGCCTGGCAGAGACACAACCAGAAAAGAGAATTTTAGACCAATATCCTTGATGAACATTGATGTAAAAATCCTCAGTAAAATACTGGCAAACCGAATCCAGCAGCACATCAAAAAGCTTATCCACCATGATCAAGTGGGCTTCATCCCTGGGATGCAAGGCTGGTTCAATATATGCAAATCAATAAACGTAATCCAGCATATAAACAGAACCGAAGACAAAAACCACATGAGTATCTCAATAGATGCAGAAAAGGCCTTTGACAAAATTCAACAACCATTCATACTAAAAATTCTCAATAAATTAGGTAATGATGGGACATATCTCAAAATAATAAGAACTATCTATGACAAACCCACAGCCAATATTGTACTGAATGGGCAAAAAGTGGAAGCATTCCCTTTGAAAACTGGCACAAGACAGGGATGCCCTCTCTCACCACTCCTATTCAACATAGTGTTGGAAGTTCTGGCAAGGGCAATCAGGCAGGAGAAGGAAATAAAGGGTATTCAATCAGGAAAAGAGGAAGTCAAATTGTCCCTGTTTGCAGATGACATGATTGTATATCTACAAAACCCCATTGTCTCAGCCCAAAATCTCCTTAAGCTGATAACCAAATTCAGCAAAGTCTCAGGATACAAAATCAATGTGCAAAAATCACAAGCATTCTTAAACACAAATAACAGACAGACAGCCAAATCATGAGTGAATTCCAATTTACAATTGCTTCAAAGAGAATAAAATACCTAGGAATCCAACTTACAAGGGATGTGAAGGACCTCTTCAAGGAGAACTACAAACTCAATGAAATAAAAGAGGATATACACCAATGGAAGAACATTCCATGTTCATGAGTAGGAAGAATCAATATCATGAAAATGGCCATACTGCCTAAGGTAATATATAGATTCAATGCCATCCCCATCAAACTACCAATGACTTTCTTCAGAGAATTGGAAAAAACTACTTTAAAGTTCATATGGAACTAAAAAAGAGCCTGCATCGCCAAGTCAATCCTAAGCCAAAAGAACAAAGCTGGAGGCATCACGCTACCTGACTTCAAACTATGCTACAAGGCTACAGTAACCAAAACAGCATGGTACTGGTACCAAAACAGAGATATAGACCAATGGAATAGAACAGAGCCCTCAGAAATAATGCTGTGTATCTACAACTATCTGATCTTTGACAAACCTGACAAAAAGAAGAAATGGGGAAAAGATTCCCTATTTAACAAATGGTGCTGGGAAAATTGGCTAGCCATATGTAGAAAGCTGAAACTGGATCCCTTACTTACACCTTATACAAAAATTAATTCAACATGGATTAAAGACTTACATGTTAGACATAAAACCATAAAAACCCTAGAAGAAAACCTAGGCAATACCTTTCAGGACATAGGCATGAGCAAGGACTTCGTGTCTAAAACACCAAAAGTGATGGCAACAAAAGCCAAATTGACAAATAGGATCTAATTAAACTAAAGAGCTTCTGCACAGCAAAAGAAACTACTATCAGAGTGAACAGGCAACCTACAGAATGGGAGAAAAATTTTGCAACCTACTCATCTGACAAAGGGCTAATATCCAGAATCTACAATGAACTCAAACAAATTTACAAGAAAAAAACAAACAACCCCATCCAAAAGTGGGTGAAGGATATGAAGAGACACTTCTCAAAAGAAGACATTTATGCAGCCAAAAAACACATGAAAAAATGCTCATCATCACTCGCCATCACAGAAATGCAAATCAAAACCACACTGAGATACCATCTCACAGCAGTTAGAATTGTGATCATTAAAAAGTCAGGAATCGGGCCAGGCACCCTGGCTCATGCCTGTAATCCCAGCACTCTGGAAGGCTGAGGCGGGCGGGCAGATCACGAAGTCAGGAGATTGATACCATCCTGGCTAACATGGTGAAACACCGTCTCTACTTAAACACAAAAAAATTAGCCAGGCTTGGTGGCTAGCGCCTATAGTCCCAGCTATGCGAGAGGCTGAGCCAGGAGAAAGGCGTGGCGTGAACCCAGGAGGCGGAGCTTGCAGTGAGCGGAGATCGTGCGGCTGTACTCCAGCCTGGGCGACAGTGCTAGACTCCCTCTCAAAAAAAAAAAAAAAAAAAAAAAGAAAAAGTCAGGAAACAACAGGTGCTGGAGAGGATATGTAGAAATAAGAACACTTTTACACCGTTGGTGGGACTGTAAACTAGTTCAACCATTGTGGATGTCAGTGTGGCATTTCCTCAGGGAACTAGAACTAGAAATACCATTTGACCCAGCCATCACATTACTGGTTATATACCCAAAGGAGTATAAATCATGCTGCTATAAAGACACATGCACAGGTATGTTTATTGTGGCACTATTCGCAATAGCAAAGACTTGGAACCAACCCAAATGTCCAAAAACAATAGACTGGATCAAGAAAATATGGCTCATATACACCATGGAATACTATGCATCCATAAAAATTGATGAGTTCATGTCCTTTGTAGGGACATGGATGAAACTGGAAACCATCATTCTCAGCAAACTATCGCAAGGACAAAAACAAAACACCACATGTTCTCACTCATAGGTGCTAATTGAACAATGAGAACACATGGACACAGGAAGGGGAACATCACACACTGGCGACTGTTGTGGGGTGGGGAGAGAGGGGAGAGATAGCATTAGGAGATATACCTAATGCTAAATGACGAGTTAATGGGTGCAGCACACCAATATGGCACATGTATACATATGTAACAACCCTGCACGTTGTGCACATATACCCTAAAACTTAAAAGTATAATAATAATAAAATTTAAAAAAAAGAAAAAACAAGACACAAGACAAATATTTTATGCACTTTACATAGAATTAACCCACTATGTCACTTAGAATGTCTGTGTATGTGTAGAAAAATTTGAGTTGTACGCTCCTTTTTATTATTTTGCCACTATGTCAACAGGTAAAACTTGTGTTATTTTCCATTAATTAACAAAAATAATGCATGGGTATGGTTGTATCACTTTAAAACTCAAAACAACTTTATTTTATTATAAAACATTCAATTTAATTTTGTGAAATCAGACATAGATTTTTAAATATCTTTAAATCAATTTGAAGTCATCTAACTTCTTTTAAATTCAATTAAGTATCTTTTTTATTTGTTTTTTGATGGTCTGAAATCTTGTTCCATGTCATTTTCTCAGAGAAAATTAGTAACATAACATCAGCTTTACCAATTCAAAATTTTTAGTGCCTTACCTCTGCTTGATCTTAAAGTCTTAGCTCATTTTATTTGTAGACTACACTGTCTTTATTTCAACTAAATTCTTGAAGATTTCAAAACTGAGTGGTTAAATAAATTAATTATCACCTATTTCTGTGGTGGAACTACTCCTACTCAGGGCACTGGAGATGATACCATTTCATGGTCTTAAGTTTCAAATCAAAGACAAACTAAATCAGGTTGAATTATTCAGTGCTTTTCATTGGCCACCTGACATTACGGTCCAATCTGTAACATTTTATAGCCTGTATGTTAGGTCAAAATAAGCATAAGGCATGGTTCAATTGGACTTCTAATTTAAAATGAGGAAAGAAGAAGGGAAGGAAGGAAGGAAGGAAGGGAAGAGGAGGCCATAAAAAGCTAAAGATAACTTAGAGCTTGTCATCAGCATGAACTCTGTTACTGGATTATTTCATTAAATAAGAAAGCCAAAATGTGTGCTATGCAGGAAGTGTAAATGGAAGTGGATCTCTTTTATCCATATATTATTCGTAGGTTCTGACTTCAACTGAATCAGTCAAACCCAACTTACATTGCATGGCATGACCTGATCATGTTCCTGCAGCTTTTTAAACATGGTTCATTTTTTCTGTTTATGCCTTTATTTCTTCAGTGAGTTCCAGATAGTCTTATTGACCGTCAGTCTCTTATTCACTCTCAGTCACTCAGTTTATTATTTCTATGTTTATTTTTTTTTTTTTGGAACTTTGTATTTTAGGAAACACCCCAGTGGCATGTGTCTCTTTTCATTTTACTCTGGCACTAAGATTGTTGTAGGGCCATCAATCCTCTGTCTTTAGAATTATACATAACCTATGATTTACACACAGTTTGTCATCAAAAAATTTGCATTCATTTTCGTTCAACATCTCTTTCCATTCACTAATTCACCTTCTTGTCTTCTGAATGCTTTTCCAATTGGACTTTGCCAGCCACCTCCCCTTTCTAGGAAGAACTTCCTTTTTCAACAATGTAGAGGAGACTGCTTTTCTAACTGCAGTGATGAATCTAATTGGAACTTCATAAATCTTTACAAAATTACAACTCAATACATTGATTGCCATCAGTGAGGTACCACTAAAACTATTTTTGTCAAAAAAAATCTTGGTTTGGGATGGGCAGAGATGTGGGGATGGACTTTTCCAAAAGAGTACCATCACTTTGTTTCAGTTTTTAGAATACATTTTTGGGGGTGGTAGAGGGAATAACTGGACCTTTAATAAGTTGGAATAAAACAAACCATCATAATTTCAATCTATAATTGTAAAAACTTCGGAAGAACCAGTACCGTGAGTTTAAACTATAGTATCAGTTTACAAAATTCCTCCTTTTGATAATATAGCATATTTCCTAAAAGGAAAGCTCTTTAGTCAGATGTATCCTGTATTTACAAATGGCTTTTGAGACTGGTGATTTTACACCAGCACTTACAGTAACTAGAGTAGAATTATTACTTCCCTAGCTTTGTGTCTCTCTATATGTCAACATTGTGGGGGAAAAGGCTTAAAAAATCAAAACCGATGACTCTAGAGGGAATCCCTCTAATGCCTCGGCTGTTATTAAGGCACCCCGATGGGAACACTTTAATGGCTCTTGACCATGGCCCTGCTTTCCTAGCCAATCTGCCCCCCTGGATATTCTGTAAGACAAGTATAGCCTCTGTTAACTTTAACTCAGCAGCAAGGTACCTTTTTCTGGCTCCATAGTGCCTACTTAAAACAAAACAAAATGAAACAAAAACAGACCAGGCTTATCTTGAATATTCTCAAATAAGGCCTCAGTTAAAACAGAAGACAGAAATTTGAGGCCAAATGAAACATTATGTTTTAATTCAGCAGAACTGTCTTCTATTTCTTTATAAGAAGTCATCAGTTGGGAATGAGAAACCTAGAAAAGTTGTGAAAATTAATTTGCTTCTCCAAGAACATGCAATAAATCATCCTTTATAATTTTACTCAAAAGGTAGGAGAGTGATGGTCTGCATATCATCCAGTATTCTCTTCATTGCAATGAGGTTAAAAGATAGCATGAACAATAATGTTTAATACCATATTTACATTTTAACTAAAACGTTAAGGTTTACAGTGCATTTTGTTTTACTCTGAAGTGGGTAGCCGTTATTCCAACTGTATTAATTTGGATGTGTTTGAGGATTAAATCCATAATGTCTGGAACACAGTGTACAGTCTTATCTCATTCTTCCTGTCTCGTGGGTAGCTGATCCATAACATTTTGAAGAGTTGTGTCACTGATTCATGGGTATAAATGTGAAATAAGTGAAACTAGTATGTATCTTGAGTATCCCTTATTCTTGCTAGACACAATGTCATGGATGCAGTACCTCCCACAAAGTTTTATGGATCTCTTCTTCACTAATAAACTATGGCAGAGCTCCAAATTAGTAAAACTCCTCAGAGGAGTTCTCCTTTGGGATTCCTGGAGCCTAGGTTTCTGTTCTTTCTACAAATTACGGATTCCATTATTTGGTGACAAATCATCTATTTAGTAGCAGTATGTGCTGAATGGTTGTGTAAAGTAAAACTAATAAGCTTTCTAGGATGGAAAGTATTTTAAAAAAATTGTCAAGTGAGTCTACTTTTAACAATGGTAACAGAAACTAGCAAGTGCATATGTTGAAGGCAATAACATGCAGAACCTCTTTGTGGTTTCAGAGGAAAAGATGGCAACCCAACCTCAGCATGATAGCGTGCTTAATTGCGGTAGGATAGTGTTTGTATTTTTAGGTACAGTGTGATTTCAACTTTTTTGGGTTGGTAATTACAATTAAGGCAGGTTCATGAATAATCCTTGATGAATGAAAATAAATATCTTATATAAAAAATGATACTACTAGTCATGTATTTAGGAATTACAAAATTTGTTCCCTACTGTCAGATATTCATTACCTACAATGAAAACTGTTAAAGAGCACACTTTTCAAAGCAAATGTAAGTCTGTCTCTGGTTATATTCATGTGATCGAAATGCAATGATTCCTTCTCTCCTAAAGGCTTCTAATGGAGAGAGATCTTTCTTGAAGCACATATTAAAATATACTCCTGATATAACATTATTTATGTCAATATTAAGAAGAATTTTGGGAGGTATTTGTAGTTCGTTTCTTTCTTCCTTTCTTCTTTCTTTCTCTTTCTTTCTTTCTAATTTTCTTTCTTTCCTTCCTTCCTTCCTTCCTTCCTTCCTTCCTTCCTTCCTTCCTTCCTTCCTTCTTTCCCTTCTTTCCTTATTTCTTTCTTCCTTCTTTTTTTTGAGATGGAGTCTCATGCTGTGTACCCAGGCTACACTGCAGTGGCGTGATCTCGGCTCACTGCAAGCTTGGCCTCCCAGGTTCACACCATTCTCTGCCTCAGCCTCCCAAGTAGCTGGGACTACAGGTGTTTGCAACCACTCCTGGCTAACTTTTTGTATTTTTGGTGGAGACGGGGTTTCACCATAGCCAGGATGGCCTTGATCTCCTGACCTCGTGATCCACCTGCCTTGGCCTCCCAAAGTGCTGAGATTACAGGCATGAGCCACTGTTGATGGCTGTAGTTATTTCAATATGCACTAAACAATTTTAACTTAAGGTAACTTCATATTTCTTTGTAACATTAAAGAGTCTTTGGATCCAACTTTAAATCTTGAATACAGTTGATTTAACTATTTAGAGTAAGAACAGCTATATTTAAGGTAATAATATTGGTTCAAATGTATAATTTATGACGGAAGATATGCTGTCTACACTGACCATTTCAGTTACCTTGTGAAAGATCATAAAGCACCATAGGCAAATCCAGCATTCTGTCCTTGGGCCCTGATTGTCGTTGCTGGGCCTTCCTCCAAATCCTGACTGCCTCACTGCCATTCAAGTTTGAGTGGGGCACTGTACATGGTATAAGCAATGAATGCTGACCTGCAACCGCAAAAAAAAATTAATCATATAATCTTATTCACTGTCTTTGTACCACATTATGATACTAATCCCGCTGAGCATAGCTCACTTTTTGCAATCCTCTTGAATAAGGTCTTTGTTAATAATTTTCCATGGAAACTTACTTGATCTGGGAAATATATTCCTCTTTGAAATTGAGTTGTGTATATCTGTGATGTGTTGATTAATTGCTGGCTCTTTTGCTGCAAGCAACTATGCATGAGATCAAAACAAAATTACCAAAACGCCAGGTGCGATGGCTCACATCTGTATTCTCAGCACTTTGTGAGGCTGAGTCAGGTGGGTCACTTGAGGTCAGGAGTTCATAACCAGCCTGGGTAATATGGAAAAACCCCGTGTCTACTACAAATACAAAAATCAGCCAGACATGATGGTGAATGAAGCCTTTTGTCCAGCTACTCAGGAGGCTGAGACAGAAGAATCACGAACTCAAAGGTAGAGATTGCAGTGAGGTGGGATCGTGCCACTGCACTCCTACCTGGGCAACATATATATAATATATAATATATAATATATATATAATATATAATATATATATATAATATATAATATATAATAAAATATAAAAGCTCCAGGATATCATCTTGCCTATGTATCATACATCATCATTTAAAAAACACAATACCTATTTATATAAACGAGACTATATCAGCAATAATATCAAATATAAAAGTTTAATTTTTAAGTTCATTATTAAAAGAAGCCTTAAAAAGGTGCAGAATGGATAAAGTTCAAATGTGTATCTTTATTAAAATAGGAATAAATTTTTGGACCAAGAGATGAATTAATGTCAAAATTTGTCAGATGGAATCTCAATATGTATGATACTGTGTATTAATACTTTGGCACAGGTGTTTGGAAATTTTGTGACAAAAAGAAAACATGTAATATATCAACTTACCTTGTATTTAACAAAAAATAATCTCTTCATTATATAATATAAACATATTTATATTATATTATATTAAATATTTAAATATTTAATATCTCATGCTTATTTGAATTATAATAAATTCTCCATGGAGAATATTTAAGTGTGTGTGTGTGTTTGAGAGAGGAGATTTCTTATTGTAAAATGGATTATGTTACAAAATTATTTCAAATTATTATTTTTTTTTGAGATGGAGTCTCGCTCTGTCGCCCAGGCTGGAGTGCAGTGGCGCGATCTCGGCTCACTGCAAGCTCCGCCTCCCAGATTCACGCCATTCTCCTGCCTCAGCCTCCCGCGTAGCTGGGACTACAGGCGCCCGCCACCACGCCCGGCTAATTTTTTGTATTTTTTAGTAGAGACGGGGTTTCACTGTGTTAGCCAGGATGGTCTCGATCTCCTGACCTCGTGATCCGCCCGCCTCGGCCTCCCAAAGTGCTGGGATTACAGGCGTGAGCCACCGCGCCCGGCCTCAAATTATTTTTAAAAAGGTATACATTTCCCCATAATAATAATGCCACAAGAATTGGAAAGATACATAACAATCTTTGTAATTTCAGGATCCAACATTAATAAACTCTGACAGGCAAGACATAATTCACCTTGACTCTAAAATGAGTAGGAAGATGGTTAGAAGTGGAGGAATACAGCCAGTGGAAGTGAGAAAAACATCTGACAACTGAACACCTCTAAAATCAGGAGCGATGGATAAAGCTTTCTGGGTATGGATTTCTAGTAGAAAGGTAACATGTGCAAGTCACTTGCAATCTAATTGTTCACAGAATAAAAACCACCTAACGGCTTATTATTTAAAATTAATAGTCCTGTTGCTTAGCACATATTCATACTTTCCATTGCAGAATTGTGCTTTCCCGTTCCTTTGCTTCCTCTTAGGGGTTAATGGGATGCCTAGACATGAAAAACAAGGAAGGTCTTGAAATGTGTTTGGCAATTGAACTTACCCTCTTGCCTTCCTGCTTTTCTTTATAAGAAGAAAATAACTTAGCTGTAGGTTTAAAAAGAACGCATTAGAATCAACTGAGACAAAACCAATTCCAGCTAAGCTTAGAAGAGTAAAAAATCCCTCTTTTTCTGCAGTTACAAAGGCAAAAATACATGCTTACTATAAAATGCCACCAAGTTTTGGTATGGGTAATTATACAGCATTATTACTGCATATAATATATAAAGAGCATAACTTTTATACTCTTTAGCTAAAAAAAGTAGTTTTGCCAAACAAGCATTTGGTACAGAAAGTGTTAGACTAAGGTCTATACAGAAAAATTAAAAGTGAGTAATATTAACAAGAATATTGATGATAACCTCAGTAGCAATAACAGTTAAAACAGAAAATTAAAAGTAAGTAACATTAACAAGAACAGCAATGATAACCTCAATAGCAATAACAATTAAAACAGAAGTGTCTTACAGTATCTCATTTTATATAAAAAAGAAACAATTCACATTGTGCATTGGAATGCTTTTAAACTCCCACTTTTTTATTTTAAAATACTATATTTCCATGTAAATGGAGTCTTGCATTTTTCACTCAAATCAGTGAGACATCCCTTTATGGTGGTTGAACTGCTCTTATCTGCATATGTGGGAATAAATCTTGTCCTAGTTTACAGTTTCTTGAATGAAACAGCAGTAATAACAGCAACAAGATGTCCTCATCACTGATGCTATGTATGACTTTTTTAAAAAAAAATCAGTGTTATTTTCTCTATGTTTTGATTGGGCTGTTCTTAGCTTTTCAAACAGGCTTTTCAATATCTGTCTTTAGAGAACATCTATCCTTGCCTTATCCTTTTGCTAGCATATAACATGAAGCAGGAGTGAGAGAGAGAGACACACACACACAGAGAGAAGCAAATAGAGAGAGAGTGAAACAGGAAAACAGAGAGAAAGAAATGGAGAGAGAGGGAGACAAACAGAGAGAAAGAGATAAAGAGATTCTTCAAAAACAAGAAAGTATTTCTACATCTTAAAGAAAGCAAAATTTGCTGGTGGGTTTGAACTAGGGAATGGAAACTTTGGTTCTATATGTTTAATTAGTTTCTAATTTCTCTGTAATCTCATCATGAGTCTCTAACAGGAAATAATATTGGCTATACATCTATACATTTTGTACAATTAGGTGCTCATATATTAGATCATTCTCAAGGGGCTCACTCAATTATTTACTAAGCCTAATGTATTACTAATGCAAGTTAAACTCTATCTCTAGTGTAACTGTAAAACTCAATGAGTAAATAGTGCCCTGTGATCATCATGGGCTTGTTATTAGAGGTAAGTGAATCGAGTGCCTCACGCAATATCTATAATGAAATACCGTATCAACTTGCCCTGCTCCATTAAAGGAATGAGGGTTTACATCATATTCCACACAAGGAAAAATTGTTAATTGCTTCATTTTCCCTAACATAAGCCACAAAGAATAACAACAACAACAAAAACAAAAATAGATTCATTCTGTCTTAGTTCTAGTCCAAAAATTAAATCAAACCTTGAGCTTTTCTGTAAATTCCTGACTCCCTAACAAAAATAACTTTATCTTTGCCTTCAAAATGTTCATACATAGAAATGGAAGAATATTATCTAATTTGACAATAATTCAAAGAAGTGATTAATTGTCCATCATGAACATTACAAATGCAATAAATTAAATATCTAGTCATTTTTTATTTTTTTAAATTTTAGAGCAAATTCTGTTTTTATTTTTATTCATTTCATTTTGGTTTTATGCCTTTCATTCTCTCCTTTCTTCCCTTCCTTCCTTCCCTCCTTCCTTCTTTCCTTCCTCCCTTCCTTCTTTCCTTCCTTCTTTTCTACCTCCCTCCCCTCCCTCACCTCTTCCTCCCTCTTTCTTTTTATTTTTTTCTTTTCTTTTCTTTCTTTCTCTCTTTTTCTTTCTTTCTCTTTCTTCTCCTTTCTTTTCTTTCTTTCCTTCTCTCTTTCTTCTTTCTTTCTTTCTTTCCTTTTTTTTCACTGTCTCTGTTTCTCTCCTTGATTTTTTTTTAGATGGTATCCTGCTCTGTCACCTAGGCTGAAATGCAGTGGCATGATCTCAGCTCACTGCAACCTCCCAATCCTGGGTTCAAGCAATTCTCCAGTCACACTCTCCAGAGTACCAATGACTGCAGGCATATGACAACAATCCTGGCTTTTTTGTTGTTGTTTTGTATTTTTAGTAGAGACCAGGTTTTACAATGTTTGCTCAGACTGGTCCCAAACTCGTGTCCTCAAGTGATCCACCCACCTCAGCCTCTCAAAATGCTGGGATTCCATGCACGAGCCACAATGGCCACCAAGTTTTATCCATTTCTTACCTCAGTGATCTCTCCTATCTCTATTTTATTTTATTTTATTTTATTTTATATTATTTTATTCTATTCTATTCTATTCTATTCTATTCTATTCTATTCTATTCTATTCTATTCTATTCTATTCTATTCTATTCTATTCTATTTTATTCTATTTTATTTTTATTTCTGAGAAATAGTCTCACTGTGGTGTCCAGGCTGGAATGCAGTGGTGTGATCTCACTTCATTGCAAACTCCATCTCCAGGGTTCAATGGATTCTCCTACATCAGCCTGACAAGTAGCTGGGATTATATCCATGGGCCACCATGCCCAGCTAGTTTTGGTATGATATTAGACATGGGATCTTGCCATGTTGGCCAGGCTTGTCTCAAACTCCTGACACCACAGATAGCCCAGTTCGGCCTGCCAAACTGCTGGGAGTGCAGGTGTGAACCTCCGTGCCCTGCTTGATATCTGTTGTAAAGCTCCATTGATAAGCAATATTGTCTTCCTGGAATGCTTTATGTTTACAAAACAATGATAGCACTATTATTTAGCCCCTTTGGATAAAATACGGTAACACGCAAAACATACATACACATACACATACACAGACACAGTCAGTGATCAAAAAACCAGTGTAGGCCAGGACCTAAAATGAAAGATGAGTTGCTGTAGTTGACTAGAATTAAACCAGACCAGAGTTAACCCACACACAGCCAAAACATGTGAACAGGGGCTTCAAAAAGCTCCATCAGATACGTGTTAGATTATTCTCCAGCCATAGCAAAGGGACATTAAAGATCTGTTGTGTTTAGAAGAGTCTTGATGGTTTGACTTTTCCAAGGTATTAGCATTCATAACGTTGACCTTTAAAGCTCTCCACAATTACACAAATCAGTAGACAACTCAGTTTTTCTAGGAGTCTAAAGTGCTTTTCAAAATTATCTAAAACTTAGTGGCTTAAAACTATAATTATAATTTACTAACTTCAGTCTCTGCAATCTTCCACAGTCTCTCAGCCAAATGACTGTGGTTCAGGGGCACTCAGGAGGATGCAGTCTAATGATGGCTTAGGATGGGGACATTGTCAGGTGTCTTCTCATCTCCCTGGTGTCATGGCTAGCATGACTCAAATAGCAGGAGCTGGACTGCTGAGATCCTCAGGCATCTTCTTCTATTTCTATGAGTCTCTCTATAGGATGTTCCTTCTGCATAGTGTTATCAGGGTGTTAGACTTCCTGAGGTACTGGTCTGGGACTCCTGAGGGGTTTTTCCCCATGAGAGCAGGAGACTTAGGCAGAGCTGTGTCACCTTTTCTAACCTAGGCCAGGGGTGGCCAGTATCCAGAAAATGCTTGCACTGTTTCCTATTAATTAGAAGCAAATACTGTGTTCAGTCCCAACAGGAATATTTTGAAACGGGTTTGCAAAGAATTTCAGTGTTTAAAACCACTACAGTGATCATGCCTAATAATTACTTATTTTTATAAGTGCTGGATGGGTTTTACCCGACATAATAACAGATACAGACTTTTCAGCTTAAAACTTAAATGTCATAGCTCTGAACATTTGGTTATATGTTGAAATAACTCTCAAGCAAAAGTTTATTTTGAAATGAGAGCTATAAATAAATAAAATAAATGAGATAAACTCGTAAATATCTGGATGAAATGCTTATGAAGAGGTCAGCCTTGAAAAGGTCAATAGGTCTAATGTGCCACACTTTTACTATTTCTATGAATATGACTTGGACAGGAGGGCAAGGACTCAGGGGTCTTCTGGTCCGTCTCTGCACCTTGAAACAGTGGCTGGGGCACCAGGAGTAACACTTCCAGCCAACACCTTGTGGTGAGGATGAGGAGTCCATCTGGGTTAAGGAGGGTGTCAGCATAATGTTACTTGAAGGAGAGGCGACCAGGTTCAAGATCTCCAGCACACATTGAAATCCCCTATGCCCAGCTGTGGCGGACTGAATCCCTCAGCTTGTGCTGGGCTAACAGGTGTGTTCAGGAAGCATCTCCCTTGCCTGGGAAGGATTCCCTGCTTCCCTTGCTATGAGGAAGAGTGAGGCCTGTGGCCTCTGCTCTATCTGTTCCAGCTCTTTCCCTTTCCATTATAGCACTGCTGGGTAAGGTGGCAGGACCCCAGAATGTGGAAGGGCCCTGGGCTGTTGACAGTGCCTGCGGGTGGCCAGGTACTAGGAGGAGAGTCCTCACTGAGCCTCCCGTGAGCTTGGAGGCTGGGAAGGAACATTCGTGGGGCACTGGCCAGTCCAGAGTTCAGGGGCCTATCCGTAGAAGGCCAGGGCGATGTCGTAAGGCTGTGGATCTGCAATCTAGATGGAAGCGTTGTATCTGCCATGGCTGACATCATCAGGGCAAGACACCAACTGAGTGGAAAGCCGGACTTATGCATTTTATCCCTGTCCTGAAGAGACACTGCCTGGCTCTCCTGGGACCAGTGATACTGGGGACCCCCTCTGGGTCCACTTATGACCATAAGCTTAGGATCTTCTATGCCTTGCTTCCTATCCACCCAGCTGAGGTATCCTGGAGACGATGTACGGGGAGAAGCTGTTGTGTGCACATGCTGCACTGGAATGCGGTATCACTGGCCAGTTAGGCCACTGCTCCCCAGGCCCTCTCCTGAGCTCCCACCTGGCTATATGATAACTGTCACATCTACCTCACCCTGCAGCCCAGGATTCTCCTCCACCTGCTGACCCATGCCCACTTGGGGAAAATGCCAGCCTCCCTGGAGACTCAGGCCCTGCCAGACCCACCTGCTGTCCTCCTCTCTCATGGATAAGACACTCTCTGGTATACAGGGATTCAGGAACAGCAAATACAAAGCCCGGCAGGTTCCATTGCTTCTTTCCTGAATGCCTGCTTCCCTGGATGAACACACAGGAAGACATGGGCAGCAGCTAGGTTTTATTTCCCTCTGGGTGTCATTTCAAGTCCATGACATCTCCTCTAGGTAGCTCGCGCCAGCCATCCTTTCCCTCCTCCCTCTGCCATTTGTGAGAACCATGAGGACTCTTCACGTCTCCCAAGTGTGCAGGCTTCACCGGTCCTGAAGTTGGATCACCAAACCCAGCAGCCCCTAAGCCAAGGTAAACAAAGGTACCCAGTCACAGGTGTGCACATGCATGCACTAGCTCAGACATGCAGGCTAGAACGTGCCCACACTCATACTGGTACAAGGGAAAAGGAGGGGGGCCTACACCAATACTCAGATGGGACTTAATATTCAGCCACATTGCCTCGCTGGATACATGCAGAAGGTCCCCTGCGATTTAACTGTTTATCTGCAGTGGGATTTATTATTACTTTCATAGTTTTACAACTGACCAAAGTATGTTGCATTCTTTCCCCCATCACAAAAAAAGGCTTTGATAAAAGTAAGGAAGCTGAGCATTTTTTATAATAAAATACTTATCTGTGTCTATACTATTAAGTCATTTAAAAAATATTTCATCTTTTTTTTAATGTCATAGGAAATGTCTCAGGGGCAGGGGAAGCATGAGTGAGGATGGCAGAGGGGAGAAAGCATGTGAAGGGAGACTGGAGTCATTGAAACAAAACATGACAGGAGTGGGATAGCCGTTCTAGAAGGACATAGACCTAGGTGTGCCTCATGTGCACCTCTGTGTGGACGGTAAGAGGGCGCTAGCTGAGCACAAACTGAACCCCAGCTGGTAGCAATCCTCAAGGCATGGAAGAGAGCCGAGGAAGGATGATATGGCAGCTATCTGTTGATCCTTGCTTCGCACCAATTAACCTTCACCACTTCTCCTTTTAAGGCAACTTCAGCTTCCCCAATTCTGAAACATGAGTGTTACAGTTCCCTGATGGGCCTTTCTCCCCTAGCCCAAAGACGGCCTGGGATTTATCACTGCAGGCTCCTCCCTGAGACTTGAGTTCTCTATGTGTGTCCCAGCTCCAGGACCCACAGGCCTCTAAGCCTCCAGCCCTGGGCTCTTTACCTGGCCTCCTCTTTGTTCCCTCTTTGAGGGCCTAACTCCCTCCAGCAGTGCTGCAGGGGATTGAGACAGAGGCCCTGGTTGATATACTGGGTGACTGGGGAAAGGGGTCTATGACTGATCATGTCGTGGTTCAAAGCCAATTCCACAGATGCCAAGGAAAGACTAGCAAGATCCTTTCCCATGACACCCCTCAGCGGTGCCCACCTCAGCAATCCTGGCTGACTTTGAGTGATCATGGTCAGCCAACCAGCTGAAGAAGCTCAGTTAGGCTGTGTCCTGCCTGAAGCTGGGGGCTTCTGCTGCATGACTCTAGAACCACTGGGCTATAGTCATGCCAGACATCCTGTATCCTGGAGCAAGAGGAGTTGGGAAGGCTCATGCCAGGCCTAGCCTCCCACACTCCACCCCCGCTGCCATGCCAATAGGCACTTCTTATAGATGATGCCAACCTGATACTCCTTAATGATCACTTCATTGCAGAAATAAAGACTGTGACAAAAGGAAAACTTTCTCCTGCTGCCAGTACCCTGGATGGCTGTTTCTCCACGTGCCAGTCCAAGAAGAAAACAGACTCAAAGGGATCATTTCATATTGCTAGGCTGAGGGCCTGCTGGCTAGGATGAAGCATGCATCTCCCACTGAGACACCCCTGGACCCCAGGAGGACCTCAACCTGACCGGGACCCTTGACCCCTCCCCCAGACCCAGGCTCCCCAGCCTCATCTGCAAATCCATCATGTAGCTTACTTAGCAGGACTTCCTCATGGTTTCTTTCTTTTCTTTTCTTTCTCCTTCCTTCCTTCCTTCCTTCCTTCCTTCCTTCCTTCCTTCCTTTCTTTCTTTCTTTCTTTCTTTCTTTCTTTCTTTCTTTCTTTCTTTCTTTCTCTTTCGATGGAGTCTCACTCTGGCTACAGTGCAGTGGCAGGATCCCAGCTCACTGCTAGCTCCACTTCCCAGGTTCACGCCTGCCTCAGCCTCCCCAGTACCTGGGACTACAGGTGCCCACCACCAGCCTGGCTAATTTTTTGTATTTTTAGTAGAGACAGTGTTTCACTGTGTTAGCCAGGATGGTCTCGATCTCCTGATCTCCTGATCTGGAGATGTATAAACTAACTTGGTAAAAGTATAACAAAACCTGAGGAATTAGTCTATGATTAATATCTTATGCAAACTTTAGTGTTTGAAAAAATATATATGTTTATCAATAGCCAATACTTTCCTGCATTTGAGTTAAGGTAGTTTTTAAAAGATAAGCTATAGAGAAGCACACCCTCTTTTCTTATTACTCATGGCATCTCTAACATTTGTTGAGGGCTGTAATTTGCTTTAACTTTCAGGGCACCTTCTGACTTGCTCAGGTTGCATAGTTGATAAGCAGCAAAAGTTGAAATATAATCACTTTTAGTCACCTTTTCCTCTATCCCACTCATACTGCCACAAAGATGGGGATATCTAACAATATATAAATTATACATAGTGGTCATAGTATTTGTCAGTGTCCATGTGATTTGTATTCCTTTATGATTCTGCAAAGCCAGAATCAAAAGAAAAGAGCTAAAATTAACTGTGAGGAAAATGTGAAATGGGGAAAGGAAAAAATAGACAACTTTTGCTACTTTGGCTTTTCTTTACTCTGAACTTTTGTATCAGTGAGTAATATCTCAGTGCTAAGATACTATGTACTTGTGGTAATTTTCAGTGGGTGTGATAGCATCTGACACATAAAAAAGTGCTCAGTTAATATTTGTCATAAATGTGTCATGAGGAAAGGACTCACGTGCTCTGGGCATTTATGTGGCCTATTTTTATTGCCTTCCTCATAATTTACCATCAATATTCCATTACATAATACTTGCAAACACTTGTTGAAGTTATTCTTCAAGCAAATTGTATGTTTTTTATTGGACAGTTTTTTTTAATCAATTCTGAAATGATGTATTTTACCCACATTCTCTGTGTCAGTTTCTATACTAAAATAGCAACATGGAACGTTCTTTACTGAAATTTTAGGAATAAATGAATTAAAGTATGTGTGTTAATTTTATACTCTTGTTCAGCTAGTGAACTATTTGGTATCATACTTACAGCTTCTACGGTCTGCATGGGGTCTGTCTGGCTTTGGCGATTCTCATACGACTTTGGCAAGTGTTGGAGTTTGGAAACTGTTCACCACGAGAGTGTTTCTTTGTCCTTTTGGAACCAGAAGGGAAGCTTGTTACAGCTTGGAAAGAAAAGTGAAAATTTGAAAATGTGCATATGGGTATTGCTAATTCAGATATAATGCTCTTGGCACGTGTTTCCGAGGACGGTGCTTAGTCCCTGGGCACAAAAGTTGTTTCATTGGTTTGGGGTGGGCAGATACGACAAGTGGTTTGGAAGTTACTGTCTAATTATCATTTGGGATTGAGTCTGTTGTGTGCTCTGTAAATTTAATTTTCTTCTGTGCTCTTTGGGTCAGCTGAGACCAACTGAAAAGTGATGCTTTCAGTAACCTCATAGCAACACGACCCTCCATTTTGTGTGAGTAAGCTTTATAGCATCAAGGCAACGTTTTACTGGACGTTTTATGTTCGGAAGTTAGATCCCTGGATTTAGCCCTGAGGGACTTTGAAGTTTACAGAATGTCATGTTCAGTGCCCTCAGGTGCACCTCTGCCATAGATTATCTACATTGATAATGGTCTTTCCAGGAAGATAACTGAGGAACTCATATTTAGTCGTTCTGATTCACATGTATCAACTTGAACTAAAGGAGGACCACATCATTAGAACTAATGGACAGATCGAAGATGAAAGTAAGAATAAAGGTGATGTTTGGGTGGGGAAAGAAGCTGTATTTTTCAGTTCTGATAAAGTTTATTAGCTTCCCAAGTTGGGTCTGCTCCTGTCCCATATTCTAAAAAATATAGCTTATACTTCATTGTCCCTGTAAAATTACACATTTTTTTGTAATTCTAATTATATAAAATTAAAAACATTATCGTCTTCACTGCCTTTTGAGAAACCCTCATGTTTAATATTATATGCATTCAGAAAGGCCCATGATTTATCCTGGATATTTTACTCAACTTGATTTCAAGATATTTTGATAAATGTGTAATTGTCCAGAAGTTGGCAGCAACTTATTGCCTCTGGTACATATTACTCCTAACCATGAGATACTTTAAAATTGTAACTTCTCTATCCCATGTGGCATAATTTCTTATTTCATTGACTTCTAATATATTTTTCTTTATAATATTTTACTTGATATATAACCTCCTGAATTCTTGTATATATTGGCCTGAGACTGAAAGATGAGTAAGTTTTCAATCTTCTGACATGTTACATGTATCTCTAGGAAATTGCCTATAATGAGAAGTGAAGTGTTGGTAGAAACTTCAAATAGATTCTTAGGAGTGAACCAAGGATAGGTACTTGATGTTGACCAGACACCCAATGTGTGGCTTCTCCTTTTACTACTATCTTGTGGAGACTAACTCTTCTTTTATCAGTTAGTACCATCATCTATGTAATAAACTGTGCTTTGATGATATATCTACAGAGATTCATGACAGATGAAATGAAAATGACAAAATAATAACTTTAATACAGTAACAATATTGACTGTTACAATATAATAACAGACAGATCTTTATCTTCAAGGAAGTTAAGAACTGTGGGTATTAGGGTGTTATGCTCTGAGTAGATGGTGTAACTCTGCTTAACGTGTGTAGCAGGTGGAATTTCATGACATACATGACATCTACAGCATCACAAACACTGTTAGGTAACAGGGTTTAGTTCTCACTTGCCCATGAATGTTTTAATCCCTATATATGCTATTTCATATTATAAAATAATGATCATTAGGTCTGACATACTGGCCATGAATATTAAATAGCTTTTATATTCACCAGGAAAGCATGGTGTTTAATGGGCTCACTCTTTCAGGAAAAGCTGTTTGTTTGCAAGTGGAGCTCCTAGCTATTAATGCAATGAAGGAGGAACTCAATCAATCTGTACATTGTATGAAAGAACTTAAGGTAATTGTTAAGAATACTGTTTTTTGAAATAGATTTTAACCAGTATATGAAATTTTGGTCATACATAATTTATCCCAAGTCACCTCTTGAGGTGTTTGGACTGCCACTAATATGACTAAGAGGGTGATGTCTGAAGTTAATTCAATAGTTCTGAATTTCAATCAACATCACATAGGAAAGCATAGATAGTGCTTTGAGTCCTGGGGTCCTGCTTGAATCCTGTCTGTGTGCCTAATTGCTTGTGTGCCTTTCGGTAGGTTCTATGACTGCAGGGTCCTGAGATGTAAACGCTAGGATATTTTTCACATTATAGGGTTGTTGAAGGAATTCAGTGAGGCAACTTAAATGCCTACTTCACAGCAGGTGGCCAATACTATTATTGGTCTGCTTCTACATCAGCCTGTTCTCTTCCTTCCAAAAGTAGCAGGTAAAAGTTCCTGTTGATACATTGTTATCTTACAGATTAAAACAAAATGAGGTGCATTTTTACATGCCATTTCTTCTTTACTTTTCATTCCTGAGCTTGCTGTCTGAAGGATGCGTCTGGAACTTTAGGTATTTACAACATATTTTGTATATAAAATTAATTTAGCCAGATTAACTTATGTGAGAACTTTGTGGGCTTTTGTACTCAAATATGAGACATAGTATACTCAGAAAAATAAAGCACTACACAACATGTTATAGATTTTTTTTTTTGGCAGAGTCTTATTGTGTCACCCTGGCTGGAGTGCACAGGCATGATTTCAGACCTCGGTTCACTGCAACCTCCACCTTCCAGGTTCAACCAATTCTTGTGTCTCAGCCTCCTGAGTAGCTGGGATTATAGTCATGTTCAACCACACCCAGCAGTTAGTGTATTTCTTTTTTATTATTTTTTTCAAGATAGAGTCCCTTCTGTCACCCAGGCTGGCATATAATGCCATGATCTGGGCTCACTGCAACCTTTGCCTCCTAGGTTCAAGCAATTTTCCTGCTTCAACCACCTAAGTGCCTGGGTTACAGTTGTCTGCTAATTAGCCAGGTGGTACACCTGGCTAATTTTTGTATTGTTTTTACAGACTTGGTTTCACCATGTTGGCCAGGCTGGTGTCAAATTTCTGACCTCAATGGATCCACACATCTTGGCCTCCCAACATTCTTGGATTACAGGCATGGGCCACAGTGCCCTGCTGTATTTTTAGTAGAGATGGGGTTTTTCCATGTTGCCCAAGCTGGTCTGGAACAGCTGAGCTCAAGCAATACTCTCATCTTGGCCTCCCAAAATGTTGGAATCACAGGCATGAGCCACCATGCCTGGCCATTTTTACCTTATATTTTCATATTTAAAAAATATATATATTTATATGATGTGTGATTGTTTTGGGGTTTTGGTTGTCTCTTGAAAATGGGATGATAATCTTAGAAGAACTTGCTTTATTGGATGTGGTCTATAAAACTTCCTCTGCGCCAACTCAAGGGCAGAAGATAATTTTTGTTGTGTAGTTAGGGACTTATTGCAGAGAATCAGACCTCTGTTTAGTGACCTTAGTTCAATTGTGACACAATGCTTAAAGGAGCCTGCCAGTTTTTACTTTTGCAGTGCTGTAAAGTCATTATTCAATTATAATTTTTTTTTGAGACAGAATCTCCACTGTGTTGCAAGGCTGGAGTGCAATGGCATGATCCTGGCTCACTGCAACTGCAGCCTCCAGAGTAGCTGGGAATACAGGCATGCATCACCATGCCCGGCTAATTTTTGTATTTTTAGTAGAGATGTGGTTTCACCATCTTGGACAGGCTGGTCTTAAACTCCTGACCTCGTGATCCACCCAACTTGACCTCCAAAAGTGCTGGGATTATAGCCATGAGTCACCACACCTGGACATATATGTGTGTGTGTGTGTGTGTGTGTGTGTATATATATGTGTATATATAGTATATATGTGTATATATAGTGTATATATGTATATATGACTAACTGAAATACAAATTTATATTTATTTATAAATAAAAATATATTTATACAAGCATAATTTAAATTTATATATATATGTATATATTCAGTTAATTTTCAGTTAGGGTATCTCAAAGCCCACTATTTGGCAATAACAAAACGAAAATATATGCTTAATGAAAAAGTTAAAGAGATGAGTGATTATTCACTACTAAAAGAAGAGAAACTGGGAGTTTCTGACACAAAATAAATTACTTAAATGACAAGTGGAAGAGAATAGAAATGAAAACTTGTGTCTCCTAAATCATATATCTATTATCCACCTCCTGGGTTCAAGGAATTCTCCTGCCTCAGCCTTCCTGGTAGCTGTGGTGCATGCCTACAGGCATGCACCACCACATTCAGCTAATTTTTGTATTTTTTAGTAGAGACAGGATTTCATGATATTGGCCAGGCTGGTCTCAAACTTTTAACCAAAACTGATCCACCCACCTTTGGCTCCCAAAGTGCTGGGATTACAGGCATAAGCCACCGCGCATGGCCTGCATGCTTTAGTAATTTATGTTATGTCAGCAATATAAAACTATGCTGTGTACCTGTAAGGGGAGGCTTAAATTGGGAAGATTTATAAAATTAAGATTACTGGATTAAACTCTGCTAACCTGCCACTAGGTGGTATCCAGGCTTTCCTGGGCCTCTGTCTGCTGATTGGGTTTGGCCACTGGAGACACCAGCCTCCACATATAGTGGCCTTAGACTGGCTACTGCATCTCAAGGCCAAGTGCGGTCATAGTGTCTGTCATGGCCTCTTCCAATTGTTCTTCACCACCTCCCTCTCTCCAGTGCTGAGAATTTCTCCCTTCTCTGATCTTCCATTCCCAAAGAGTGCTAACAGTGTGGCCCTGTTACTATCCCAGGGAACACTGCCATTATTTGTGGATACCCTGAATAAGTCACCCTTTATTAAAAATTTCTTAGATGACCTTGACTGTGGGAGCCTTCTGCCTTCTGCCTGGATCCCAACTGCTGCTGACAGATGCACAGACCATATTGGATCTTGGGGCTGTCATCAACAAGCAGACCAGGTAGAGAGCTGCTTCTGTGCATGGTAGAGAACAGAAACAGTCTTTCAGATTAATTTGAGGACTTAAAAGAGTTCTTTTTTTTCTGTACCATTATGCATTCCACCACCAGTGAATGAATTCCTGTCTTTCCTTCAGCAAAGCATTTGTCATGTTTTAAAAACAGTTTCACAGTTCTAGCAAATATAGACAGGCCATGATATCTCATTGTTTTAACTGTCACTCCCTTAAGGATATACAAGGTTGAGCATCTTTTTGTTTGCCTGCCATCTGTGTATCTTCATTGATGAAGTATCTGCTCAGCTCTTTACCCATTTTTAATTGGATAGTCTCTCTTACTGTTGAGTTTCAATATTTCTTTGCATATTTTCAGGGCAAATTCTTGCTTAGATCTGTAATTTGCAGATATTTCTTCTCAGACTGTGGCTTATCTTTCTGTTTCCTGACAAGATTTTATGCAGAGTATAAACTTTTAATATGAGAAGGCCTACATTGTTAATTAATTTTTCTGTTATGGATAAGCTTTGGTGTCATATATTAAAACTCATGACCAAACCCAAGGTCACATAGGTCTCTTTCTGTGGGTTCTTCTATAATTTGAATAGTTTTAAACTTTAAGTCTCAGGACTATGTTGAGAAAAATTTTGTTTAAGTTGTAAAATGTGCCATCTCTGTTCATTTCGTTGCCTATGGTTTCTGGTTAATGGTCTCTTCATCATTTTCAGCAAAAAACAAACAACAACAACAAAAACCCAGGATAATAGGCAGCATTTCAGTTGGAATTTCCAAAATGATGGCGCTGAGCAATCTGAAGTTGCTTTTATTTGGTGCCTTAGGCCAGTCAGGAGAGAATGCACAGCTGCCCCACTGTGACCACCTGGGTTCTGCAGTTCTGCCAGCAGCCAGCATGGGGCACATGAGCCTGCCTTTTCTGACCCTGGGAGGGCCCACGTGTTCAGTGTATGCCACCTGAGGACAAGAGCTACCTTCTCCTCAGCACAGACCCCAGCCACACTGCCTCACTCCAGGCCAGTAGGAGGCAGAGATAAGTGAAAACCTTCCTCTAACTGCTGAGGATCAGGGACCCACTAGAAGGGCTTTGTGTGGAAAATTAGAAACAAAAAAAATCCTACAGCTCTAGTGCACCCCAAGGTCTTTCCCCACACCCAAGGTGTGGTGGCCACAATGCCAGGTGCACGCCATGGCCTCATGGCCTCATGATGCAAATATAGCATTTATCACACAATTATAACATCTACAATAGAGATACATCATCCATAAACAAATACATCACCCACAGTACAGATGTGACACTTGTAATACTAATGTAACACCTGTAATACTGATCTAACACCTGTAATACAACTGTAACACTCATAACAACAATAAAACACTCAGAATATCAATATCGCATCTACAATACAAATATAATACCCATAATACTGATCTAACACCCTTAATAGAACTCTAACTCTCATAATACCAATGTCAATTCACAATACAAATAAAACATCCATAACACTGATGTAACATCTATAATGCTGTCTTGAAACCTGTAATACAATTGTAACACTCATAATACCAACATACCACTCATAATACCAATATGCCATCCACGATACAAATATAACAACTTTCATACTGATGTAACAACTTGTAATACTGATGTAACACCTGTAATACTAATATAACACTCATAATACTACTCTAACATTTGTAATACAAATAGAACAACCGTAACACTGATGTAACACCCATAAGTACTGATGTAACCCTGTCATACAGATGTAAGACCTGTAATACTGATATTCCTATACTTACAAAGGCACTTGGTTTCACAGCTTCCACTGAAGCTGGATTTGGCTCCTTTAATGCAGTTTGATATTGTTGTCTCTGCTTTAGTGACATGGTATTGACATGGTTGTTTTTATTACAAAGGAGTCTACTTCCCAACAATTTTATACCTCTAGGAAACATGAAATGGCAGTTAGTATACTTTATCCTTTCTCCCAGATTCCCCACTGGTTATTGCTGTGCCATGTTTGCAGCTTCATTCGAAATATCCCACTGTGTTTTAACAAAAGTTGAAACACTCTCCCAAATTACCATCATATAACTACCAAATCAGGAAATACAGGGTTAGTATTGGTAATTGTAATGGCAAAATATTTATTTACAAGCACAAGTTTAATCCTGTCACTTTCCTGATTTAATTTTCTTAATGGTTTTGAGAGGTGAAGCCACTTGGACTTCCTGGGTCAAGTGGGGACTTAGAGAAGTTTTCTGTCTAGCTAAAGGATTGTACATGCACCAATCAGCACTCTGTAGAAACACACCAATCAGCACTCTGTGTGGAGGTGAAGGTTTGCAAATGCCCCAGTCAGCACTCTGTAAACAGGCACAAATCAGTGCTCTGTGTCTAGCTAAAGGTTAGTAAACACAACAATCAGCACTCTGTAGAACAGACGACCAGCACTTTATAAAATGGACCAATCAGCAGAATGTGGGTGGGGACAAACAAAACAATAAAATCTGGCCACCTCAGCCAGCAACAGCAACCTGCTTGGGTCACTTTCCACTCTGTGAAAGCTTCATTCTTTTGTTCTTCATAATAAGTCTTGCTGCTGCTCACTCTTTGGGTCTGCACTACCTTTGTGAGCTGTAACACTCACCATGAGAGTCTGCGGCTTCATTCCTGAAGTCAGCAAGACAGCAAACTCACCAGGAGGAACAAAGAACTCAGACATGCCACCTTTAAGAGCTGTAAAACTCACTGCCCAGGTCTGCAGCTTCACTTGTAAAGTCAGCAAGACCAAAAACCTACCAGAAGGAAGAAACTCCAGGCACATCTGAACATCTAAGGGAACAAACTCTGGACACACCATCTTTAAGAACTGTAATACTCACTGCGAGGGTCCATGGCTTCATTCTTGTAGTCAGTGAAACCAAGAACTCAACAGAAGCAACCAATTCTGGACATACTTTGGTGATCCCGAAGGGACACTCACCAAGCAGTGAATACCATCACTTGCTATGAATACTTGCAGTGAATACCCTTTTACTTGTTATTCTGTCCTATTTTTCCCTAGAATTCAGAGACTAAATACTGGGCACCTGTTGACCTGTTAAAAGTGACTAGCATGGCCACCAGACTAAAGACATGAGTGTCAGGCTTTCTGGGAAAAGGCTCTCTAACAAACCCAGACTCTTTGGATTTGGGAGTGTTGGTTTGCCTGGAACCAGCTTCTGCTTTTCTTGTACTTCTGGGATGAGCCGGGCGTCAACAGAAAGGAAAGCCATTCAGTTCTGGGGTCCCAACCAGTTGGTTGACCCAGTGGCCATGAGCAGAACTCTCAAAGTCATGTCACCCAAGTGAGACTCGCCCGTCTATCCTATCTATCCTGATGCTTGCCTCCTGGGTCCTAATGCTTGTCAAACTTCCTCTTGCCTTTCTTCTCCTAGGCTAGTCCTGCTTCTAAAAACTACTCCTTGTCACTGGTGTTTTCTAGTGTATCCTATAAGAATGATTTCTAGTATAAACTTCAGGATGCTCTTACCTTCTTTAGCTACCCAGGCTCACCAATCAGAAAGACATATTTTTTGCCCAAAGCCCCATTAGGGGTTGGGGTTACTATCTGGAATTTTAGGATCCTTCCTTAGACTGGCAGGCCTAAAAAAAGCAATGCCTGAAGCTAGGATATGAGGAGCTTCAGAAATGGTATCTTTCCTATTCATATGAGGACAAAAGGCATCACTCTTCCAACTCTTGAGATCCTTTCCCTTACTCAGGGTATGGCCCCCCACTTCATATCTGTGGCATAACATCATTATAGGACAGTTGTAAGGTCCCAATACTAACAGGAGAATGCTTAGGACTCTACAAGGTTTTCAAGAATGTGTCAGTAGGAGCCACTAAATCCAACTTTTCTTGGTCCCCTTTGTGGTCTAGGAGGACAGGCAAAGGTGCAGGTTTTTCAGAAGGTGTCAGTAAGGGCCACTAAATCCAACCTTTCTCAGTCCTGTTTGTTGTCCAGGAGGAAAACTAATGTTTCTGCTGCTGTGTCAGTGAGTGCAACTGTTCAAATCAGCAGGGTCCAGGGACGATTGTGGGTTTCTGGGAAAGAGGTGATTCTGCTGCTGCATCAGTGAGTCAACTATTATGATCAGCAGGGTCCAGGGACTGTTGTGGGTTCTTGGGCAAGAGTTGTTTCTGCTGCTGCATTGGTGAGCACAACTATTCTGATCAGCAGGGTCCAGGGACCATTGTGGGTTCTTGGGCAGGGGGAGAAACAGACAAACCAAACCTGCTGGTGGTTTTGTCTTTCAGATGGGAAACACTCAGGTATCAACAGGCTTACCCTTGGAATTCATCTTAAGCCACTGGGACCAATTTGACCCACAAACCCTGAAAAGGAGGTGGCTCATTTTTTTCTGCACTATGTCCTGGCCCCAATATTCTCTCTGATGGAGAAAACTGGCCACCTGAGGGAAGTATAAATTACAATACTATCCTGCAGCTTGACCTTTTCTGTAAGAGGGAAGGCAAATGGAGTGAAATACCTTATGTCCAAGCTTTCTTTTCATCGAAGGAGAATACACAGCTATGCAAAGCTTGCAATTTACATCCTAGAGGAGGACCTTTCAGGTTAGCTTCATGCCCAGCCTCCACTAATCTCCCTTGCCTAGAAGGAAACAAGAAAAGAAATCTCCAAAGGACCACAAAAACCCCCAGGCTATCAGTTATGTCCCCTTCAAGCTATAGGGGGAGGGGAATTTGGCCCAACCAGGGTACATGTCCCCTTCTCCCTCTCTGATTTAAAGCAGATCAAGGCAAACCTGGGGAAGTTTTCAGATGATCCTGATAGGTACATAGATGTCCTACAGAGTCTAGGGCAAACCTTCAATCTCACTTGGAGAGACATTATGTTATTGTTAGATCAAACCCTGGCCTTTAATGAAAAGACTGTGGCTTTAGCTGCAGCCTGAGAGTTTGGAGATACCTGGTGTCTTAGTCAAGTAAATAATAGGGTGACAGCAGAAGAAAGGCTCAAATTCCCTACCATTCAACAAGCCATTCCCTGTACAGATCCCCACTGGGACCTTGACTGAGATCATGGGGACTGGGAGTCATACATATCTATTGACCTGTGTTCTAGAAGGACTAAGGAGAATTAGGAAGAAACCATGAGTTATTCAGTGATGTCCAACTTAACTCAGGTAAAAGAAGAAAATCCTTCTGTCTTCCTTGAGCAGCTGTGGGAGGCCTTAAGAAAATATACTGCCCTGTCACCCAACTAACTCAAGGGTCAGTTGATTCTAAAAGATAAATTTATTACCTAATCAGCCACAGATATCAGGAGAAAACTCCAAAAGCAAGCCCTGGGCCCTGAACAAAATCTGGAGGCATGATGATGATGATGATGATGATGATTATTATTATTATTATATTTTGAGACAAAGTCTTTCTCTGTTCCCCAGGCTGGAGTGGAGTGCAGTGTCACCATCTTGGCTCACGGCAAGCTCTGCCATCTGGAGGCATTATTAAACCTGGCAACCTTGGTGTTCTATAATAGGGACAAAGAGGAACAGGCCCAACAGGAAAAGTGAGATCAGAGAAAGGCCACAGCCTTAGTGATGGCCTCAGACAAACAAATCTTGGTGGTTCAGAGAGGACAGAAAATGGAGCAAGCCAATCACCTGATAGGGCTTTTTACAAGTGTGGTTTATAAGGACATTTTAAAAAAGATTGTCCAATGAGAAAAAGGCCACCCCCTCATCCATATGCACAATGCTGAGGCAATCACTAGAAGGCCCACTGCCTCTGAGGGCAAAGGTTCTCTGGCCCAGGAGCCCCCAACCAGATGAACCAACAACAGGACTGAGGGTGACTCGGGAAGCACCAGCTCATATCATCTCCCTCACTGAGCCCCAGGTACATTTAACCATTAAGGACCAGGAAATTGACTTCCTCCTAGACACTGGTGCAGCCTTCTCAGTGTTAATCTCCTGTCACAGATGACTGTCCTCAAGGTCCATTACCATCCAAGGAATTCTGGGACAGCCTGTAACCAGGTATTTCTCCCACCTCCTCAGTTGTATTTGGGAGACTTTGCTCCTTTCACATTCCTTTCTTGTTATGCCTGAAAGTCCCACACCCTTATTAGGGAGGGATATATTAGCCAAAACTTGAGCTATTGTCTACATGAATATGGGGAACAAGTTACCCATTTGTTGTTCCCTATTTGAGGAGGGAATCAACCCTGAAGCCTGGGTATTGGGAGGACAATTCAGAAGGGAAAAAAGTGCCTGTCCAATCCAAATCAGTCTAAAAGACCCCACCACTTTTCCTTATCAAAGGCAATAACCCTTAAGGCCTCAAGTTCATAAAGGATTACAGGATATTGTTAAACATTTAAAAGCTCAAGGCTCAGTAAGGCAATGCAGCAGTCCCTGCAACAGCCCAATTCTAGAAGTACAAAAACAGGACCATCAGTGGAGTCTAGTGCAAGATCATAGACTCATCAATGAAGCAGTAATTCCTGTGTATCCAGTTGTAACAAACCCCTATAACCTGCTCTCTCAAATGCCAGAGGAAGCAGAATTGTTCACTGTTCTGGACCTCAAGGATGCCTTCTTCTGTATTCCCCTACACTCTGACTCCCAGTTTCCCTTTGCCTTTGAGGATCCCACAGACCACACATCCCAACTTACATGGACAGTCTTGCCCCAAGGGCTTAGGGATAGCCCCCACTTGTTTCATCGGGCCCTGGCCCAAGATTTGGGCCAATTCTCAAGTCCAGGCAGTCTGGTCCTTCAGTATGTGGATGATTTACTTTTGGCTAGCAGGTTGGAAGCCTCATGCCAGTAGGCTACTCTAGATCTCTTGAACTTTCAAGCTAATCAGGGGTGCAAGGTCTCTTGGTCGAAGGCCCAGGTTTGCCTGGACCAGGTCAAATATCTAGGCTTAATCTTAGCCAGAGGGACCAGGGCCCTCAGCAAGGAATGAATACAGCCTATACTGGCTTATCCTCACCCTAAGACATTAAAACAGCTGTGGGGGTTCCTTGGAAACACCAGCTTTTGCCAACAATGGATCCCTGGATACAGTGAGGTGGCCAGATAATTCTATACTCTAATCAAGGACACCCAGAAAGCAAATATTCATCTAGTAGAATGGGAACTGGGGCAGAAAGAGCCTTCAAACCCTTAAAGCAGGCCCTAGCACAAGCTCCAGATTTAAGCCTTCCCACAGGACAAAACTTCTCTTTGTACATCACAGAGAGAGCAGGGATAGCTCTTAGAGTCCTTAATCAGACTCGTGGGAGAACCTCAAAACCAGTGGCATACCTAAGTAAGGAAATTGATGTAGTAGCAAGAGGCTGGCCTCACTGTTTACAGGTGGTTGTGGTGGTGACTGTCTTAGTGTCAGAGGCTATCAAAATAATACAAGGAATGGATCTCACTCTCTGGACTAGTCATGATGTTAATGGCAGATGAGGTGCCAAAGGAAGTTTATGGTTATCAGACAGTCACCTGCTTAGATACCAGGTGCTACTCCTTGAGGGAATTGTGTTTCAAATATGCATGTTTTTGGCCCTCAACCCTGCCGCTTTTCTCCCAGAGGATGGGAAACCAATCGAGCATGACTGCCAACAGATTATAGTCCAGACTAATGCTGATCAAGATGATATCTTAGAAGTTTCCTTAGCTAATCCTGACCTTAACCTATTTACCAATGGAAGTTCATTTGTGGAGAATGGGATACAAAGGGAGGTTGTGCCATAATTAGTAATGTAACTATACTAGAAAGTAAGCCTCTTCCCCCAGGGACCAGCACCCCATTAGCAGAGCTAGTGACACTTACCTGAGCCTTAGAACTGGGAAAGAGAAAAAGAATAAATGTGTATACAGGTAGCAAGTATGCTTACCTAATCCTACACACCTATGCTGCAATATAGAAAGAAAGGGAGTTCCTAACCTCTGAGGGAACCCCCATTAAATACCACAAAGAAATTATGGAGTTACTGCATGCAGTGCAAAAACCCAAGGAGGTGGCAGTCTTACACTGCTGAAGCCATCAAAAAGGGGATGGGGAGTGGAGAGCAGCAGCACAAGTGGCTGGCAGAGGCAGGGAAAGACCAGCAGAAAGGAAAGAGAGAAAGAGACAGAAAGTGACAGAGAGAGAGAGAGGAAGTGACAGAAAAAGAGGGAGTCAGAGACAGAGAGAAAGAGAGAGAGAGAGTCAGGGAGGAAGAGACAAAGAAGGACTCAGAAAAACAGAAAGAGGGAAACAAACAAGAAGTCAAAGAGAAAGAAAGAGATGGAAGTACTAAAGAAAAAACAGTGTACCCTATTCCTTTAAAAGCCAGGGTAAATTTCTGTCTAACCAGCCAAGGCATATTCTTCTTATGTGGATCTTCAACCTACATCTGCCTCTCAGACAGTTTGCAAGAAATAACAAAATCTATCCTTACTCTACAATCCCAAATAGACTCTGTGGCAGCAGTGACTCTCCAAAACCACCAAAGCCTAGACCTCCTCACTGCTGAGAAAGGAGGACTCTGCACCTTCTTAGGGGAAGAGAGTTGTTTTTACACTAACCAGCCAGGGATAGTATGAGAATGAGATGATGACCGGTGTTTACAAGAAAAGGCTTCTGAAATCATACAACATATTTCAGACTCTTATACCAACCTCTGGAGCTGGGCAACATGGCTTCTACCCTTTCTAGGTCCTGTAACAGCCATCTTGATATTAGTCACCTTTGGGTCCTGTATTTTTAACCTCCTTGTCAAGTTTATTTCCTCTAGGATCGAGACCATCAATCTACAGAGGGTCTTACAACTGGAACCTCAAATGAGCTAACTAACAACCTCTACCACAGACCCCTGGATCAACCCACAAGTTCTTTCACTGTCCTAAAGAGTTCCCCTCTGGGGGATATTACAAATGCTGGGCCCCTTCTTTGCACCTATCTAGCAGGAAGTAGCTAGAGCAGTCATTGCCCTATTCCCAACAGCATTTGGGGTGTCCTCTTTAGAGGGGGGATTGAGAAGTGAAACTAGCAGGACTTCCTGGTTGGAGTGGGGACTTGGAGAACTTTTCTGTCTAGCTAAAGGATTGTAAATGCACCAATCAGCACTCTGTAGAAACACACCAATCAGCACTCTGTGTCTAGCTAAAGGTTTGTAAACACACCAATCAGCACTGTGTAAAAACCCACCAATCAGCGCCCTTTGTTAGCTAAAGGTTTGTAAATGCACCAATCAGCACTCTGTAAAATGGACCAATCAGCAGGATGTGGGTGGGGACAAATAAGGGAATAAAAGCTGGCCACCCCAGCCAATAGTGGCAACCCACTCAGGTCCACTTCCATGCTGTGGAAGCTTTGTTCTTTTACTCTTCATAATAAATCTTGCAGCTGCTCACTCTTTGGTTCCACACTACCTTTAAGATCTGTAACAGTCACTGTGAGGGTCTGTGGCTTCATTCCTGAAGACAGTGAGACCACAAACCCACTGGGAAGAATAAGCAACTCTGGACATGTCACCTTTAAGGGCTGTAACATTCAATGTGAAGGTCTGTGCCTTCATTCCTGAAGACAGTAAGACCATGAACCCACCAGAAGAAAGAAACTCCACACACATCAGAAATCTGAAAGAGCAAACTGCAGACACATCATCTTTAAGAACTGTAACATGCTCTGTGAGGGTTGGTGGCTTCATTCTTGAGGTCAGTGAGACCAAGAACCCAGTGGAAGGAACCAATTCTGGACACAGCTTCCCACTGAGCTTACAACAAGGACGATAGAACTCAACATGGCTGCAGACCCCAAGTGGTCATGCCTGTTGCCCTCTCCCATTTAGTCTGCTCAACTGCTTGCAGCATCGTCTGCTCCCACTTTGGGGGCATTTGGGTGTCGGGGATTTTATGTGCATCCTCAATCCATTCACCCAGTGTCCACCCTTACCTAATTTATCTAATTTTCTAAGGATTTATCCAACTGAATCCTTGAAGTCACATCAGTTGTGATATCTAACTGTAGAAAAGTTAATAATGTAATGTTTTTAAAGATAAAGCAACGATTTGTTATTTGTTAGATCATTGATGAGATCACTCTCAATTTATAAATCAAGAAAATAATAGTAAATAAAATAAAAGCCCACGTTTGGGATAATAAGTAAAAAAAATTCTCAGTGCTGAAGACAAATGACACGACTGATTATTGAAATAACGTAAGAATTTATTGGAGAGACTATTACCTTGCAATATTTTCTAACTGTGTATTACTACTTACCAGATATTTTAGGTTTAAATACTTATATTTTATGTAGTCCATTAATGCAGTTAACTGACAAAAAGTCCTAGCCCACATCATGATAATCTACATAAATGGCTCCAAAGATACTTAACTGTATAATGTAAAGAAATAAAGTAAGCCTAGACATTTAAGCAGATGAATTATTAATATTTATATATTGAAATTCTGAGAAGGAATGTAAGTATGTCACAGCTCTGGTACAGGACTTGGGACAGTTGTGTATCCATGTACCCCATGAACTTAAGGCTCTCTCTTTTACTTCCTACTGGATGGCAAATTCTTAAGCCATGGAGACTGAGGGACAAACTATTACCTTTATTGGAAACTCTAGTTAAGCAGAAAAGCCTTCATTTCAGAATATCCTTTCCTGTCAGCTATTTTCTTTTCTCATCCAAGGAAACCTGCTATCCAGCCATACCATTACCTTGACTCACCCTCAGGTGGAGCTAGACAGGACCAATTTTACAACACAGAATCCCATAACTATGAGAAAAGCTAACATACGAAACACTTCATGGTGTAAAACTTAAATATTTTACTGTTCATCTTTTATGTAGTTGTTTTCTCTTGCATTTTTTTTGGTGAAGTGTGTGTTCAACTATTTCTCCATTTTGTATTTTTATTGTCTTTTTTGTTCTTGAGTTATACAAGTCTTCATATATTGTAGATAACAGACTCTTCTTACATCTATAATGTGCAAATCTTCCTTTTTGTGGTATGTCTTTTCACTTTCTTGATAATGCCTTTCAATGCAAAAAATATTTAATTTTGAGGGAATTTTTTCTTTAGTTGGGTGTATCAGATCTAATATTTTTGTATCAGATCTAAGAAACCACTTCTAAGTCCTAGGTTATGAAGAAGTATCCCTACGTTTTCTTCTAGAGTTTATGTTTTTACCTTTAATATGTAGGCTTTTGAACCATTGATTGATGAGGAAAGGATACAATTTACAATTTTTTTTGTCTGAATGTGGTTAGTTTGTTGTCTAACAGCATTTGTTGAATTTTATGGTCTTGGCAGCATTACAAAATCAATTGGCCATAGAGGTATGGTTGGACTTGACATTCAGTTCCATTGATCTCTATGTGTGTCCTTATGCCAATATTACGCTGTTTCTCTTACTGTTGCTTTTCAGTAATATTTGAAATTGAGAAATGTGAGACTCCAAGTTGGTTTTTGTTTTCAAGATTATTTTGACTATTCAGGGTCACTTGAAATTTATATGAATGTTAGGACTGGCTTGCCCTTTCTGTCAAAATAACTTTGGTATTTTCATAGAAATCACAATGAATTTCTAGATTGCTTTGCGTACTATTGTCATCTTAAAAAATTATCTTCTAATCCAGAAACATGGAATTTCTTTACATCTATTCACGGATTCTGGAATTTATTTCAGCAATTTTTGTAATTTTCCATGTCTAAGTCTCGCACCTTGGTTAAATTTATATTTAAAATATTATTACTGTTGTTGTTTTCTTTGTTTTGTTTTATTTTTTGAGACAGAGCCTTATTCTGTTGCCCAGGCAGGAACGTGGTAATGTGATCATAGCTCACTGCAGCTTTGAACACTTTAGCTCAGGTGGTCCTCCCACATTGGCCTCCCAAGTTACTGGAATTACATGTGTATATGACCACACCCAGCCCATTTTTTTTTTTTTTTTTTTTTTTTGCTGTTTTTAAGGATGAAAGGATGCTTTGCTTTATAATCAGTGAAAACATAGTACTTTTAATTGCCCAAAAGTCATAATGCACAAGAACTCTAAGTTGTATAGTTGACTTCTGGACCATCTGGGTAAAGTTCAAGTGCTTCTTCAAAATTTGTACCTGGTAATCTTCCCAAATTTTCTTTAGAGTTCTTAAATTGTAGCAGTAAAAATAATGAAAAGACCAGACACATTTAAACAATACTGAAATTTTTCCAAGGACATAAGAAATTTTAACTCTTATACTGTTTGTTTCTGTGTTTGTTTGTTTGTTTTTTGAGACAGGGTCTCACTCTGTTCCCCAGGCTGGACGCAGTGGTCCCATCATGGCTCACTGCAGCCTCTTACTCCAGGGCTCAATTGATCCTTCTGCTTTAGCCTCAGCCACCGTCCTGGCCCATTTTTATTTTTTGTAGAGAAAAGGATGTACCCTGTTGGCTGGGCTCCTCTCAAATGTCTGAGCTCAACTCATCTGCCAACCTTGAACTCCGAAAGTGCTGGGATTATAGGCATTGATAAAATGTTTATTATGTCAGGGTCAGTTAAAAAAATCAATTTTTTGGCTAAGTTATAAACATACTTATAATGCAATTATTTGCATAACTCCAGCAATGCTATGGGCAGCTACAAAATCAAAACAGTCTTAAAAAAACACTAAAAATATCAAAACACCTAGCCCCATTATTTAATTGTAGAACAGGTTCATTTATTTCTAATTTTCACATTTTTATGTGATCATTGTTGATTTCAAAAGCCATATCCCATGGATAAGGCAAAACGACCTATGAATTGAGATAGTTGTTTATTTCTCAGTTTGTGAAAATCTCCTTAAATTGCTGAGATTGTAAACAAATTTAAACTCTATTATGCAAAAAACAGAAGGCAATCTTCTTTGTGATTAATTTTGCAGTTACGTTGCATACAAGGTATGTACTATCTATGAAAAAATACAAACTCAACTACAGGTCTTAAACACTGAAAAGACTTACCAGTTGATTATAATTTATTTTGTCATATCCATCTATTGTATTTATATACAATTCATTGTATTTATATAGAATCTAGAAAGTTCACAGCCATCAGCAGTTCTGCAGTTTCAGGTGAAATGGGAATTCAGGAATCTCTGTGGAACTGTGGGTGTAGTGAAATGTGTAGGTAAAATATTTGCATGCTTTTGGAAGCACTTGTGAAGGGATGTCTCTCAAATTGACCTCAAGAGTGCCTTTCTCAGCAAAATGATCTGGGCCAGTCAACAAGGGTTTCATTGTTGCTGATGTTTGTGCTGTTCTTATTTTTACAAGAAATTCAGGACTCAAAAGATATCCATTTGACATCATGGTATTAGAGCTTTCACAACCACTGCAGGTTTTCTCTTCTTCATCCATTATGGTTTCAAGTAATTTTACTCTGATTTCCTGGGAGCTTGAAAGGTTTCTGTTTAGCCCCACAGCCACTGCAGGCAGGTCCCAATGTAGCAGCACAGCCTCCACTCGAAGGACTTCCCCCACCCCCAGCTGCCTGCATCTGTGTGTTCCAGGGCAGTTGGAGAAATTCTGGCCTGTTATTTTTTTAGAAATAAAATTGTCTGAATTTCATTTTCACATGGTTAATTTATAGTGTATAGAGAAAGATTCTTTGTGTTGATATTTTATTTTGTTACCTTGCTTAATTTGTTCACTAGATTTTATAATTTCTTGTTGGTTCCTCCTGGTTTTCTGTGTAGGAGATCTGTGAGTAGTTTTACTTCTTCTTTACACATATGAGTGGCTTTGTATATATATTTCTTTTCAAATTGTTCTAGTGAAACTTTTAGTACAGTGTTGAATACAGTGATGAAAGTGAGCATCAGTGCTGTTCCTCATCTTAAAGCTTTGGTTCCCAACAATTCAGATGATGATTGTTATGGGTTTTGCATAAAGACGTTTTATTATGTGAAAAAATTTGAAACACTGTTTATCGGATTTTGTTATTATTAACATATTTTGACTATCTTTGTGTACTTTCTGAAATAGTTGAGACAAACGTGATGCTTTTCCATCAGTTAATTTACATAGTATATCAAAAAAGGATGGGTTTAGAATGGTGAGAAACCCTTGATTGGCTGAAAAAAGAACTTAATAATTGTGATGTATAATGTTTTCACTCTGTACCAAATTCCATGTACTATTATTTGGTTAAATATTATGATGTCTATAATTATGAAATTTATTAACATTTAGTTTTTTCTCCTACTGATACTATATGTTTAATTCAATACACAATTGGGGTTAGAAAAAGATATGGTTTGGTGTGATATCATGGGTATTAGGGGTCAGAGGTTTGAGTTGTAGAGGATGTATTTAATATTTTTTGAAGCACAATGGGGAAATATTAAGGATAGGATATAATTTGGGGATTAAGCTGGGCTCGGTGGCTCATGCTTATAATCCCAGCAGTTTGGAAGGCCATGGTGGGCAGTTCATGAGGTCAAGAGATCAAAACAATTTGGTAAACATGGTGAAACCCCATCACTACTCAAAACAGAAGAAAAAAATTAGCTGGGGTTGGTAACACGTGCCTGTATTCTGAGCTACTCAGGAGGCTGAGGCAGGAGAATCACTTGAACCTGTGAGGCAGAGGTTGCAATAAGCTGAGGTCATGCCACAGCACTCCAGCCTGGCAACAGAGGGAGACTCCATCTCAAAAAAAAAAGAGAGAAGAAATAAGAGGAAGGAGAAGAAGAGGAAGAAGAAGAAGAGGAAGAAGAAAGAAGAAGAGGAAGAGGAAGAAGAAGAAGAAGAAGAAGAAGAAGAAGAAGAAGAAGAAGAAGAAGAAGAAGAAGAAGAGGAAGAAGAAGAGGAAGAAGAAGAAGAAGAAGAAGGAGGAGGAGGAGGAGGAGGAGAAGGAGAAGCAGAAGCAGAAGCAGAAGCAGAAGCAGAAGCAGAAGCAGAAGAAGAAGAAGAAGAAGAAGAAGAAGAAGAAGAAGAAGAAGAAGAAGAAGAAGAAGAAGGAGATTTTGGGAATTAGGGATGGGGTTTGCAATTGCAGAACAAAGTTTAGGATTAGATTGTGAGGTAGGGCTGGGGTTGGGATTTGGGATAGGGGTTAGTACTGTGGTAGGATTAGCTTTAGAGTTAGAGTTAGCGTCAGGGTTAGGTGTTAGGGTTAGGTGTTAGAATCAGTGTTAGAGGTCAGGTTTGGGATTGGGTTATGCTTAGGGTTAAGGTAAAAATGTAGGCATACAGAAGTGTGTTAGGCATTAGGGTCATGGCCTGGATTAGGGTTAGTGTTAAGCTTTATGTTGAGGGTAAGGGTTAGAGGGGTTGTGTTAGGGTTAGTGTTTGCTTAAGCTTTAGGGTTAGAATTTACCATTAGGATGACTGTTTAGGGTTACATTTAGGTTTAGGTTTGGGGTTGAGGATTGGGGTTTAAGGTTAGTGTTAGGGTTAGCATTTAACCTTTATGTTTATGGTTATTGTTAGGTGTAAGGTTTACTGTTAGGAATATGGCTAGGGTTTTGGATTTAGGGCTGGCATGACTGTTAGGGCTGGGTTAGGGTTAGGGTTAGTTGTCATGGTTAGTGTTAATGTTAGGGTTGGATTTAGAATTTAGGAGTAGGGTTAGGGTTTATGGATAGGGATCAGTTAAGTGTTAGGGTTAGTGATTAGCATTTACCATTAGGGTTAGCATTAAGGTATTTCTAGGGTTAGGGGCAAAGATTAAGGTTACGTTTATGGTTTAGGGTTAGTTTGGATAACAGTTTTGGTCTAGGTTTAGGGGTAGGTGTTGGCTTAGGGGTTAGGCTAAACATGTTTTGGTTTAGTGTTCTGTGTAAGAGTTATGGCTTGGTTTTATTGCTAGGGTTAAGATTATGTTAGGAGTATGTTAGTATTAGTGTTAAGATTAGGGGTTTGGGGTTAGTATTAGTGTTACAGTTATGGGATGCAGTTAAAGTTATTTTCAGTGTTTTTGGGATTTTGTATTTTACAGTTAGAATTAGAGTTAGATTTAGGCATTAGAGTTAGGTTTCGGGTTAACGTCTTAAGGTTAATCTTAGGTTTAGGATTCAGAATAATTGTTATGGTTAGGATAAGCCTTAGGTTTCAGTTTTAGGGTTGTGGTTAAGTGTTTGGTTTAGTATTAGGGTTTAGGGTTAGGGTCAGGGATTAGGATTAACGTTGGTGTTTAGTATTAGTGTTCAGGTTGGTTTTGGGCTTTTTGTTGTCGTCCGGCTATTGTTAGGGTTGTGGTTATGGGTTAAGATTTGGGTTAGTGTTGAGGCTGGGGTAAGACTTGGGTTTAATTTTTAATATTAGTGGTAGGCGTTAGGGCTTGTTTCATGTTTAGGGTATTGTTTAGCATTAGTGTTATTATTAAGGTTAGGATATGGGCTTAAGTTCCTGTGTTTAAAGGAGGGTATGGCTTAGGTTTATAATCGGGGTTGGTGTTGGTGTAGGGGTAGGGTTAAAGTTGGGGATAATGGTTAGGATTTGGGTAAAGGTTATGTTTGGGGTTAGGGTTGGTGTTAGGCTTTCTCTCAGGGTTAAAGTTTAGGGTTAGTGTTAGGGTTGGGTTAAGGTGAGGGGTTACATTTAGTGTTGGGTTAAGATGTAGGTTTAGGGTTAGAATTTATGGTTGGAATTTAAGTTAAAGATTAGAGTTATGGTTCATGATGAGCATTAGAGTTGAGGATTAGTGTTAGGGATTAACATTTGTGATAGGGTTAGTGTTAGGGGCTAGGGTTAGATTTAGTGTTTAGGATGAGGGTTAATAGTTACAATTAGCCTTTATGGTTTAGGGTTAGTGTTATGGTTAGCTTTCAGGCTTTAGGGTTTGGGTCATGCCTTAGGTTTAATTTTAGGGTTAAGTTAAGAGTTAGTTTAGTTTTAGTGTTAGGGTTCAGTTTTTATGGTTTTCCAATTAGAGTTAGGGTTATTGTTAGGCTTATATTTTGGGGTCAGGGTTATGTTTAGTGTTTTAGGGTTTTATAGTCAGAGTTTCATTTAAGGATTAGGTTTTGTTTTGGGTTAAGGTTTCAAGGTTAGGATTAGGGTTAGGCATTAGAGTTAGTATTTAGGGTAAGGGTTAGGATTAGGTTATTGGATATGATAAGTTGTAGGTTTAGGATTATTGTTAGGGTTAGATGATTTTGTTTAGGTCTTAAGATTAGGGTTAGTTCTAGGATTTAGGATTAGTCTCAGGGTTTAGTGTTAGGGTTAGGGCTTATTTTTAGTATTTGGGTTTTTATTGAGTTTTACATTCAGTGTCTTAGTTTTATGGTGAGAGCCTGGGGTTAGGATTAGGTTTAAGTTTAGAATTATTGTGTAAGGTTATTATTAGAGTTACACTGGTGGTGGGGTTAAGCTTTACAGTTTTGGTTATGGTTAATGTTTAGGTTTAGGTTAAGGGGTTAAGGTTATGTTCAATATTATGATTACAGTTAGGGTTAGGATTATTGGTTAGGGTTAGTGTTAGGTTTATTGTTAGGGTAGATATTTGGGTAACATTAGGGTTAAACTCATTGTTAGTGGTTAGGCTCAGGGCTAGGGTTTAGTTTTAGGTTTAGGTTTAGGGTGGGTCTAATGATTAGTACTAGGATTATGGATTGGGTTTATGTAACAGGGTTAGGTTTGGCTTTGGGTTTGAGGTTGGTGTAGGTTTAGGTTTAGGGTAATGGTTAGGGCTAGAATTAGAGTTATGGGGTTAGCATTAGAGGCTAGTGTTAGTCTTAGGTTAGTGTTAGTGTCAGGTTCGGGATTCAGGTTTAGTGGCTAGGGTAGAATTAGGTGTTAGGGGTTATTGTTAGTGTTAGGGGTAGGATTTTAGTGCTAGTATTAGGTTTTAAGGGAGTATTGGTAGAGATAGGTTAGTTATTGTTTTATGGTTAGGGTTAGTTTTTTGGGGTTAGGGTTTGGGTTTTATGGTTGGGTTTTGGGTTCAGCTCATGGTATGTTTGGGTAGCTGCTGAGTTATGGTTATTATCAGGGTCAGGGTCAGGTTCAGGTGTTAGCATTAGGATTTAGTGTTGGGATTGGGTTTTGGTTTTTGGTTTGTGTGAGGGGTTGGGCATTAAGTTTAGGCATAGTGTTTATGTTGGGGTTGAGGTTGGAGTTTAGGCTTGCTGTTAGATCTAGTGTTTTTGGGTTAGGTTTAGGGGTAGGGGTTGGGTTAAGGTTAATGTTACAGTTAGGTTTAGGGTTGAGGTAGTCCTGGGAAACTGGGTACTGCTTCTGGAATCCTGGAAACATTTTTATATGGACGGTTGTTACAGTTCCTTTTCTCACAGAGGGAGGCTGAGACCCATGAATGGTTAGCCTGGTTCATGTCACCTGGGACCATTGGACTGAAGGCTGTGTCCACTTCTGTACTTTACAGTCTTGCTTATAGCACACATTAGCTGTGCTTCTCCCTCCAGGCCAATGTTTATTATGGGCCACCAGAACAAGATTCCCACGGAATGGGTGTCTCCGTTGTGTAGCTGGGACCATGTTGGCTCAAGTCAGGTTCCCAGGGAGGAGAGAATTGTGGGAGACATATGATTTGAGGGGGAGAAGTCCCTCAAATAGAAGAAGTAATGATTTTCTCCATGGGAGTATTCCATCCACCACAAGGCCACACCATGATGAAGCTCATGAAAACATATTCTCCTTTGACCCATACTGATCTCTTCCTGGCCACCCTTGGACCAGAGATCTGCTTTTGTTAGTAAACTTTAGCTGAATTTTATAGTTTCATGTAGATATGGTAAGTCCTTGGGTCTTTGTGTTTTCTTTTGATTTGGCTCCTTTTATTCAGCACTGCTGCTTTGAGAGTTGCCCTGTGGTGGGTGCATAAGCAATCCATTCCTTTGTATGCTGAGCCACATTCCAGGGTGTGGATATCCTACAGCTTGTTCACCCTTCTCCTGTGGATGAGGGTTTGGGGCTCTCAGTTGGGACTAGTATACATGGGACTGCCATGAACATTTTTTATGTATATAGCCTGTGAACTTGTCTTCATTTCTCATGGTTCATTTTATAAGTACAGTGGCCACATCGTGTCCCGGTAGGTATGAACTGACTTTAATAAGCAACCACTGATTCTCGTCCAAAGTGTTTAATCTATTCCCTGCTTTCCCTCCTGCTTCCCCTACTTTAGTCATAATAATCTCTTGTCTCCTTCACACTTCAGTGCAGTAACTTTTTAGCATACTGCCCTTTCTTTACATTTGAAATCACCAGCTTTTTCTCCATGTGCTGGCTCTGATGCCCTCTCTAAACTTGCATTCTCTGACCTGTGTGTAACACAATCCCCTCCAAAAACCCTACATATGAAAGGATTTTGGGAAAAGAGTCTGTTACCTAATGAGTATAAAATACCTACATTGGCTCTGGATGGGAGAAAGAAAACTGGGTGGGTCTTGTCACCTATTGTCCCAGAAGATAGAGCTCATCTTTGTTGATAAAAAGAAGTCTGGGTTTGTCCTGGATACATGTTCACATGACTCACAAGCTTTTTCTAAATGACACCTGGAGACCTGGCTATGGGCTGGAAACTGAGTATGAGGCCACTTGGATGCTGTGTGATTGCAGGTAAGTCACTCAGTCACCTGATCCTGGCTGTCCATTTGCACATGGGACTACCCATTTCTTGCAGACTTGCTGTTAGTTCACCTGAGCAAGACAGCTGCATGTGGTGGTGCTCAGAAAAAGCTAATTTAAATTTGTTGAAATGGGACAAACCATGGATATTACGTGCTGAGGTCTGGATTACAGCAGAGCAAGATTCAGAAGACCTTGTAAACCCTGAGGAGGTATCACTGATCACTGGCTGTCTGTGAAGGCAGCAGAGGGAAAGTGACCTGGAGTTGGAAATGGCCAGTTAGTTGGTCTGTTACAGGTAGGTACACAGGAATGAGTGGGGCAGGAGAGGTTTCTCCCATCCCACCCACCTGCCAGGAATGTCAGGTCTTTGGGTGATGGTTGGACAGTTTTCATATTGCCTCTCTAAAAATGATAATTTAGCAGCCGGAGCCAGAGAGATACAAGCTTCTACTGATCCACAGCTGTTAACATTAAAATGTTAATTAAATGCAGGCACCAGGGAGAAGCAAAAAGGGCTTCCAATAAAATCTCAGTTATTGGGCAAGTGAGCTCAGGCATGCACATTAAGAGACAAACCCTCAGCCTATGACTTTCAGAGATCACTTTTTAATAAACGTCCACTCCTGCTGTGAAACTTCCCTCATAATCTTTTGCTGCTTTATACTCCTCAGTCAAATTCTTTCTTCTGAGAAGGCAAGAATTGTGGTTACTGCAGACCTGGATGGATTTGCCACCAGTAACTCAGATACCTTCCACTGGTAACAGGTCTAGGAGCTGGTGGACAGTGTGGCTGGAGTATGTGCCCAGAATGGGGTTGGCCAGGCTCCAGGCCATTCTGGACTGTGGAGGGACTTGAACCCCAAGGTGATGGCACCCCGTGGAGAGAGCTCACCCTGGTTAGAGAATGCTGGGAAAGGAATTTTGTCTTTTTATTGAGGTAAAATTTCCATAACATAAAATTAACTTTCTAGATGAATAATTCAGTGACTTTTAGTACATGCAAATTTCTGGGCAACTACCACCTCTTAGTTCCAATTTTTATTATCCCAAAAGGAAATCCCCTACCTGCTAAGGAGGTACTTCCCTATCTGTCCTTTTTTTCTGACCCCTAGCAACCAGTAATCTGCTTTTTGTCTCTATCTACTTACTTATTCTGGATATTTACATAAATGAAATCATAGAGTATGTGACCATTTATGTTCAGCTTCTTTAACCAAAATGGTTATGAAGTTCCTGCACATTGTAGTATTAAGGTTGCAATATCTTTTGCAGCTGAATATTATGCCATTGTATGGGAATACTAAATTTTGTTTTCTTATTACTTGTAGGTAGACATTTAGTTTATTTCTACTTTTAGTTATTGTGAAGAATGCTGCTATGAACATATGTATACACGTTTTTGTTTGAATACCCATTTTATGTTCTTCTGTGTATATATCTGGGAGTGGATTTGCTGGGTTCTATGGTAATTCTGTGTTTAGCTTTTTGAAGAAACACCAAACTATTTTCCAAGCAACTGCACAATTTTACATTCACATTTCTCCATTTTCATGTCAACCCTTGTTAGCTTTTCTTTAATAATAGCAATTATAATGGATATGAAGTCATATTTTCCTGTGGCTTTGACTTGTGTTTCCCTGAGGTGAGTGATTTTGAACATATTTTCATGTGCTATTTGTGTATCTTTGGAGAAAAGAGAAAAGTCTTTACAAGTCCTCTCTCTCTCTCTCTCTTTTTTTTTTTTGGTGGAGTCTTATTCCATCACCCAGGCTGGAGTGTAATGGCGTGATCTCAGCTCACTGCAACCTCTGCCTTTTGGGTTCAAATGATACTCCTGTCAAAGCCTCCTGAAGAACTGGAACTACAGGTGTGCAACACCACACCCAGCTAATTTTTGCATTTTTAGTAGAGACAGGATTTTATCATGTTGGCCAGGATGGTCTCAATCTCCTGCTCTTGTGAACCATCTGCCTATCTATTTTTTCTTTTTCTTCTGTTCATAGAATCATTGACAAACCCAGAATCAATAAGTACATTAAAAGATGCTCAACATCACTAGCCATAAGCTAAACGAATATCTAAATCACAATGAGATTACCACGTTTTACCCACTGGAACATCTATTATTTTTAAGGAAGAGTTGGAGAGTATGTGGAAAATGTAGAACTCTTGTGCATTGCTGGTGAGAAAGTGAGATGGTGGTGATGGTTGCACAACTTGAGAAGAGTTAATTTCACTGAAATACTCACTTAAAGTGTTTGAAATGGTAAATTTTGTTATGTATGTTTTATCTCATACAACAAAATATTTCTCAGAACTGTTCCTAAGATTGTTCTATGTGTGAAGAAAGAAGATGCTCCACTCCTAGGATGAGTAGGAGCCTTTTTATTCATGCTGGTACTACATACTCTTGGCTCTTCCATATGCCCAACATGATCGCACCAGCCAGAGGAGTTGACTCCCACCTGGCCCATTTGTGCCTCTTTCCATCAGCCTGTTCTCCTATTCAGCTCACTACCTGCCACCTACAAACCACTGTAAGTTACAGGTCAGTTTACCATCTCTGTACACATTTCTTCTCTATAATGTCACAGAAATGGGATCATACAATATGTGGTCTCTTCAGACTGGGTTTTTCTGCTTTGCTTTATATACGTACGATGCATTCATGGCTTTGCATGACCTCATAAATCATCCTGTTGTCTTGATGAATAGTATTCCATTTCATGGATTTACCTGGCTTGGTTATTATTTAAGGGTATCCCGATTCCTTAAAGTATTTGGCCATTATCAAGAGAGCAGGTATACAAAATTGCACGTGGCTTTTGGTTAAATGTGAGTTTCCAAAGTTGTTGTCTAAATACTTAAGTGTGCAAATGTTAGCCTATATGGCAAGGCTATGTTTAGTTTGGAAAAAAAACTGCCAAAACTGTGGCAGAAGAAATAATATCTTTTAACTTTGTTGTACAATTATGCATTCCACCAGCAAAGAACAAGTGTTACTTTCACCATTTTCATTGCATTTAAAAAATTTTTAGACATATTATAATATTATAGATGTTCAGTGCTCTCATTGTTAATTTGCTTTCCCCTGACAGCAAGTGATTTTTGGCATTATTTGGCTGTTATTGTTTGTTCATTATTCTATGACTGCTGCCAAAAAGCATGCATGCGCTATGCCAAAGAGAAAGAGTTTAAAAAATATGCACTCTAAGCTCTACCTAGTAAAAACTTTAAAAAAATGATAGTACACATAGTCATTTATCCTGTTATTTGTTCTAATTTTATGGTTTCTAGAAGGAGATAGTAAACTCTAGTTAATGAGACAATGTGGTGAATTAATCTGATGCGTCATAATATAGAGAACACTTTCAGTCAAGTGATTATTTTACTGGTGTTAAGGGAGCAACAGGAATTCTTTAGCACAAGCTGTTTGTGTGGGATATTTTTCCCTCTCACCCAGGCTGGAATACAACGGTGCAATCTTGGCACACTGCAACCTCTGCCTCCTGGGTTCATGCAACTCTGCTATCTCAGCCTCCTGAGTAGTTGCAATTACAGGAGACTACCACCACACTCATCTATTTTTTTTAATCTTATTTTTAGTAGAGACACTGTTTCCCCATATTGGCCAGTGTTGTCTCAAACAACTGACAGGTGACCCACCCTCCTCAGCGTTTCAAAGTGCTGGGATTACAGGCATGAGCCACTGTGCCCAGCTGAGTCAATTATTTTATCCCTTTATGGAGGAAAGTTTGGGTTGAAAACCAACCTTCTAATACTTATAAGTGCCTCAAGGCTGTTAGGATAAAAATAAATCTTCCAACCTGAGGACACTTGGCAGCCTCTAGAACTTTAAGAAAAGCTGAGAAATAAAACATCCAGCTTCCAGCTCATTTCAGGAGAGCATCACCAGTGCCTGGGGGACTCTTGGGCCCTGGAGGAAGGGCAGAGCTGGGGTATGTGGGGATAGCTTTTGGAGCCACTGCTGCTCTGGCAGACACTGCTGCTCTTTAGGGGACAGCATGGAGCCTCAGCCTTCAGCAGAAGCAACAGGAGATCAGTGAGCAATGTTTTGTGTGCCTGTTTTCCATCTCCATTATCTTCCTTAAGTGAGGTATCTATTCAGGTATTTTCCTTTTAATTGTGTTATATTCTTCAGTTTTAGAGTTTCTTTGTATATTTTGCAAACAAGTCATTTTTCAGTCTGTGGCTTTTTGGTTCTCTTTGGATCCTATTTCTTTTCCTGTTTTTTTTTAGACAGAGTCTTGCCCTGTCACCTTGGCTGGAGTGCAATGGTGTGATCTCAGCCCAGTGCAACCTCTGGCTCTCAGGTTCAAGGGATTCTCCTGCTTCGACCTCAAAAGTACCTGGAATGTCATGTGACTGCCACCACACCCAGCTAATTGTGTTGTATTTTAGCAGAGAACATCTTTCACTATGTTAGCCATGCTGATGTGGAACTCCTGACCTAAGGTGATCTGCCCACCTCAGCCTCCCAAAGTGCTGGGATTTCAAATGTAAGCCACCATGCCTGACTTTAAAAATGTGTTTTATGGAGTAGATATTTCAAATTTTAATAAAGGCTACATTATCAATTTTTGTTTCTTTCATAGACTGGACAATAACTCATTACCAAATCCAAGGATATGCAGATTTTCTTCTCTTACAAATTTACCTTAGAAAATTTCAATGTATGAATATTTTTGAGTAATTTTTTTCAGGAAAACTATGAAGTTTGTGTCTATGTTTATTTTTTTCATATAGTTTCCAATTGTTCTGTTGCCACTTGCGGAACAGATTTATCTTTTCCATTGAAAACTTTTTGTGCCATTGACAAAATCTGTTGAGTTGGGTCTGTTTGGGGGTTGCCAATTCAGTTCCACTTATCTACTTGTCTATTAAATCATCAATGCCACACTCTATTGCTCTAGCTTAGTGTAAGTATTCTGACCCAGATGTGTAAGTTTTTTAACTTTGTCCTTCCTCAGCCTTATTTCATTCATTCTAATTTTAGGAAAAGTTTGTCGATGTCTTTGCCTGGATTTTGATTGGGATTTGGCAGAAACAATAATTAGTGTATTGCTCCTAAACAAGAAACTTCTTTCCTATATTTATTGAGACAGAGTCTCACTTTGTCACCCAAGTTGGAATGCAGTGGCAAGATCTCAGGTCACTGAGATTATCTGACCTAAGCACCCCAAGTAGCTTGGACCACACGTGTGCAACACCACGTTTGGCTTATTTTTTTTTGTATTTTTGGTAGAGATGAGATTTTGTTGTGGAATGAGGAGGCCCAGAGAGGTCTTGGGGTAGAGGAGAATTTTTACTGAGTGCACTCACACTCAGTGGACACAACATCCAAAAAGCTGGGCCCAGAATAAAGACAACAGTTGACTTATACACACTTCAAAAAGCGAGTAGGCTAGCTTGAAGCAGGCTTACAGTTACAGTGGCACAAAAGCAAGTTGACAGAGGCAGAACAATTTATCAAATTGAGACAGGTTAATAATTCAGAATTACACATGACTATTGCCAAGCAACCCAGATATCTATTATCTAGGTTTTGCTCTAAAGAGCCTTGCATTGGTTTATCTTATAACCTTCTCTTTGATGCCCAGACAGCTGTGGTTCAGGTCTGCTCAGGCTTCTTGTGACCTTCATTGTACTTCCTTGATAAAACAGAATACTTGAAGTTACTAGCTACAGAGAACAGGAATCTACAAACTCATACACCAAAACAAAGCAAAATTTGTTTTTCTACTCCCTGTGTTGATGGAGTGCTGGGAGAGTCTCCAGAGCACATTGCTTTGTGTATGAGCATCTCAGATAGTGTTTACCAAGACTTTTCCTGAGTCTGATCTGTGACTGTTGCTGCCTGCAGGACAGATCAGCCTAATACAGGAATGCTTACTTCTTTCTTTTTTTATTATTTTTCTTTATATCTTTAATTTCCCACCTCAGTTTCATCATGTAGCCCAGTCAGGTCTCTAACTCATGGATTCAAGTGATCTACCCGCATCAGCCTCTGGAAGTGTTGTAATTACAGTTGTGTGCCACCATGTATGGCCTGTCTGCATTTATTTATATTTCTTTTGATTTATCTCAATGGTGACTCATGGTTTTCTAAATGAATTTTGCATATTTTGTTACATTTATACTTAATGGACATGGTAGCACTCCTTACCAGGTGCTGGGGTCTGACTTGCAGACCCTGACCCAGTGATGGATGAATCAAGTACCGTGACACAAAACTATTCTGTTTTGCCAGTCCAGCTGAGTGTATGTGGCACTTACAGACTCCCTGGAGAGTACTGTAAACACTTGTGACTTCAGCCTCAATCAGTCAGTGACACTTGCATTTATTTGGTAAAGATTAATTGACAAAGGTAGGGAGTAAACACCACTGGAGTATAGCTTACACTGTAGATTTCCTGAGTAGAAAGCAAGTAAGCACCCATGGTACATCAAAGGTTTGTTTTATCTGGTATACAAGCTAGCCATGTAAACAACTCTGCCTTTCTTTGTACCCACTTTAAGCTGTTTACTCAAGGTAAGGATTAGATTGCCTTCAGCTGTAACTTTATCCTGAGACTTTTGTAAAAACTTTCAGGCCTTCCAAGAAGGTTTGTGTTTATTTATATAACTATGTCTAAAATATTTCCCACCAGCCTAATTAAATTCCTACATCTCCCCCTTTTCATTTTTGAATTGTGTCCTTTTGATTGGAAAGTGTAGACGTGTGCAGGAACAGTTTTTTTCAGGTGAGGCAGTCATTGCTCTTATTCTGGCTTTGCATCCTAGAATTGGAAAATAACACAAAACAATCATGAGTACAATTAGAAACATTCTTTTCCAGTCAAAGTGTGACCTGGTACTTCAGTTTGATAAGTGCTGTTACTAAGGAACCCCACTGGGGGTTTGTTAACTCCTTCCAGGCAAACAGTTATGTTGTTAGAAGCTGTAAGGGAGTGTCTCCCCAGATGACAGGGCTGAAAAATGTCAGATTTAGAAGATGGACTTATTAGAGTGTAGCAGGTACAGGTAGTAGGCACAGTGAGAGAATAAAAAGAAATAAATTAGCTGAAGTGAAAGGTGTCTGTGTCCAGAGCAGGATTTGATTAGTCTTCTGTTTCTTCAGCGTAATGCCTGGGACTTGTGTCCTCTGTGGAAGCCCCATCATTTGGGGCTGTGGGTCTTGCACGGTTAATGCCTTCATTTCCAGTACCAGATTGAGTCCTGGCCTTGCCGTGGAATGGTTTGATGCTTTGTATTGGAATCCAAAGAGGACCTGAGGGGGTGTGGACACAAGCATACCTTCTTCTCCATGTTAATAATTCACTAGGACCACAAAATTCATTACCGTTTACATCCTTCTATAAAACTGAAGGTTGTATGCCTTGGGAGGTTTTAGCAAAGTGCTTTTCTACAGCTGATGGATAAATAAGGCTTTGCTAATAATGTTACGGCATCTTTACCACTTCTGCCTTTTTTGTTTGTTTTTTGAGCACATTTTTAAAGGTGAAGTTGGCATGTTCTACTATTGCTTGTCCTTGGGGGTTATAGGGGATACCTGTGGAATGTTGGATATCCCAAGTGTGATAAAATTGTTGAAATTGTGAGCTGGCATAAGCTGTACCATTATCAATCTTCATTTTTGTGGGTCCCTCTGTAAATGCAAAAGTTAAAATAAAATGTTTAATGACACATCGAGTTGACTCTCCAGGCAGAGTATGTGGACTAATTAAATGAGTGTTGGAGTCAACTGATACATGTACATATCTTATTTTTCCTAATTCAAGGATGTGTGTACATCTGTTTGCCATAACTTGTTAGGTTCTAGTCCTCTAAGGTTAACACCTGTTGAAGGAGGGAACGTGTCTGTAAGCTGGCAATCTGGGCATTGTATGATAACGTATTTAGCCAGTCTCTGGATAAGTTTAAATTGTTTAGAAAAGTTTCTTCAATTTTGGTGGAAAAATTGATGCGATTGGGTGACTTGGTCAAGCAGTGATGTCATAACTTGAAGGTCTGCTTGATTATTGCCATAAGACAATGGGTCAGGCAGAGAGCTATATACTTAAATATTTGCAATAAAATAGGATGTGTACTTTGGTCTCACCATTGCTGAAGACAGAAAAAATCAGCACATATGGCAGAGTGTAGAGTGGACTTACTAATGGCTGTAAAAGCTTTTTAGAGTCAATATAAAGGTTTTAACTTTAGCTCTCTGATTGCTAGTAAACTCAGACTGAGTGAGTGAATTATGTGGTGTCTACTAGACTGCTGCCTTTCCATGTTGATCAGAACCAAGTGTAAACAGTGTTAAAGCATTGGTATGGGGGAGTGAACTATTTTGTCGGTAAAGCATTTACTAGACTTTTGGGAATCACAAAAATGGCTGAATATTAAGGGGTGTTAGTAGAATATCACCAATAAGATGAATAACTTTGCAATCAGGAAACTCTATTCTACTGGGGAGGAAAGTTCACTTGTAATTATTCCCTAGCTAACTCATGGTCCTATTGTAATGTCTCTCCCTTTAGAGGTTACTTTTTTATTTCAATTGGATTTGGAGAGAATCACATTAGGTGTAAGGAGAGGTAACGGTGGCCACAATTAGAAAGAGGTTTTTCAAATTCTTAAATTTTACTTAAATCTTAGTAGAGCATTATAATCTGGGATGTCACTTGTAAACAAGAAACAAGATATTTTGCTGTGGGTGTGTCTCCTGTAGAGCTAGAGAGCTGACCAGGAGGGTCCCCGAGCGGTGGCTGCTTTGCACTTGTAAAGGTGCTGCTTTTTTTCCTTTGCTGGCTTTTTGCTTGTGCCACTTCATTCACTGC